>NW_024609835.1:6975498-7643006 GCF_016920785.2 Ixodes scapularis
AATGTTTTCGAACCACTTACAGTTGTTGCCCTCAAAATGCTCCTCTAGCCAGGAGTCAGTACGGCGATTGTGTGACTTCAATGTTTGACAATATGAAAACAAGAAATATACCTTTTCGTTTTTGTGAAGAAAGTTGAAATTTTGTTTGGCACGGTTCGCACAGCTTTTATCGAAAAACAAAAATAAAACTGCGCCAATATTAAAAAAAAAAAGAATAAAAAATAAAATAAAACCCGGGAGCTGAGGAGCTTTCGAGAGCCTAGCCAATGGTCTAGAAAGAGACGAGGCGAGGAGGAGATAGAGGGGGAAAGGAAGACGAGGAAAAAGGCACAGGAGCAGAAACGCGCAAACCGAAACCGAAACTAACTTTACCAGAAACGGAACCAAGTTGTGGTTCATGCCGCCCGCTAGGAGCGCTAACTGTCACTGTTCTATCTGGGCCGCTGAAGCCTATGCCAGTGTCCTCCCTTTACATCGTGTATATTAGTCTAAGCAAGCAGATACCCCCTCGGATATACAGATGCCGCCTCGAGAGATTTAGACGCTTTTAGCGCTCCACCACGCGGTGTTGGGGGTTTGTATTCGCACACAAAAACACTCTTGTTTACCGCCAAATTTGTATTGTCAGCTGTGTTATCGTGTCACCTTGTAATGCGCCGCCGCCCACTTTCACCACGAAGCGGCGTGAACGAGGGGGTCGGGTGGGTTAACACGCGCCCCTGTTATACAACACTCCGCAGTTCGCCACTGCACGTCCGAAAAAGGCAACCGGGCGTCGTCCTCGGTGAGAAGTGTCTTCTGATCTCAAATAAGTTATAACAAACAAGCGCGAAAGGGTAATTGTCATCTCCTGCTTGCGAACGAGCGGGACGTTCAAAAACGTCGATCGGGGCACTGGATCTGCTCCATGCATGGTTTAACTCCGTGAGCAAACGGCAATACGCGACTGGCGTAAACAATCCCTGTTTGGCGACCAATCAGTTGACTTGGAACCATACATTTGTCGTCAAAAAAGTTGGTACCAAGAGTAGAAACCGCTAAATTTGCATTCGACGGCATGAAGAATAGAAAGCACGAAATTAAAAAAGAAAAAGAACAGTCGTTACTTGCTTAGCCAGCAGTAGTCTAGTTATCCAGAGTACGACGACAGTTACCCACTCTAGATGAAAACTTTAGCCAGTGCAGTACGACTGCTAGCCTGGAGTATTTAAAGGGACATTTAGAAGATATATATTCTCGCCAAGGATTTTTTTTAATATACCATGTAAGAGCCCAACTACCCAAAACATAATTTATGGCTCAAAATTCGTTTTCTTTCCGTCCGAAAACCGACGATTGAGAACTGGCCGATTTGAGTCACGCTCACTCTCTTCTCCGTGGTCACGTGCCGTTTTCAATGGTTTATACGAGAGCCTTCTATATACCGACAAAGCCAGGCAGGTCGCCACGAGAAGCGGCCGCCGAAATGGAAAAGGTGGAGCGGCAGATAACGGATGAGAAGTGTGCAACGTGACTGGCGCCCCGCTGTGGTGAAACGCCGAAACACGCTTCTCCCGAGCGAACAAGTGTGTTTCGGGTCCTCGCCGCAGCAAACGCTTTGCGCTGACATCTAGGTTTTCCGAGATGTAGCTCGTTGGTGCTCTGTGCTACCAGATCCTCGCGCTCCGAATCTGCGACCAGGCACGCTATGGCTCCGTCGTCGAACTGCCAGGCTTTGTGAATATAGAGGAGGATATATGTTTAGACACAACCACCAAATATAATCGAAGTCCTTGGTCATCGAAGGCATGCACTCTCTACTAAAAATGCACAAAAAATGTATACCCTTCTAAAAACTGCTAATACGTTGATTAAAAAAACAAACACACAACGTTGTGACTTCCGGTAACTTTCGCTTCTGCTATATTTCTTCTTCCTCCCCAGTTTAGTTTCAGTTTCGGTTTCAAGGAGGTGCGCTTTTTTACTTTATTAAAAATATGCGTGACACTGTAGAAAAATATTGATTGGGTAGTCTTCTGACACTATAATACGTCGCCTGGCAAAAAAATAAGTCAAAATGTTTCGTGTCCCTTTAACGCGCATCACGCAGTCCGACCGCTCGCCGGTACGATGCTCATCCAGATGAAAACTAGCCGCGTGATGATTGAACCCCCTGGGTTCTCCAGCGCGAGCTTTCGCTCCACGGGCTCCGAGCTCGCTTGCACACTCGGCCACGCGCGACTAAATTCTACTGACGGCGCCGTCCCTTCCACCTGCACCCTGTCCGCTTGAACAACGCTACTGGGGAGCGAGCTGTGCTGGTTGCGTTCGCTCATGACCTCATGCACATCCCTCCGCGCATTTCTCCCTTCTCTAGAGTAAGCGACTTGCTCGCTCTGGGAAAGGAACGAAGCCGTGGCAGCATCCCCAGTCGATTGGTCTAGCGTCACCGTGCGTAAAGGCATGCTTTTTGGACTCGGGCACTTCCGAGAACGCTTAACCCGGGTTATTTTAAAGCGGCTCTGCATGCGGCTAATCTCGACTCTGCACCCTGACATCAGCCAGCGAAGTCCCTCACAGGACTGCCTCGCCTGAGGCCCGGCAGTCGGGGATCTGCCACGTATAGTGGTTTTGTTTTCTGAAGAATTTTTTTATTGCTTTTCTGGGATTCGTGGAACTGAAATAAAGTTATTCTCATGCGAGTACGTTGTGATAGCTCGCAGTCATGAAAAATTTCAGATTGTTTAATAATATGATGAGCCTGTCTAGTGTAATTTGCTAGTGTCATTTTTTTTTTGTTCTTTTTTTGAGAAGGACTCACATACAAGCACGGAAGTGCTTCGTGAAACAGGGTGCCCGTAATATTAGGGGGAAAACATGCAGTCAGCTTACTATTATTACATAGTGTCAGAGAATAAAAACAATGACTACCTTTGAACAAAATTTGAATGCTAGGCCAACTCTTAAATACTACGAAACTGAAATCCGCCTTTGCGGTAAAATGTTTAGATCTTTAAGTTGTTTGAAATGACCAAAGACGAATTTTGAGATTAGGCGATTGTCGCAAGTTGTGAATTTGGGTGTTTCGCTAGGCTCAAATACGTTTCGCACAACGAAAACATATTACTTGGTTTCCACGCCGCAAAACAAATAAAAAAAAAAAAAAAAAAACGTCGCCATAAAAACGTGTTTTGACTTTTACTTATTTTTGTAAACAAACCAACCTAGCCCCTGTAGTGATTATTTGTTTAGCTTGTTTCTATTATCACACCTTGTATTACGTTCTAAACTATGGCATATATCGAACGACAACTTAAGCCTATAGCTATTCAACAAGTACAGCGTCGTTGTTTTCACTTAAAATAGCCTAGCAAAAAACAACTTCGAATACCTGAAAAAATCGCCAAAGAGACATATTTGAACGCCAAGAGTATCCAAAAACTATGTCTTAACCATATTTAAATGTATGCGGCGGGAAATTGAGAAAGAAGGTGAAAACCGTAGCAGACGGGGACTTGAGAAAGGCCGTGCTCTGGTTCGAAGTATTGTAGTGCAGACAGAGATCTGCCTTTGCCTCAACTTCCCACGTCGAACGTGTGAGAAAAGAGAAGGGCCTTTGACTCTCGCATTTGAACGCGTTCCACAAGTGCAGCGAAGACAAAGGCGGCTAGCTTTACGTCTACCCCCTAATCAATCCAATCAGAGCTCGGTGCTCTGATGTTACAAAGCGCTCTCGTCTCCCCCTCTTCCTCAGTTTCTCTGCGCATATTTAAAATGCAAAGCTGGGCCGTCGCCAACTTTTTTTGTGCATAATTATTTGCTAAGTTGTCACTTATTCACGAGGAATTTTTTGGCTTCGATTGAGCACGTATCTAACTATGTTACGCGTAATATAGTAATGCTTCAACATAGCCACCCAGCTTGCTTAACTAAAAAAAAAAAAAATATTTTTTTTAAGTTTCCTTGTGACAACAACCACATAAAAAAAAAAAAAAAAAAAAAAAAAAAAAAACCTTCTACCTCTTTAAAGTCTCACGCAGAATGCCGGGCAAAATAACTTATTAATGATGCGTCGAGAGCGTGTAATTTCGCCCTTTTCCTATTGCACCGATTTCAAATTGATATATGCACTCTTTTGAATGAAAACAAAGTCGACTACAGAAAAAGGTATCGATTGCTCTTTTTCCTCACTTCGTTGAAGGGGAGCCGACCTGATGCGCTCAGAACACTCTGTGTCATCTCCAGGCAGATGCTACGACTACGGAAAGAAACTTACCACGAGAATGCCACGAAGATGAGTGAAGTGGAATCGTCAAAGGCCCAGTGAGACTTACCTGCAAATGAAAGAAAGAGAACAATCAACTTGCGGGGTCAATTTCGCTGACTGGTGTGTTACTCGGTTTAATACGAAACGACCTATGCGGATTTTATGGTGCGCGCTCGCACGTTTACCGTTCATTTATTCCATCTGTTCCGGAAGGACACCTTAGCGGCTCCAATATCACACCTCAGCTGTCGCTGTGTTTCACCTTACCAGTTGCGTAAGTGTTTACGATTTGTTGTTACCCCCAACCGTTTACGGCAAACGCGGTGCTCGGTTTTTTTAGTTTTTTTTTTACATTAATTGAGTTGTTTTTAGGCGCCGGTCTCGCGGCGCCTTTTGAGTGCCGAGAAACGAATTTTAAGCACCTAAAAATGTCAGATATTTAGAAATAACATTATCTAACCGTTTTAGTAGTTCTGTTGAGCTCAAAGGGCAAACTATGATAAGTCCTGGGTAGATTAATCAAGTAGATAATTAAATATCGCATTTCTGGACGGGCTTGCTATTGATCTCCTTTAATAATATTATTAGGAGAGTGATTGTCTTACGTGGCATTACGAATGTTAAAATGAAGTGCTGTGATATAATTTTTTGAAGTATCGTTTTAAATTGTTGCAAAAGAAAACAAACAAAAACTTTAAGAACAAAAGTTTTACGGTTAAAACGCACTTTAAACATAAGTATGTTATTATCCTTTATCTCCGACCTCTATGCTGCGTGGAATGCCGCATTGAGGAGTGATCGTGTGCATTGACTTAAAGGGCACTCAAGAGAGGTTTCGGGGAAAGAAGAACACCGTATTGATTATCAGCTACCATCCCCTTCCTGTACCACATTCCCACGCATTACGGATAAGCATGTGGTAAAATTATAGTATGCGACGTCGGACAGAAATTCCACAAAGTGCTGCTCTTGAAATCGGTCGTGCGATGATTGTTTTCTTTCTATCTCAAGAAATGAAAGACCTATTTCAGCAAAGCCGCTTATGAGCCTTGTCGTTTTCATTTATCTGTCAATTCAAGACCCGTTTGTATTCTCTCAGGATGCCCTCTGTGCGTCCCTACATGTCACCCGTACATCCCTTTCTCGCAAGAAAACATCGGACAAAAGCAAGAAAAAAGAATCGACTGAAATGTTCCGGCTTCTGCATCCTTGCCTTGGACCCTTGGGCCGCTCCGGCTGCCCTCGGTCATTCATGCACTGATCGGTCGGGGCTGTCTGCTCGCCCTGCAGCGAAGCCGGCCCGCCCTCCGTGTTTGAGGTCACACGGTGCTAACACAAATCCCCCTTTTTTCGTTCCCCCAGGTAAGATGTAATCACAAAAGCAGTGTATTTTTTTGTTTTTTTTTTATGCGTAAGCACTTTCGGGCGTAAGGGGAACTGTAAACTAAAAAAAAAAGTCACTAAACAAAAAATTAACAAAATATTCATGAATTTTCAGACACAGCCTCGATTAAAAGTGATGTAAGAACTGACACGAGAGCTCTATTGCGTGAATTTTTATTTATGTCAAAATATGTTGTCGTCATAAAAAGGGCTCTTTCTGATTGCAAAATACTAGTGTTTGTTCAAATGTTAATTGAAAAATAATAACGCGAGGCAAATTCATCTCCCCCCCTCCCCCCGCCCCGCCCCGCCCCCCCCCCCCCCCCCCCCCCCCCCCCAAGAAAAAAAAAAGATAAAAAAAATGAGGGCCGAACCTTTTTAGTGACAGACACACAAAACAACAAGAATATTATCTAAGTTGTTGCTTTGGCCTGAGGTGTCTGGCATCGTTAACAAGTTTAGAGATATCATTGGCAGTATTTCTATCTGGACAGCTGGAAAATACCTAAATTGTATTTTTTCGGCATCAGAAATACTTCTCATATTTTACGTGCGTTCAAACAAACTTTCCCTTTTTTCCTTAGAGATAGGATTTTCCATACGAAGTCTCCCATCATTCTGCAGCACTGTCAGGACCCTTACTCGATTCGAAGTGTCCGACAGCACAACCTTCGACCCCGAGGGTCCGGGGTCTGAGCCATACCGCGCAGCTTTGAGTGTCTCAGTATTTTCTCACAAAACAACGGAAATTAGGTCCCGGGGAAAGGATACCTTTTTTTCGGAAGCATGTTTTGAAAACATTCCTTGTGAGCAACATTATGTATTTACGGCACTACCTCACGTCAAACGAACGCAAGGAGTCACGACGTGGAAGGAGGCCCAGGCGCCATTTCGAATGTCGTACAATAAAGAAGGGCATAACCGAATTTGTAATATTTCCGCCGGCCATTCTTTTCGCAGTTTTGAGGCAGGTGGTGCACGCCATCATACCTCATATCCACTGTCAGCTTTGGTTCTGAAGAACGAGGGATATTTTGAGGTGGCGTTTCTATCCTCCACTGCTAAGCGCAGGCACCCTCGCCTTTGCGACAGACGGCGTTAAAGTTATTGAGGCGCGCGTGGCACGAAGAAAATAAATAATTTTTAAGTTGTTTCTTCTGGGCAGCGCTGGGCATCGAAGGGTCAAAAATGCCGAATATTTTGGGAATTCTGTCGTTGTGTGCCGCCATTCACTTCCTAAAACCTGCACCGTCACACAGTCGCCGCGTCAAAGAATATTGGTACTCGCAAGTAGCAGGAAGTGTATTCTCTTTATTTTTTTTTTCCATAGAAACTCGAAAACAACTCGCGCAGCCAGATTTCGATCGAGGCGCGGTGAATACTAGCATGGACGCTGGGTGAAGTTGCGCAGCGCACTCGCGGGGCGCATTGAGACGAACAAGACAGCTGACCAAGAAGCGACGCTACCTTCCGCGCCTGCTTTCCAAACGCGGCAACGGAATCGCCAAACAAACTTCGCGAACAGTGACACACGAGACTTCACTCGATGCCAGTCGCTGGTAATGTTTTATTGATCTTCGGCCAGCTACACCAGGAAGCCTAACGATACGAAATGCGCCGTCATATTCACGATATCACAAACACGCAAATGGACGGCCGCGACGCCAGCTTCTCGTTCCAGACACTCGGGTTGTCTCGCTCTGGTCTGGCCTCCATCCCAGCATGCGATGGTTCGAGCGTGGCTCGGCCCACGCCGAGCGCCTTTGCGTCCGCGGCCATTCCCCGCTCAGGCGCGTCTTCAAATTGGGAAAAATGGAGCGACGCCGCCAGCAGACGCCAAGAAGCGAGGCAGGCGAAGCGTGTAAACATCCGCCGCGCTAGCAGGAGCTCCGTGGATGCATCGGGACCTGTAAAGAGTGGTTTCATATTTATTCAGCGTGGAAACCTCCGAGTGGCTTGTAAATAAGCGCCAAGCTATACAGCGGCCCGCATAGAGGAAGACGGGAATAAGAAAGAGAGCGCCGAGGAAAATAGATGACGGCGCTTGGTGGGCTGGCTCCGACTCGCCCTCCCTTCCTCCTGGCGAAGCACTCCGGATAAATAAGCAACAGCCGGCGCTCTCGCGGGGCTCCCTGGCCCGTCTCCATGGCAACGGGATGTTTGCACCTGACTGATGCCGATATCAAATTTAGATAGATGACGCAGACGGGTCTGCCTCCCGCGGCCGTCAGGAGGCGCCACCTCCGCCTCCCCCGCTCCTTCTCGCTGGGCGGCCGACCGTGGCCTGGCGCGTCGGCCGAGCGCCTCCCGAAGCCGCTGCCCGGTCCTCGGCCGGGCTCACGACCCCCGCCCGCCCCGCTCCGTGTTCGGGCCTCGGGGCGCACTAAAGCCGCCGGGCACGCGTAGAGGGGCCCACAAACAGAGATGTTTTATTTCCGTCTCACGCCATCGCGCTACTGTTTATAGACACTTGGTACCTTCGGCCGGGTCAGAGTGGCGCGGAGAGCCCTCCCACCGCATTTACGTCGCTCTGCAACATCACCCCGTCCCTCAGCGCTTTAGTTCTTCCCAGGCAGGCGCGCCAATCTCACCGCGTTGGCCTTTTGTTTCCGGGGTCAAATTTGAGGAATTTCGAGACTCTTAGATTATGGGCTTCCCCCTTTTTTGCGGGTACCACGTAGGAACACAGTGAATTTGTGGGCCCATAAAAAGACGCGTTTAATGACTCAAGTGCCAACACGCTTTGTCCTCGATAGAGTCCATAGTATCGGCGCTGCTTCAGTCTGACAGGATCACCGGTCGGTCTCCGGGTTGTCAAATGAACAAAATCACGAAGAGGGGAGGAGCATCAAATAGAGTTTCGCAGGGCAAGGCCCTCCCCTGACTAGAGGAGCCGGCATTCATTCATTCATTCATAATACGTCCGTTCCTCAGGGCCGGCTTACATAGCCTGTGGGAATGAACGCGCCCGGGTTGTCGGTAGTAGGTTCGCTCCCCGGAGGGGTGAACGCGTCCAAGAATCAAGGTCCCGAATGCTGTGCCTTGGGCATGTCACCCGAGAAGAGTCGTCCACAAGAGAATACGGCCTCACCTTGCATCCGGGACTTGCCCCGACATGGCGATGCCCCACGGCCATGCATGAGCTAAGCTTAGATAGGAAGACACGTGGTCCCCAAAAGGTCCACAAATATAGGGAGTATTCACTGGACGCCATATTTGTGGGTGCTCTTTAAAGCGCATGCTCAGAGCGAGGTCACATTAATAGGCTGCTAAGACCGGCAGTCTCGATGGTGTGAAATGCACGCTGAAAAATAACTGTGGAACCTCGCCGTCAGCACGCGCTCAGCAGTCGCGCACACAGCTATGGCCGCCAGTGAATACTCCCTATTGATGCCGCCTGCCTGCGGTACCTTAAGCAGAACACCTCAACCTCTCGTCTTCACAGGAAAAAATTGCCCATAGACTGGCGTTTGTTTATTCTAAGCCAAAGTACTGCAGTCAGCGCATTGCATTTACTAAAGTCACTGGATTTAGCAGTTACTTCATATGAGTACGTTGGCACACGATTGCGACCGTGGTGTTCGTATCAGTTGTTGAGGGCGGTTCAGGCAACACTGGAACGAATGAGGTGGTAGCGCCATCACGTATCCAGAAAATACCCACAGCTTTTAAGCTAGAGGCCGTAAGGAAGGCCGCTGCGCAGCTCGGCAATTGTTCAGCAGAACGAGAGAGATGGGTGACTCTGCAGTCCGGGCATTTTCTGGCCGGAGGGGGCATGTGGTTTAGAGAAGCTCGTTTCAGCGAACGCCGTTTTACCGACCCCAGTTTACCGAATTTACTTATAGAAGAACCCAGCTCAGAGAAAATAGCGACGAGCTTCCTTTTGGCGAATTCGGCCGGCGCGAAGTGGCGTGTACAAATAAGTCAGGTGAGTTAACACTTCTCTAATGAGTCGCAGCAGACTGCCGCCGCAAAGCGGCGGGAGCGCAGCGGGGGTCCTGGTGCAACACGGGCACCAGTGATACAAGCGCGAAGTAGGAAAGCCTTTTTTAAATAGCGTCCCGTTTTCGATAAACGGCGTTTCTCTAAACTGAGGCTCTGCTTTCTCTAAACCGGGCTTCGATAAAACGTGCCCGTTCTTTAAAACATGCTTCGATGAAATGGCATTCGATCAACCGTAGTAAACCCTTTCCTGGCGAGAGTGGTTCTTCCCAACAAGTTTGTAGAATAAGATACGAAATTGCTTCGGTACGACACGTCAACGACTAAGCTTCCTGGCAAGAAATAATGCGAGGCAAGGTGAGCCGAGCTACCTTAAGGTCGATTACACCGTCAACGAAGGCGATGGATCTCCGATAGGCGCCTTCTATACCGGGCTTGAAGTCAAATCTTTCAGCAGAAATTTAAAAGAAAAGAAAAGGAAAGTAAGATTGATATGGACTTCTTACGAAAAAATTGTGAAAAGGATCCCAGGGTTTTGTGCCATTATTTCTAGTTAAAATCTACCAAGGATATCAGTCTCATGCTGAGTGACGTCTAATTTTTTTTTTTTATTTTTTACCTTACAAAAATAGCATTCGCCTTGTACAGAACGTTATAGAGAATAGACACGAAGATAATCCAAAGAAAATATATCTACTTCCTATTCAATGTGTACTTCTTTTTGAACGTTTTTTTCTGGTTGACTATATAGAATATTGTTAATAAAGACTGTATGAAAATGTATAGAACATATATAGAAATCCTACCAAATTTTCTATTCTTTTTTTATAAACAAATTGTCAGTTTTTTTTATAAAACAATAAATCATGTTCATTACGTTTTAGGATGTACTCATGGAAACAATAATTCGCCGCTTGTCGTGTGCAAATGCGAAAACAGCACAAATGTAAGCGCGACAAACACTTATAACACTTCTAATTTAGTGGTGTTGACTTCTCCACTGTATTCTACACCACACGCTTGAAATCCATTTATTTGAACGAGGACCACCCTACCTTAAAAAAATGTCAAGGAGGTAGCTTTTTTTTTTTTTTTTTTTTTTTGTACAATAATTTATAGAAAATGTAGATTCTTAGTATAAGTGAACTGTACATCTCCGACTATAAGCATTGCAGACGGCGGTACTTATTTTGCCCCGTCGGAAAACCAGCCTCCGCAAAGAAGGCTACAACTGTGTGTGATGTCGCTTTATTGCACTGCGTAATATTATTCTAAAAAGTCTCATCTGTCAAACTTCTATATACACGCGGCGACAGCAAGTCTATAAAGGCGCGGTGGTGGAAAATCTATAGCATTCCTAGCGTGTGTACTCTATAAACTTTGGTTGAAAGAAAGATTAAAAAAAATTCCTTGAAAACTGTGGATACGACATGACTAAATAGAATATTGAAAGAGTCGTTAAAATGTGAATAGAATTTCTATAAACTGACTAATGCCAGGAGCCGACAAGGCAATCAAACGGCCTCGAAAGTGCAACGTCACTGCGCTCATCACCTGTTTCTGTGTTTTGCTTTCTAATTCAACCAAATGCAAAAGCATACTGACTGCATAGCCTTTGTAGGCTTTTTTCGTGCTCCTCTTCATACAGGCGCACTAGGGAGTCCACTGAATGGCACGTGGCAAGGTATCTGTGATTACACAAAGCCGTCTAGTGTCGCGTGACGTTATGGTGTTGCGTGACAACCCGTGACGTAAGGATACCACGTCATGGTGTCCATAGCTGCGGCATGACGCACCCATCTTCGTGGCACGCGAGACCCCGTGGAGCGCCGCCGCTATGACCCGGAACGGCGGCCGACGCGCGGACCCTTTTCCAGCCAGCCCGTTTTCCGAGTGCTGATCGCAAGCGCGGCCATCAAAGATGCACAAACCGCCCTGCTGGAGAATTCATGCTGCTGGCTTCACGCCGGGGTTTCGCGAGCCATCCCGTTCAGACTCTCGCCGCCCAGGGAGGTCCGCCCCGGAGCGGCTCGTCTTAGGCTTATCTGTTGATCATCGCTGTTCCGATTCTCGGAACCGCGTAAGGGTGACGCGCTCTTAAGAGCAAGTGCGATCAACATGAAGAGCAGTGAAGAGTCAATTACCCACGTAAGTGCGGAATCTTAGTGACTAGAAATTTCGAGGACGTCCATTCCTGGTCGTGATCATAGTGCGAAGGCAAAAACCATCAATTACTGATGAGTGCCTTTTTTTGTCCGAGCTTCGAGAAGCGAATCCAAGAAATTTGATCCCGCAAACAACCACGTTATAGTGATGATCGGGAAAGGTAATTGGACACGCAGTCTGCCTGTATATTCTCTTTTTTGAGTGGAGCGAAAGCTTGCGCTGTAGAACCCAGGGGTCCTGGCTTCGAGCCCCATCCCTGCCCGTTCCGATCTAGATGAGCATCGTACCGGTGTGCGGTCGTGTATCACTGCAGCGTGGTGCACGTTCAAGACCCTATACTAGCGGTATGCACTGCACTGGCTAACTTTCTCATCTACAGATGGGAGACAAGCCGCCCGCTGAGGCAGACTAAGTTTTAAGCTGCGTAAACATACGCACATCCCAATTGGTTTTTCTCTGTCTAGATCCGGATCACGGTGGAAAAAGAGAGCTCTAAATGGTGCCGCCTTCCACGACGCATGTGCGTTTAAGGTTCGCACCCATTTCTGGCAAACTCTGTGAGGTGACGCAGCAGGACCGGAGTTCGAGGAAGCGTCTGTATTCGGGAAAGGTCTTGAAAACCACAAGGCGCGCGACTGCTCCCTTGCGACCGCGCCTGCTCTCCGAGTCCCACCTGGACGCTGCGCAGCCGGGAGATGCGGAAGCCCGATTTCGAGCCCCTTTCTGGCCTTTTCCCACTCTATTCTACCGTCGCAGTGACCCTGAGTGAGACAGGAATTTATTTTTCTGTTGAGTAGGGTTATACTAATCAGTAGGGCTGGGCGTCAATTAAACGTTTTAACCCAATTATCGCCACCCTTTAATCGATTAATTAATCGATTAATCGGTCTCGTTTATTTCGATGCCTAATATTTAAAAAAAATATATTACAATAATATTTTTGTTTTCTTTTGCTGAATGCGTGAAAACCGCACAATATGAGAACTTGGTTTTTGAATCAATGTCTATGTGTAGTTAAGAATAGTTTAAAGACACACCAGGGGCGTAGCCGGGGGGGGGGGGGGTGCTCTATGGGCTTCAGCCCCCCCCCCCCCCCCCCCAAATCCCGCGACCCTACAATATACACAAGCATTTTGACCCCCCCTCCCCTTTCCGCACCCCAAGTTATAAAGATCCCAGCCACCTCAGCCCCCCTTCCCCCCCCCCCCCCCCCCGGAAAAAATTCCTGGCTACGCCACTGACTCACACTCACAGATTCGTGCTTCAGATGCATGAGACAGAGCGCTTAGTAGGTATTCTACGGCAAGAGCGACCTCCCTTGATTGTTCACAATAACCTCTGCTGTTCTAAACTGATCGACACTTGATCGGCGTTGAAGTGGACGGGACACGTGTAGCTTGTTGCACTTGTCTTGAGTTACAAATCTCATCCATACAATTTCTTTATCCTGAAATTTGACCTAAAGTTTCCTTTGATACAGTGGTACTCGCCCAGGTCTGTGTGATGAAGGGGGATCGGTGGCCGAGTCATTCCATTTTCGAACGCGCGAGCGCACGGAGGTGAAATCATGAGCTCCGAAGGAGCGGCGATAACGGCCCTCGCCGGCCGCGGTGATACTGTTTTTCCCGGCTCAAGTGAGTACAGGTTTTTGTTGCCCCAGCTTCCATCAGGTGATTCCATGAAGAAAGCGGTCGTCCTTCACTGCGACATGGCCGGGAGGCCATACAGGCTTGAGGATTGCCGGCAACCGCTCGACGAACTGGGGGTCCTCAGGGAGGTAGCCGGAATTGGGGCGTACCAGATGTCCCATGTCTGGCTGCTTGACCTGAGGACCGACGCGGCCAAGCTCAAGCTGGTGAACGCAGGGCGGCTCGCTGTCAAAGGACGCACCTGCATCGTCGTGGACCCCTCCAGGCAAGAGGTGCGCATCAAGCTGCACTGGGTGGCGTTCGACGTGTCGAACGACACCATTCGCAAGGCTTTCTCGGAGTACGGCGAGGTGAAGGACGTCGCGTCCGATCGCTGGAAGGTGCCGGGCTTCGAGGGAGCCGAGTCTACCACCCGGATAGTGTGGCTGGTACTCCGGGAGGGTGTCAAACTTGACCGCCTCCCCCATCAGCTGCGCTTAGGAGGCGGCTTGGTATTGGTCGTCGTGCCTGGGAGGGCCCCAGTATGCCTCCGGTGCCGTAGGACGGTGCATATACGTCGAGACTGCCGGGCTCCCAGGTGCTCCGAGTGCCGCGCCTATGGCCACGAGCGTTACGACTGTGTCCGCTCCTACGCCCGAGCCGTGGGACGAGGAGTCAACGAAGACCACGTGGACGACATGATGGACGAGGAAGAGGCGGAGAGAGCGGCCGCGCCCGTGAAAACCCAGGCCGAACAAGCCAGGAGCGACGACGCATCCGGCACCTCCCCCGAAGTGAACAACACTGTGCTGCCGGACAAGCCGTCGACTACGGCTCATGCAAATCCACCTGCAGTCGAGCGCTCGACGGTACCTCCAACAGGGAGCGCCGGAGGGGCAGCTGGTGCTTCGCCATTGCCGGACGAGGTCTCCATCACGCCAGAGATGGACGTCGAGCTGGGCTCTGCGAAGCGAAGGCTCGAAGACGTCACGGACACGACTGGTCAGGAACTTCGGCTGCGTCAGCTCGAGCGCAGGTGGAGAATGGTGTCGGGCGGGAGCGGAGTGGATGGCCACCAGCGGTCCGGCGCAGACCGAGGAGGACCACGCGACAAACTGTCGCAGTGAACGGCAGTGTAGGCGGGTTGGTCCTCACTAACCCATGGTCTCCTTACAAAGTCCTGTCCGAGTAGCGACCCTTAATGTCCGAGGCCTCTCAGATTGCAGGAGGCAGAGGCAACTCTGCCGTCTAGCAGTCGAACAGGACCTCGACATCATCGCTGTGCAGGAGACCAAGGTCGAGAGTGAGGACCAGACCAACTTCATGGTTAGACCTTTTTCGGCGCGTTACGAAGTGTGTGTTAGTCACGCGGTTGGGTCGTCAGCGGGCTGTTTGTTGTTAGTGCGCCAGAGTTTGGGTGCAACAGTCGAGGCGGTGACGACATGTGATTCAGGGCGCTTTGTTGTATGTGATTTTTCTCTTTCATCGTATGATTGGAGGGTCATTTGTGTGTACCCCTCCAATAAGGTTGATGAGCGGCGGGAGCTTTTTGATTTCATGCATCAGTATTGCAAAAGTGATCGCCTTATTATTTTTCTTGGCGATTTCAATTGCGTCTGCTCTGCTGGGGACAAGTCCAGCTCAACGCCCTATCGGGATTTAAGCACCGAGAGCCTTCTGAGGTTAATCAACGAGTCCGGCTTTGATGACGTCGGGGAATGTTTGAGGAATGGCCGCGAAATCCAGTACACCCATTTCTAAGGGTCGAGTCACGCCCGTCTAGATCGAGCGTACGTTTCTTTTGATTTGATACCATTATGTTTTGAATATCGCGTGCACCCTGTTTCCTTTAGTGATCACTGTCTAGTTTCCTTTTGTGTGCGTAGTAAATCCCAAGTCAGGAAAGTCTTCAGCTGGGAATTATGGAAATTGAACGCGAAACTGTTGGAGGATGACGTTTTCACTGCCGAAGTGCAGGCCGCAGTTGAAACACTGGAGAGCCAGAAAAAATTAAGGTATGGTGTGAGATGGGAGCTTTTTAAGCAGGAAATAAAAATGAAAGCGTTAGAGCGGGCAGGCGTACTTAAAAGCACTGAAAGGAGCAACGAAATGTTATTGCGTAATAATTTGCGGATACTGCTGAAGGAAGAGACTTAAATGCCTGGGGCATACAAAGATGATATTTCTTGTGTGAAAGATAAACTCGAGATTCTAGATCGGGAACGATATTGTGGGGCGATTGTTAGAGCCAGAGCCGAAAGATGGTCAACAGGCGAAGCGCCAACTAAGCGTGCGCTGAGCCTCGAGAAAAGATATGCTCGGCGTAACGAGATAACGGGGGTAGAGAGGAACGGATCACTTACGACCGATAAGGAAGAAATCGAACTCGCATTTTTCGAGTATTACAGTAGATTATTTGCGTCCTGTCCAGTAGATGTCCAGCTTTTTAAAGATGAATTTTTGGGTTTCATGCCGCGCATAGATGACGAAACGAAAGAATTACTAGAATCGACCATCAGCGTGGAGGAAGTGGTCTTTGCAATAGAAGCCCTAAACCCGGGAAAGTCCCCTGGCCCAGACGGCCTAAGTGCAGTTTTTTATAAGACTCAGAAGCACGAGATTGCCGCAGTCCTAGCCAAGGTATTCAATGAAGCATATGATTTGAATATGTTGCCTCCATCTTTTATGTCGTCGCACACAGTGTTAATTCCCAAAACAGAGGACGCAGTTAAGTTGCAGCACGTCACAGCGTATCGGCCGATCAGTCTGACTAATGTGGACTACAAACTTTTAATGAAGATCTTAGCAAGGAGATTGCAATCTGTAATATCGGAAATAGTGGGGCCCCATCAAACTTGCGGCATTAAAGGAAGGACTATTTGCACCAACATCCACAAAGCACGCAGTGTTCTGGAGTGTTGCGACGCAATGCGTACTTGCGTTGCGATGCTCCAGGTAGATTTGGAAAAGGCTTTTGATCGCGTGCCTCACGACCTGCTTTTAACCATTCTCGATCATGTGAACGTCGGCGCTGTTATCCGTGAAGGTGTCAGCATGGCGTACAACGGTTGCTCGACGAGACTTATGGTGAACAAGTCGGTCGGAAAACGTATAAAAGTGAATCGATCCGTCCGCCAAGGGTGTCCTTTGTCACCACTTCTTTTTTGCATTTACATAGAATCCCTTTGCATTAGTATTTTTAAAAACAGTACTATCAGTGGTTTTCAGCTTCATGCGACCGAAGTTAAAGTGTTAGCGTATGCTGATGATATTGCAGTGTTTTGTTCCAACCGCGAGAGTATTGTTCAAGTCGTTCACACGCTTAAACGTTATTGCGAAGTCAGTGGCAGCTCTGTTAACTGGGCCAAGTGCCTGGGATTTTGGCATGGAGAGTGGAGCTCTACTCCTTGTTCGTTTGCCAACATGCAGTGGGTGACCACCCCCCGTAAAATATTTGGGAGTGCCTCTAGAAAATTATCGCGATAGCGAACCCTATTGGCGACGGCAGGTAATGGAGCTTCGCGAAAGAGTAGAAAAAAGTCGGAGGTATGATCTCTCTATTTTTGCACGGGCCACAGTTTGCAATTTGTTTTTTGTCAGCAAACTGTGGTACGTTCTACACGTTTTGCATTGTTCGCGGGTAAATGTGCAGAAATTGCACCGGGTATTTGCAGTGTTTATTTGGGGTTCCACGTGGGAGCGATCGAGTAGGACGAATCATTTCCGGCGCGTACGCAATGGCGGGCTTAGTTTGACGCATTTGTTTTTACGTCAGGTTGTTAATCGGTTCATGTATTTTCGGGACATAAGTGACCCCTTTTTGCGCACCGTTTGTCAAGTGAGAGTTGCAAGCAGGTTGCCTGAGTTGATTGTTTCCACGTCATCGATGTCGGGTGGTATTCACGGATATTTAAAGGAAGTCGTTGCCTCATGTAAATTTCTGTTATCTCGTTTTTCAGTTGAGTATTTGAGTGAGGTTCCTCGGAAAAGATTGTATAAGGCTGTGTGCGATACTGTGTTTCCTGTACCTCTATACAGAGCCTTATACTGTGCAGGCCCAGGGCAAGATGTCTTGAAGCGCGTTAAGCGTATGGTGGTGCCCGCAGGCACCAAGACTTTCTTCTTTACATTACATTCAGGTACACTGCCGGTCAAGACATGGCTAAACGAGAGGGGACTTTTTGTACCGTGGGGGGATCACTGCTTTTTATGCAAGAAGCCAGAGACGGTCGAACACGTGTTTCTTGAGTGCTGGGATGGGGTCTTCTTCTGGGACGTCCTCCAACGTACCCTGAAGAAGGACCTCCCCCTGGATGCGCATGGAATCCGTTATCTATCGGTTAAAAACGAGGAAGGTTTTCCCTTTGACCTGGTAATGATGTTGGGTCTGCAAAGTATTTGGAAGTCCCGAATGGCTGTACACAACGCTGACAATAATGTACGGGAGGCGCGGGAATATTTTCGTGAAAGTGTATCTTTGTTAGTTGAAGTCAACAGAGCACAGAAGTGCGAGCCTGAGTGGCTTCCGCGCATTGAGGCGCTTTTGTCCATGAAACAATTTTAGCCTCCGACGCCAGTCACTTCGGACTGGTTTAGTTTAGCCTTGCCCTGCTTCCTATGGTTTGTGCGATATGCCTGCCTATTTGACAATGTAAAAAAGCCCGGCAATAAAGAAAAAAAAAAAAAAAAAAAAAGGTTGGTGGTTGAGTGGTCTAGCGCACACCAGCTCGGAGCACGCGGAGCGAAAGCTCGCGCTGCAGAACCCAGGGATCCTGGGTTCGAGCCCCACCCCTGCCCGTTTCGATCTGGATGAGCATCGTACCGGCGTGCGGTCGTGTATCACTACTGCGTGCTGCACGTTAAAGACCCCAGGCTAGCGGCTGTACCGCACTGGCTAAATTTCTCATCTACAGCTGGGAGACTCGTCGCCCCTGTGAGGCAGACCAAGTTCTAGGCTGTATAAACACACACACAACCCAATTTTTTTTTCTGTGTGATGAAAGCGTTTAATTTTCACTCTCTTTTTGGTTCGTCAAAATTTTACCGATTAACCGTTTAAAAAAAATAAGTCCACTTTCCCGCACAACTCTTGGTGAGCCAAGCACGGAAGCAGCTCAGCGAATGCCAATGCCGAAACATATCTTTAGACCAAAAAATGAAAACCGTTTACAACTCCCTGTAACACCGAATTGGAGCGCAGCTCTTCAGGAGGAGGAGGGAAGGGTACTAAGGGTTACCTGTTCTCGGGGCGGGGGGGAAGGGGGGGGGGGGGGGGGGGGGGGGTCACCCCCAGAAAAATTTTTCCGATAGATTTAGCGCGGAATTTTTTCCGCTAGATTTAGTGGGGAAATTTTTCCGCTAGATTTAGCGAAGAAATTTTTCCGCTAACTTTAGCGGAGAATTTTTTCCGCTAAATCTAGCGGGGAAACTTTTTTCGCTAGATTTAGCGGGGAAATTTTTCCGCTAAATCTAGCGGGGAAATTTTTGCGCTAGATTTAGCGGGGACATTTTTCCGCTAAATGTAGCGGGGAAATTTTTCCGCTAGATTTAGCGGGGAAATTTTTCCGCTAGAATTAGCGGGGAAATTTTTCCACTAGATTTAGCAGGGAAATTTTTCCGCTACCTATAGCGGGAAAATTTTTCCCGCTAGATTTTTCCGCTAGATTTAACGGAGAAATGTTTCCGCTAGATTTAGCGGGGAAATTTTTCCGCTACATTTAGCGGGGAATTTTTCCCGCTAGATTTAGATTTTTTCCGCTCAATCTAGCGGGGAAAATTTTTACGCTAGATTTAACGGAGAAATTTTTCCGCTAGACTTAGCCGGGAAATTTTTCCGCTAGATTTAGCGGGGAAATTTACCCATAATGCACCGCGCGGTTACGCCGACGGCGACGGCGACGCCGATGCCGCTCAAGCCGGAAACGGGCCCCTAAGAGCTGCATTCTAAAAGTTAAATCACGATTAAAGCATTAATCGATTAATCGGTAGGTTAATCGATCGATTGCCCAGCCCTACTAATCAGAAGAACACGTCCACCTAGGGCCACGTCTGTGGTTAGTCATAGGCATGGCGAAAAATATGAGCAATATAAGTGTGAAACGCACATGAGAAAAACCCCATTGTGCCGTGCTTTTGAGCGGCGTGGCGGCGCTGAATTCGGCTACGTTACAGTGCCGTATATATAGAATTTGGTCAATGGGAGGAGCTGACGGAGGGCGAGGTGGAGCGGCGAAAGCGGCGGCGCCGCCAGCGCCACATATTCCCTCGTGATGGTCCTTCGAAGGAAAAATACCTGAAATGACCTTGAGGGAGGCGCGTACCGCGGCGCGGGTATCTTGTTTACCGCGGCGCAGGTACCGCGGCGCAGGCATAATTGTAGGAGATTAATGGAAATAGGGATTCGAAAGCTGCGCAGTGGTGCTTACTTAGCCACAAAAGGTAACATTAGGGGGAATAAATTTCCTGACACATAAGGGGAAACTGCGAACATGGGGTGCGGTTTTAGGATTTAGGTTCGCAGGTTTTATACCCCACTCCATCGTGGCGGCGGCCGCGGCTGCGAAAGTAAGATGAATGCATTCTGAATGTGACGACAACGTCACACACGTTGTCCTTTCAGTTACGAGGAGTTGAACATTTAAACTCTAGCGTGATGAAATACTTGAATGCGTTCTCACCCCCAAATTGTGTATCGCTTCTGGTCAAGAGATCCAACGAGTCAAAACGTCCAATAATGGATCTTATGACTCGTTGGATCTTTAGACTCGCCAGACACGAGTCAAAAGATCCAATGTGGGTCAAAAGGTCCAACGAGTCAAGAGATCCAACGAGTCAAAAGATCCACGGCGAGTCAAGAGGTCCAACGAGTCAAAAGGTCCAATAATGGATCGTTTGACCCGGCAGACGCGAGTCAAGAGATCGCATGCGGGTAAAAAGGTCCAATTACTCGAAAACTGCCGCGTCATATGGCAAGGAGGTTAGGAAAGGCCCCTCACCTCTCCTGCCCTAGACGCGGCCCTCGGGGAGGCATTGTACTATAAAATTTAGGAAACAATTTTGACTAAAACCCGTTTTCACCTCAAGTAAAAAAAAAAAAGTCCGGCTTCTCGCGGAACACTGCTGACTTCCGCATTCATGTAGGGAATTAAGATATACGTGAGTGAATTGTAGGTTACATATATGTTATCTTATTAAGACGTTCACGTTCCAAACGTCAAAAGCATCGCTTTTCCCTCCGACAACCAAATCTCGTAAAAACTACTTCGCGCCGCGTATGAATAATGCGCAAAGCTTGCTTTTTCTTGGAGTGAAAATGGGTATAGGTGCCTTAATTTTTGTTACCAAAAAAAAAGTTAAAGGCATTTAAATTTGACGCGCCGTTTAACCCCTCACCATTTCCCGGTTTGCGGACGGAAAACGCTCCCGAGCCAGGGGGCAGAGTGTAGGCTGTGATAGGGTGGGTTTTTGTTTGCTAACTAGTTCGTACAAGACGGCCGATACAGAGTGCGTGTATATTTTTTAATGAAAAATGATTTGGTCGATTTTGTCTGTTCGTTACAAAAAAAGGCCCCACCACGACCATGGAAGATGACGCCCTTCGTACGTTTTTGAAACGCGATTGTGTCGCGTTCACGCTCGCTAGAAATATGTGCTAAAGAGCACCTTGTAGGTGATGTATGACTTGCTCGAAATGTGTTTCTCTTGTGCGAAAAACTAGTTAAATGAGCGAAGCAAAAAAAAAGAAAAAAAAAATGAAAAAAAAATGACGGTCGTGCCTGTTTGAGGTCTGAATCTATTCTCTCAGACACTTCATTTGACAGACATGTTCGTCGCTGTTAAGGTTTCATTGTACAACCAACTACGAGATTCCCTGCTTGGAATTTTATCATTACACAAGAAAAATGACAGAAATAAACTGAAGATGATGAACCGTACGCAGTCAACGCAAATCTCAGTGGTGTTTGTGGATATTGAGGCATCGCGATGCTTGTCAGCCATCCAAAGGGCGACATATTTCTAAACCGCAAATGAGCAATTTAGCCGGGGCCGTACGACGTTGTACTCTGTTTCACCTTGAAGGCTGGTTCACACTGTTGCGACCGACTACGACCAAGTCTGACGGAACAAGTTTTGAAGCCCCCCTTACGACCACACCGCGCAGCAGCAATGGCGGCCGTAAGCGGCCTAAAACTTCGTTGCCATAGCAACCCCTAAAAGAGATTAACGACGCGAACCGTTGCAGGCGCACACGGTCGGACTCATGCATGTGAGTGAACCAGACAACGCATCCGATCCTTCGCCGACAGTGTGTCACGTGACCTTCCGGTTCAACGCGGCGTCGCGCGGAGCGAGATGTACCATGACGCTCTCGACTTCTAGCATAGGCTGCGGTCAATCCTTCGGTGAAACGGAGTATAGCCTTGGGTCTTTATGTGTACCACGCAGTAGTGGTTACTAGGGAGCCTTCATGTGCGCACATGAAGGCACCCTAGTGGTTACCATGAACGCACGCCGATGATGGTTCTCCGTACAGCCTGGTGCCAGTTAGCAGTCATGCTGCACTGGCCCTTTTGGCAATATACTGTGACCCTCTGGATGGCTGTCAAACATTATGCTGTCCAAATATATAGCCATAAATGTTCTGCTTGTTCCGCTCATGCTGCGTATACACGTCTTGTAATTAAGTCACCGACCAACTGTTCGTTGTTTTCTAAATTCAAAAAACAACCTGCGTCCCCGCCACCTACAGCAGGCGCAACTCTCTGGAAATTTCTCCGATAATCAAGCATTGCCGACGAAGAAATGGCTTGGTTACTAGCCCATTGAAATGGAAAAGGCACAAACGCCGTGACACAGCCAGCCATTCAGGATCCCGAAACCTCTCGTCCCCGACGCCACTGCATCATCTTCTCCCATCTGCCTCTTTTTTGTTGCTTTGTTATTAGACGCGGGATCCCACCCCGCTGCAGTGCAGTGACCGTCACGCCCCTCCTTGTCACCAGAAAACCTTCATCAGTCGTAGTTTTGCTTTTCTTTCTTTCCTATACTCTTCCAAAAAAATACTTCCTCCCCTTTCCCGTCAAGAGTCAAGAGGTCCAACGAGTCAAAAGGTCCAATAATGGATCTTTTGACTCGTTGGATCTTTTGACTCGCCAGATACGAGTCAAAAGATCCAATGTGGGTCAAAAGGTCCAACGAGTCAAGAGATCCAACGAGTCAAAAGATCCACGGCGAGTCAAGAGGTCCAACGAGTCAAAAGGTCCAACGAGTCAGAAGGTCCAATAATGGATCTTTTGACCCGTTGGATCTTTTGACTCGATGGACCTCTTGACTCGGAATCATTGTGTATTGGAGGATATAAGTTAAGCTCACTTCCTCCGCGAAGGGAATATTCGAGGCTGGTGGCTGGTCACAAGTGCTGTCAATCAACGCTTCCAAGGTCAATGAAACAAGCTTGGTCAACGGCGTGACCTTATTTTCGTCCTATTCTTACCAAATAATGACCGAACTCTATATATACTCCTCTGCAACTTTATAGCGTCAGTGGCGGTTGCTATGGTTACGTCGCTCGGGATCCAAATGCGACGTCGACTTTGCTCACAGGTGTTTCCTGCTTCAGGTGAGGACGCAACGCGTGGCAGACGCTTTTTTTTTTCTTTCTTTTACAGCCACGCGATCGACCAGGTCAAAGCAGGAAACGAGCGAAAATCGAGCGTCGTCCCACCACCCAGTGATGTCCCGCGCGAGGCAAATTGCGGAGCAAAACACACGGAGTGCATCGCCCGCGTCGCAGCGATCGAGACACGCATAAACATTTGACTACAATCCTCTCAATAGAGTGTGAAGGGCAGGACCAAGCCACGTATTAAATCGAAACTTATAAGACGTTGAAGAAAAGCATGTCGAATGTTTAGTTTTACTACGGAGCACTTTTAGTGGCGTATATGGTCGTCAAAAAGGAAATGTTAGAAAATACGCTTCGCAACCTTTGTTCCATTCGGTTAACTAGAGTTAATTCATCTGCATATTTTCAGACACTTTGTTTTTACTATATAGTGTTTTATGTCTACAAAACAAGAGTGGTGCCGGCCACAGGAATTTCTTGCTGGCTTATGGTGAAAAAGAGATTTTTTTTTTGCTAGATGAATAATTACACGGGTACAAGAAAAATAAGCCTGCTGTAATAAATGCTCGTAATTCCTTCTTAAAAAAAAGAGCAAAATATTTCGAATTTTATAGCAGAGGGCATAAACAGGTGTGCACGAAAACAAACAAACCTTCAGACAGCCCAAGGGCACGTGGAACCAAGGAGCTCCCTGGTTGAACGGTGAACTCAATTTGTGAGTCAACCGTCGCGTGGGCTCGCAAAATTTTACGGTAACTTAGAAGCATATTGACAAAAAAAAAAAGAAAAGAAAAAAATCTATCGTGCGAAGGACGTAGCCGAGGCCGCGGAGCCAAGTCGGTAGTCCTATACCACTCGACCAGTGCGCATCTCAATTCGTATCAGGTTATCTGCGAGTCACCGGTGCTGATGTATGCTGTGAGTGATATATGCTGCACATATATCACTCACAACAATCGTGTGGCTAACCTTTATAAAAAGCATCACGCCCGCGATTGGAAGCCGACTCGTTTTTTAAATAAACTTGCGCCATATTTTCTTACGTTTTTCGTCGCGTCACCCCGCGACACGAAATCATCTAGTTCGGTTGGAATCGAGCGGCGTCAGCGAGACCACTTCACCGCCCATCACAGACGGAAGTTGCTGTGGTTGCCCCGCGACGTCACTCGGTTTTTGCTCACGTCTGTTTCCCGCTATTGGCGCTTGCCCAACAGGCCGCTGCCGGCAGCGTTTTCCACTAGCCGAAAAAATCAACTGCTTAAGAAAACAAAGGAACACAAAAACTCATCGTTGCCATAGCATCCTGGACCTTTGCGTTCCGCTTTCTGCTCAGCGTCTTCCCCCAAAACTAGAATGGCTTTGTTGCGGTCTCCACAGCAAGTGTATTCGCTCGCGATAATAAACCCTGAACAAGGAAAACAGGGAAGCAAAGGACACGCACGTATGTCCAAGCACAGCTCATTTATTTATTTCAATGTAAACGAACCTGGACGTAGTAAATGTTTGCGGCATAATTTATTTTTGAAAGCGCGAGGGTAGCTTACGAAAATCAAGTTAATTTAAGCGAGGATTTGTGGTTAAGAAATTCGTTGATTCCCTACATTTTTTTTCGTCTTTTGTTTTCGCGCGAAGCGGATATTAGTGTTAACACCGACATTAGATGTTCTGTATTTAATGCTCAAGAGCTTCCGAAGCTCGTGAAATATTATGAAAGCACCGACAGATACCCTCATAGCTAGCTGAACACGGCGCCAGAAATCTCTCCGTTTCAGCGCATTGGCACAACTGTTGCTTCTGCGGTGAGGCATGGAACTCGAATCAAGGACGAATTTATTTCTAAGCAACACACGTAGCAGAAGTGCCAAGGTGTACGGGACGCGATGCAGGCATAAAACAGCTTTAGGATGTATCAAATAGAAAGCATGGGAGGCCGCCACAGGGTGACACAGGACCGAAGTGCCGCCGGGGGTGGCCGTTTGAAACCAACACTATGGGCGGACTTGATCTGGCCAAGGGCGCACTGTCCACTCCCTTGTCAATGACAGATATGCTCGACCTCCAATGCGAGCACTCGGATTCTGAGGGTAACCCTTGGTCGCAGCCGAAACAGGGCAGCAGGCAACAGCTGCCTGCTGGACCATCTGCCGCTTTCTTCACCTGTCATTGACCCATTATACAGGGTGTGTATCTGAAAGTGGGCTCGCAGGGCGGGCCCGGAAAATATTTGCATTCGTGACTGAGTAGCCTAATTGGGCAGCAATTCGTGGCATAGACAAAAAAAGAAAATGACGCGAGCATATCAGCTTTTAAAACTCGCACACGGTACTAATGCAGCCACACCTCAAGTGTGCCATCGTGCTATATTCTCGATACTCTTCGTCTAATTTAATCAAATAACTAATATCGATCGCGATCTGGGGGTAGGCATCAGCTGGTAACCACTTCTTGCTTGAGCAATGTGTTCTTGAATATACTAAGTCAACACCAGTGGTGTAGACGGCACTGAAATAAAGCGACAAAATGCATCAGTCGTTACTAGCAAATAGAATAACTGTAAAGGTTAGCAGATTTCGCGTTTGGAAGCTTCGAAAATTTGAATGGTAATTTATTGATCCGTAAAGATTTTTGAAAAAAAAAAAAAGTAACGAGGAACGTAATCGTATACTTGTAAGAAATAGTAACGTAAGTAAGTTACCTGTTCCTGTCTTGGAATTTGGAACAAGTACCTTTATGCATTTAGGAAACGGAAACACTTTACTAGCAACGCGGTTAGCTGTAACGCGTTAGCGCAGACACTACTTAGTAGTGCGTGAAATATCTGCTTACATCTCCATTGCCCGGTTTATCCAGAAGCCACAGAGGCCTCTGGAGGTGAATAATAAATCGCAGGGAATATTCGTTTTGATTGGGCTATGTTGAAATGCATGCCGCGGTCGGATGAAGCCCCACGCCACACCCGGATGGCAAAATGTCTCAGAGAAGCGCAACTCGACTGCCCAGGCTCTGAACCAAAACCGCGTTCACGGCATTGCATCGCTTTCGAAAGAACAGCCGTCCCGGTCGCACTGCGTGCCCGGATATTACCAGGTGTTTCACCCAACATCCTCCAAACGTTTCCCGCAAACACTAGGCGTCGAAAAAACGAATTGTTTTCGTGTTAGTCACGACCGTGTTGCAAATGTGGTTGTATTCATAGCGTTCGGGGTAAATGAATCGTAGAAAATTTTAAAATAAATAACTTTTTGTTTAGTGAAAATACTTATTTCTCCGTAATACCTTGCTGAGCGTCATTGAAAAGAACTGTACTTTCTTCACCCTTAAGCTGAGAGTGGAGTCAAAGCTAAAAGAGTGAGCTAGTCCGCGCTCCTGGCATTGAGACCCCAAGCGCGAATGCTTGTTATGCGAAAGAACGCTTCAAAGCACCGACCTCGAGCACTCGTGCTTACGGCATTGGCTGCAGTCTCAGCTCAAGAGTGAACGGAGATGCCACGTACTGCTCTATTGTCCAGCGATCCACAAGCTTGGGTGATCACTCACTTCGCTCCACAAAGTCATGTCGTCTTTTTCTCCTGACTGAGTGATTTAAAATATGTTTTAATACCGGAAGTAGCTACGATCGACGCATCGAGCATCGAGGGAAAAAAGAGGGAGGATGAAGAAATGCCTCCAAAGGAGATACTCCAACTGAAATGTGACCCATCGTCTGCGCGCCGACAATATGCGAAAGGCTCTGCCCCATCGAGTAGCCGCTCCGAGAAAGACTTCCGACATGTTGGTATGGCGGCGAGAAAAAGAAACCAGCGACGACGTCCGGCGAAGAACACGTCTAAACAGGCGGCTACGCTTCCTTTGACAGTAGCGATGCCAATGCTTCGATGCGTTCCGCTGCATAAGTATCGAGAGACCATCGCTTCCTAAAGCCGGGGTCACGGTGTTTATATTTCGTACCAAGAAGAGTCTGCATACAGATTCGGATGCGAGCCACTTCGAGATCCGTGCCTCGAATGCCGCGTGGCAATCAGATCAAGGAGGAAACTTGGCACGCGGCATTCGAACCACGGATATCATACAAATGACAGTCTGTTTGCAGACTGTCATTTGTATGATATATGAGCAGTGTAGCCCCGGCTTAAAGACCGACGACCAGTTCGCGCTTTTCACTTTCCGCCATCAATGATTTGTCTTTATCCGAAGCAGGACCATCGTCGGCCGCTTCCAGAAGTGAGGTCGTCTTTCACTAATGGAGTCAAAGGCGCCTCGACTCAGCACGGATCGCCTGCTCCGTCGCGGACGTGGGCATTGAGCCGAAACGTCTATCAGTGAAATTCTCCATTAGTCAGAGCAGTACCACTTGCCGGCTTGGAATCTCTAACGTGCATCATGTGGTGGTAACGCATGATGACACGCCGGCACGATGTTCATCCAGATCAAAACGAGCGAGGGGGGGGGGGGGGGGGGGGGCAGAACCTTTACCATATCGAAGCGATCATAGAGGTGTAGTGCCGTGCAACACATCGTGGGAACCCCTTGGCAACAGTTTCGCCTTTGGTTTGCCAGCCTCACTTCAAGACATCTTGTCGCGACCAAATACATTGCTCGCATTTTCGAATATGTGACTTCCCTGAATTTTATATATACTGTCCACGTTGCACACCAATGGTGATAAAATGCTGGTGCACGTTTCTTCGGGGCAGCTCCAGACGTGCCAGAGTTTGTGCGCGTGCAGACAGAACTACGAAGGCACAGTCTACACCATGCCAATATTTACGAGTTATCAGCCCAGTGTGCGATCTCCGCAGCCCTGCACGGGCAAGTTCGTCACTTTGGAAAGCATGCAAACCACGCGACATACGCACGAACATTAAAAAAGGAACAGGCCAGGATCCCTCTTTTGGGAATGTCTAGCCGGAAATAATTTTTCATGTTCTCCTCGAATGGCGTCTTAAAGAATACGTGAGCCGGAAGGGTCATGCTGTACTCTGGAGCGGTGACCAGGTTGTCAGAAAGGTAAGGGACGCGGTCGGTGAGGGCCGTGGTACCATCGACCGCGTCCTTTAGCCTGGGCAGGTCCTTACGGCCGCTGGAGGTCCGTATTTTAACCGACGCTCTCACGAAGATAAATGGGTGCCATTCGAGTACAGACTCTATTTTCACGTAGCGCTGAGGCGCAGTACTTCGTCAACGGGGCAATCGAGAACATGCTAGTCCGATCCATGGCCAAAGAGGTCCCATAATGCACCCTGCGCAGTGTTGCGTGCGGGTATTTTTAAAGTAGTTTACCGAGCCCAGGATGCCCGGGTGCCGCAGCTCGAGCTTTTGACCCACGTGCTCTAAGATGAGGGGCGGTAGCACACGAGGCTACCGATATTCCCACTCGGGGAGAAAGTAGACATGACAAGATTAGAGCGGGAGAAACGCGCGATTGGCCGATTCACTTGCACGCAGGCTCGTGATGGTCGACATCAGTTAGAGTCCAGTTTGGGGGTTTTACGTGCCAAACCAACGACGGGCATCTGGCACGCCCCGGCGGAGGACTGAGGAATATTTTTGACCACCTGGGGATCCTTTGACTTGCAACCGAAAGCTCGGTTATATCGCGCCATCTCCGCAATAAGCCTCCGCCAGTTGGGCGCACCTCGGCCGGGATTCGAAGCCTCCACCTGGGCATCCGTAGGCCGGCGCTTTGCCTCGGAGCCACCGAGGCGGCTACCCGCATCGGTGAGAGGGAAGGGATGAAATTTAAATAGCACTTACGGTTTGAAGTCATCAAGAAATGCAAGGATTGCGCAATTTCTGCACCGACGTACCTTATTCGGTGAACATGAAGAACCTGGTGTTTTCAAATTATTTTTTTTTCCTTTAAATAACCCCATCTATAGCTTGAGGATGATACGGGGACCCTTTCCGATCGTCTGCGAACATTAAGAAGATCTCGAAGTTGGGGATGTAAGAGATCCTTCAGGGCGTAATCCAATTTTGTCACCAAGACTGTTCGATACATCCTTACATATTGGGGGAGATTCCACCTCGGTCTTCTTGTCACTGGTACGAAAACGGAAGTCTTGTAAAGTGAGCGCTAGAGGAGAGGACATCCTCCCGTGTTGTTGCAAAAGACATCAGCACCTCCTCTGACTAAACTTTTATCTTACATTGTTGCTGATCAAATGTCGCAAAGATGATTAGACTCTAGCTTTTATTTTTGACGGAGTGATAATATCCAGCGTAACTGTACCTGGCGGTTCACACTTTTTTCTATCGCGCAACAGTTTGGGACTGCTTTTTCTTTGAGTTTGCAAGTTTTTAATTAATAATGATTGACACGTGTAATTTTACTGTTGGTTTTATTAAAATATTTCTCACACGATGAATATGTATTGACGTTTACGTGTGAGATCACCTAGATTCCTTCTTTGGTTCGCTTTGTGGATTGTTTTTCTGCTTTTTAGGTATTATATAACGATATATTTAGGCGTTGAGCTGTAGGGCGCACACAGTTTTTAAGGCACTAAGCCCTTATATATGCCTCTTGGGCAGTGACCCCGGAAAAAGAAAGAAAAAATGTGCCCCACAAGTTTACGTTTTTGAGAGGGAATACTGGACAAGGTTGTTGTCAGTAGTGGGCTCTTGTCAGCGTTGTAACCATTACAGAAAAAGAGTAACGAGATACTCTACTCGTTACTTGCAAATAAAAGGAACGTGTTATCATTACCGATTAAGAGTAATGCGCGTTACTTTTTGTATTTATAATGAATACGTTTTACTCTTTTGACGTTAGAGGTATGCATAAGCATCATATTTCAAGAAACATATTATGTCCATGCAGAAACTGCAACGTCCCAATTATCTTTTTAGTGTTCTACCTAAATACTCAAGAGTCAATACGCAAGAAAATCTTAAAAACGCCGCTTAGAAACGTTAAAAAAATTAAAGAGTACTTTTTTAATCTTGGGAAGAATGTGTAACGACTAACGTAACTACGTTACACGTTACTCGAAATAAATAACGTAAGTACGATAAGCGTTACGGTTTTGAAAAAGTAACAAGCAGGTTACTACGTTACCGGAAAGAGTAACGTGGTACCGGTAACGCAGTTACTTGCAACGCGTTACCGCAAACACTGTCTGTTGTCAAGCACCACAGCTTCCCATGGGAGCAGCACTTTGGGATGACTTGAGGCAAAGGAAGCGCCAGGGCGTCACGGTCTCACGGAGGACGGCCTTCCTAAACCGCAGTCCTCACCTCCCGAAAGGGCGGCACTTGTCGTTCGAGGCGAGACGGGCCAGAGTCCCGCCCGACGCTGAACGAGGCGACAAGACAGCGAGAACACAAAACAGAGCAACGTGGAGGAGCGAGCCCGGGGGCGATGTCGCCCGGCGCGGGGGGGCTGCCCGAAATAGGTGCGCGCTTCGACAGGCGGCGAGCGGCGCAAATTCACTGTCACATTGACGTGACGTTAAGTGCGCCGGCGTCGACGTCGAGGGGCCAAATTAAATTCTGCACGCGCTCCCCGAGCCGCCGCCGTTGCTGTGGCCCCAACGCCGCAGCCGCGGTGTTTAATGCAACGCGTCGCCGGCGGAAATCTGCACTGGCTCCATTATTCTAATGCGAGTGCAGCGAGGCTCGGCGGTCTCGGAGGAGGACGCGCGGGCCTCTCCAGACGAGGATTCAATTCCGGCGGCTTTCAACGTCGCCGCGTCCAAAATGGACTCGACGTTCGCTGCCTTTCGGTTGCTACCGTGCCAGGGGCTCTTCGACGGCCCCGTGCGCCCGAGTGAGGCATCCGATGTACCACTCTCAAGTGGGCCCGGCGACGAGGAGGAATCCTGCCGGTGGCCTAACCGGGAGTCGGCGTACCCTTCGCGCGGCCCTGCCTGCCTCGAAACGACATTGCCCCGCCTTCGGCACTGGTGCGGGAAAGAACATTGCATGGCGCAGGAACCCGTTCGGCGGTGGTTTCGACATGCTATTCTTGCGTCTAGGTCTTCCTGCGACCTCCATCTCGTTTCCGAAACACCGGCTTCAAAGCCCCTCGATAAAATTCACACTTGACGTTTCTTAGGAGTACTGCCAACCATAGGGTGGCTAATTATAATGTGAACTAAAGATTTATGCCTGGTTCATGTTGTGCTAGTGTGCTGTTGCAATACTAAGCAGACAGCAACCAGTCAAAAATGGACTTCCCGGAATTCATTTTTACGGGGAAAAACGGGTGCATTTATTTTCTTCGCTCTATTTAAAGAGCAAATATTACGAAAATTATAACGAAGTACATAGTTCGGAACATTCCTCAATCACGTAAATTAAAATATGAGTCAGTTGCTGTGTTTTTATGTCAAATTTATGTAATTAAACACAGTGCTAAAGCATTTTCACACTGTTCAGGTTTTTCTTTTTCAATACAACGTTGCTACCACTACTTCAGACATGCATTTATGTGCACTGTCTGGCACTATTAGCGCCAGCAAGGCGTCGGCGTTTTTTTCCATGGTGCATTTTGCGTAGCAATCGAACGGAGGACACTTCGAAAACCTAGAAAGCCGTCAAGAACTACGCAGTAATACTGAATCAGCAGCTCCCTGTTTATGTATACAGACGATCAGTGAAGCCGGAGTGAGTACAGTCCCATTTCCTCGCGGTAAATAAGCAACGCTTTATTCTCTATGAACGTGCATAGGTGCGGAGATGCTTTTTCCGTGTTCAAATAAGCACCCGCAGGGCTAAAAATCTCTGAAAATATGGAGAAAAAAAAACCAAAACAGGGGTTCCATAACGGCTGCTCGGCATAAGAAATAATAATGAAAAAGACCTTTCCTAGCCATCGCACGTTATTCTTTAAGATTAAAATGTGCTAAAACGCTCGTAAAAATGCACAGCGTGGTGACCTTCGTATATATGACAGGACTTACGCGTTAGCAATTTAAAAGCGTCACCGGAATACTGGCGAATCTTGAACATACTCTACATTTCTTTCGATTGTTAGTTTGCTAAGATTCTTCACTCGCGTTTACGCACCTTCAGTGGAACACAAGCCTGTACCTGAAATACAGCCACATTTTACACCGTTCACCGACGAAGAAAAAAGATCTAGCTAAAGCACTTACACTTTTACAATGTTAATAAAGGTTCATATTATTCGGTACAAGCCAAATAACAAAAGGGATCCACGTTATTTTTCGGCGGAGAGACAAAATACACGAGTGTTTTCCCATAGAAATGCAATGGGGCACCGTAAAAACGTAGACTTCTGTCTGCTTCAATTTGTCTCGGAAGTGGCATAGACAATAAAGATTGTTGAACCTCTAGCGCACATTACAATAATTGTATGTCGCCAACCATCGTTGTGGGAACGCTCAAGACACGTGTCACCAACGGCTGCTCCGATGCCATTCGCTTTCAAGGGCCGCTTATTTCAATGTATCGCCGCCATCTGCCGCCACTGAAGGTCGAACGAGGAGCAGGGTGGCGCATTTGTTGCTACTTGCAGACACAAACGCACCAAGGGGCGACGACCAGATTCAAGAGAAGCAACGTGGAAACAACCAATATGCGTGCTCCTCTGCGTCACACCCGGCCAGCTTACATTGCAACACTCGCTGAGCGTGCGGCTGTCCTTGCTCAGGGCTGGAGGTCAAAGAATGTCTGTTCTATTAGCGGCGAGATGTTTTGGTGGCGCCCTCCTATGGTTCCCCCTTGTGACGTCATTACCTTGCGAACAACAAGTTCGCTGGTGTTTGTAAATAGCATGGTGGAAGCCTGAAATCATTACGCTCTGAAAGCAACACTGCCAACACCGTCGAAATTAAAGTTCTTTCATTCCTCTTATTTCCGTCGATGGTTTACCCTTTCCGACGTCATAGTCAGCTTTTGGGCCAATCGTGGAAGGCCGACCACAGCGACGCTTTCGGTCGCGCACGTCGCCAATAGCTTGTTTACCCTTAAAGGGGTCATGAAACGATTTTCCTACTTCTTCCCCCTTAGCTTTAATCCTCAACTCAAATGCGAATTGTGAAATCACGTGGTCGCGACATTCCTTCGGCACCGGTGCGATGACTCCTAGCTTCCACCGTGCTTTTTATGCACCACCATAGAACGTGTCATTCCCCAGTGACAATAAGTTCCGTCAGGGCACTCATTGGCCACGAACGCGAGTCCAAATATTCGTCGACGGATGGATTGTTGACGAGCGCATGCGTCCGAGTGACGCAGTTCTCGTGTCCAATGCGTGAGCTGGGCTCTGCTGATGCCAGTTTGGCGCCGGTGACGCGCTTTGGGAACCGAGGATGTATCATAGTGAAAAGGCGGAGAGCTTTCGAAGGCAAGAAGGCACAAAATAGTCCGCTATATTTTCAAATGTTCGTACCGAAAAGCTGGCTTTTGACTTTCTTGCCTCTTCCTTTTAGCCAACTAAACGATATGCGATTAGTAAAGTCCCAATTTAAAATCATTCATCCCAACCCAAAATTCGTTTCATGGCCCCTTTAAGTTGAGACCGCAGCCGATGCCACGAGCACGTGAGCACGAAGTCGCTGCTTTAAAAATTTCTTCCACAAAGCAAGCACTCCAGCTGGAAATGCACGTCTCAAAGCTAGGAGCACGAGCTAGCTCGTGCTTTAGCTTTAGCTGCAGTCTGAGCTTAAAGGCCAACAGAGTGTAGTTAGATCTACGCGCCACGAGACCGCCTGCCTGTAGTGGCTTAAGCGGAACACCTTTCCCTCTTAATCTTTTTAAAAAACAGATTTTTTATAAATAAGCTTTATTTATCGTAAACCAAAAACATGTCAATGAACGCACTCTATTTATTTAAGACGAGTATTGGAACACATTTTCAGTCAATGAGGTTGGAACAGATCTCCAGAGTGGCTAGGACAGTACTGGGAAGAGGGGTGGGGAAGTGGGAGGGGGAACGTAGTACCACTCTTACGCGGCTGAAAAAAAAAGCTCATGGCTTGTAAGCAAAAGCCAATGACGTATGGAAAGCCGCTGTCTAGCCCGGCCGTGGTTGATCGACGCAGTGTGAATTCTATAGTTTGGGAGCCGGTTTTTCTCTCGGAATTAACTTTTCTCTCAAAGTTAATAAAAACCACGGTAATTTTACTGCATTCAGGTTCATCAGGTGGAATATGTGATTGATTGTATTGCTCCATTGCTAGCGCATATTTTTAATCTTGCTATCGAAACCGGGGTATTTTCTAAAAGAATGCAATGGGTTAAGTGTTAGTGCTGCTTAAAAAGGAGCCACATATGATGTAGGTTACTACCGTCCTATTTTTATGCTTCCAATATATTCGCAAGTTATCAAGAAAGAGCTACGTCACAGTATACCCAATCTTTGGGATTGCTAAACACCGAACAATTAGACTTAAAAACAGCATCAATCAACGGAGGCAACACTTTCAGAAAGTCACTATATATATATATATATACCCAGGCAGCACACGATATTTCAGCGATATTCGCCTCGGGTCAGGAAAGTCGTGCGAGTATTGCCAATTTTTCTGTTGTACCGGGAAAATTGTGCCGGTACCTTTTTGATTCTGCTGATGTCGACAGAATATCTGTTATATTGCGGCGACGCAACCATGCAATGTATGGTACACGAACCGTGTTTTTCCCTGAATATCGTTTTTGAATCGGCTATAACTGCACAGTATTAGGCATTTTTGGCCGATTCGGAAATGATATTGGAAGAAAGCCGGTACCATTTTGGACATGGCCGATGTCCACAGAATATCTGACGCAAACCCGGTAACGACGCAAACCCGGTAACGACGATTGGACGAATATTGTTTTTTTTTTTTCCTCCCAAAAAGATAACTTGGAAGGGGAGAGGAGACAGACGGGACGACACGAGTGAGAGAGGAAGCATAATAAGAGGGAGAGTGATCCGAACCTTTTTAGGTCAACCTCACGTGACCAGACTCGCTGGCGCCTTGGAAAGCAAACTTGGGAAGGGAGAGGAAGAGAGACAGTTGTCAGGGCTGCCAGGTTGGGCTATAAATAGCCAAATTGGGCTAGTTTTATTTGCAGTTGGCGGGGAAAAATGGCAGTTGGCTATTTGGCTAGTATTGGGCTATTTCTAACCTGTGCATTGGGCTATTTCTGACCTGTGTATTGGGCAATTTCTGACCTGTGCTGGAACCAAAATGCCTGAAAGCACTTGGGTTTATAGTTTCGAATGTATTTTTAGAGTAAGTTATGTGAACATTTGGCGCTTCAGTCCCTCAACCCTGATAAGTTTAAGACAGCAAACAAATTCTTCTTTTTGCGCGCCTTGTGCAATTGTTTACCTCCGAATGCAAGCATGTGCTGTTATTCCTCTACCTCAACAAGTGACGGCGCGATTCCTTGCGGCCTTAACAGCACCTGTTCTGCGCATTCTTTATGGCGAATTCGGGTGGTCAGTCGCAGGCGAGAACGAGCCGGCGGAACCGGCAACCAGAAACGCGCCGGCGGCACACCACGTGACCCTCACCACCCGAACACGAAACGCCAGACGGTGGCAGTTTACTTCGCCTCTTGCCCGCGCGACACCGCTAGTGAGAGCCTGTCGCACCTGTCGCCGCCGTCACTCATGTCCCAACGACTTGGATTGACTTTCGTAGCGGCTGCTAAAGTTACTTCAAATCAGTTTCCTTCTTTCGTTCATTTTTTTTCTCACTGACCTTCTCTCTCATTTCGGAAGTGACGACACCGGATACAGTCTGGCGCCTACTCGCCCGGCCGTTCGGAGCTCGGGCGGAAAAAGCGCCGGAAAGTTGCCGGTGCTTGCCGGAGAACCACCACCCGAACGGTGCGCGCTAGCCGGAAACTGACCACGCGAACACTATTGCCGGTTTTCCGGCAAAATAAGTTGCCGACGATTGACCATGCGAATTCGCCATTAGGTTGTCTGAATTCTGCATAGTTATCCCGTGACGTCATTCTGGTCACCAGTACGGCTTCAGGGCGCGGCCATCTGGCTTGGCTGGGGTGCGCTTGGACGAGCCATAATCCGATTACGAAGCCTTGCTAAGGCGTCGTAATCGGATTATGGCCGCTCCCGAGAGCGCACCCCACTGAGGAAGATGGCGGCGCCCTGAGACCGCACTTGCAAACGTGTATAGTAAGCGTCCCAATACACGTTTGCAAGTCCGGTCTCAGGGCGCCGCTATTTTCCTCAGTAGGGTGCGCTCTTGGGCGCGGCCATAATCCAATTACGACGCCTTAGCAAGGCTTCGTAATCGGTGTATAGCGCGTCCAAGCGCACCCCAGCCAAGCAAGATACAGCGCCCTGAAGCCAGACTTGCAAACGTGTATACAGTGGAAGGTATGTTGTCATGCGCTTGTACGAGCGTTTTAGGAAGCTCGCCAAACGTGCCAGAGACGCCATTTCTGGGACATTTGATAGACAAAAATGTATTATGTGACTTTTCTGCTCAAAATAAACGCTTCAAATTATAAGTTTTTTTGGGGGGCTATTTTTGGGCTATTTTTTTGGATCGACATTTGGCTATTTTTGGGCTATATCTCGTAGACGTTTGGCGGGTTGGAGTTCAAACACCTGGCAACCCTGACAGTTGTAAGTTGTAACGTACCCGTCTTTGGTTAATCATTCGAAACAGTGCTCGGGCCCAACGCAAGATCCGGTGAGGTGCGCGCGCGCGGGTGTGCGGGTTTCAAGAAGCGGGAGGCAACGGGCGGTGACTCATGGCAATCAAGACATGCTTGGGAGAAGGCCCCCCCCCCCCCCCCCCCCACCATTTCGGACGTGACAATCTGCTGGCCTTCTCCCCCTCACCACGAGCAAGAAAAGGACCACGTTGCCTAAGCAAACGGAAACAGAAAGAGGCGAGGGACATTCCAGCAGAGCCTCCGACTGGGAAGATCTCAAGTTCTCCCCACCTTTTCTGCGGGGGAAATCGACGACCCCGGAGGGGAACAAAAAGGAAGGAAGAACGGGGCCAGGGGCTGGGCGTACGGGACGGTGGACGGGACGGCCTGGAGGCAGCGAGACATCGATGGACAGAGGGGATATTGAGGAAAGTGTGATTTCCAACGCTGTGGGAACTCGACGCGGCTTCTCCGAGACGACCAGATCTGCAAGTGCTTGCCGGGTAGTTTTTCTTTTTTTTTTTCGCTCGATACTACGCCATTTACGCGGATTCGCGGAACAAGTCTTGCTACGGTTTGAGTGACATGAGTGGCAACTAGTCAACGATGACACTGGCCATTATCGATAGGCCCCTCTCTTGACAAAGATACTTCTTGGAGTTTGTGTTCAAATGTCTTCATGGTGGATAGAGCGGGACGTATGGATACGATAGACACGTGAGAAACACCTTATTTACGGGTTTTCTTGGTCATGTAGGACGCAAGCGAATTGCCGCAGTCGATTTTTTTTTAAATCTTGTGATAGAATGGAATCATTTTCTTCGTCGTTGTCCGCGTGCTGTTGCGTCGACTTTTGTAAATATGCGTGGTAATATTCTAGTTTTTATTGGAAGGTGAATAACAAGTTTGTGATTATTGAAAGTGCGTTGTTAGTGCTTATGTGTATATTTATACTAATGTTACTTTATTGCCTTTACCGCGTTTATACTAGAATCTTAACTGTATTAAGGTAACAGTATTACTGTATACAAATTAAGTTATATTTTGTTCTAAGACAGCTCAAGCCCATAGGAAGTAGTAAATTAGTTGACTAAATAGTAAGTTTAGTACCCCTGCCACACGAAAAAGTTAATATATTTTCATTAAATGATATAAAATTTAGTCAGTTCGCGGTCTGGAGTGATTATACGAGCGTCGCAAGCTGATATTTCGACCCCATAATATCACTCGATCAAAAATACATTAATTTTGTCATGTGGCCGGGGTATAATGCAAGAATTCAGTGACTGCACGCGATGACAGCCGCTCACATGATCATAAATGACACTTGTCTAGCCGTGCCCGCGTTGAGTGCGTCTACCTGATTTTTAACAGTCATCTGTTTTGCTGTGTCCATTCTCTGCGTGTCTCGCCATTTTGCCGAAGTATTTCTGTATAAAACATGCATTCCTACAGCAATAATTGCGATTCATTGTTTTCGACTTAAAACAATCGTATTCTTCTACAGTCGTCTTATACGCATACCTCGTACCATTTCGTACCGAATGTTTAGCGGTGTAATGTTTTTCCCCTGTAATAAAATGTTTTCTAGACCAGTTGCTAAGTGCAGCATTCATTTTAGCTAATAAGACGCACGTTACAACGGTCGATCCATGCGCGTCGACTTCGCTTCGTCGCGCGCCCCCGATGGCCTTCCTTCGCGACGTCACGAGAAGAGCGCTAGGGTCTTATTTCTAGGAGGTGATGGTTAGTGTGCTGTTGGGCTGATGTTTGTATGTGCCGTGTATGCGCTTAATGTATATGTTCAGCTGATGCTTGTGGTATGCGTAATGTATCTACATGTGTGTATAATAGAGGGGCCTAAAAAGCCCGAAGCATAACGGTGGCGTGAGCAAATAAAAATATTTTCGCAGCACATAAATTGGGCGATATCTGTTGTTCGTTGCAACTCGAGAAGGTAGGGCGAGGGTAAGACGGGCCGGGGAGAAGGAAGCAGACGGAACGCTAAAGAGGGAAGGAGGTTTCACCCTCTCTTCTCTGCAGCGTTCCGTCTGCTTCCTCCTTTCCTGCCCGTCTTGCCCTCGCCCTACCATCCAAGTACTCTGTAGATATACGTGCAATATCTGGCGGGTGCTCGGACGACACAGCCAGTACAAAATTGAAATTCTCGACCCCCGGCGGATACTCAGCCGACGCTCTAAGTACTCTATAGATTTACGCCCGATATCCAGCAGGTGCTCAGACGACACGCCAGTTCGATTGACATACGCGATGCCCGGTGGGTACTCAGCCAACGCTCCAAGTACTCTATGGATATATGGGCGATATCCATTGGGTACTCAGACAACTCGATTGACCTTGGATTAACACGCGACGTCCTGCGGGCACTCAGCCGACGCTGCTAGTACTCTATAGATATACTCGGCGTCCGGTGGGTACTCAGCCTGACGGTGGCGGTATTCCAGTGATATTGTGCTGGTACTGCCCCACTTTTGAAACGATATTGTCTAGACATCGTGTGGATGGGAAGAACCGTATATTCTGAGTATTTTCCAACAATATTGTGTAGATATTCGCCTAATATTCTTGTGCCGCTTGGGTGTATGTATATATATATATATATATACATAATTTCGGAAAATAAATGTTAACATATACTCTTCTATATATTTACTGCACAGTTTTACTAGTCGCTATCCGAGCATACAATATCTAACAGTTAATCATATACTAAATTTATTTGCAAATTGTTAAGACGTGTATTTCATTGAAATGTATATTGTTTAAACCGCGAGTCGTCTTTTCAGTTGTATTTGATTCATTTTATTTAAGCCTTGATTCAACTGTTGAACAGTTTTTTTGAGTCAAAACCAAATGTTTTTATTTGTTTTGTTTTTCTCGCGGCGCTCTCCGTACCACTGTATGGGGCCGGAGACCAGTCAACCAGTTTCGCAACATTTTTCCCCGGCCTCTTCTTCATTAATTTATGAGAAAATGATGTACTTGTATTGTAATAGTCTGGAACACCCAAGTACCGGACCTCTCCGCACTAGTGAATGTTGAAGACACATGCTCATACTGTCACGAATGACAACGGATGAGGCGATGATAACTGAAGAAACTAAACGTTTAATGGGGCGAACTTGTGCCCAAAAATAAAAAGGAAACAGAAGATAACAGAGAGCGTCACGGGCGTCGAAGTCGGCGTAACAGCAGAGTCGAACGCTGGGGCGAGACTGACTCCGCTCGCCTTGCGAAGTCCCTTATGTACACTCGTAGGTTTCTGGATCATTTGGCGTAGAACTTTCAGTGCGTAGAACATTCGGAACTTGATCAGACCAGACTGTTCTCGATCTTACGAGAAGGCCAAGTTGAAAGGATAAATAAAAATGCAGTCCGTTGACTGGAATCGAACCTACCGTCTTCCGGGCGACAGTCAAGCGCGGTAACCATTTGGCCACGCACGCGCTTGCTCGCCAGCGCCCGTGGCATCACTCCCCCCTTTAAAAGCGCATCGTCTCGATGCGATGTGCCGGGAAAGAAAAGCAGCAAAATAAACAAAAATAATGGCAAACTACGTGGACTTGTGCAACACAACACAATTCACAGTCCTATCGATCGTAATACGGCTTGCTTGAGGCGCACGACGTGGACGACTTCCGTTCGTGGAGGGCGGCGTGATGTAGTCCGTGTGAATCTCGGTTTCCGCATCTTGGTCGAAATGTACAAGAACAGGAGGAGTCTGCAGTCGTCGCTTCAGCTCGTCGAATGCCTGCTGCTGCTCCTTGGCCCATTGGAACTTCTCGGCGTCCTTCGTGAGGTTTGTGAGCGGTGCGGAAATCCTTGCGAAATCTCGAACGAAGCGCCGATAGTAGGCACATAGACAAAAAAACCTTCGCACGGCCTTCTTGTCTCTTGGCGCTGGAAATGCTGCGACGGCGCGAGTCTTTTCTGGGTCTGGGCAAATGCCTTCGTTACTAACCACGTGACCTAGGAACTTCAGCTCGTCATAGGCGAACCGACACTTTGACGGCTTGAGGGTGAGTCCGGCCATCCGTATGGCTTGGAGAACAGCTCGGAGTCGTCGCAAGTGCTCGTCGAAGTTGCCGGAAAACACTCCGACGTCGTCAAGGTAGACGAGACAGCTCTGCCACTTCAGTCCTGCCAGTACGGTGTCCATGACACGCTGGAAAGTTGTTGGCGCCGTTCATAGTCCGAAGGGCACCACCTTAAACTCGTACAGCCCGTGCGGTGTGACGAAGGCTGTCTTCTCTCGGTCCCGTTCGTCCACTTCGATCTGCCAGTAGCCGCTCTTCAGGTCCATTGATGAAAAGTATCGGGAATGGCGCAGCCGGTCTAACGCGTCGTCGATACGGAGGAGTGGATAAACGTCTTTCTTCGTCACTGCGTTCAGCTGCCGGAAGTCCACGCAGAACCTAAGCGTCCCGTCTTTCTTCTTAACCAGTACCACTGGAGAGGCCCAAAGACTACTTGAAGGTTGAATTATGTCGTCGTCCAGCATCTCTTGAACTTGCTCCTGGATCACCTGCCTTTCTTTAACGGAGGCTCTGTATGGAGATCAATGCACAGGGCGCCCGTCTTCCTCGGTAACGATGCGGTGCTTCGCAACGGCGGTTCGGCGCACCTTCGACGACGTCGCAAAGCAGTCACGGTATTCGGCGAGGAGGTTAATCAGCTGACGTCGTTTCGAGCCCGGAAGCTTAGGGTCAATGTCGAGCTGCGCTGGCGACGTACTGTATTGCTGAGGTGGCGAGGATTTGTCAGTAATGGCGGCGATTCTGGTGGAGTTTCGGAGCTTTTCGACGTGACCAACCGCTGCACCTTTCGTGAGGTGTTGTGATTCGTTTCGGAAGTTCGTCACGAGGACCACACTGCGGCCATCCTGAAGTTCAGCTACTCCTTTCGCGACGCCTATTCCACTTCCTAGAAGCAACTGGAGGCTCCCCTCGAGCAGAACTTCACCGCAGAAAGCTTCGGTTATCCCGACAGGCACGAAAACACTCGACCCCGGCGGTAAATTTACGTGACTTGCGAGGACTCGGACCGCGGATGACGTCGCTTTGGGTTCCACTGGCGGTGAAACAGGTTTTCGTAGAGTTAGCCTGTTTACTCCGAGGTCGATAACGACGCCATACTCGCAGAGAAAGTCCGAGAATAACGTCCCTCGAACAGTCTTGCAGAACGACGAACTTGACAGGGCACGTCTCACCATGGATCTTTGGTGGAGGTGCGGGGTAACGCATGTCCGTGCAGCGTTCCCCTCCAAGAGCCCGCAGTGCAAGTCCGATTCCAAGCCCAGTCAGAAGATTACTCAACGCGGAAACTGAAACTCGGACCAGCCGCCGCACCAAGGGAGAGGATCCTGAGTCCGGTTGGCCGCTGGACAAGCCCTAGCCGAAGAAGACGACGATGGCCAACCAGTCGCTAGCCCTCGCCGCTTGTCCCGTCATCTACCTGCCCGTCGCACCGCGGAGGGCTGCCCCCTTCCACGGTGAACTCTACGAAGACGTCGAGGATTGGATTGGCCAGTACGAACGTATCGCCCGCCACAATGGCTGGACTGACGAGCAGCGTCTGCAAAACGCCTATTTCTCGCTCGAAGGGACTTTCAGGTACTGGTACGAAAATCACGAGCCTTCTTTGACATCGTGGGATGTTTTCAAGAGCCAGCTGAAGGCAACATTTCTCAGTCAACACCGAAGAGAGAGGGCCGACGACCTGCTGCGATCGAGGACCCAGGGCCCCAATGAAAGTGTCACGAGCTTTGTGAAAGACGTCCTTCGTCTGAGCTCCCGCGCCGACCCTCAAGCTACCGAGGAAAAGAAGCTGCGTATTTTAATGCGTGGCGTGAAGGACGACGTCTTTGGTGGACTTGTACGCAACCCACCGACGACCGTTCAACGATTTGTCACGGAGGGACGAACATCGAGCGTGCTCTGCAAGCCCGAGCCAGCCACTACCAGAGGCTACCCAGCACCTCCATCAAATGCCACGAATGACAACGGATGAGGCGACGATAACCGAAAAAACTAAACGTTTAGTGAGGCGAACATGTGCCCAAAAATAAAAAGGAAACAGACGATAACAGAGAGCGTCGCGGGTGTCGAAGTCGGCGTAACAGCAGAGTCGAACGCTGGGGCGAGACTGACTCCGCTCGCCTTGCGGAGTCCCTATGTACCCTCGTAGGTTTCTGAATCATTCGGCGTAGAACTTTGAGTCCATAGAACATTCGGAATTTGATCAGACCAGAATGTTCTCGACCTTACGAGAAGGCCAAGTTGAAAGGATAAATAAAAATGCGGACGGTTGACTGGAATCGAACTTACACCTTTCGTGCGAAAGTCAAGCGCGGTAACCACTCGGCCACGCACGAGCTTGCTCGCCGACGCGCGTGGCAATACTTTATCCGCACTCTGACGTCTGCTTGCTCCGCGTCTATCGTCGGCTCGACCGTCTGCGAACAGGTCCACAATTGGCCCTGGCGAGTTTGTTGGTCTCACCTACGCATCAACAAAGCTGAACCTGCAAATTTCACCGAGGAAAATTTGTTACATATTTACGCATCTCGTGATAAAGTTTGAGCTTTCCATGCACAAGCACCGATTTTGCGAATCTTTTTAGACCGTAAAACTTATCGTGGACAGCAATGCTTGTAATTATATTCGATGACCCAGAGTGGTGGAAGGGATCCTGACAGTTCTTGGGAAAGGTGGAAATGTCAACAAAGTATCGACGAATTTTAGGGACTATTAGCAACCCGTTACCGTGTTCCGCGTACCGCACTACCGGAGCATTTGAAGCACGTGCCTCGCGGTCAAGTTATCACCCGGTGCGAGCTTAAAAGCATTTTTCAAAGGCTGCGGTAGTGTGGTATACGGAACACGTTAACGGCTTGCTAATAGTCCCTATCATTAGAAGAAAGTAAGAACGGTGTACGTCAAGGGTTTCACTGCGTGACTTGTTTCGACGCGTCCTGCGCGAGCTCTCTCGTGAAGCCCCTTTCCGGCCACCCGAGGTCTCGTCATTCCTACGAAAAGTGGGCAGGGACGGCGGGCGCACGCGCATGGACCGAGATCCGGTGACAGGCGCGACAGGGAGGCTGCCCAGGGCCGCACGGGCGACCTGGCTAGCCCAGCTCGGATCGATGGACGCCGGGATGGATGGCCGTGCACGAGCGGGCGAGGCAGCCATCGGCCGCCCTGGAGGCGCGCCGCGACCGCGTGCACGGAGGACGGGGAGAAAAGAAAGAGGCGATCGGGCCCGGTCTCTTCGGCGGCGTCAATAATGCAGTCCGGATGTCTGGCAGCACGCGAGGGGCCGCTTAGCAACCCCGCTGGGGCCCGCCGCGGCCGATTAGAATGTCGGCCCGCCTGACACCCTCTTGCGCCGGCGAGGAGCTTTCTGGTTGTCCGCACTGCGTCCATTCTTTTTCTCCTAATTGCCGGCATTGCGAACCGTCGTGTCCTCGTGGTCAGAGGTAAACCACCGTGCACATAATCACTGGATCGACGAAGCTTGAGGAAGTACCACGGGATTCCCATTTCAGTGGAAACGACGACACCTCGGCGTTGCTGCTTATTTCCTTTTCGCCGGATCGCGTTGGTCTTCCCAGTTCCTTTTTGACAAAGTGAAACACTACAGTTTTATCGGTTTGGTTGCCCCACTACTAATTCGTTTAGTTAGGCGTATATGGGAACAATCGTGTTCTTTTGACCTTGCTTGGCGATGAGAGAACCTCTATATTCGAGAGGCGCTTAACGACTGCTCGATTTGCCGTTCAAAATGTTTCCGAATACAAGGCGCTGCTTTGCGCCAATTTAGCGATTCCAAAAGGCGATGTCAATGTAGCAGCGATATAGCAACGTAGATATATAATTTTCAAGAACAGTACTCGCCAGTAATACCTTGAACTTGAGCATACGCAGGGAGCTAACAAGATAGGAAATATGGGCGTTGTTCGAGGACACAAATGCTAAGAGAGGAACTCCGTAGTCGAGGCAAACAAATACGACGTCACGAGCGTTTCTGTTGTCTCAAATGTGCCGCCGTGCCGCCGCGACATAGACGCACGAGTAGATGAATCTTCTCTTTTATGACGTGGTGATTTATCATCGCGGCACATGACAAGAAATCACAGTCCAGGGTAGCGCTCTACGCTTCCACACCGCCGACCCTGTCGACGATCACCGCCTCCGCCGTGTTTTTCAGCAGAAAGAGGGAACCACGACCGGCACGCAAAGCGCGCGGTCGAGTTCTCCTCGACCTATATATGATTGGTTTGTCGTTGCGGTCACTTCGTTCGTTCCCAAACGCAGCGAAAATGTTGAGCACGGCTCAACTCACTTCGTTATGAAGGACACTTCCGCTTCGCACGATATTGCCCCGGCAACCGGTCATTCCAACCGGTTACATTCGTTCGTTGCGATCGCCCTAAACGCGAGTGATCGAGCTTCCCTTTAAATCCCATGGAGCCACGCTACGACCCGCCCGATTGAGCAGGCAGTGGTGGCGCTCGCTTTCTTTCTGGGTCAGTGACTAAACCAATCACGCAAGAAAAAATCGCGTGGTCACAGCGCCTTTATTGAGCCTGATTGTCGGCAGTAGCCAATGCAAAGACGATGAGCGCGTGACGAAGCAATTTTTACATCATCACGTGGGTTTCCTAGCTTCGCTCTGTCTGTGCCTACATTGCCTATCGAAAACCAGCGTTTAATCAAGTTAATGTTGGTGCAACCGGAATTTAAACCCGTGCACAGCCAAGCTCGGTCGACGACGCTACGCCGGTGTAGGAAAGGGCCGCTTTTGGTTAAGGTAAGCTACGTTGGTGCAACTGGCGCTTAGTCCAGCATACTTAGTCTGCTGGCGATTGCCGGTGGCGAGTGAGGACGTGTTCAGACATCGACTCAACTAGAATGCCTCAATGTTGCTTTCTGGCTGCACCTCGCTACACATTCATTGGTAGGGCCTGTGCCGCCTTTTAGACCGCGGCCGCCATTTTGCCACCCGCGATGTGTTGACCTCGTGTACGTGAGACCAGTGGATGAGCTCGTGCCCGGGAAAATGCCAAATCATGAAGTACCCGTCGAGGTCGGGATCAAATATTTCAAGTAGAGACCTCCTGGGCTCGGCAATGCAAAGAAGTATCGCAAAGGCGATCATATGGGCAATGGTTTTGCATTGCGATTAGACAAAGGGCCGAAAACAAACGCGTAGTTCACTGAACACGTGACGCTACATGTTCCTAAGGTTACTCCACGTCATTCGACAAGTCGTTATGGTCGATACCTGCGCAAAACAACTCATAATGGGCTGCATTTTCGTGAGAGGAAAATGGCGGTTCTGCTGTCGGACGACAGAGTTGTCCTCACTCTGGGAGGACCGCCAGCCCAGCAACGCTGAGGCGCTCGAGGCTTGACGTGACCATGCTATTGTCATCTGGAGCGCAAAGCGGCTTTATGCTGCCTGATCGCGCACGAGCCATTATTCCGCTTTCCGCTTCCATCTTAGCCCACCGATATGTGAACGCGGATCTAGCTACGTCGGGAGGCGGAGCGAGCTCCTGAAAAGAGTTTAAAAACCATCTTGCCTTCTCCAACATGGAGGGTTGGATGAGCGTGCGAGGCACAATATACCACTGATTATTCTCGCCATTTAATGTACGATAAAATAAATCCAGAGTCGAACACTCTAAAATAACCGGCTACTTTAATATTGTAATAAAATTATGCAAAAAAAAAAAGGTAAATGCGTTTATAAACCTTTTCACACTACGTCGCATAGCCACTGCCATCTTGGAATTACGTGACGCAGCCGCCATAAGTTGGCTTCCAATCGTCGCGTCTCTCTCCCCTCCGTAAACAGCTCATAGAGTGCTTCATAGGCGTGAGAGGCAAATGGCGGTTTTGCTATCGGACGATCGCGTTGTATTCGTTTTTCTGTAACAAAGTGGAGAGTCTAGTTGGTTGTAGTTGAACATGGTGTAGGTGTAACAGCGCGTAAACGCGCGCAACAGCGCTCGTCCTGTGTTTTCTGTTCCTTTTCTTAGTCTTCGTTTTACGCGGTGTTACACCTACACCATCTTTGTTTTTATTTTCGCCTTTTACCGCGATAGTCTTTTCTTGCTTTGGGAAGTGTCGTCTGATATTTATTTTTCCTACCTAACTGCATGCATCATTATGTGCACAACTTCTGTATTTTAAACTGTAACAGATTGTGACTATCTGTAGTTTCGGTGTATCAGATACATGTGAGGAAAGAAATCAGCGTTAGCACTGGGACACATTGTGATGTGGATGTCTCTAGACAGCCGAGGGCTGAGAGGCCAAATGTTTATGACAGCGGAAATTTTCTTAACAGTGGTTAAGTGTTTGTGGCACAATAACAAGCACAAGGTATATTTATGATGACGAATTTATAATCTTAAACAAGAGGGCAAATATAGTCAACGCAAGTACTCACTATGTGTGTTTCTCGAAATCATCGAGCTCTGCCTTCATAAGAAATCCAAACCAGCTGCTTTTGTTTATATGGAAGAATCATTTTTGCGGTATAGGCATTCGCATGATCTCTTTATTTGTAAATTTTGAGAAACTATAGATTGTGCTCGGTCTGATATCTGCATTAATTCAATTTTCTTGAATTATACAATTCACATAATTTATTTAAAAACGAAGGGTTGGTCTCCCCGGGTGAAAAATGTGTCGAAGGCAGCTTGTGAGTGCCTGACAAAAGCGCCTGATGCACGCCGTATGTGACGCCGAAAAGATATTATCTGCGTGGAAAGGCAGACGGTTTATTTTCTGATTGAGTTAGTAAAATAAGTGTTCTTTTCTTGATTAGGTACATTGATAGTTTGCGTAGCGTGATGTAAACCATTGCAGCTTTGCAAATTGATATTGAATGTATAAGGTGTTAAGAAATGGATATAATACTGCACGATATGACATTTAAAAAAATTAACTTTCCACTCCTGTAAAGCGCCCAGAAAGGTGCGCAGTATTTACAAATAAAATAAAATAAAATAGAATAAATCACTGGAGTGCAGAATTGTGGCTTCCGGATTGATTCTCGATGCAGCTGAAAATAAAAAAAAAAGTATTCGTTAAAACAAATAAAGATCTGTTTACACAAATCCATGAAATGGTGGCTGGCATTTGACTTGAGCCAAACATGCTGGAGGTGAATTGCGCCATTTAATTATATTTCGCAAACTGTACGGAAGACAGACGTCAGACTTCAATGGACGGGTTTGTTCCTTATCTCATATGCTCAATACGTTGTTAGGAAACGTCCGCATAAAGGGCCGCCCACACTAGCGAGAAAACGCGCGTGGCACGCCGATCGCGGCAAGTAACAAAATGTCGCCGAAGCACAGTCAGCGCCACGAGCGCGTGCAGAGACACGCCCTTTATCTTCCCGCTTAACCGATTTATCGGCGCGCCGGGCGCGTTTTCTCGCTAGTGTGGGCGGCCCTTAACAATAAGCTTCCTAAGTTTAACATTGTGAAATGCTGCTAATGAATACTTTAGCAGCGCTGATTGTTAAAAAAATTTCCTACTGGGCTTAGGATGAACAGTCAAAACATCTCTCGAGTACTTGATTTCTTTAAAAAAAGCGATGGAGACAGCATCGCTTCTTTTTTGTATTCCATGCGTCATTACAGGGGAATTTCCCGGTCGGCAATTTCCACGGAATGTTGGTGTCCTCGAAAACCAAACAGCGAGCACTAGACTTGCGAGTTCATCTGTTCTCTGCGATTCAGCACATTGTTAGTTAGGTCGTCGACGTGCTTTTTCATTGCGCCTCCAAGCATTAGTCTCTTTATTAGTTTATTTTTATGGAAAGTAGTTTCAAAGGGCACGCGCAGTACGGCAGTAGGCATCCGTAATCCTCCCCCTGCATCATTTCCGTGTTTCGCCGCCGAACCTGGCCGAACGAAGAACATGGTCCGATTAAGGTGTTCGTAAAAACGTCCAGAATTCAGGCTTTTAAATGCGTCGTAGTTGTCAAGGTGGTTCATTATCACTGTATGATTGGTTCTGTACCACAAGTCATACATTTATATCACAAAACTAAGCAAAACGACACAACGCACAAACACAGCCGCGAGCCTGCTGAAAGCGAAACCAACGAAAATTGAAGCCACCTAATGGCGCCGCGTGTGTCAGCGCCCTTTGTCCATTGGTCAGGTAACTAATGAGATAAAAATGGCTATGCGCTTTAGCGCCACTTTTTACAAGAGGATAACTAATCTTAAAATCGTAATGGACGGCAAACGTTACAGTACAATCATGTACGCCCACACGTGCGCACACATGCATTCTTGTCCAGCTCGCTTGCACCTTTGCATGTAATTGCATTATAATTATAAAGAGTTGATCTATATCGCTTGCACTATGACGAAGGAAACTGACCTTTTGCACGTTTTAGAGCGCAGCTCTTAGGGGCCCGTCTCCGGCTTGAGCGGCGTCGCCGTCGCCGTCGGCGTAACCGCGCGGTGCATCATGGGAAATGTCCCATAATGCACCGCGCGAGCCCCCGAGCGGGGTCACGTGACCTTGTGGGGGGCACGTGACCCCCCCGAGGTCACGTGACCCCCCGAAGTCACGTGACTCCCCTGAGGTCACGTGACTCCCCTGAGGTCACGTGACCCCCTCCTCGAGGTCACGTGACCCCCGAGGTCACGTGACCCCCGCTGATGTCGCGTGACCCCCCGATGACGTCATCGTCACTGATGACGTCACCGGCATCCACATCGTCATCGTCATCATCACTGATGACGTCATCACTGATGACGTCACCGGCATCCACATCGTCATCGTCCTCTTCACTGATGACGTTACCGACATCCGCATCGTCATCGTCATCATCACTGATGACGTCATCAGTGACGTCACTGATGTCGTCACCGGCATCCGCATCGTCATCGTCATCATCACTGATGACGTCACCGGCATCCACATCGTCATCGTCATCATCACTGATGACGTCATCATCACTGATGACATCATCAGTGACGTCACTGATGTCGTCACCGGCATCCACATCGTCATCGTCATCATCACTGATGACGTCACCGGCATCCACATCGTCATCGTCATCGTCATCATCCCTGATGACGTCACCGGCATCCACATCGTCATCGTCATCATCACTGATGACGTCATCAGTGATGTCACTGATGTCGTCACCGGCATCCGCATCGTCATCGTCATCATCACCGATGAAGTCATCAGCGACGTCACTGATGACGTCACCGACATTCGAATCGTCATCGTCATCATCACTGGTGAAGTCATCAGTGACGTCACTAATGACGTCATCGGTACCCGCATCGTCATCGTCAGTGATGACATCATCTGCATTGGGGGTCACGTGACCCCCAAGGTCACGTGACCCCCCAAGTTCACGTGACCCCCCCTGGTTAGTTTAACCCTCCAGTGCCCTTCCCTCCTCCTCCTCAAGAGCTGCGCTCTAATTCGGCGTTACAGGGAGTTGTAAGCTGCTTTCACTTTTTTTAACAGTTTTCTCACGCACAGACACATGCATATTGCTATAGCCACACACTCGATGTAGATTGAAGCTCCACTTTACATCGAAATATGTGCTAATAAGTATCTAACATAATCCAGTCGGCCATAAACTCGTTTATTGTGCGGAACGCCTTTCTCTGCGTGGTCTGATGGGTAGCAAATACCAAGTGGGAAAGTTCTTTCTTCCGGGTTGCATTCACGTTTCAGCAGACGCCGGCAAGATCTCGCACGGTCGATAGCTATGTTTCGCTCCACTTCACGCCCGGAATCGGATCGTCAGTTTCATCGATTTGAAAGCGAAACTTTCTCGTGAAATCTTACGACGAGCACTTAGAATAGTAAGGTCCTCTCGTTGGTTTATGTCGAAGAGTGTTTCGTTTGAAGCATAACATATTTTTCAAAGACGGAAAAACCGTGCACGCACGATTTTTCCGTCTTTTAACTTCGTACTATTTAGTTATAAGCTCAGAGGCAAGGGAGCAAACGAAGAATATGAGTTTCATCGTTCAGCAGCTAGCATGCACAATTAAACCTTATTTCAGTTTTGTTCTCCGTGTTTCCTGACCCCATTGCGCCTGTTGCACGAGTAGCTAATTTAGCGCATTACTGCGCTCCTTACACGCTCGATATCTTTCTAGAATTGACTGATTTAGGTGTTTTAGATCAAGCTCAACAAGTTTCTAATTAAAAGGTTATTTAACACATGTTCTCTAATTATTCCATTTATTGTGACGATTAAACCCTTATATTACATCCCCCCAGACGTAAGCTCAGCTTCACAAACCGTATTAGTGAAGCTGTCTCGGCTTCTTTTTAACAAATCTGTTAAGGGTGAAAAGAAGCATCCTGTATATATTTAGAAGCTTTTTTCATCGCTTCGCGAATCCTGATGAACATCTCTGTCGTTTTCGCGTCCACAATTTCAATTTTTTGTTTCTCGCTACAAACTAATCTTGGCTTCAATGAAGGCATTTTCTGACGCATAATGTCCGTATAGCGGTGATCGCTGAGAGAGCTTGGCCGCTTTTCAATTTCCAAACGTCGGGCGCAAGAAAACCAGGAGGCCTCGGAGCTGGTCTCCGAGGCGCTCGGGGGGCCCCTGGGAAACTCCGGGAGAACGTCGGGAGTCGTCGCACGCCCGATTGCGATCGGCGGTCGCCCGGCTGAAGATGACGCCCTTTGACGCAGACTCGTCGTCCGATATCGGCCATAATGAATCCATTGTGCGAGGCGAGCACGCTCCGACGACGCCGACGTCCCGAGCGCCTTATCGGCCGTCCGCGGCCGCCCCCCGAAGGGCTCTTCTCGGCGACCGCCGTCAGTGGGACAATGAGGCGCGCCAGGCGCCCCCGATGACGCCCGCGCTTAATTAAGCTGGCACACGAGGAGTCCCGCGCCCAGTTTTATCGGGCAGCTCGACGCTGCATCTGCGTCCGCCTGCGCCCTCGCCGCTGGTCCGGTGTCGTTCGGCCGACTGGTTCGTGCGGTCGCCTTTCCGACGGCTGCTAAATGCCGCGCGAGGGAGCCGCGTTATGCAGTACAGCTATGGAGATTGGGAAGGCGCCGCGCTGTCGCGCATCATGCTGACATGCTGCGGAAGGGTGACTAGGAGAGCCGAGTTCCCGCCACAAAATCCCCCAAAGTCTCTGAGCGGCCGCGAGCTCACACACCGGCGTCCGAACATTGAAGCTAGCGGGGCTAGGCTCTCGTTACCAAAGCAGCCGTAAATGTTTGTTTTTTTCTTCTCTTTTACTAGGGCTTCGGTACGTGCGCCGACATTGGACTGGTTCGAGAACACGTACTCAAGTTTTGCTACGTCACCGCGGGATGGCGTCACAGCCCCACGTAACATCTGGCAACAGAAGATTGCCGGCGACGTCCGCCTTCGGCAATTTCGGCGCCCTGTAGTGGGGGACGCCGGGTGTATATGGGGTGCGTGACACCCTCCCGCGGCTCTCGCACGGACCCCCGTTCACGACGCTTCGCGGCGACAGTCCGGATGGCTCGCGGCACCCAGGGCGTATTATTGACGAATTTACGCGCGTTTCGCCGGGCGTACTCAGGCTCTTTGGCGCGAGCGTTTCTAGCAAAAGGGAAGAGGGGAAGGTCGCCAAACCACACACGGCGCCTTTCGTCAGCGTCTCCTCGGCGTTTGGTGCAGAGTAGTGCGAGTCGGGCCGACTCGCGCTTTTCATAAAACGAGGGGAAAATAACGGATGTAATTTTGCCACGCGCAAGGCCCAACAAGCAACGCTCGGTCACAAATTTCTGGAAGATTCGCATTTGTTATTGGTCGGGGCATGACTTCTATACTCTCGTCGAGCTTTCTTTTCTTCGAACGCGCCTGTTCATTCTCGTCCCGAGCGCGCGATGCTCGAAGCTTCTTTTTCGGGATAGTCAAGCACACTAGATAAGGAACTGCGCGGGACCCTGTCGAGTCAGTCTTGCTCTCGCTTCCTGTTACGCCATAGCGTCCTCTTTACTCACAAAGCCTGGCAGTTGGACGACGTAGCGATGGAGTGCCCAGTCGCAGATTTGGAGCGCGAGGTTCTGGTAGCACAGAGCATCAAAGAGCCAGTTCTCAGGGAACCTGGACGTCAGCGCACAGCTTTTGCAGCGGCGAGGACCCGAAACACACTTTGTGCTATTTTGTTCCAGCGGAATGTGTTTTGTCATTTGTATTGGTTGTCACAGCTTTTTAAACAAGTATCCAGGGACTTTAGTTACGCCGCCAAATCGCCGCCATCTTTTCTGCTGCCTCAACGCTCATTCTTGATTTTGTTTGGCGCAGGTTCGCCGGTTAAACGTTTATTTTCAGTTCACTGTTCGTCCTCTCGTCACCTTGATTCCTGACAATAATGTCACCTTCTTCAAAGGGACAGAAGTAACTAAATGTTAATCAGCAACGAAAGGCCTAATTTGGTAGCGCTCGTCTCAAAAACGTACCTTGCGATCGTCAGGTTTCAAACAAGTTCCGACAGGAGGACGGCTGCGATCTCTGCTCAAAACGCTTATATATATATATATATATTTCTTTATATCGCCCGGTACATATATGTTTGTTTTTTCCTTATCTTTGATTCGTTCATCGGTCGTTGGAAAGAGATATAGAAATTTCGTACAATTCGCCGTTAAACCGGCGAACGCGGCAAGCGAGCGCCCATTGCGGCGGCCGAATCAAGCCAGCCGTCAAGCCGCAAAGCTAGGCAAGCCAATCCTCGAGCAACTTCCGGTTGCATGGTGACACATAGCAACCTCGGTTGCTATGTGTTACGTCACGCGGCCGGCGTGCGGGTGCGAGCTTTGGACGCCCTCGGACGCTCCCGCCGCCAGCTCTGCAGACCTGCGTACGCACACGGGCTGCGGTTCCGTTCTTCGTCCCGCTACGACGGTCTCGGCGCGCAGTCGTCTTACCATGTCACCGGGCCGAAAGCGCACGGCACCATCGCCCCTGTGTGAACAATATGTATGCGCAACAACGAAATGGCTCTGTCGTTTTCCGCGCATCGCGAGCACGTCCTTCATGCACACACTATAGACAATTGCAAGCATGGCGCCACAAGTGGTACCCCATGCGTGCAAGCGCGTGCAACGCGCGGGTGAACGTAGCATTGGCAAGCTCGTAATCGCACGGGCGTGCCTGCTCGAGCAGAGACAAAGCGGCGGCCAGTCGCCCAGCTTGCAATCGTCTATAGGCTGAACTCCATGGGGCGAATATGCTGCGAATAAGCGACGAATTTCGCCCGGCGGCTTTTGCTCTGCGCGTGGAATCAACACAGTGGCTGCTACGTCGCGCGCAAAGCGAGCGTGCCGTCGGGCGGCGTTCGACAGTTATTCGTCGCATATTTCGTTCCATCGAGTTCAGCCTTAAGTGACCTGATCTACTTGCACTAGGGAGAAGAGGGATTTCGGATATGTTCACCATGGAGAAAAGTGCTAAGTGGCTGCATTCTCCATGCTTTCTTATAGACGTTTTTCTGCTCCTGTCGTTCTCAGTCGCGTGGGTTTCGTATCTGTCATGCGGGGCGAAAGAAATAATATTACATTTCAATCTGGAATATGCGTGAAATTATACGTGAGGCAAAGCAAGAACCCGCGATAATCACAAATATTTCGTAAAAGCCTTCCAGCGGCGTGGAGAGATCAAAGCGATGTTTTGCCGGATACCAGGAGTGACGACATTCAAGATGATGGCGCCCTTGCGAAAAAAGTGTGTGCAGGCGCATTTCTTTCAGAATCAGCGTGGCGATGCTGAAAGAATCGCCACGCTGATTCTGATTTGGCCCATTTTCAAGCTATTGAGGTTTTTTTTTAACCAATACGGTGTAGCCCCCTCGCGGAACCCAGAGCTAGCTTCCTCGAAGGTCGGCATCCCAATTAGTGTTTAGTGAGATACGTCATACCGACTAATATTTTATTTTTCCTTAAAATTTTGTAGCTAGAGTCCTAATATCAATGTATTGGCGTCTTAGTTTTGAAATTGCTATCGACGTAAATCACAATTTTCAGACATCGTTCCAAACGGCAACCAAACTACGCATTCAGGGAAAGTTTCCACGCACCCTCACCTGTCTGACATACCCCTGCGTGTCTAATTTCATTGAAGAAGGCGGTCTGAAACAAACAAACTTGCTCGACTTTATAGTTGACGATTACATCGCGAGGAAAAAGCGCCAGTCCATAGCCGTATACTTGGGTGCCGCTGCCTCGACCTGCAAAGAGCGGAAGCCTCAGCCCCTCCTTGCTTCCAGCTCCGCTCGCAACTCCCACCCGACGCCCAAAAGGGTGAGCAGGTCGAGGGCAAGGCGAGGGAGGCGGTTACGGCGTCGAGCACTTCCATTTTAAACTACAACGCAGCAGACACAAAAAATTCATCTCGGAAAGATACCGCATTACTAATGCAAAATAAGATTCTTACTGAAGCTCACTCTGATTTCGCCAATGATCATAGATCATATTAAGCGTCGCGTGCTAAGGTTGAAGAGAGTTCGTCGGGTGGCAATGCCCTGCGCCGCAAGTTCCGCAGGCCAATCAACGCAATTACGGAGCAAAAGAAAAGAGAGAACAGAAGATGCAGGAGGACGCAGACTCGCTTCGAAAAGATTTCGCCAGCTGCAAAAAACTTAAAAAAAAAAAAAAAAAAAAAAAACGGTGTAAATGGAGGACGTGGCGACACTAAAGACTCGACATCGCGTGCCTTAAACGCTGAGACTGAATGCCAGAGCCCACCGCGTTTCTGATAAAACGCAGTTCCGCATATGGCTGTTCGATTTGTAGATCAAAAATAGAAGTGTCTTAGCGAGATTTAGCGGTGCGACAAGTCTCGCTTCGCCATTCGAGGTCGCCCGCGTCCGGACCCCCGCAGGGACGCGCGGAATTGTGCGCGCAGAGGAAAGACAATCAGGGACTCGGAGCTCTTGTCTCGACTCCGGGGCACGCTTTCAGGGGCCTAAGCTCTCCCGTTCCCTCTGACGTGTCAATGAAAAGAGTGCCACGCCGCGCTTCACACGAGCGCTCCTAGAAGCGCCGGCATAAAAGAAACCGATAGCCACTATCGGAGAGTTTCGAGGAGTCCGCGTTCAAAGACTGCGAGCTCAAACGCTGCGAGAGAGAAAATAAATGAAGATTGCGCATTTTCCCTTCCGCCGGTTGCGCTGAGCTCGGGCCGACGCGGGCCGGGAAACAAGCGGCCCGCAATCCCGCCTCGAGAAGGAGGATTATCTTGTCCTCGGCCGAAGCGGGTATCCCCGCTGAGGGGCCGGAGAATAGAGCCGGCTGAACCGGGGCCCAGATATTGCCCGAATCGCTCGGGTCTTCTAAGCAGCCCCCGCGAAGAATATTTAATGGGCGCAATCGCGTTACGCACCACCCAGACGCGGCCAAGCGCGCGTCGAATATCACAGCGCACACATTTACGAGTGGCTAGTCCCGGGATCCGTTCCGAGTAGACCCGTGCCGAGTGCCTGTGCACGGCCGCTTGGTCGCTGCCGCTTTGGCCGGCCGCTTTTTGCGCTACGCTTCGCGAGTTCCATCACCGTAGCCGCCGCTTGTGACTCATCACGTGGCAGCAGCTCGCGTTGACGGCGCACATTGTCGCTGGATTGCTGGCAGGGAACGCTCATATAGTTGCAATTTGCCTCTGTGGCTCGAGATGGGTGACGACATGATTGTTTCATAGCCGGATTGGTTTCGTTTGGTGACCGTGCGGTTCCATTTTTCAACACAGAATACGCTTATACGCTGGATTACAACGACAAACCGTCACGCTCGAACATCGCACTCGGCTCTAGCGCTGGAGTGTTGCCCGTAGTGTAAAAGAGGCACCCCGTCAAAGATTGTCGGGATGTGTTTGAGGTTGCGCAGTGTGTCGCGAGCAGAAGAAAATCTATTGATAGTTGCAGAGACCGGAAACACTCCAACAGCGATGAAGAAATCCGATCTAGAGCTTCTAGAACAAGCGAGAAGGGGTCATCTCAAACGCTTTCTCGGCAAAAACGTCTATCCCGCGGATGTCTAAGGTTTATTGTGTTTTATTTAGAGAAAATCAGAGACAGGAACGCCGTTTCTGTAATTTTCTTAAGATTTTAATTATATAGGCGTACTAGACGCAGCTCTGACATTTTCGTTGCAATCTACACGCTACAAATTTTCGCTAGTTCGATACACTCGTTACAGAACACCTACATTCTGAACAGATCAAAAATACGCTTTTAGTCTACAGTTATAAAGGTGCGAACGAAATATCGGGGCTAGCGAATGTTGTTGGATGGTATTTAGGCTGGGATAACAATACCCAATAAGATCACAGTGAGGTAATGAGTACAATTCAAAATTTTAGTAGCGTATTGCTAGGCCATTTTTATTTCGTGTAAATATTCTTCACATCGGGCGCTCCCCCTAAATCACTGATTCCAGGTCATCTTTAATGACTCGTGGAGCAGCGCCTGTTTGTGTCCACTTAATATAATTTACAAAATAGTAAAACGAGATGGGATTAAATCAAGCGTATCCTTATGCGATAGAACTTATGAAGCAAAGGACGAAAGGTACACATGACAGTGTCGGGGGAAGGGGGGAGGGGGGGGGGGCTTGTAAAGTCAAATTGCGGATATTTTCATCGAACTTCTGTACACGATCCACTGCTGAGGGGTCATTTAGTAATAAACGAAAAATTACTTTCGCACACAACGATACGAAAAGAGTATTTCATATGCTATTTTTCGCACACGAGAGCAGTTGGAAAATGCTGGACGCATTCCTTTTCATTTTGTATAGAGACGACGGAAAACCGTTTGAGTGACTCGCACAACGGCAGCATGGACTTCATGTGTGAGACATTCAGCACGCAGACGCACTGGCGGTTTCTTCGTAGCGGAGAGTTAGCAAACAGGGAAAACGCTGTCTACCAAAACTCCCTAGTCTTCTTCTAGCCTGACCCTTTCCCCCAAAAAGTACGAAAGGAGAAAAATTCCAAAAGTTCCAGTTCCGAACAAAATTCAGCGACGAGAAGCGATTCAGAATGGGAGAAAGCTAAAACATTCACTCTGCACGCACGCACGCATAAAAAAAAAAAAAAGGTTCCATCCCAGTGCGTTTATTCGCGAAGAGAAGCGATTAAGAAGAAGAGATAAACTAAAAAAAAAAAAAAAAAACTGGGCACGCATGTAAGAAAAAAACAAAAAAACAACAACTTTACAGCGCATTGTTACAAGGCGGAGGTGAAGAGATGAGAAAAAAGAGAAGCTCTCGCCTTGCAACGAACGTATCGTGCAAATTCGTTGTAAATGGTTTTTGCTATACCGAACCACTTGCTATATCGAACTGATCGTGGCGTTTACTGCTGTTCGTTATAAACGGGTTTGACTGTACCTGGTTGATCCTAAAATGACAGAAATAACGTGGTTTTTTGCGACTAAGCTTTCAATTATGTTCCTAGGGACTGTAGATTTTACGAGCTTTTTACTCTTCTATTTGCTATTCTTCGCTGCGCGGCGTGAATTGACCGATGCTTGTTCTGCGGTAAAAAAAACCTGAATTCCGGGGTTCCTTATTCTTTTTTATCAATAATGATTTAATATTTTTCTCTTCTAACAGCTGGAAAGAAAGCGGTGCAAACAAGAAGATGAAGAGAAAAGAAGTGCTCTAGAACTATCACGTCAGGGAGGTGTTGGATCGTCCGAATTTGCGTAGAGCGCGGTCCAAGCCCGGGGCTCAGAGAAAGGCTCGCTCGGCGTCGAGATGGCGGGCGGATGGCAGAGTTTCGGAAAGGAGCTCGCATGAGGGACCAAAGGACGGATTCTTTTCAGAGCCGGGGCGGCCGAGGACGCGCCTCTCCACTTAACGTATAGGGCCCGGCGGCGGTGGCACGAGCGGCGCGAGTGTTTTCCCCGAGTTCCGGCCGTGCCCGACTTTGCCGGGTTCATTTGCATGCTAATGAAAGCCCCGAGCGAGCCTCCCCGTCACTGTCCGGGAACCCCGTGTCTCCGCTCGCAAACCCGACTCCGGCTCGAGCGCACGTGCCGCGCGGACAGCCTTCGGCGGAGCGAGCGCGGGGCTCCGAGGAAGGTGCCGCGCAGACGGAGGGGCTCACCGTTGATGGCCCCACACCCCGAGCGACGCAGGTTCTAGACGGCAGTGGCCCGCACTCGGCTTGGAAGTCTCCGATCGCCTAATGTTTATGCAAATCGAGTCGCGCGCGCGGGAGCTCACGCTCCGTTGCGCAAAGGCGATTTGCCGCGCAGCTGCGGATTCGGCGGGAACGTCGTTGGAGGCTCGCCGGCGTAATGGCCGGGGAAGGCCGAGCTGCGAGTCGCGATTCTCGGGACCACGAACGTCGCTGGTCGCGCAGAGCGTGGCTCTCGCCATTTCATGTCAGAGAAATGTTCGCGAAACATCCCAGAGCTGCGAATCTGGCCGTAACACGCATTCAAACTTTGTTTCTTTTTTTATATTTATGTTATAACTTGGAGCGGTACACTGGCAGGATCACGTTTCACTTCCATCCTTGGAACAGCCTTTTTTTTTATGTTCCTTTTGGTTTTTCTTTGCCGTTATTCTTGTACAGCGAGAGCCCCGTTGGTGCACCCTTATCTGGACATAGGGCGCCCGAGAGTCCCGGAACACCGTCAGTGCTGTCCCGGGGGGAGAATCGCGAAATGCACCTCTATTGCGTCATCGAGCGGGAATTGAGGGACCACTTTGAGGACGCGCCACACACCCGTCGGAGACGCGCTGCAGTCAGCATAGCTGCCAGAAAGGCATTCAGTTACCGTTCAGCATGCATAAGAGGTCGATGTTCAGGCAACGCACTGCCGCAGGAATGTTTCACCAGTGTTGGACCCGCACCGTTCGCGATGTCTAAGTTTTTAATGTTCAAGAGAGAAACAATGTTGCCTGAAGCTGATAATAGTTTGATTTTATAAATGTAAGAAAGTAAATCGCAGTTCAATTCACTTTGGAGAGAGGTAAGTGAAGCAAAACACTTAAATAGCAAAATGAAGAAATGGTGAATTTAGAAAGAACGGTGAATAATCCCTCAGAATATACTCGGCTAGCTGCAGCCGAATATATTGGCTATCTGCTTATTTTCCAATAGAAGACTAGATTTTCAAAACTAGAGCGTCAAATAAAAATAACCGACAGGCCTCATGGCCGAATTCTTAAACGCTACTCGACTGGAAGCTCCACTCAAATTGCATTTTCGGCTGGTTTTCCGCTTAATAATTTCAACTCGACTCGAAACTCCCCTCCCCCCGACTAAAAAAATACTCAACAATTTACTTCAAAATCTCAAGGTGGCTTCGGAGCTACCTCAAGACTTTCTTCGAGACCCGAGTTGACTTTAGAGTGTTATGACGGCCGACACATCTTTCACCGAGTTTGTCGATTTTGCCCTCAGAACCGACCAACTCCCACACCATAGCGAAAGTGAAAGCCTTCCAGTGTCACGGCGTGGTTTCAGGATCCTGCTGAAAGCAATGGTGGTGTTCAACGACTCCGAATTTCTTGCGCGCTACTGCTTTACGGAGGCGACGATGACCGGCCTCCTGAAGTTCGTGTCGCTGAAGGAATCCGAGAACTGTTGAAGTCTGCCGGTACCTCCAATGCTCCACCTCCTGGTTGTGCTGCAGTACTACAGCGCTGGGTCATTCAAGTGCAGCGTAACAGGCGACCTAGTAAATGTGCCGCAGCCCGCAGTGTGCCGCTTCTTTTGTGCGACTGTAGCGACTCATCGCCAGCACTTTGTATCACCGTCTTGTCAAGTTTCGAGGGATCGCGACGGACCTAGTGACATACACTTTTTACTGGCTCAACTTATGAAGTAAGATTTCTTGTTCAACATCGCATGCGTGAGACGTCCTGAAGAGCTGAATTCACATTTATTCTAAAGGCCCATTCACAGGGTAGCATTTGACCGCTCGACTACCTCGGGTAGGAGAGGCGGTCATACCCGTCATGCACTTTGGCGGCACCGGTAGACTGTTCAACACAGCTCTGGTAATCTTCCTTCGTACTTGTGCAGGTTGGTCTCTTTTTGCACGTTTCTGTGTTTCGCCCTTGCTGTTGCGGCCAAGGTGTTAATTTCAGTGAATTTTCGAGATTTTTTTTTTTCAATCTGCGCGCTTATTTCTGTGCCTCTAAACAAAGAGCATTGGCTGTTGTCATGTATGCTAGGATGATGTGCCTGGGGAAGTTTGCATTTTGAAGTGTTGTGAATGTTTTTTTTTTTTTTTTTGTCACTTTGGTTAGTGCAGAAAAGTCATAGCATAGGTGTTTAAGAAAAAAAGGGGAAAGTGGAAAAAGAACTGGAAAGGTTTCAACTGTAAGACAACTAAGACAAGGACAGGGAGTGAGGGTAGAGAAAAAAAGCAGATCAGGATATGTCAGTCAGGTTGATGGAAATTATCAAAAAACTTGACACCTTACTATCACTCAATGTAACGATTGAAAGCATTAAGCCCAAAGTACAGACGCTCTCTGACCAATACGATGGCATTCTAGTCAGGCTTGAATTCAGAATACCGACATCAAGGATCTTAACAAGCGGGTCAAGGCAGTTGAGGGCGCAGAAAAGGTGAAAGAAGTGCAGCAGTTGAAATTAGAGTTGAATGACCTTGAATGGAGAAACAGACGTCAGAACTTGGGAATTTGTGGTGTCCGCCTGACGGAAAGATAGGACATTCTGTGTCTTGTAGACATTGTGTCTTTAAAACTCGGCGTTGATGGACTAAAAACAGAGGAAGTCGTGACAATGCACAGATTGCCATCGAGGACGGGGAAAACTCCACGTATCATTGTACGCTTTGCTGGACACGAAACTAGAGATGCCTCGGAATACAAAAAGAGGGCGCTGAGAAGTGCGTCTGGGTCTGAGTACCTATTCCTCTCAGAAATGATGACCAAACAAGGAAGGGGCATGCTCTGGCAAGCAAGAGAATGGATGAAAGCTAACAGTTTTTTTCTTTGTGGTACATGAAAGGAAGGTGCATGTGCGACAGAGGGATTAACCGGGTACGACATAGTTACTTCTTTACGCAAGTTATCCCACTACTTTCTTGTTTTCTAAAGCACCACAGCGTAGCTAAACGTGCACAACACCTGCCGCAATTTGTAGATTTGACCACATTCACGTCGGCCGAAAAGCGATTTCTCTGCCCATGGAACAGTTCTTCGAGCTGCTGAGTGAATACCCTCTTTACGGAGGTTAATTTACGACGACCACTGCAGCCATACACGAAGAGCGCAAAGCAAAAACGAATACTATGACTAAACAACGGGCTTCCCTCGCGTTATTCCAAGACGTGCGTTGTGGGAAAGGGAACAGATGGCTGCTGGGAACCGGAGTGGGGCGTCTTGTTTTATTGGCCGTCGCAAATAATTATAGCGTGAACGTTTACTGTATACTAGAATATTTATCCTTGTGCCGTTAAAAATGCCTTCTTACCAATGACAAGGTTGAGAAAAAATCGACACAGTGGTAACCTTATTGCTTAGATGATCATCGAGAAAAAAAACTGGAAGCGCTGTGTACGGAATCAGTGATGGAGGCAGTGTGTATTCTTGTTGATATTTGTATGTGCTGTATATGCGTATGTTTTCACCGTATGTGAAATGTAGTCTATCGTATGTGGCAGGCACGTAGGCAGGGGGGTGGCCCATAAGGCCTGCCCCCCCCCCCCCCCCCGAAATCTTCCATTTTGCTGGGGAGTCCTCTGCCCCTCCCCCTCAAACAACATTTTGTCATGGGCGGCCCCCCTCCCCCCCCCCCCCCCCCCCCCGAAAGTAAATCCTGGCTACGTGCCCTGGTGGAACGCGAAGTGTACGTGTGTGTATAATAGAGATGACTAACATGCAACAGTAGCATAAAATATATTTGTAGGCGATGAACTGGACGGTACCCTAGCGCACTCTATACTCTACATTTGAAATTATTCTCACTCTGCATGCGATCTAGTGGCTAGCGATTTAGCCGTCTTTCACGTATTGCGATATGTTTTGACCATGCAATGAGCCAAGTCGACTGCTTTCAAATAGCTCTTTATTTAACAACCTTTGGTATCGCCAATGGTTTAACAGTCGTTTCTGACGTGCGGTGTCAACAAATGAAGTGTGTCGCGGAGAATTGAAAAGGTGAGCGGGTGAATCGTAGCAGCGTTCCCCGTAAAAACCAACAATATTCGTATACCGTGATGGCTTCCTCGTTAAGCCTTACTGAGCTCGATTCACTTGATTCGGAAACTTTTATGAAGTCAACGAAGAAACTTTGCTTCCCCGCATTCAAGGACGAATAATTCTCCGCTTCTAAAGGGACTTAAAGGGGCCCTCCGGAGCGTTCTGCGATGGTCTATTTATGGCGATAACTCAATCTACGGGCCCTAGGGATCCTAAAAATCATAAAACTACGGTCATGCGCGGCGGATTTCCCTATTAAAATTGCTATTAAAATCCCCGGCACGCCCCCTTTCTGAGTTGACCCCGGAAAACGGAAGGAGCATCTCTTTACGCGTCAGCCAATAGCAATCGAAGGATTCCGATGTCACTGCGCGTCACCAACGCCGCCAACCGCCGACCCGCGGAGGAATCTCTCGGGCACGCGGGGACCGTCGTCAAGGGGCCCGGACTTCGTGCTCGGCAGTCGCCGTTCGTCGCACTGCGCTGCTACTGCAATTCGCAGTCGCATTCCACAGATGACAAGGAAAAGTTTGACTTGTTGACGTGGAAGGATCGCAAAGCTGGCTTCGGAGTCGAGATTCACGGGAAGAAGGAACACGTGTCCCGCAAACACACGCCTACGCACGCCCCGGGAAGCAGACGAGGCGACGCGCCGACGCATCACCCCCTAGCAACAAGCTTGCGGGGAGAAAACCTAGTTCGCTGGTTTTGGAACGATAATTGCGAACTATGCTTCCCGCACCACAATCAGTTTACGTTTTTCTCAAACTCTACTTTTCAACAAGCTTAAGAAGTGTTGCAATAATAACGTTCGCATTCACCGCGACATGCAGCATTTCCATTGGTCAAGTTTTGGCGATTGGCTGGGAATGGGGGATTGTCTTCTAAGAGAAAATAGTCCCGATATATTTCTAGTGCCATCTGCTTAATAAGCGGTTTGGTTATCTCAAAACTTTGTATACGTATTAACTTGCACCTACTACGCAATATAACAGCATAAACAGACGATCGCAGAAAGCTCCGGAGGGCCCGTTTAAGGCACAATAACGTTCCTCCCTTTATGGAGGCAGATGTACACTTTTTTTTCCTTTTTTTTTTTTTTTACGGGTGCGCATCCATTCACTCTTGTTTTCAGACGTATTCATATATTCTAGGATTTATTCTATTACCACCCATAAATTTTGAAACTCTGGAGCGTATACGTACATTTCGTAATCTACTGAAAACTCCAAAATCAACGAAAATAAGAAAGATACACAAAATAGCGCATTATTCGAGTTTGGAACTTGTATTAGAGAAATGGGCCATTTTTAAACAGGTATGTTTGTGTGCCAGGATTTTTGGGAGAAACCTGGGGCGCTAGAATCAGTGTCTATGCTCCATCTTATGAGTTGCGTGCGGCATAGGAAAAAGAACAGCCGCGACAGTGTGGCGTTCAGATTTTATTTACCTTTCTTTCACGAGCACTCGCGAAAGGAAAGCAAATATGAAAGCCACGTGTCCGCGCCTAGGGGGGTAATCAACTAGATGTCACATTTAAGGCCACGGTACCACTGAATGTGGCAGTTTAGAGACTATTTGGCAGGTCATTGCTCATCTCCTTTTCAATACTGTTTTGTGGGATTGATGTCATTCGAAAGGCAATGCAATCCTCTTTCATTTGATATTATGTATGTGTTGGTTTATACTGTTCTTGCGCATTTGTAGCGTTGCGAATATGATGGCGCGGACCCTCACTTGCTCCGATGGTTCATGTTTTATGAGCGATCCATTAAAGATAACACGGTTTCAATAGAGCAGTTTTGTTAAGATGATGTCAAAGCAAAATTTAACGATATACTATTTTTGGTATTTGCACTTCTTTGTTTTGTTCATCTCTACAAATATTGCCCTAAAATTGACATTTTCAGCACAAATATGTTTTTAATGAGAAGCGCTAAGGCAATGAAATTAGCTACAGATGTAGTGCTTATAATTGGTAACATGCAGAAAAAAAAAATTTAATGTTGTGTAAAATTGTTTTGTTTAGATATTCTATATCAAACGTACCACTTTTTTTTTGTGCTTCGAGTCATGGTGCTTCAAATGCCGCTGAGGAAATAATTAAACTATGATCAAATCGTTTATAAAATTTAGAACTACAATGGTTGCCCAGAAGATGGACGATGGCGTTTTTTTCATTTTCAAGGTCATAACGCTCCAGGAGCCCTTCAAACTTACCTGTTTTTGACGCATATCTTTCTTGGACATCACACAGATTTATTGGCATCTAATAACATTCATTGTTTGGAACAGATATACATTGCGATGTATTAGATTTTCATAATGATCTTGCTTTGGTTTCTTGATAGGTGTAGAGCTAAGCTAATTTTAAAAATAACTAAACTGTTTAAGTGTTTTGTTGAGGTACCTGGCGGATGGCAGACAAAACTGCAAATTTCTAATGTTCAAAACATTTTCGAGGGCGGCGTAGGCGTCTGTATCATCATCAATCTCCGTGTCTTTTTACCTTCACATTCAGAAAATATATTGAAAGATTTACTATCGACAAATGGATGGTTTAAATACTGGGTCAGGTTAATGAATCTAAGACAAGTAATTACTCAAGCGTAGCGTGATATAATGTGTTCATTATTCAATATGATTGAAACCAATAAAAATAAAGACAAAAAGGTAAAGAATACACCCGAGTTCACTTCATGCCTAAAGTCACTAAATAAGCTGCGCTTAAAGCATCGGCACTCCGTTCCCCAAAATTGTTTTGGGCGCCGCCATTTTGGGTCTTGTTCAGAGCAAACGCAACTGCCGATCGTCATGACCCAAAAGTGCGACTCCCTCAGCATTAGATGCGGTGCTAGGAAGCTGATGCAATATTGCTATGCTCTGTTGCGGGTTGCTTAAACATTTGTGGAGGACGGAAAAGCGTTTCCTGTGATTTTAGATAAAGCTTCAGATAACTGGCAGCCATGATTTTAAGCCACAATATGGCCAAGGCTTGTTACTCTGAAGCGTAGCTAATTTACTGGCACTAGCGGGAGCAATGAGGAAGAGGCAGGTGTCAAAAGGTGGTGGCTTGTGGAATCCACGGGGCTTACGTCATGGCCCCTCCAGGTATTACAAGCTTCTTGAACAAGGGCATGAATAGTGTCATGAAATAAGCTACGTTTCAGAGTAGCGAGACTTGGCCATATTGCAGCTTAAAATCATGAGATCGAGGAGTGTGGCTTTTCGTCCGCCAAACATTGCTTCGGCGGGTGTTTTTTCCGTGTAAGATGAGACCGTCGCGTGCTGCTGGAACAAGAACCTGGCGATTCTTCACTGAACTACTTGTTCCGTAAGCTTCAAGAGGGCTTTCTTCGTTTCGCGTACCATCTGTTCTGCTTGCCCGTTAGTTGCAGGATGGTATGGTGCACTAATGTGATGCCTGATGCGTTTTTTTTTTTTGAAAACTTGTTTATTTTATTTGAAGCAAAGTTTGGCGCATTATAAGAGAAAAGTATTTTAGGTAGGGCAAAAGTAGAGAAAAGAGAGCGTAGTACGTCGTTGCCGCGATTGGACGTCGTGGCAGGCATCGTGTAAACTTCCAACCACTTAGAGTACGCATCGACCATGACTCCGCAGATGCGGATACGTTTCGCCACCGACCGACTGAATAGTGGATCGTTTTCAGTTACTGCTCATGTTAGCGCTGGACTCGAGGAAGACTTCGAGTCTTTCCACAAAGTTAGCCCAGGTGCCAGTATACTTTTGTCAAAAGCGGTAAGTCTTCGAAACGTCGACAATGTCGGTAGCCACGTGCTGTGCTTGACAGTGGACTCTTACCATACGCTGAGAAGAAACTTGCTTGTTCACCTTCCACGAGGCGTCCAATATCAGGTCATCGCCGCAACTACATCTCCCGACAAAACAGGTCTTCATTGTCCGCATGTCCATAGTTAGCAATCACGTGAACTTATAAATTCTCAAACGCTCATAATTTGCCGTCGCTAAACGCCGTTCATTCATAGCGTCTTCATTACAAATAAACGTCTTCCTATTTATTCTGATGGTTTTCATCATATTCCTCCTAAGCTGTACTTACAACATTACGAGTGTCGGTACTTCCGAAAATATTGCAACGGCGTTTGTTTTCTGGGAACCCCCCCTATAGTGTAACAACCTTTACAACATCTTCCGGATCCCGTGAAACACAATATTTCGTGACGTCACTTTTCAGTCGTCATTATAAAGGTGAGGTAAGTACCGTACATCCCGAAGCAGTTTAATTGACGTCCGCTTCCACTGGTGTCTTGGATGATTGAGTCTACTGAGCGTGCATTCCTGGAGAAGAAGTTTTCATTGATAGAATATTGACACGTCAATCAACAATTGATTCCTGCTTGGTAAGATTTATTGCGAAAACCTGTGACAACCGCCGAACCGAATTTATACCCAGCCTGACATTTTCGCATACATACTGCTGGCAGCGGCTCGAGCAAGGCCACGAGGGGAACGTGATGGTGCTCGAACCATCCCACCGTGAACCAATGTTTCGGCCACCCCACGGGTGCGTGTCTTCATCTATTGGTTGAACTAACGCCTTGTTCTAGATGGCTGCCGTGAGACCGCAGCCTTAAGGCGCATCCTCAGAATGAGCTTGCATTAAAAACTTGCCCAACTAACCACCTTATTACATTTATAGGCTGCTAAGACCTTCAATCTTGACGGTGCGGAACGCACGCTGTAAAAGAACTCCGGAAACTCGCCGTCAGCACGCGCTGAGTAGTCGCGCACACAGCTATCCCCGCCAGTGAATACTGCCTCTGCCTTTGGCCTTTGTTGCACACAACTCCTGAGATAGAGTGTAGGCTAATATTGCGTGAAAGAAAGTACTGCCGAAGCTAGCACGCCTGGGACGCGTGAGCACTTGGGACCCGGCTTCACGTGCCACTTGGCGAGTGCGCTAGCTTCAGCAGCACTTTCTTTCACACAGTCGCAGCTTAGACTCTTATACCCGATCTACACGGCAGCGTAAAGGTACCTTTAGCACAGGTACCTGTAGTATTGGGAGCTGGAGATCGTATTGACACGACGCATACGGGTCCCTTTCGCTAAGGCAGGTCCTGTGGTAAACGGAGCTCGACAAGCTCCCTTTAGAGCTATAGGGAGTAGCCTCGCACCCACGAACACAAAATAAAAATCACAGATATACAGGGTGTCACAAAAGAAAATTTACACGGTCTTTTTTACCTCAAAAATAAACTACGCATCGCCGAATTCTCATTCTCCGCCCAAACGTAGTGCTAGAGGTCACATGTCCAGCGCCGAATTCTCATTCTCCGCCCAAAGGTAGCGCTAGAGGTCACATGTCCAGATGCCAAAGTTACAGCTCGATCCGATAAGTTAATCAAAAGGTATAAGTGATTTTCTGAACGTTCCAATGGGAAAATGGCGGCCGGTGGAGATTTCAAACACATGCGTCTCCATGGCACCAGAAACCGAAAACGGGCACAAATGGGCTCCATTTTCCCATTGAAATTTTCAGAAAATCACTTATAACTTTTGATCAAGTTATCGAATCGGGCGGAAACTTTGGCATCTGGTTGTGACCTCTAGCTCTACCTTTGGGCGTAGAATGAGCGTTCGGCGATGCCTAGTTTAATTTTGCGGTAAAAAAAAACCTGTAAATTTTCTTTTGTGACACCCTGTATAAATATGTCTTGTTTGATGGAATATAACAAATTGAATATATATAAGTCGCAAATTATGAAATGATTGTGAACACAAATGTGATGAAATAATAGATTAACGAAGAACGCATACTCCAGTGAGCAAATAGGAGCTGCGGAGCGTGGAAAGCAATAGAGAGTTTTAGCAGATCGTGTTTTCAGGCCACGCTAATCGTAGCGGGAGCTCGCGCTGCCACTTCGATGCATGCTCTGAAGCGCGCGCTCGTAGCGGTAACGGGCGTTTGAAAACGATCTACTAAAACTCCCTAATGTCTGCTACAAACCAGAACGCGATGGACCACTGCGAGCTCTTTTTCGAGGTTGTAGACGAGTCGCCCGACTTTCCCGCCCAGGACCCTCCATCCTCGTCGTCGTCCTTCCCTTTCGATGGCGTGACTGGCGCAACCATGAGACCCCGACGTGATTTGTTTCTGCCAGGCACTATTTAGCTATTTCAGTGAGAACTTTCCCAAAATATGGAGCTGCTAAACAGAAAAAAGACGCCCGCCTTGCAATGGAAACTGGTAAACGCAGATAATTTAGCACCAGTGTGGCCAGACATGTCGGACGTTTTAAAGCTACTCATTTAGTTGCGCCCTTAGACTTAAATAAGAAAAAAAAAAATAAAGTGCCGCAAAAGGAAACACAAATAATATTTAGGCTTTAAATGTAATATTTCGCACACAATAATCAAAAACTGCGCGTCAAACCGATTTCGAGGAATGATTGTTTATCACACGCTCCTCTCGCAGTCTAGCAGGAAGGCAATCGACCTCAACTTAAAGTGCTCCGTTTATTTATTGTGTGATAAAGAACGCCGGTTATTACAGGTACCTTCAGCTAAGGGGCCTAAGCTAAAGGTACCTTTACGCTGCCGTGTGAATTGGTTATAAGAAGCCGGCCCTGGTGCCGGGAGCTTGAGCCAAGCAGTACTGTCGCTTTTCCATCTCTCGAATAGACATCGGTTCTGCAGCGAGACATTCTAATGGAGTGACGTCGCAAGCATCTAAAATTTCACGGGAAGGACGAATAAAATGTTCGTTCTGCTTACCCAATCGAAGCACCATACGTCCCCGCATTTGCATAATTATACTTGTGTCAAGTGCTAAATCAAATTGTGTCCCCGAGGGATTTTTGTTTTTATACTTTCATACGGGCAATATTCCCTGCTGCCCAGACGGCACAAAAAAAAAAAGAAAAAAAGAAGCCTCTGCTCTACGGACGTAGAGCGCAGGTAACACTGGCGACACAAACTCTTAGCTGAACTTCATATCATGGAATAAATAACATTGACCAGCGATCGCCACGGCTTTGAACTTGTGTCTGTAGCATCCTTGTTCTTTTCGAAGGTGTAAAACAACGCTTTCTGCCAATTTTTTGTGTCGACCCCGTGCCCACGAAAATAAGAGAAAGGTCCAGGCAGGGTGCCTGCATGTTCGGCCGTGTCAGGGCACATCACTTGTTTCCCTGCGTGCCGCCGGCACGTGCCGAAATAAACGCGTATACTTTGAGTGCTAAAACCTCAATGACAAGGTGACAACGGATGAGGGAAGCTTCAGTGAAGATAGGGAAGAAACGCAGGCGAGCTTGTCAATGATATCCACGGTAAACCTGAGACACAGGAACAATAAAAACGGCCAGAACATTGAAGCCTCAAATCAATTCGATTAGACTACTTTTTTCTGTTCGTGTTTTTATTATAATTTCTTTGTCTAGGGTTTACTATGAAGGGCCTTCAGTTGCCCCAATTCCGGTGCGCGTTTCCTGGCTTCGACGACACTTTGGCGCCTCGAGCTCCTCGAGCGCGCGAGTGCAGCCAGATTGCAGCGAAGAACATGGAGCGTGTTCTTGGTACCGGCTGTTCGGAACACACGCACTGCCCTTCTCATTCCGTCAGTAGAGAGTTTGAACAGATCGTACGCTGCGTAAGGCGAGCCCAGCGTGTGCGTGGCTAGAATCGAGTCCGAATGACTAGAATTGAGTCAAGGCAAAGTCCCTGTGCCGCTGGCGCATTTGCCTAACCAAAAGGCTATTCAAGAAGTAACTGGGTGCGTCACTCTACATGAGCCGACGAAAGTCAAAGATGGTGTTTGACACCGACTGTACATGCGTGCAAGGTGCGCTAACAGTCTTATGAGATCAATCAGCTCGCGCGCAGCTCGCGCTCTACCAGCTGGAGTAGCCCCGTTTCTCGAGCGGGCTCACCCAACACGCGCATGCAGGTACGCCCTTCTGTCCTATTTTCGGCGCGTCATTGAACTTTAAGCGATTGACATTCGGTGCAAGCGTGCTATTGGAGATGCCACACTGGCCGGGCCGAATGTTCTCCGACTAAGACGGCGGGTGAACCCATCCCGGGGTAGCCCGGAGGTACCCACCTCTCGTGGGTGCGGCGACACGTCGTCGGGGCGTCCCTGAGCGACGGCGGGCGCAGCGAAACCCGAGCGGAGACCAGCCAGGCGGTGGAACCGGCGAGCGGAGCACCAGCGCCGGAGGAAGGCGCACAGCCGGCGAACTCGGAGTGCCGCGACACAAGGACGGGCCTGCAACCAGTTGAGCGCGGGACACGCGGCGCTCGGGCGTCGGAGGAGGACTCGGCAAGGAGGCTCCGCGAGGAGACGGTCGATGCCGGAGCGCGAGGCGAGCGCGAACCTCCGCCGCTGACCTGCGCCTCCGGCCCCCGACGCTTCCCTCTTCGTCCAAACCACACGTCTCCACTTCGGCTTTCAGGCCCTGCTGTCATCCACCTTCCATTCCGAGCGAAAACATCGGGTTAGAGTCAGGTCTGGGAGCTGCTTTCGAATTTTCATTTCATCGCGCGCATATTGCCCCGTAGTTATTTTCCCGTCTCGAGCAAATTCAGTCATGTCGCATTAATATGGACGCCGTTAATCCCGCTCTATAAACACCATTTTCGAGGACGAATGAGTAAATACGTGCGTTTTTATCTCGTTATTATGAACTACTCACATTAAAGACGAATATTTGGGTAACGGAGCTGTCTATATTAAGGAGACACGATCGTAATAACTTACGGTAAAGATGATGTATTATAAATTGGTTTGGATCGGGGGAGCGTTTATTGATGCCTCGAGCAAGCGGTCGCGCCCCGGCGGGGCTCGCAGGAGGGTCTTCTCCTACAGGCAGGCTTCGAGGCTGGTCAACCCGAGATAGCCGAGGACGGAGTGCAGTACCCTATATATATATGATAGAATCCCCCGACGAAATGTTCCACGAGTCGAGGTCTTCGAGGCTCAGGCTTGCTAAGGCCTGAATGCGATGTCTTTTGTGTGCGTCGCACGTCCACATGAGGTTGTGTGGATTCGGTGGAAGAAACTGTTTGCAAAGTGGATATCGTGTATAGGCGGTTGATGAGTCGGGTCTTGGTTTCGTTTTTCGATGTCTTCCCATTCCTGGTGTAGGTGTCGAGGTTATTGCACCCGCTGATCAGACGCGTGAGGACTACTCGGTGGCCATTAATGAGACAATGGGATCATTTGGTTTACCTGCACCAGCCAGCAGCGATGCAGAGAAGTGTAGCGCGCTGCAGAGTAGTACACGATACTCTGCTTTCCTCCATTTTAGATTGGCTGCACTCGTAAATCGAATATGGCGGCGTGGAACGAGAGGTGGAGGTAAATCGAATACCCGAATACCGCAGTTGCGTGACCCCTCTTTTTTATAGTAATGGTAATAATAATAATAATAATGTTTATTTACGCGTGTAGTTCACTTCATAGTGAGGCGGGTCTGTCAAAGCCAGACAAAAGGCTTGTTGGACAAGACCCTACAGTTTGTGATAAAATGCGTCTTCACACACGTAAGTTTTCAAGCTCAACATACATCACAATATAAACGATGATGGTCACACAAACACATGCACATACACAGCACAGTTAAAAACTTGCACTTTTAGATCAGAGCATTTGCTTCAGTTTGTTTAGTGAGTCCACAGTGTAAACATCGTCCGGTAGGCTATTAAATATATAGGGAACATGAAAACTCCGAATTCTTTTTCCGTAGTTTGTCACAACAAAAGGCATTTCATAGCGCTCGGTATGTCGAAGTGATCTAGATACGACATGAGGTAGTCTGAAATTATCACACCAAAAGTGTTTCAATATAACGGTCTGAACCAATAAGGAGTGGAACAATGGCAAGCCCAAGACTGCTATGATCTCTTCTTCAGTTTGCGATATGGAACCAAAAACAATGCTTTTAAATAATCTTTTTAAGACTGAGTCTATTTTTTGACCCCATCGTGCTGGGCTGTGACCAAAAATAGTTATTCCGTAACGCAAAACACTGTATGCCAAAGCGTGAGCTATTGTCTCTTTCGTTGAATAAGGTATTAAAGATCTGATATTGTACAGTAAACAAGCTACATTTCTCAGTCGTTTACAAAGTTTTGACAGATGAGAATTCCACGACAAATCACTTTCGAATTGAATTCCTAAATATTTAACTTGATCTACATAAGGTATGGGACAACAGTTACAAGGTGTACAAAGAGAGGTATGCATATAAATAGGATGATTGGGCGTTAACATCTTAAGAGGATTACGAAAGCAGACAAGCTGAGTTTTAGATGCATTTATCGTAAGACAATTTGTCTTAAACCATTCATTAAGTTGACAAGTGTCCTCTTGGAGTAATGCGATTGCTACAAGATAATCAAGATGTTTTGAAAGCAACACTGTGTCATCCGCATATTGGAACAATTTACATGTTGAAACTGAGTTAGACATATCGTTTACAAAAATGTTAAAAAGAAGAGGTGACAAAACAGAACCTTGGCGAACCCCAGCCTTTAAGGTAACTCGGGAGCTTCGACTATTACCTATAGAAACTAGCTGTGTCCTCTCAGTTAAAAATTTCCGGAGAAGAGAAAGAAATGGGCCGCGGAATCCAATGTTTCGCAATTTTGTTAGTAAAATATTGTGACTCACTGAATCGAACGCCTTTGCTATATCAATAAAAAGTGCGCAAGCAATCTGATGCCTCTCGAAGGCTAGATGTAATTCTTCTGCAAAATCTTCCAAAAGTGGCTGTGTCCCACGTCCGTTGACAAATGGTAATAATAATAATAATAATATAATATATTTTGACACAAATTGGAATTCAAGTGCGGGCATATCAAAGCCTGCAGAGGGCCTGCATAATAATAATAATAATAACAATAATAATATTAATAATAATAATAATAATAATAAATGTTATTGCGCAATAAAAACAGAGATACAGTGTACAGGCCCGCAAAAACACGGTAATGCTTGTGCGCCGGGCCTGACAACCGGCGGGAATACTGTATATTTATGCGATCAAAAACATAAATAAAAATAGGCACAAAGAACAAAAAAGACATTACAACCTTGCAGCCTGGAAAAAAAATAAAAAAACAAAGTTTATATAAATTGATCTAAGCCCGTTTTCGACAGCTTGAAGAGACTGCAGTTCTACGAGTTCAACAGGCAACACAATACAGTGTTTTTTTGTTTTTTTTTGTTTTCTAGATTAACAGTATTGTTCAATGAAAGTCGTGAAAACTACACTAATTCGGTTTGTGCAGGTGAGTTATACGGCCAGGGGGACATAGTATAGGGAACTAATCGTAACTATGAGTCGGCTAATTAAGTAAAATTTATTAATTAATTTTTAATTAGGGAAAACAGACGTATGGTTTCATTTAGAGGCTTGCTGAGCCTCCTCCAAAAGCATTAAGTTAATACATTTTAGAAATATGTTGAGCGCGTGGGGAGAGTAGTAGTGCGCTAAAGCTGCCACTGGTGCAACAGGTACAAGGCTGGGGCTATGATAAGAGGTGGAAAAATCGCGGGGGTGCGTCATCGCATTAGAAGCCTTGGTGCTGCTGCTCGAGTGGTAAATTTAGCGCGCCACGCGCTCGAAGGCTTTTTGAAAACTGATTTAGTGGCAGTCGATGACGCTCAGCAAGTTTATAATTTTAACCTTATGTCTTTTTCACTAATTAAAAAGTTAATTAACAAGTGTTGCTTAATTATGTCACTGATCGTTACGATTAGCCTCTTATACTATGTACCCCCAAACGCATCACTCGCCTGCACAAACCGGATCAGTGTAGCTTTCACGACATTGGTTTTACAAATCTTTAAAACTTAAAAAAAAAGAAAACGGTATAATTACGAGGTACATAAAAAGGCCGTGCATTCTTTTCATAACTCGTGAAGGATGGGATCAGCTTGTGCGTCGAGGTACTTTTCAGAGACACCGTGCCCTTGAGTCCATCGTGTGTTCCCTTGTGTGTCCTTGTTGGCGTATTGCTCGATCTGTGTCTTGCGAGTTTCTGTAAAAACGTTTGTGTTCTGTCTGTTCAACATGTTCGAACATTCATAACACCGCTTGTGCTTCACTTCACCCTCATGCTTTGCCTGAGGTTGTATAGGCATGCTCCAGTATTGCGTTGATATGCTGTGGTATTGGCACCGACGCCACCAAGGAGTGAGCCAGCATCATTTAGTTTGGTTAACCTCCTCGTCTTTCTAATAAACCAATTGTTCCCTCGCCACTTACGCGTATATGACGGCAAGTTTTATGCTTTGTAGCGTGAGCTACACTGGCCGAGGTTGAGCAGTTTCGTGTGGCTGTCGAAGAGCCGTGCTGCGCAAGCGCGAGGAGCAGTGACGTCACAGGGCGCACAGCTGGCGCGCCGGAGCCACCACCGCCGCGCGCTCCGCCGCTGTCGCGCGCGCCTCGCCGGTCTGCGTATTCCAGAGGAGTGACGTGCGCCTCCGTTGCGCAGTAGCCAAGTCTGACGCTGCACCGGAGCCGCTTGATAGCGCCTTTCATTTTGTGGGCATAAGCTCACGCTACGTATATCCCGGCATAACCGAGCTATGCGACCGCAATTTTTTTGAATAAGTTATCTAGGTCGCCTACTCTCTTTCTGTGTATATTGGCGTGTCCGTGCCTTCTATTTATTTATTTATTTTATTATTTATTTACAAGATACTGCAGGCCAGTAATCCGGCTCATGCAGGACCTTGGCTCCCATGTTCTCAGGAATGGCGGCCATGGGCAGCTTGACGTTCATTAGTCCTCCAGGTTGCGGTGGATTTGGGCTGTCGGGGATTCGGTCCATTCACGAGCTTGAGGATTGCCAGGTGTTGCGTATTAGAGTTTGCTCGAAGCACGTCCATCTGCTTGGCGATGTTGTCTTAGAATATCGGTAGTGTGACGCGCTCGCGTATTTTCTCGATTTTCGTGCACTTGGGGATGTTATTACGCGCCGTGCATTGTTCAGTGAGGTTTCTAGCTTGCGTCAGTTTTGCCTGATAAGTAGGTAGACATAAAGTCCGTACTTGACCTGTGATACTAGGACGGACTGCGTCAGATGTTCGGCGAAATGTTCGCGCGTTTTACCAATGCGCTGAACAATGCGCCGAATGAATTGAGCTTCTTGTTTGATTGGGGTCATTGTGCCAAACGGGGTTTCTGTAGATATAGACTCCAAGAGCCCTGTGTCGTTCGCACTGATTGATTTCCTCACAAGAGAAGTGTAGTGCTTCGTCTGGAATTTTCAAAAGGGAGTCGTTTCCGGTGACGAACTTACGCAAAAATCTCGATGGTGCTCCCCTCTTGTCCACTCTGAAGGCTGGTTTGGTTGGCTGCGGGCTGGGGAGCTGTCGGTTGGTCTATATGGTTTTATGGTCTGTGCATACTGCGAAGTGAAAGCCTTTGATGCCTCGTAACTTCCATAGGAGTGGAGCCTTCGCCATGTTGAAAAGTGCTGGCGGCAGTTCCGAGTGTTGCGGGACACCGATGTTAGGTAATTCGCAGCTCGCGTCTGAGCTAACCTTTGTAGAATGTTCTGTTCTTCAGGAAAGCCTCAATGACTGAAGTAGTTTTCCGCGGATGCTTTCTCTTAGACGCGACGCTATCAGGTGAGGGATGGAACAAAGGCTTTGCGGTCGTCTACGGTCACTGGAGCTCTCATGTGTTTGCGTGCTGAAGGACACGACAGTGACGGCTGCATTATATGCAGATATTATGGAGAAAAAATGTACTCAAACTCTGGAGAAAACACAAAATACAAATGGTCGCAGTTGTGATCTTGCATCACGACAATCCGTTGACTTTTCGTGTGACATCATTTTAGAAAATTTGTTTTCGCGAAAATATTTTAAAATTGATTTCTCATACTTAGTATTCCCCTTATCTACTCCCAAAGATAGTTGTATGTTTCCAAAATTGAATGAAACTCTGCCTGGTCGATTGTTTTCAAGGCGGTTCCCTATTGCGTCGGAAACATTATAGTGGTTTCCACAGACGCCCAATGAAGCCTTCGGGGTGGCCATGCAGTGGGATTTTGAGGTTGCCAGAAATGCGTAAAAATATAAAGTGACTTTCATTTGTTTGTTTATTTATTGATACTGCCAGCCCTTACAAAACTGGATTCTAAATAAAAATGATCCACGTACAATTAAAAATAAATGTAATATCACATAAGGACAGCTTTGTAAAGGAGTGACTTCATATCTTTTGTCGCGCGTGTTTTTTTATTTTTTTTTTATTCAAAGATAGGCAAACTCTTACGCATTCCGTAAGGTGAAACACAGCAATAGCTGAGGTGGGACGTCGGAGCCGCTAAGGTGTCATTTCGAAGCAGATGGACTGAATGAACGGTAAAGGTGCGAGCACGCGCCACACAGTCCGCAAAGGCGTTAATAATTAAACCGTGTAACACACCGGACGAAAATCCCATAGCATTTTGGAACCACTGACGGTGTATAAAGTAGAAGGCATCTCGTGAACCTGTAAAACAGTTTTAGTGGAAACAAACTAGAACTGCCTCGTGGTAATTAGAGAACACCTCGAAGATCGCGCGCCCAAGTTTGAAATCCAGGAAAAGACGAAACTGCATGTGTATGCATGAACCGTTCCCTGTTGTAGGTGCGGCAGCCTAAACGTCTTAAGCAGTCATTGGACACAAACTGACACCGCCTTGTGGTCGCTGAAGAACACTTCCAAAATTACGCTCTGAGGTTTCAAGCGTTTTAGCTCCACCTAATCTGACGCCGGTGCTTTCGCCGAACTTAACATCCACCTTGCTTCATTGGTTCTATTGCCCTAGAACGTTTCTAGCGTAACTGCCGAAAACGCCTTGTTTTTATTGCTTTCACTATTACCAGCCTCATGTTTATGTTTCTATGTGCCGTTATGGGATCACGTGACGTATGGATGTCACGCGAACTCATGACATCACGCGACCCACTGTGTCACCTGACGTCATTAAGTCGCGTAGCGTCACTCTGCAACGTGACTTGACATGCTAATGTCAGGTCATGGCGCCAGCTGACGCCAGGTAACAGGCGATTTGATGCGCGTCGTGACGCCAGCGGCATGACGTCAATCTGGAATCTTTTGGCGGAGTGCCTTAAAAGGCCCGCGTCGATATGGAACATGGCCGACGGCGCGGTGCACGCAAAGTTTCCCAATAACAGTTATCGCTGTAAAAAGTAAGGATACATTAAACCTTGAATACCTCTCGTATCAGGACTCGCGCTCTAACGCGACCATGGGCGTTCCTTTTTTTTTTTTTTTGCTCCTCATGACGCAGCAGGCCTCTGAAGTGCTGAAGTGCAGCGACTGCCAGTCGACCTGCACTCCGGCAGCCGTCCTTCCGGGCGGCGCCCTGGCGAACGTTGAAGCGCGAGAGCTCCATCTCCCGTTACCTAGATATAATTAGGCCTCGACGTCATCGCAGCGGGCCCGATGGAATTAGCGGCTGCCTCACGCAGGACCCTCTCCGGCCAGCCGAGTCGGACCCCGAGCGTGCCCCGTCTAATGCACCGATAATTGTTTTACCGCGGCGCTGATCGGGAAGCTGTCCGGACACTCAAAGCGCCACTCTGCCTCTCCGGACCGGCGCCGGTGCACGGACCTCGCCGGTGGCCGACGCCCGGGGGCACGGCTCAGCCGAGGAGTCCTTCTCGAGGGCTTCCTCTTCGCCAGTCGCAGCAGGATCCGGGAAAAAGCCGAGGGGACTCTGGCGTCCGGCCCTGTGCACTTTCGACCGGGCACGCAGTTGAGCGCCGGATGCGGCAAAGCGACGAGAGGTTCGCCACACGCCGCAACTTGGGCCCCAACATCGGCCGAGGAAGTTTATGATGTTTGCTTCTTTTGGCAGACCGGTTAAAGCTTAATTCACGCGGTGCGAAGTTTATTGCGATTTCGCAGCTACGGCATTGAGCACAGTAGTCTCCGCTGCGCTCTTTTTGCTACACGAGCGACGTCTCAAGGGTGAAATTTAAAATGAAGTAGTACCGTGGGAAATAAAATAGCACAAAGCAAAATCGCTCATCCGAAAAAAAAAATAAAAGGTCTGGGGGAAGCTGCGGTGCCCAACATCGCAGCTGCGAATTCACGAGCAAAATTTCACCAGGTTAATCGACCGCAAGGAGGTGCCTACTTACCTCACGAACGCTGAGTCAGCAAATGCGGCGCGAAAATTCGTCTGCTTCTTTCGCTGGGGTTGTGGTGACGTCAGAAAGACGCCGAGCTCTGATTGGTTCTGATTGAAAGATAGTGGGTAGACCTCAAGGCAGATTGCTTCGAGGTCTACCCACTATTCTTCATTCAGAACCAATCAGAGCTCTGCGTCTTTCTGACGTCACCACAACCCCCATCAAAAGAAGCAGACGAACTTGCGTCCCGCATATAGATACAGTAGCAAACTGCACTAAACGGACACAGCTCACCTACACACTGACCCTAATTTCGTTAATATTTCCTCCTCGAGAAATATAGATAAGCGTTGAAACTTGCATAAAAAAAGCCTCCGACACATATACATTTATATGTAACAAGTTGTTGCAACGTATCGACAAGGTCTTCACAAATTATCGTCAAAATTTGAAGCTTGAAAACTTGGTGTTTGCGAAGAAACAGCAATTACTTCAGAAGTCCGGATTCCAAGCTAGAATGTGAGTTTAAGACATGGATAACCAAATGGAGCGGTACCTGTTTTTTTTTTGGAAGACTTGAGCAACGGAAGAGTCGTTAAATTGATTTCTTCCTTCGGATTGATCACGAGCGCACGCGGACGCTAACTGCGCTCCGCTTTCGCTCCACGCCTGCCAAGTCTCCTTTCGCAGCTTGCGCACGCCGCATTGCATTTCAGACCCTTTGCGCCAGCGGAAGAGAGCCCGCTCTGGTTCCACTGACTGGTGGGTAGACCTAAAGCTACCTGCCTCTGTCTCCACTGCATTTATGAAACGCAGTGGAACGCGCAACGCCGGCGTCCGGCATTTGGCTCTCGTCTTCTAACGCGTTCGACGAGGGCAGCGCAGACGAAGGCAGCTAGATTTAGGTCGACTCACTAATCAATCTAATCAGAGCTCGGCGTTTTGCCAGCCCCGCGATATCTCATCTCCTCCTCTCCACCAGGTTTCCCGGCGCATACCCAAGCTGCACAGGGATGGCCAATCATTAGCCAATGGCTGGCAATGGAATTTTAGCCAGTGGCCAGACAGTGGCCAGAGATTGGCCGATGACTGGCCTTTCTCTGGCCAGTGGTCAATGGCCACTGGCCAACAGCCATCGGCCAAACATTGGCCGATGAATGGCCACCTTTTTGGCCACTGGCCAAACGACCATCGCCAGCCATTGGCTATTGCTCGGCCAAAACCCGTGCTGCTTGGGTAGACCCTTCCACAAAATGACTTCTGGCCGACATCATGTTTAGTGCTCGTGCGTATGGCGCGTGCTTTGCTCGCTTTCCAAAAGCGACGAAGACACCTGCACAGGGCTGTGGAGACTGCACGTTAGGCTAGCTGGGGCTGTGGATTCGTGAACACTCCAATGGTGTATTCTCGGCGTCAACTTTTGTACGCTACGTTGTCCACGATAGTGTCGCGGATTTATGCGATGAATGCTCGAAATTATGATGAGAAAATGTGAATGCCAAAAGCTCAAACGGAACTAAAATTCACCAATGTGTAATAAAGACAAAAATTCAGCTATAATGCAATATAAAGTTTTGTATTGTATTGCGTATTGTATTCCCTGTACAATACTGCGTATTGTACAGGGAAATAAACACGTCAGACGACCTGGCCATATTACAAACCGACATAAATATTTTATCTTCTTGGTGCAATCAATGGAAAATAAGCCTAAATTTAAGTAAATGCAAACATATTCGTTTCTCGAGAAGTAAGCTGCACGATTCTCATAGCTACCTAATCAACGGGACTGTTTTATGTACTGTGTTTGAGTATGTTTACCTAGGAGTGCTATTTGCGGATTCCCTAAAATGGAACAGCCGTATAGAAAGTACAACCGGAAAGGCTAGTAAAATGTTTTATTTTATCCGTCGAAATTTTAGATCCGCGTTGCGAAACGTGAAAGAAACACTTTATTTTTCTTTGGTAAGAACGATCCTTGATTACGCGTGCGTTGTCTGGGACCCTTATCACGACTTCCTTATCAATAAACTAGAAAACATGCAAAATCAGGCCGCGCGTTTTGTACTGAACAACTATGGACCCTTATGCTAGTGTTACAGATATGAAAGCCATCCTGGGATGGGAAACACTCGATTGTAGACGAAAAAAACTAAGACTAAAATTTTTCCACCATGTCTTTCACAACAAAACAGGAATTGATAAAGCCACTTATCTTATGGAGCCATCCTACGTTTCTACCCATTGTGATAATTCTAAAAAGGTTGCTGTTCCCACTTACAGGACTGACAGTTTTGCGAATTCATTTTTTGTCAAAACCGCGAGAGAGTGGAACGACCTCCCGGAAGATATTGTGTCCATTGATGATAATGATGTTTTCTTTTTTCACTTGTTATAATGTTTTCTAAAACCCCCTACAATAATGCCCACAGGGCGATGTAGGTACAATGTAAATAAAAATAAAAAAATAAAGAGATGGATAAACTAGTTGGTCCAATAATTTGCACGGGAATGTTAGGATGCAAGAAATGTTCGTCCGTGCTGCTCGCCGTGCAGTCAAGGTGACGAAGTGTAGTGTTTGCCTTGCGAAGACAGTTGAGATTTTGGGAATTCTCGCGGAAGTCATTGAATAGAAGCTTCCTACACTTACCTCGAACGACGGCTCTTTCCTTAAAACAACATACCCTCTAAAGACGGACTGGCTAAGGAGACATCTACTCTTTCTCACTTTGAGTGCACACCGACTACGGTCGACAAAGGTTCCTAATATTCTCCGGTGTTGCCAGAAGTGAAAATACGACACAGTAAAGAATAGAAGCTAGAAAACTGCCAATGCCTCGTCACTAACATTATACTCGACATCAATTTGCTTGTGCTACGTTGTTCGAGGCTACATTCAAGACCTGGGCCCACTTACAAATCACCGTATTTCTTACATTATGAGGAAAACTACTTGTGCGGGAGGGACGGGGTTCTGTTAACGGTACACTCGTAAAAAAATCCGTTCTTCGAAGGTCCTTCGACGACCCAAGCCCTCTTTTAGCTTACGAAGAATGGTTTCACCTCAAGTACTGTTGTCCCCTAGCGCACTAGACTGGCAACTGTGCGATGAAGAACTCTCACGCATAAAAAAGGGAGCTTAAAATAACCTCTTGTAGGTTTTACGCGAAGAACCCTTTTAGGGAGTGCTTAAAGGAACTTTTTAGTATGTCCCTAAGAGTTCATTACTGATCAGATATTCTTAGATTGTGCCAGCAAACAAAGGTGGGTTTATTTAAGGGGACAAGAGTTCACTTTAAAAGGACATATCTGCATTAAAAGAAGGACTACAACAAAACGCGGCCGTCTCTTTTAGATTTGGAGCAGCGTTCCTTTAACACTTTTCTACGGAGGGGCCGTGAGAAGCAACCTTCACATCCGCGCGTACACGAGGCCCGGCATCCATTCCTTGGGAATCGCGCATCCGTGGTATTCTGGGCACCTCTGGCCGCTATCACACGAGCAAAACATTATTCGCGGCTCAGGTGTTGATCGCGCGCTTTTCAAAGGCAGCATATCCGTGAAGTTTCGTTTGCTCCGTTATTCAATCGGTGTTTAGTTTCGTTTTGCGCGTCTCTACTTCCTTTCTGCTTAAAGACCGACAAACCAGCAGAAAGGAGGAAACTATCCCTCAATTCCTCCTTTCCATTCGAGGAAAAAGAAGACCCTCCTCCTTTCGGCGGGGTGCATAGCTAAGAGACTCGCTCCTGTGGGGAGAAAAGGAGAGAAAAGTGTACGAGGGAATGTGGAGAAGGAAACTGGGAACGGTTTTCTGCCCGGCAGAAGACAATTCTCTAGGTCGGCCTTTAATTCCGGACGCAGCCGATGCTACAAGCACGATCATGTGGCCCTGAACGGTGCTTGCACTGCACGAGCACACGTGCTTGGCGGGGACGCTGAAAGCCCGGAGCTCGCTTTTGTAGCTGCCCCAATAACCAACTATCGGGTAGGTGGGGGGTCCAAGTGTCGGCACAGTCCAACTTCAGTGACCAAAGTTGAATGCAGTTCATAGATTGGACCCGAGCATTGCGTGAGCACTTGATTTGGGCTCGTGATAATCAATAGCTGGTCAAGCATTCGGGTAGTGAGCCACTACCCGAATGCTTGTCGAGCTATCGATTATCCGTTTTGCTGCGATGACCGTCATAGCCGGGCCGTAACAATGTATTGAACTCAGCTCGTGTCCTGTACTTTGCCAACCCCAGCGCGTGGATATATGATCAACATTGGCGGCATATAATCGGCTCCGAATCATGCTGCCGCTTGATCTGGCTGCGAGTTGAGGGGGTGAACGGCTCGTTTTTCTTAAACTTTTTTTTTACGATTTCTATTGCGTGTGGTAAAAAGTGAACGCGGGCTTTATGGGTTATTAACATCAAGAATTCGTTCTAGGCGGTATTTGCGCGAAGTGCAAAAATCGTTACATCGCCCTTTTAATAAAATCAAGTATTGCTACACCCCTTATCAAGATATGAAAAGTGCACATGAACCCTTCTTATGCTCAAAGAACGTTGTCTTTCCTCGAATTTTCAACCGCAGAGAATTATAATCAGCGGGACGTCCACGTTTTGTAACCAACGCAGTCGAACGCGCGTTGGTTGTATACACGAGTTTACGAACAATTATAAGCTCTATTCACTGGAAGATTAATTGGTCAGCCGCGGTTTCAAAGATGTCTGGAAACCGGCGTTGACCCGTTCCCGGAAGGATGTCGGTCTTCAACAACCGCGGGTCTGGAGAAACGTGCTTATCTTCGCGTCATTCTTATCGCACGTCTCGTCGCACCACCCGACGTCTTCCTTTTCGGGCGTGCGGGGCGCACCGAGCCGACGACGGACAGTCGGGGCCGAACCACACCATCAAATGTCAGCCCGAGGGCGCGCTCTCACTTTTAAACCCAGTTCACAAAGCACAAAAAAAAAGGATGACATTCAAACTGCCTTGTTTCGTGTTCTTTTCTTTTTCTATCACAGTCCGAGGCGATTTACTACGCGTTGCCGAAAAAGCGACGGAAGATAAAAGAGAAAGACATTTTGGAATTGCAAATTCCTCCGACGGCTCCTGGCAGGAGGCTGCCGGCGAAGCCAACACCGCAAAGCGGCGGTTTTCGCCTTCGTCGCGCGCGCAACTCCTAGCATGCATTTTTGAAAGTCGTCTCCCCCCGCAAGGTGGCTCCTCGGTGACGGGCGCATCCAATATTGAAGGAAATCGTGGCGGGTCCAGCGCGGCGGCGCCCCGGGGCGCTCCGGGTTGGAACCCCGACGCCCGTCCCGCGTGCGGCGCCACTCACGGCCGCCCGCACGAAGGAACAGAGGGGAAGTCGCGTGCCACCGTTCCCGCAGCATCCGCTGGCACGGCGTATTTGTCCAAAGCCCGCAGCGGCGGCACCTTGTTTTGGCCGTCCTTTCGGCCGCCTTATCGAAAGGCCCGCGGCGATTTTTCATTCCAAACAGCTTCCGTCTGTGTCTCTCCTTTTTCCTCTCTGTCCTTTCGGGTTCCTTCTTTGATGCGGCGGCTGAGGCCCGGACCCGAGACATAATTCAATTTCTGCGGCCGCGCGAGCAGAAGCAATCATTTCTGCGGGTCTCGCGCGGAGCCCAGCTCATTTCTGCGGTTCGTCATCGGCTCTGCGCAAACAGCGTGCGCGAGGCCTAGGAAAAGCGCTCGAGGCTGGCGACGCTTCGGCACCGTATGCAACCGTCCGGGTCAGAGAAGCTCGCCGACGGGTCTCCTGGGATTTCCACTAGCACGACCCGCACGAATTTGCGAATTAAGACCGGCGATGCACAAGGGCAGCCTGATTTCATCCCTTATCAAAGTGCGCACCGAAGTTACCCAGGTGCTTATTTTCATGATCGTGAGGCGCCATGAAACGAGTGTATCGCCAAGCAGTCTCGGATACAATCATCGCCAGGCGTTTTTCGACGCGGCAAAGGGAATTTTGACCGAATAAAATTTGGGAGCTTTCCGATAGGGGGATAGCAGGGGGTTAAGACGTTAAGGGGCACTAAAAAGTAGGGACAAACAGCTGAGTATGCGTCGAGACAAAACAGCGTCTTGTGTTAGCGGTTGCGTCTAGAAATAGCGTAGGAATCTTCGGCAGGTCGCCTCCCAGCGTTTTGGAGTGCTCTGAAAAGCCGATGACGATTCGGCTGATCAAACAGCTGGCTGGGGAAGCACACAACCAAACCCCCAGCATTAAAAGCCCAACGAATTTCAAGGACTCGCTTTGTCTTGTGAAAGTCCACATCGAAAATCTTGCTCCGTCCAGCCAAACGGCACATCAGCCCTTCGTTACCAAAGGATTTTCCCGCGCTAATAACACCCTCCTAATGCGACTACGAACGAATAGCGCGTTTACCAAATATTTTCTACATAAAATCGGCATCATGGACAGCCCTATTTGTACTACATGTGACGAAGAGGAAACTATTAAACACGTTGTCCTGTGTTGTGACATTTATGAAATACAGCGACAAGAATTCCTCCAAGAACTATCCAAATTTGGCATTACGACACCAAAAATAGGTGACATATTATACCCGACTGGAACTACACGGCGGCGTCGTGCACTTCAGCAACTGCTATTAAACTTCCTGAGCGCCACCGGCCTGTCAGAGAGGCTGTGACAGAGGACACCAACCCAGAAAAGACAATTTTTGTCTTTGTTGGAGCAAGAAGTGCCCATCTATGTGCGTGTGTGTGTGTGTGGACGTGTACATATGTGTGTGTACAAGTGAGCGCGTGCCAGTGATTCACAACATCATCCATAGTCACTCTTACTTCCTTTCCCCATGCTCCCTTTAATTTTTTTGTGAGAAACAGTTCTGCATCCCAGCAAGAACAACTTCTCCCCCTTATTTTTTTCCCTGCGCGACACCCCCCCCCTTTACAGAGCGCTTTCAGATTCTCCCATCGGCCCGTCCTGTGACTAGTAGCGCTGTGAGGCGCTACGAGTACTTCCGCTGTTGCTAACTGTTGTGCAGAAAAAAAAAAAAAAGAGCCGTTGTGACCGAGATACCTAGCGTCGAACGCCGCCGCGTTTGAAGACCGTACCAATCCCGCTGTGATTCGCACTGAGTAAAGGAGTTGCCCCGCGCTTGGCAGGGGACGTGCGTAGCGAAAACCAGCGTCCTTATTGAATGCTGCCATTTTTCGTGCCGGAGTTCGGATATGCGCTGGCTGCGCCTGTGGTGCGACCTGCACGGGTGCTAAATGGACGGAAAAGTGGCATTGGCTAAACCCTTCGAATTTTGTGGTCGCTTGCACCATGGCAGTGGAGTGTCGGAGAAGTTGCCCTCGGTATCCGGCTCCGTGTCGGCGCTCTGACTGCTTGAGACGTTCTTTTCCCCTTTCTTTTTTCTTCGACCAAGTCTCCCAGCTTTCACTACAGTCTCGGGTATTCTACATCATGATCGAAAAAGGCGGCGTGTATTCGGCTGGCGCGCCGTTCCTGTAGTTGGGATCTGCAGTCACTCCTCAATATCCTAGAATCGATTCAGAAAACTGGAGCGCAGGAAAACGACCAGCCGAATATGAAAATTGCGGCGCCCTTACCATAAAGCAAAGTCCACTTCAGAATAAATCCCCCACGATCGCTGAAATATAAAGAACATTCACCCGCAATAATTAGCGCAGCAGGTTTTTGGGTTGTCTTTCCCCGCTTAAATCACGAAGTAGAAGTGATTATCTCGTCCCATTCTAAGTTGCCGTGGAAACGTCTATACTCCTTTTCACTTGAAGCGCAAGCGAGACCATAGCTACAGGCTCAGGCATGTGGTCCTGAACAGTGCTTGCAGTGCACGAGAACGAGTGCTTGGAAGAGGCTTCGAAAGCCCGGAGCTCGCTCTTGTAGCTTCTGCCACGCTCACACTTAAAGTGAAACGGGTTATAATGTTGCAGACCTTGGTTTGATCGGATCTTGTAGCATCGGTCATCAACTCATAGCATCTGTAGCGGCCGAGCTAGTCGTGCGACCAGTCCTTGTTGATGACCTTGGATCGAACGGCGTTCGTTGCCCGCAGAAGCGGACCAGGTACCTATTTACACGAAAGTCAAAGGGCACAAATTTTATAATATGAACGGTGACTCTTTTGTAACAAGTATTTACATGTTTATCGTTTCATGTGCCCGGTGCCAATTTATGAATTATTTCCCTTCGTTTCAAGCACTGACTACATCGTTATGTTTTGTGCTTGTAAGGAAATTTCATCAAGGCCTGTGTATACTTAAAACAAGCCAAACATCTAATATTTTTGGCGGGTTGATTTAGTTCCTAACTTACCCATTATTTGCACTAGAGACTCAAAAAAAGTGTTTTTTTCACCACAAATGTTTTAAGAGAAATAGGGGGGGGGGGGGGGGGGGATTCACTCGCTCGCCACTTAATGGGCAAAATTAGCTACACAAAATTTCGTTTCAGGTATTCATCGGGGTTTTGGTTGTTTTTGAGGTTCGTTATAACGATATATTGGAGGTCATACAACCCTTAGTTTTTCCCTTAAAGCGATGGAGAGTTTTAATAAAATCCAGATATATGACCACTTTGATCACAAAAGTGACACAACGAATGGTGTCCTATTTTAATTTTAAGAACTTTACGGGAAGCATAAATGTATTTTCGCGCTTGAGTAAATAAATGTTATAGAGCCGTTTTTGCTAGATTTAGTTTCAGTGGGTTAAACGAGATGGTGACAGCGGTACCAAATGCCCCATAACGGAGCATTTGTTGTAGTTGCTGCCGTTTTCACGAGCTTGCATGTACGGCGACTCGCGGCAAGCCAATTCTTTTGCTTTACATAGCAGAAATTAGTTTTACCATTTTTTCCAAAAAACTGTCTGCGTGAAAAAAAAAAATAACTGGTTGTGGGTGTGTTTGTACAGCATTGAAGTTAGTCTGCCATCAACGAGCGACTTGCCTCTCTGTAGATGAGCAATTTAGCCAGTGCAGTACAACCGCTAGTCTGGGGTCTTTAACGTGTACCACGCAGTGGTGATACACGACGTAAAAATTAAATAGCGCAAAGGTTAGACAAAGGACAAAGGACAGAACATGTAGACAGGACAAGCGCTATCCTGTCTAGCGCTTGTCCTGTCTACATGTTCTGTCCTTTGTCCTTTGTCTAACCTTTGCGCTATTTAATTTTTACATCATGCATATCCAACTAGCCCACCTCAATATCTTAGTGATACACGACCGGACACCGGTACGATGCTCATCCAGATTGAAATGGGAAGATGTGTGATTTGAACCCAGGATCCCTGGGTTTTGCAACGCAAGCTTTGGCTCCAGGTGCTCCAAGCTGGTGTGTGCTGGACCAGTAGGTTAACCGAATGGTCTAGCGCATACAAGTGAGCAACATGAGCGCGGCTCAAATCTGTGCACGTACACCCTTCACTTTTTTTTAAATGCATAGAAAGAAAACTTGACTCGAGCCCTGGGTCACAATTCTCGCTTAGCTCGCTGCCATTTCTCGGTGCGTCGGTTTTGTAAAAGTGAAAGGGAGACGCGTGGCGTTGAGGCATTGCGCCTTGTCATGGCATCACTACGTCATTCGTGCATCGTCTCATCGTCTCAGACAAACCTGTGAACAACTTCGTCTTTTTCAAGGGCACATCATCACACTCAATGGCGCCCAATAACAAGTTTTGTCCGAACCCGATAGGGTGCGTCCTTCGACGCGTCGGCTGGACACGACTTCCAGCCGAACGTTGACGCTGCGCTCGTGTCCAATTTGTGTCTGCGCTGCATCTCATTGTGATGACATCAAAATTTTAATGCAAAGGCTTTCCTTGTTTTAGGGGTGTTTGTTCAAACCCGTTCTCTAGACCGTAAGATAATCTTGCCGTGCTCCGGCAAAACTGATCTTGACCGCGTCCTGTGGGAAGGTATAGACGATCCCACAGTTTATAAAATGCACAAGGCACACGCATTAAATCACGGTCCAGCCAGCAATCTCTCGTAATTCCGGCCAACCGGAAAGTGCTGGTGAATAACCTGTGGGCAGCGTGCCTGCCCACCGTACCGAACTTGCCTCAGATGGCCTCAGTGAAAGGCACAGCCGAAGAAGAAATAGAAGACCTCCAGCCAGCCATCACAAGCCATTAGCCTTGACCATTTCTTCCCCGCGGCCTTGGCTTAGTCATCACTCTAGTATTCCCATTATTTTCAGTCATTAAACATTTTTCTAATTTCACAATGTCTGACGTATAGCGCAGCCGACGCCCTCAACCTGCCTTCGCCACCTAATCGCAACCCAAGCCTGCCTGCCCAATTTTCTGCGCGTAGCCAAACGCCAAGCCATTTTTAAACCTACCAGCCCTTCACTTTGCACGTCGCCCGCCCAGAACAACGATGTCGCTTATCAACTGAGATAACGCTACTGCCGAAGATCTCGTGACCTTGAGTGTTCAGTTCATCAAAATAAAACTTCAACGGCGAAACCTTGGCACAACCGGAAACAAAGAACTTATTGACAGGACTTTGGTTCATATCATCCAAAACACGCCAAATGTACCAGCTCCTGCAACGCTATTCCCGACTATGGCAGCGTTTATCGCAGACGTAGCTGAGAACATGCAGCTCATGGCCGTATTCTTTCACCAAAACCCAGCCATGATGATGACGACGCTAGCCAGTCAAGCGAACCAAGTGCACGTGACAACTCTGCCAGATCAATCAGCTTCGCTGCCCACTTTCAATGGAGGCGGCACTTCTATGCGCGAACACACTCAGCGCCTTACAAGATAGGAAGATCCCACTCTTTTAGACAACGCTCAAGGGAAGCTACGTGGTGCCGCAGCCGACTGGCATGCGTCAACAGGGCGACAAGTTACCGCCTGGACCATTTGGAAAGCCGGACTGAAAGGATTCAGTGACCAATTTTCGCTTCATTCAGTGGTAGCAGATGGTAACAGCCCTTACCCAGAAACCTGACGATAGCATACAGCAGTATGCCTTCGCCATGCTCAAGATCATTCCGCGATGTGCAGTCTCCATCACTGACAAGGAACGTATCGAATACCTTGTTCAAGACATTCGTGTTGATCAGATCGCCACTCGTCGCTGTCCACCGACCCCGAACAGTGGACGACTTCCTCAACATAGTGTTCAAAGTGGACCGAACGATAGACCATTCACGTCTGACTCGCACAACCCCCCTTCTTGAAACCAACCCGGAATGGACGTCTTTCAGCAAGCGGCTCAACCACACACTTGAATTGTACGACTGGTACATCACAAACTGGCTGCACGCGCGCATCGCAGATATGCCTCCCGACGAAAAGGAAACCAATTACAATACAATTTCAACAAGATATAGTTTCCCAGCATACCGACCGGGACAAGACATCAGAAAAGCCATCTGCTACGATTGCAAAAAGCATGGCCATCTCGCAAGCAAGTGTAACAAGCGGAAAAAACCTCCCCCGCGCTCTCGTCTTCTCTCCATTAGCTTCTCTGCTCATAGGCATTTTCTTGAGGTGGGAAAGGGGGTGGACCTGTTGACTGATCATATACAGGAAATCTTCGAAGCCTTCACTACCTCACAAGCGCTATCCACTCATTACGTAGACTACGAGGTTTCTCATTTGGGACAAAAGTAATTTCTAAAGTAATAACTAAGGTTTTTTTTTTCGAAATTACTACCTGAAAGTGATTCATTAAGTACAGAACGAGCGTGTTGGTAACGGTAATTAGACATGAGGAAGATACATAGAAAGGGGGGACGGACAACGAAGACTTCCAAGTCTTCGTTGTCCGTCCCCCTTTCTATGATTCATTACATTACTGAATTACAACCCTGGAAATGTAATTCATTACTTATTACCACAAAAAGTAAGTTAATTACTGGATATGCATTACAGTAATGTCATTGCTGCCAATTCTGCAATTGATAGACTCGTCATTTTTATGGTGTCCCCTTTTTTGCACACGCAACTTCGCAGTCCTTTCAGAGCGTCCATAAGAGGGCGTAATATTTTAATTGGTCTCTATGGCTGTTACTTTACCATATCCGGTCAGGTGTCAGCGACGGAAGTCAACAGACCTACTGCGATCCGAACTCTGACGCAGCGTTCGTCTCCTCACTGATTAAACACCATTGCCAGCCGAACCTATTCCTCGGGTACCTCCGTGTTAGTCCAGGCGGGGGTAAAATGTCGCATATTTAAACATTTATGTGCGCTCTGCTGCGTGAATGGAACGCGCTCCAGGCTTCCCAGAAAAACAGCGCGGGAGAGAGCGACAGAAAGCCAGAGAAGGGAAAACGTACGCTACTTTAGACGTACTCGCCTTGCATAACGAATTGAGAAGTTCCGAGTGTCTGGTTTTCCTTAGCCTTGAGCTGACACCAGGGGCGTACCCGGCGCCTTAGGGAGTGTAGATTGAACAGAGGGCTCATTCAAATGGCGGACGCCTGCTCCGGATATTATTAAGTCTAAAAGGCAACCCGCCGAAACCCGGCTTATGTGGGTACACAGCGTGCGTTTTAAGGACCGATGTCTATGCTTGCTTTAAATATGTCTATTTCTTTACCCTTCACGAACTAAGCGGAATTCAAATGCAAATAAGGAAACACAAATGTACAAAAACGTCTGTAGTCACGTCTCCTGTAAAGTCGTAGCCTATCCAGAGTTCACATTGTTGTCACCAACTAAGTGAGGACACTCATGGTAACAGCAGCAAGAAGTTTATTTGGACAAAATTTTGTTCAAAATGAAACGTATTTCATCATGTCGATGACTGCGTGACGGGAATAATCAAACTCTCAAGGCTGAATGTTCACAGTATCAGTGATGGAAGTGGCATTCGACTTTTCGGGGCAGGTTTTGTAGTAGGCACAAGATTGGTTTAAAGGAGCCACTAATGTTTTTTACAGCAGAGGCTAACAACTCTTAGCACATCTTATGAAAAAAAAAGAAAAAAGTGATTGCATTGTTAATCATGATATAGAATACCCGAGACTGTAGTAAAAGCTAGGAAACTTGGTCGAAGAAAAAAGACAGGGAAAAAGAACGTCTCCCTGCCCTTTTTTGTCCCCGGCCTTTTTTCTTTGACCAAGTTTCCCAGCTTTTATCACAGTCTCGGGTATTCTACATCATGATAAACTTCCACCAGCTCGCCTGAGCACTCACTGTTTTTGCATTGTTAAACAGGTTCATCTCAGATAATGCCTGAGGCTGCTCTATGATACTGGAGCATATTTCTGATTAGCTTTTGGAATAAGAATTAGTAGGGCGCAAAAGGAAAACGGAGCCTTTAAAAAAAAAAGGCTCTGGTCATTGAAGGTTACATTAACAAAGGGGTATTAAAAATGCTTGAAAAACCAATCATATTACAACGCTTCACTTGCGATAAAGCCTCACACTCCTTCCCCTTGTACATTCTGTGGATTATTTAGCCGTGAATAGAATTTTTGCGAAAATGTCATCAAAGACCTGTATACCCGCTACTACATCTATCAATAAAAATGCATGCGCCAAGTTATATCAACCTACCAAACACGAGACTTAATATTGTCGATTGAAAAAACAACCACCCACAAGTATTATGAAAGCCTACACTAGTGCTTTACAGGGGTCATGAAACGATATCGCGTTGGCATGCTCATAACTTTTCAGAGGCGTACTGGTCCTAGACTGGCCCAAGAATACTCGCAGTGTCGTACAGACCGCCACTGATTCAGAAGCTCCTTTGTCGCGGGGAAATTGAGGAAATAAAAAGTAACTATATATTTCAGTCTTGCCTTCGCAAAGCTTGATGACGTAATTGTGGGATCGAAGCCACCCACCTGACGGCAGTCGAGCGCGGCTGATGGATTGGACACGAGAACTGCGTGAGCACTCGACTTCGGCTCGTAACAATCAATGCCTCGGCGGACACGCGGGTAGTGGCTCGCGTCCAACCACTAGGGTGATGAGAATAGCCGATCTTTAACATTGCCTGCAGCTCAGCACGATTTTCCTACTTTTCCAACCCCAGAGTGGGGCTATGATTAATGTTGGGGTCATAGGGTAGGCACCTGGTCGCGTGGCCGCTTGTTCTGGCTCCAAGTTAGGGCGATGAACGATGCCCGTATTTCTCAAATTTTTTTTAACAACTACCGTTGTCTAAAAAAAAAAAGAAAAGAAGATGGGTTTGTGTATGTTTACACAGCCGGATGTTAGTCTGCCTGAATGGGCGTCAGGTGTCTCAGCTGTAGATGAGCAATTTAGCCAGTGCGGTACAACCGCTAGCCTGGGGTCTTTAACGTGCACCACGCAGCAGTGATACACGACCGCACGCCGGTACGATGCTCATCCAGATCGAAACGGGCAGGGGTGGGGATTGAAACCAGGATCTTTGGGATCTACAGCGAGAGCTTTCACTCCACATGCTCCAATCTGATGTGCGCTCGAAGTGCATCAGGTTTATTCCGTAAGAGATAGTTTTTAAGTAGCATTTAGCGAAAGTTGAGAAATGGTTTCATGGTCCCTTTAAAGGTAACACTGCTTTTTAGCTACGTTGGAATTAGAGCCAGGGTTCGCTGCTTTTTCAATCTACAGCTTCGTGGAAACTAGCTCCACAACCGTATTTACTCAAATATAAAACCCGGGTTTAATTTTTCTTTCTCTGTGCACTTTTTTTATAATTAGATAGCAGCATAAAATAAATGCCAAAGAAGGTAGACCTGCAACAATACTGACCATACTCTTTGTGACTACCACGCTAAACCAGGCACGCCCCCATATAAACCGCTGGTCCTAGCACTCCGGGCAAAGCGGTAAAGCCCGACGTGCGCGGACTGGTGTTAGGCGGTGAAGGTTGACACGAGCGGAGCAAGTTCCACGGTATACTGTGGCCACGGCACGGAGGTGTGTGGCAGACATTATAGTCGAGTCATCTCCACAGAAGTACAAGACACTGGTTTTATTTTAGTACAGTAGCCGCCATCTTACCATTTCTCGAAGCCTGCGCGCGACATGTAGATTCTCACATCGCCGACACTGTCTGGAGATTTAGACGATGTCAGCTATCGACCGACCAGCGCACCAACCGTCCAGCATGGCTGATGAGCGAACTCTATACTTCGTTTCACCTTAACTCACTCCGGAGCTCACGCCACGAGCCAATCGGACCAATCAAACAACACCAAAGCGCGACATCATGACATTGGTCATCTTCCTTTACGTGTTCTTTAGTCGGCCAAACCAGTAAAGTGCGGCGAATGTCCCACGACTTGCACTTTTATTCAGCGTCTTCGCGGTTGTATGTGTTCGAGCAGTCGAGTATGCTTTGACCTAAGATTGAACGAGATATACAGTGAGTAGAGACGCTGTGGAATACATATTTTTAGCATTTTCAGTTTCTCGTACTTGTCCGAATATTAGGGTCGACAAATAAGAAAATTCGTTTATATTGCACTTCCTTTAAGCCAACCTCTGCCCAGTTGTGGCTAATGTTTAGCAAAAATACGCTTTTTAGTACAAGATGTCGCAGACTTTCGTTGAAGGGAGCAATTTGGTGCCAATGGCTCAGGACTTCTATCACTGCAGAAACAAAGGCTCGTTTTAAACGTTCGGCTAATATTCTAGAGTAGAGCACGCGGCAGGTTTCGCTTTATGAACACGTGCAAATAATAATAAAAATGTGTTCTGAGGATTTGATGCCTACTTGGCTACGCATCCGGCCAGGCTTAGACGATGCGCGATCATCATTTCAGCCCAAGGAACCGCAAGTTTTGCTTCCGTGTTGCGATACAGAAGTACCACCTGGAGGGAACCGCAGAATTTCTCAACTAAAATAATGCTGGCATTGCGCGATTGCTGGTGCGTGTCCTCCAGTCACTTGGCTCTGCTCGCGCGACAAGGGAGGCGGGGACTTCCCCTTGACCGCTGCCGGGTCAGCGATGCTCAAAGCCGTTCTCTTGCCGACCGTCTCTCGGGACGGAGAGTGCGCTCGAGAGCCGCTCATTTTCTCCGGAGACTCGAGGAAGCGCGGACAGGGCAAACAGCTCGGACGCTGTCGGTCAACAACGAAGCGCTCTCGTCGCGGACGAAACGGCGTCCTCGGCCGCCTTCTCGACCACTTCTCGGGCGGCTCTCGACCGCTCGTCCCTCGAGCGGAAGGAGTTGGCGCCGCGAGGCAAGAAGCCTGAGACTCGGAGCACGGTGCGGTCGTCCGCGAAGAGCGGGGCCACCGGGCGAGCGGGCAGCCGGACTCGCCCAAGCGCGTCTTCGCAGTTCGCCAAACCGTCGGTCGGAACCGTCGTGTCCGTCACCGAGCGCGAGCACGCTGAGACTCTTTCCGATTCAGCGCGCGCTGGAAGAACACTCGCGGGCTTTTTTGTCCTTGTTTTGGTAACGCGAGAGAGAGCTTTTTGCTGAACTCGTCCTTTCATTAGTTTATTTCACTCCTCTTTACTGTATGCACCTTTGGAAACCCGACAAAAGTGCGTCATGACAAAAGAAATGAAATAGGAGAAAATTAATTTGACGCCTTTATGAATATTTTAACAGTGAGGCTAACGTTGAACAGATGGTGCCGTTTGGTGATTTTATTCAAATTACGTCCTAGATAAAAAAGAGAAGAAAAAATACGAACCGCTTGAAACTGCTTCGTCGCATGGGTATTTTATAATTAAGGAGAATACACTTCCTTCCGTTCCAAGGTCGAGAGCCACTTGGTCTGACGTGTCCTGCGTACCATTGTGGTATGCAGGAAAAGCTTGATGCGTGGATGCACACCAAAACATGTTGTTAATTGACAACAACACGCGCCGCAGAAGATGACGATCTCGGTTGGTCGGTTGTGAGATGTCTTTATTATAATAATAAAAAGGTGAACTACGCTCGCCGATCTTTAACTAACTCATCTTCTTTGAGTGGCTGAGAATGGGTTAAAAATTACAGAAGGACCCGTAAGCTTCGAGTTCCAGAGTGGAACATGATAGCCGTACATATAACTAAAAAACCTCCCGCTCGTTCCCAAACCATGCAAGAGTGCATTGCGTGGCCTAGTAAGTAATGTGGCTCGAAACCGAAGGGTCTTGGGTTCCAATCCCGCCTTTAAGGCAAATGAACAAGTTTATAAAGTTAAATCATTCGAGACATTACGTCACGTTTCACGAGAGCGTTCTGGGTTGTTTGGAATTCCCGCGAGAGTTTATGAGGTTTGAAATTCCCGCTTGCGCCCAATTCGCATTACATGCAACCTTTTTAAATCACTTTTATTCCACGCGTGTCGTCACGTTTCACGAGAGCGTTCTGGGTTGTTTGGAATTCCCGCGAGAGTTTATCAGGTTTAAAATTCCCGCTTGCGCCTAAACTTTTTCAAACTGTTTCTTTAAGGCAAATTAATCACTTTATAAAGTGAAATCATTTGAAACATATGGTGCCCTTTAGTTAGCATTACATGTCGTGTTTTAATCAGTTTAATTCCAGGCATGACGCCATGCTTCACGTGAGCAGTGTGGGTTGTTTGAAATTCCCGCGCGAGGTCATGTGGTTGTGACGTCATGACCCTATCGACCAATCAGGATTTTCTCGTCACAACGCCGACGCCGGCCTTTCTGCGACAAGAGCTCCTTAAAGCTATCGATATAAAGTATTAAACGTAGTCCTTCATATCGTGACCGCCCTTGTAGCCTTAAACAAACGGCCAGATGGCGATATCAACGTATATATGTATATATATATATATATATATATATATACATATAACTGAGAAGAAAAAAAACCTTTGGTGAAAACAGCAACAACGGACAATTTATTCTTCCACGTTTCGGCCGGATTTCGTCAGGCCGAAACGTCGAAGGATAAATTGTCCGTTGTTGCTGTTTTCCCCAAAGGTTGTTTTCTTCTCAGTTATATACCCACGCCTTCGGCTTCCCGCCACCGTGCCCGTTGTATATATATATATATATATATATATATATATATATATATATATATATATATATATATATATATATATATATGTATATAAATGACGTGTTTATGTTTAGACAGCTTTGACGCTAGTACGCCTCAACGGACGACTTGTCTCTTAGCTGTAGATGAGAAATATAATCAGTGCAGTATAACCGCAAACCTGCGGTCTATAACGTGCACCACGCTGTAGTGACTACACGAAAACGTGCCGGTACGAAACTCAGCTAGTTCGAAACAAGCCGGGGGTGGGGATCAAATCCAGGAGGTTCTGCACCCGCAAGCCTACGCTCCACGTTCCGAGCTGAGACGCGTTACCCCACTCGGCCACCAAACTTTTTTTTATATCTCTATTGCAATGATTGGCCACCGAATTCCCTCGGCGTCATCCCGGCGGCATGCATGCCACCTCCTGGTGGGGCTGCCTCTCCTCTAGGCGACTCGTAGTGCGGCAGAGCCCGCTTTGCAGAGCAGCCTCGAACGCTGAGCTGGTCTGACTCGAGGACATGATGTGCTGGCGACAGTGTTGCGGAGGGGCCACTCCGAACGGTGAATGATTCCTTAGCCATTCCGCACTCCCGCCACATCGGAGTGAAATGGGATCGTAATGACGCCAGCGCTGAGCCTGTGGCCCGGAACGGTGTGATAATGAAATGAGCTCGGTTCTTATGCGAGCTGAGTTCAACCTTCATCTAGGGCCCACGAGCTGCTGGCGCAACGCTAGCCCATCATCAAGGTTGCCCTTGAGACAGCATCACTGTACGGAAGGTGACTGTCGGCTTGATTGTTTTACCGGCTCATGCTCCTTCGAGGATCAGGGCAACACGCCTCCTGTGTAGTAACCAAAAGTGAAAAGCTGTAGACGGACAAGGTTTCGTTACTGGCTCTGGAAGACAAAGCGTCTGTTGTTGTAACCCAGCGCGGCCAGCTTTTTACCAGCAGATCTTCGAGGGTGCTCGCGTGGAAAACAACCCACTGAAATTATTACGTCAAAAACTCGGGAGAGTCGTACAAAATGCGTAAAAGTACACGATTTAAGGATGGTTCCAAAACACAGTCCTACAGCTGCGACCGTAGCGGTCGAATTTTGTCAGCGGTTTTGCGTGCTTGGGGCAGTGGACGAAGGTTTGGGACAAGCATATACGGCGTCGCTTCTGACAGTGCTCTATAGGGGCTGTTGTATAAGTGTTCCAAGCAGAGAGCAGGATAGCCAGTCTTCGCGTCACGCGCAAACTAGACATTGTTAAGGCTTCATCATACGAACAACACGCTGAGCCTGTATCTGTGTAGGGTATACGGTTCGTTTGCGAAGAAAATGGATGCTTTAGGTTACGGCGACTGTAGCAAGCCTTTCATGCTTGATCGCGCGATCGATGTCTTCTGTGACTCTAAATGCCACGAAGCAAGTTGTGCGACCCCGCTCGGCTTAGTGAAATGAAGACTTTCAAAAATCATATTGCATACCTTTGAAATTGTCTCTGCGTTGAATAACGCCAGCTATATAATTTCTCTCTTTGGTGTTTTTTTTTTTTTTTTCGTTGGTGAGACAATGTAGCTGCCAAGAGCACTTTCTTTACGTTTATAAATTAGGGGAATGGAATGGTAGAGTTCAGCCATTTCAAGAGTGGAAATGGGCCCGATGTTTGCATTCCTAAGAGTTGAAATAAATGGAATTGTCGGAAACTCCAATTCCCCGAAAAACAGTTATAATAGAATAGGGGTGGGTATTTCTCAACTCTGGTTGGCGAATCCGCACTCGAGGTTGGAGTCACGCGAGAGGCGGTCTCGCAACGCTTGCGCTCTGGAATAAACTGAATGATAGGAAATCTCTCTCGAGGGAATCTTAGAGACGGAAGATGTTTTCAATTTCGAAGATATAAAAACACTATCAGCGATCATTATCTTGAAAGCTAAATTCCGTGGTTAAAAAAAAACGATTCTTCGAATTCATAATGAAGACATTAACCGACTGTATCGGTGACTGAAGACTAATAATATATTATTTGCCATTTCCCCGCTCAATTTAGCAGGGATATTGACGTCATGTGGCCTGACGTCGCGTCAGGTCGTGATATGACGTGGCACCAGCACTTGACACCGAGACGCTACGGCGCCACGCTTTCTAAGACCACATGACACGGACACGTGACCCCACGTCGCATGACGTCAGGTCATGCGACATCAATTGCCTTTCTAAATTTACCTAAACAATTTGCGCGAAGGTGTCGTGACGTCACGTAACATCATAACGTAATCTAATATTACGTAACACCACGTGAGCACGTCACGTACATCCCATTGTCAAGTCGTGTCACGTTTAATGATGATGTCACTTGTCGTCGATTTCCCCAAGGCGTGGACATGGACGGGCAGACATTTTTCTGGGATCATGGAAGTTTCGTTGGAAGCATCCCATGGATTATAACAACACTGCCTCCAGCCACTCCAGGTCCATCGGCGGGCCTTCCCGGGAGGCCAACTGCTAAGCTGGATTGTAGATTCCGTAGAGCGAAGAAGCCATGAAGTTTGTCCGGGGTCCGAATACTGGCCGTAGCGCAGGAAGCCAACCGTTCAGCGAACAAGCGACATACATCTGTCGGTCAGAAGTCTGTCGCTTGTTTGTTGAACGGAGTCCGGCCGGGCTGACGCAGGGAGGGAGACCAGTATATTAAATAAGCCCGAGGAAGGACGCTCGGTTGGACGTTCTTCGGTTGGCATGCCTTCGAACCTCGTGGTAAGCGCGCTGCCGCTAGTCGTGACGTTGGTGTACTCGTTCAATTCTGCTTTCTTCGTCGAGTGCCGCCGCTCTATTTTCACGGCAGCAGGCGCCTTTTCACCAGGAGACTTTCAGCAGACAGGTGCCGACGTCTAGAGTCGCTTTTTTAGTCACCATGCGTTTAAAGTAGAAAACGTTAGTGGGGAGGTACTTTCCAGCGTTACGAAACGAAAATGTCGAAATAGTGGCATACAAAGGGTTGCTGCATAGTTAGGTTCCGACTGAAACAAACGCTGCGAAAAAGAGCGACAAGTAGGAGAAGACGGGACAAGCGGTGATCGACGACTGACTTTTAATGAACCGAGATGACAAAAATTATCTACAGAAAATATAAAGAGACAGGAGGAATTATATTTTAGGATTGAAATTTGTTTCGCTTCAAACTTCATTTTTAAAGGATAAGTCTACACCAAAATCTATCCTTCAAATAAATGCACCCTTTGCACCAACAAATGTGCATTCTTATATCACATCACGTGGGACAGACCCAACATACAGTCAGCCCCCAAAATCTCGAATCCAACCGTCGAGCCGTGAGAGGCTGCCCTGTCCTGCACAAACCCAGCGGACCAGTGACAGCTGTTTGCGCCGGTCAGGAGCGCACTCTTAGCCACGAGGGCCCTGCACAAGGTTCTTAAGATGCTCCTAACATAAAGCCCTTTGATTTAAACGAATAAACGCTATTTCTTTTTATCTGTACTATATTCTCCGTCGTTATGTATTTATGTATTACTTTTTTTTAGCGTTGTATATGGTACTATTGTATATTGTTGCCTGTAACCTGCCAGTGCCTGAGAAAGGCCTGCAGTATTTTCAAATAAATATATAAATAATAATAATAGCCTCTAGTTTTATCTTCCTTATGGAAGGTTCATCACAGCGTTCACCGCACCTTTTTAATTTTGTTCTCCCGCGAATCTATGTTTGCGCTGTTAGTCACAAAAAAAGGCTTGACATAGGGGAATCAGTAGCGAAAAAACTAAAGGAAAAGAATCACACTATAAGAATTAGGGGTGTACAGGGGTACTACTCCCCTTGTCGTATATGTAACTCCCCAAAGCTAAATTTCGCCGTTCTGTCCACTGACGTCGAGCTGGCGATACCAACGTTTTAACGAGCGGCTTGATAGTCGAGCGATGCAGCTTACTAAAATAGCTAATGTACTCATTAAAGGGTACATTAAGACAATCAAGGTTGTTTTTTTTTTGGCCCTAGCGAAAAACGTTAATAATATTTTTTGTAGTCTTTGATACGCACATTAGCTATTAAGTACGTTATATCAGGCAGCTATCAAGCCGCTTGTGAAAGTTGGTATCGCCAGCTCGACGTCAGTGGACAGAACGTCCATATGTTGTTTTGGGAAGTTACATATGGGACAAGGGGAGTACCCCTGTACACCCCCTATTTCTTAGGGTGCAGAGGCTGAATGTGTCCACCGCAGCTCGGGGAGCGAAAGTCGGCGTTTGAGAGCCCAGGTATCTTGGGTTCAGTAGACGCCACCTAGAAATAGTACTCTTTAGTAGTTGTCGCGAGCTGATGGGCAGGACTGCGGGATACTTCGTCTTTGTGAGTATGTCGTGTTATAATAAATATAAACTTTAATTTAGATGCATGTTACGAGTCTGATGCGCTCCGCTTTTTGTTATGGTGATCCGAGATTCAAGATATTACGAAGGATTCTAAAAGGATCCAACGTCAAATATATCGATCCGAGAAATGAGAAAACATACAACGTTTAGACACTACATTGCGTGGATTAGTGCCATATAACTGGCAATATTGTTCTTTCTGGGAAGTGTAGTTGTTGAAAACTTTTTATTTAGGCATAAGAGGGCACGACGTCGCCAGTTGCATGCCTTGCCGCGAAGGTAAAGGGGAAAGGGATATGTAGGCTATCTGCAGTTCATATCCGGGAAGTGTAGGGATATCTGCAGTTGATGGCATGGAGATAAATTTGAGAACGTTTTGCTGAGAGGCTAGTGTCCCCCAGTCACGGGGGTTCCTCTACATGATCGTGCAATCCCCTCCAAAGTTTCTCCGAATACGTGGAATCTTATATGAGTAATCAGCTCTTCCCTATTGCGACATGAGTGCGAACCCCGTCTTCCTTCACAGATGCAAGCGGAAGCTCGGTGTGCACTCGTAAAGTGCTTAATTCTCAACGTCGCCTAGCGAGCTCCAGATCGTCGCGGAGGCACTACCCTATCGGATATAGTTTCGTCCAAGCCGCGTCCTTTTGGCTTCGAAGTTTTACCGACACTCCATCGGTGAAACGCTAAAGCGACGGTGTTAACGATAAAAGTCACTCTGCATCGCTCGCTAGCGTCGTTTGTCTTAAACTCTTCCTGAAAATGCGACGGGAACTTATCCATCCACCGTAATCAGAGTTTCTTTTCTTTTCATTAACTGACTAGAAAAAAAACGCTAATCCGCGACGTGAAAAAAAAAATCACAGGGCTACTTATATTATCGCTAAGACGATGTTAACGTGATAGCGAACCTCCGAAGACAGCGGATTCGCTCACGACGCACTTTGGCGCCGTTTCATTGGCTCGGATGTGGTGTCGGCTGTGGTCCCGGTGATAGCGAACCTTCGAAGAGAGCGTGCTCTCTAACGACGCACTTTTGGAGCACTTTCGTCGTTTTCGTGTCATCGACATGTTTCCGCTCAAGGACTTTAAAGGTCGACTGAACGATGAGACATATAAGGCTTTCGCCCTAATAAGATCGTAGCGAGGACAATAACGATGCGGAGAAACACGGAGCGGCCCCGTGTTTTTCTATACGCAGTCAGTGTGTACTCAGCGCCCCCCATACCATCTCCCTGGAAGGGGTAGTGGCCGAAAACGAGCCTGGCGAGAATGTTGTGGTCACTAAGCACACACGCAAAATGACCCCTCCCCCCCCCCCCCCCAAAAAAAAAAAAAAAAACAAAAAAAAAACGGGCAGCGTTTTTTGGCTTTACACCTCGTTTTTACGAGCCGTTTGATCGTCTTCAATCTGGTTTTTTTCTCCAAAGCCTGCCTCAAAGCTCGGTTGAGTGGACGCAGTGCCTGCGGTTTTGCAGGGCTACGCTCCCCCTGTAGGGCCAACTATGTCTGCCTCCGAAATTGTGTTTCGGAGGCAGACACGGACAATCAGCATTAACCTTGGTTTTCTTTGTGCGTAGGTGTGGGCGTGCGTGCGTGCGTGCGCACGTACGTATGGGCGTGTCTATATGTGTCTGTGCGTGCTTATGTGTTTGTGCAAGTGTGTGTGTGTGTGTGCGTGTGTGCGTGTATGTGTCTGTGATTTCTGTTTTAGAAGAGATTGTACAGGAATTATAGAAGTGTTGGAAAGGCGGTGGCGTTCTTCGAGCGTAAACTTTCCAGCACCTTTGAGGCAGTGCCTTCGCAGTGCGGCAGCGAGGTCCGGGTGGAAATTTTAATGAGAAGCTTCCCGGCCGAGTTGTGTCGGAAGCGTTCAAGCCCCGGCGCCACAGTAGAGCGCGCCCCCTGGGCGAGCGAAGGCACGGCGGGACAGGGTGCAGGTGCGCTGCTTCTGGACAATTCGGGAAACTGCGCGGACGACGCGCATAAAGCCGCTTGTGGAACCGTCTTCCCGGTGCTTTTCCGGTTATCTCGCTCGCATCATGTTTGCGCCACGAGGAAAGGCGGGGAGGTGGCCCAAGTTTGCACCGCTTTTTTTAGAACCCTACATGGCGTTCGCGGTAAGAAAGGCCATCAGGCTAGGTACGAAGTTGAGTAGGGTATGGGGGAAGGAAACTTAAAGAAGGACGCTTAAACGTCGCACTAAAGAGTGGAACGCGATAGCTAAAAATAAACCCCCGCTCGTTTCCAAGTTGTTCAAGCGTGTCTGCGTGGCCTGGGTTCGAAAAGAGACGCTGTTTTAAACGGCCAGGCCGAACATGCTCTTTGCTGGAAACAGCGCATCGACCACTGGCCGAGTATTCCCCTTATCTCCGGGAGCGGTACTTCGGAGTACAAGATAATTCTTCGACGTTTTCAGACCGGCCACTTTACATCAAACTTCGTATATCTCGGCGCCGACTTGAACGTTAGGCCTTACACGTCCCCAGACTTTTGAGACGTTGTCAAAGAGGTTATCGACTTTCGCGATGTAAAGGCAACAGGGAAATTTCAAATGAGCCACCTATGGATGATCCGATGCACGAACGCGCTTGCGAAGGCAAAGTTGTGTGAGCGAGGCGAGCTCCTTGGGAAATAACGGAAGTGTCTCGACTTAGACCCAGACACGCGCTTCACAAAGATAAAGCTTCTATTGGGGAGGAGTTCGAACAGCCCAGGCTCTAGCGGCACGCTTCAGCTGTGAGGAAAACAAACCGAATTTTCATGTTCGTTTTTGATCAGAGAGTTCGAAGATGACGATACGAAGGCAGCTCCACGTGCGACCAAAGTACTGGTCAGAGCGAAACGCTCGTGCCCAGACCGTGCTAGGCGAGGTTCATTTTTTTTTTTGTTATGCTGTCTTAGTAAACACCGGGCTGTGAAGACAACAAGCTTGATAAAGCTCCACGTATAGTTCGATCTCCAGCTCAATGGCTGCCGAAAAACAGGGAGGACCGACGCATTGTTGAGGCCCTGAAGTCTTTGGAACCGTACAAAACATCGGTCGAGAAAAGTGGTGGTGTCCGAGCCTGGGGCATATGAAGACTTTGAACAGAAAAGTCAACATAACACTCCACGAAGGCATCGCAATTGAAAAGGTAACACACATGCTGAAGATCTTTGGATGCCAGTGCCTCGTTCTTGTGCCTGGAAAGCCATCACTCTGCCTCCGAGGCAGCAGAGTGGGACATGTCCGGCGCCAGTGTAAGACACCACGTTGCTTCAAATGCTGACGGTATGGACACACCACTGACACTTGCGTAACAACGTTTGCAAATAAGCTTCGTGGCCCAAGAACACAAGAGACCGATGACCAATCGGATCTGCTAAAGAATGTCACAGAGGTTGTTGACGCTTATGGCCACGTTTTCCAGGTGCATCTTCCGCGAAGTACGAAGAACACCAGCCTGTAAAAGCCGTGCCAAGTCAATCAAGACGCCATCGTGCCATTGACAACAAAGACGATCACAGCGGCCTCTCAGAGCCAAGTCTATTATATGAGGACGGCGGATCATCAGCATCGACAGTCTTCGATAACAAGGCTGCAACACCCGAAAAAAAGAGTGTCAGGTTGTCTCAACGACCGTGACCACAGTCACATTGTCCGTCAACAAAACAGCGTAGACAACTAGCACCGGAGAGGTCGTCACCGAAATTTGCCTGACAAGGACCCCTGATGGAGACCCTACTACGCGGTCTAAGAAAGAGAAGAAGCAGGTTGCACACCGATACCAACCCTACTCCAAGCCCCTCAGCCCCCACAAGGTTACCGAGGACAGCCAAACAGGAGACTTTATTGCGACCTAAAGGTTTCAGGTGCCTTCCGCCCTTTATTTACGTTTTGTAACCCTTGATATAAGAGTTCTAAAGTCAAGAAGAAAGCAGCATCAGCTGTTGTGACTTTTCAAACAAAAACAACATTGACATCGCGGCGGTATAAGCGACTAAGCTCTCTTCAGACAAGAACATCGCAGAGGCTTTAGAGTTTTTTGTAAATTAATATAAAATCTGCGTTGGTAAAGCCGCTGGTCTCTCTGCCGTATGTCGTCTTTTCTTTCGTAACCAGCTTGATTTCCCAAATTTTAATGCCGTGTGTAGTACAACTTATCGATCGACCACACAAACTGGGTATGATGCTAGTGCAACGGCCCTTCAGGTCATGCTTGAAGAGAGCAATCTAGTTGATGTTACAGGTAGAATAAGCGAATCCATATGGTACGCTCATTTTCAAGGAACATCTCACGCACGATTAGAAAGGATTTGAGTCTCACACATTATATTCCACTCCAAGTGAAACCAGTAATTATTTCCGATCACTGTCTTGTGTCAGTGACCTACGGTCAACAAAGAAAACGAGCTTCTTAGAGGGAGAGAGAGTTATGGAAGTTGAATGTAAAAGTACTTGGGCATGAATAACATAAATATAAAATTGTTTTAGTTTTGTCAGACGCGCTACAAATATTCAACATGCTTATTTGCACTAAATGGGATAGTTTCAAGCAGGAGAAAAAAAACTTTAGATATTGAGTGATCCGCAGTTTTTGTCCATGAAAACAAGTAAGAACAACATTATTTGGTTCGGATTCTAGTAAAGTTACAAAAGCTAGAATTTCTGAATCCAGGATTATTCAGTGATGATGTTAACGTAGTGAAAGCCAAGCTTCAGAAATACGAAGTAAAAAAGTTCCGAAGAGCCTTAGTTCGTTCCAGGAAGAAGCGCTTTCTGCTTGGTTAACAGCCTTCACGGAGAGAGCTAGATGATGATCGAGGGTACGCATTAGAAAAATACCTTTCAGATATAAAAAAACGGCGGCTCTAAACTCACTGAACCAACAGGAAGTATGGTGAAACTAAATACCTAACTAGTATTTGGTTTGGTGAGATAAAGCTTACTTATGCATAAATGCAGTGCCCTCGGATTTCACTTATCTACACCCTTGTTTATCATCATTATTTTCGTTTGTAGCCCCCCTGCAATTCAGCTCTTTTGTGTGTGTGTGTGTGTGGCATGCATTGTAGTTTGTTTCAGTTTACGTTCAGACGCAGCCGGCGCTATAGGCCGGTGCTATAGGCGCGATTATGTTGAAGCCCCTCTATCCTGGGAAAAGCGGCGCCATTCATTGTTGTAGAAATGCTCGAAGCACGTGCCGCGCGTCACTTCTGGGAAATTCATGGGGTCTGAAATCTAGCTCAGTGCTGCGCTGTGACGCCATGATCTTCCCAAGAGCTGCACGTTGCACATGCCTCTTGCATCGACGCACCTTGAGCTACTTTTTAAAGATGAAGGGGCTTTAAATTATGTGGCCTTGAATAGTGCTTGTAATGTACCAGCGCGCGTGCTTGTCAAGGACACTGAAAGCCCGGAGCTTGCGCTTGTACCATCAGCTGCGTTTGGACTTAAGCAGAAACAAAGTATAGATACCGAGGTAACCCAGGAGCAAGCTATTTCGCGAATTGCAAAAAAGATGTTACAGGCCACATGTGCCTCAATCAATATAGAAAATTCACAACTTCACTCTTGGTTTCACTCTTAGGCAAACGTTGTTGTTTGTCGAGAACAACTGTGACAGCAGTACCCTAATGACGGTATGGAATCAAATGGCAAATGCTCCCGATCAGTACGCGCTTTGTCGCAATCCCTATGCAGCTAGTGAATCGGCGCCGACATAATTGGCAGCTGTCAGCAGGTTGAATTTTATTTGTAATTCAGTATACAACTTAAATCAAACCTGAAGGCAATATGGTCCTATGAGTGTTCAAACATTATAGCCTTAGCGGTACGTGTAGAAGCTTTAGCATTCGATTCACCCTTATCATTCGATGCGCTCCAGACTAGTGTTACGCGTAGTGCTGCTTCAGTGTTCATCAGCGTGCGGTTTGAGTAAATTCACCATGTTTTATACAACGTCACAGACCACCCTTTGCACGTTTTTTTTTATTTTTGCAAACCACTATAGTTAGTGACAGGTTAAGAGTTCAGAAGAAGCTCCTCCCACCTCTTTCCATCGTAGAAGAGCAAACGCTGGAGAGGAGGTGACCTCCTCTCCAGTGCTTGTTTTCCCAAAGTAGAAAAAGGGTTGGAGGAGCTTCGTCCGGGCTCTTACCCCGTCACTGACTATAGTTTGCACGCACAAATTACCAAATTAGGGTTACTACATTCCTTAAGTTCTGTTTATTTAATGCTCTGAGTGAATTTTTAAACTTGGCATTGCTCGTATTATGTACTAGGCATATTAAGACTCCGGTACCAGCCCCATTTAGAGTTTAGCAAACTCAATATATACAACTAAAAGGAATTGTTTTAGTTTTTCAATCTCATGATTTTGATTAGAAAATACACCCCAGCGACCTCAATGATACACCTGACAAAAATAGTTTATTTGTTTGAATGTTTGGGGTATTTAATTCCTCAAGCTAGAATTTAAAAAAAAAAACACGTCTATCACGTCATCACGGTTTTTGGGAAAATCCGTAAAGGCACAGGCACGCCCAAACGGCCGTGAACACAAGCACGGCGAAAAGGCCGATCAGCCATCAATATCTTACCACATTGAAATATGCAAAATTGACCCCTAAGTAATGACGTCACAACATAATGCTCCACTCCAAACAAACCGTTCGTAGGGCCGTTGTTGCGCACAAAAGCATAGGGGCTCGACGTGATTTTATAAATTGTCTGATAAAAAAGCAAATAGTTTTGGCAAGCATTGTGTCTTCTCATTATTTAATTATGAAGACTGCTTCTAGCGTCTTAGTGCCATTTAACGATGGCAACAATTTGTAACAAAGTTTCACAACCGTTTTTGCCTTGCTATTGCTGGACATAATGACTTCGCGGGCTCAGTGATTCTGTCTGAGGGACTACACGACCGTGTTAAATGAAGCTGGTGACGATCGCCAAAACTTCTATTCTGGGTGTCAACGTTCTCTGGAATTTCGGAAGCGAAGAGCGCCCGTGCACACAGCTTTGATCGACACTCGAGGTGAGCGAGCGTGGGAACGCCGTCCCGTGAAGCTCGCTTCCGCAATAATTGAGAAGGTGAAAACATGGTGGAGCCGAATGACATACGATGACGACGTTAAGTGTATCAAGGTCGAGGTGCAGGTCGGCACATATTTCAAGGATTTCGACAGCACAGATGGTTCAGTGCACGTATGTGTGATCAAACGAACTGTCCGTAACCGATATATATTGTCGCAGATGGAAACAGATCGACAAGCGTAAAGCAGAAAATAAAGATTTAATTGGCAAACTTGAGCTTAGAAAAAATAAAAACAGATGAGCGTCGACGGCCGCAGCAACGAGCGACGACGCGTTGGCGTGACAGCTGGGCGTGAGTCGACAAAGCCGCGCTCGGCTCCTGATCTACTACACTGGGCATCTCGAGCATGCGACCCAGATTGATCGTTAGTAAGCTATGGCGTGAATAACTAGGCAAGGTTATTCTGGTCTACTTATTTTTTACACTCGAGGTAAGAGTAAACTCGAATCTACAACGCTAAGCCTAAGCACTGGTCTTTGCCTCTCTATTAGTTGTTTCAAAACGCAGAGTTAAGCCGGGGTCACGTTGCTTATACATCATACAAAAAGACAGTCTTGCAAACATCAGTCAGCGCGACATACGAGGTTCAAATGTTGCGTGCGAAGTGTCTCATTGCACTCGTTGCCATGCGGTATTTGGAGCACGGATCTCGTTGTGACCTACGTTCGAGTCCGTTTGCAGATTGCATTTTGGATGATGTATAAGCAGGGTCACCCCGACTTCAGAGGACAGGTGTTACATGCAAGGGACACTACTACGTTGTCCGCGGTTGTATGTGCTAGATTCGAATATAGCGTTTTTGGACTGTGCTGTAGATCACCAGTGCAGACCTTCAAGAAGTTTTTTTTATCGGCACTGTTCACTGTCACCGGGACAATCCTTTTTTTTTCAAATAGCTGTGAAATGAATGCATAAATTAGTGTAATCTCTCAAGAAAATTAAGGTGCGTCTTTTGTTTACCAGGTTATGTCTCCGGGATGTTTGGCTACTGCAGCTACTGTTGTGTAGCCTGGTGTAACTGAATTTGTCATTTATTTGTCTGACAAGATTTCGGGCATGCTGTGATATATACAAGTCGTTTTTTTTTAAAGGATATACTGTTTGTGAATCCTTAATACACGTTGATTGCTCTTCGTTGTTTTTGTAATTATCTGTGCTGCCCATCAAATGTGATTTGGTTGTGCTTGTTACGAAAATGAATTGTGTCGATTACTACCCGGTGTTGTTCTTGAGACAGTTAGCACACAAGTACAAGCGGGTTTCCTCATTTGAAAAGCCAATTTTAACTGAAAATGATCTCGTGCATGAGATATTCGTTCGGGGTAATATTTGCAGAAAGTAATATAGTGTATTTACACATAAGTGAACAGTAACTCTAGTGAAAATTAAAATACTACCCTAAGTAAAACATCGAGGTACAGTCGATGGCGCAGGCTGTCGCTCGGTACACATGATAGCTCTAAAATTGTCTATCCATCCATTTAATCAGTCTACTTTCATTCATCCATTTATTCATTTGTGTCTACAATGGCCGCTGTGAGCTTACATTGGCGGCCAGATCGGCCGCTGACGTCAATGGGAGTGCCCACTCTGTACGTGTAACTATATTACTCTACGCTAGAACTGGTGCAGCCGAGGCGCGTTCCACAAAAACCTCGCGCCCAACGAAACAACTGAAAGACCAGGGATGCCACGTTCGTGAGATAGGAAAATAACACACTGTATAGAAATGCCCCCAGACACGATTTATTGCCTTGATGTGCATTTCTAGAAGGCGATCCCTTTGCCATTTGTTGGATAAGAATCACATTTACCAAGGGCGGCGTCGCACCTTAAGCTGAGACTTCAGGCAATGCCACAAGCACGATAGCTCAAGGTCGCTGCTCTGAAGCGTTGTTCCGCAGAACGAACACTCGCGCTAAGAATGCACGTCTAAAAGCTAGCAGCGCGGGCTAGCTTGCACTTCTAGCTCTGACCGCGGTCTCAGCTTAAGGATGAACAGAGTATAGACTTTCCCAATAAATGGCTTTTTAGTGTTCGTGCGTGTGGTGCGTTACTTGCTGGATTTCCGAAGCGATGAACATGTGTGTGCTCGGCTGAGGAGATCACACGATGGGCTGAGGACTGTAAATAATTGAAGTGGTATATTCGCAACTCACGCAAAATGGACGGCACCTAGCTGGAAAACACTGAACTGGCCGAAACAGGTCCTTTCGCGATTTCTGCTTGTTCCTCGTGCCTTCCGTGATTAATTTTTGTCAATGGTTCGCTCGATGGAAGAGTGTTTCCGGTGACTCTCTCATAACTGCAGTACCAGCTTGTTACCCAGGTTGCTCTCGGCGCAACCTACGTAACAGTATGAACCATGCATTCCAGGTCTTGCAACCTTCATCAGCAACGTGGAAGAACAGTAGGCAGTCCTTTTAGGGTGGTTATTATTTGAGCCCGTACTCGCTTCGACCTTCTCACTTCGACCGTCTCGTCGCGAGCTCGTCAGCGGGGATCTGATGTCAGCAAGCGCCACTCCCTTCGTGCGTTCTGATTGGCTTGCGGCGAAAGATAACCTTTTTCCGGCGTTAAAAATTGGTCCCAGAGCGATCTTGCTCTCCGCCGGAAATTCTGCTTGCTTTCGTCGCCGGGCGACAGAATTCTCGCGGATCCGGCCGCCGGTTCGCGAGTGTGAGCGAGCCATTAGAAAACGCCACACACGTCCCACTTTGGGAAACACTAACACTGACCCCGTAAACAAGCCAAGAAGAGGCAGCAAAAAATAAAAGAAACATAAGAGATAGCCAAAACGGATAACTGAAAGGATCAGCATTAGCGTTTCGCAAAGGTGGAAGTGTGTGGCGTTTCCCAAGGGTCGTGTTGACGTATTTCCGAAAGCCGGGGTCATACTGCTCATACATCATACAAAATACAGTCTGTAAATACGAGTCACCGCAATATCCGTGGCTCGAATGCCGCGTGCCAAGTTTCTCCTTGAACTCATTTCCATGCGGCATTCGAAGCACGGATGTCGCGTTGGCTCGTGTTCAAATCCGTGTGCGGACTGTCTTTTGTATTATCTATAAAAAGTGTGACCCAGGCTTAAGGATTCAATAAAGGATCTTCCTTTTTAAATAGACTGGCAAGTTGAGACAAAATGTTTTCTATTCTAAGGGATTTGGTAATTGTCCAAGTCCAGAGAAGTTGAGAGTTGCGTAAAAGATCGGTCAATCCCCGAAGATAAGGGCCTACTCGGGATGTTTTAAGCTCGTCGAAGGACGAAGATCAGAAAAGCGACGAAGCGCAGAAAGGTTGTGTTGGGTTTAGTCTTGGTGTCGTTCGGTATCTTGCGAGCTTTCCTTCGCAAATTCATACCTGGAAAGCCCCAGGGAGAAGGGCGAGTGCGGCTTCCAGGCTGGAACAAGATGCTCTGCATGTGCGTTGGTCCGCAATGCACTAACAACACCATCGCTTCCTTTGATTACTGTTTAATCGATTTGAACGGGCGCTCGTTATCGCGCGTGAACAGCCACTCTCTCTCGGCGGGGAAGGGAAACCCACTCCTCTAGCCACCGAGACCTGTCGCGCAGCGTCGGGTGACGCCGATCACCATTATCTTGGCTTGAACGGGTCGCTTCGAGCCAAAGCGCCAGCCTGCAGGTTTAATCGCGAATTAGAGTGCCGCCACTTTGGCGGAGGACAAAGGCTGAACTTCGAAAGATTCTCAACTGGTCGAAATGAATCTCCATTTCCTGGATAAGAGGTGCCACATGAGCTCCTAAATTCCGTTGGTCGAACAAATTAGAAAAGGACCTTTTACGGTGTTTCGAGACAATCCACAACGCAGCAGCGGTTTTCTCCCGAACGTGAATCAGCTCCGCACTAGGGTCATCGTCATCACTCAATGTCTGGCGCGGGAACGAAGCACCTGAGCTCGGTGGAGGCCGGGTGCCCGTTGTGCCGAGTTGGCCGATTCCGGGCAGCCGTCCACGGAGAGGGCGGACGGCGCGAAAAAGCGTTTCTCCGTCGGGCGCCCTGGACGCCGGCGGGCACCGGATGGCTGCCCGCGGTATCGGGTGGCCGCGTCCGGTGTCCCCCGGCTCTCTGCGCCGCTCCCATCCCCTCCCGTCTCGAGTTCGGGCGACGCGCAGCGTGCGCGAGCGTCATTCGGACCAAATTGCACTCGGCGCGGTGACGCTTGACGAACATCAAAAGCCGAGACTCGGGTAACAGCCGCCTCGGCGTCGTTAGACGGGCGCCGACGAGGGGACCTCGTGAGCCTCCAGAGGATCGCGGCGGCCGACATTGGAGACCCGGCTTTTCTCGGATTTCTGGAGTCGCTGTTTTTTTTTTTTTTCAGCTGGGACCCGGCAGCAGGTGACCTCCGGAGTTGCGGGTTTACGTCGAAGAGCCTGGACGAGGTATGGGCACAGCACTAGAAACGGTGCTGCGTTTCTGGCGTGCTTCGCTCCGGACTGAGAAAAGCTGCGATGCCTATTCGTCGTTTTTCTCTAGGTCCGTATTTTTCCGATTGTATTGAGACGAACCTCGTACTATCAATCGACCCTCTTTCGTGTCAAAACGTTCCCACCTTTGCTCATCTTGCCAGACGAGGCAATTTCTTTTCGGGGGTCAATGGATGCTGAGTTTCACTGGGCCGAAGCATCAGTTTAGCGCTGTCCTCTTCAATACACTTTTTTTTTTCTCTCGCAAACACTTCGTGCAAGCGTATGACTTATACCCACGTGACACTGGAGCTCTCAATTCTCGTTGAGTCAGTGCTATTTGACTCAAAGGCCATTGACCGGAGCTACACTGCGGTGCTCTCAACGAGTAGCCCACGATAGTTGAGCTCAACGGAGTTTGACAACTCAGGTCAAGATGGCAGCGTCTGCTGAATCGCCACAGACGGCCAGCGTTAGCAACGCACTCACTGTTTCAGAACGCAGGCTGAAGTATCCAGACGCAATCGCATCATCGAATATTAGGCGAAGGTAGGTTCAGGAGTTGTAGCTGCATTTAAATTGATCCCTGCATGTCGTCGAAGCCAGCACCTAAGTTTTTAAATCGCCACCTGCAAAGTATTTTTCAACAGGATGAAAGTTTGCCACCCCGCCCTTACAAAATCCCCCTCCGATTTTTAACTTGACGGCGAGGGGACTCCTTTTGTTTCTACATCTTGGGCCTGGATGAGCCGGGATAAGCTGCCGGCTTATGCGGCCTCAAGATGAAGACATCAAAAGAGTCCCCTTGCCGTCAATATAGCAGTTGGAGAGAGAGAAATGGAAGTAATTGAGAAGAAGATTTTCATTATGGTTGAAAAATATTTTGCTATGGAGCAAGTTGAACTTCGACTTGCTCAAGTCCGTCTTGAGAGGAGGGGAGCGCGCTTCATAACTCCACCTAAACTGGAACTGGTCTTGAACAGAGCTTGAAGAGAGCTTGGAGGGCCCGAATTTCAAGACTGGGTTGGACCTACCTTGAACGCAAGTTCGTAGTCATTTCAACATGGTGGCTTGACGATATGGTGTTGCATTTGGGGTCGCCGTGTACACTATTTGTCTCCTGCAATTGCGTCGTTGCCTTCGGGTACGGGTATTTCTCGTCAATAGAAGTAGCCATCCCTCCCTGATCGCGCCACTCCCACCGGTACGTGTGAGAACGAACGGCAACGGCGCGAGAGCTGCTCGGCCGTGGATTGACCGCTTGATCCGAACGGCAAAAACAGGCCGCTGCCGCTGATACACAAGCTACAGTCGGTCGTCACGCTGAGACTTTTTCTGGCAGGATGTTTTTAGCTTTCGAAATTTCACAACTGACGGCGTGCCGTGCGATCGGGAAAGTGACGCGTCTCACCGTAAGGCGTCTGCGGCTCCGATGGCTCGGACCCGTCCACTTCCAGGACCCTCCGGAAATCATCCATCTCCCTCGAAAAACCGGGTTCACGTACATGCGTATCAAGAATCCGGTGGCGATTATGCAGGTCTTTATCAGAGATTCAAAAAAGTTTCCTGCATAAACTATCAGATGGGCTCCCCGTTTACAGAATATAAGCAAGCCTAGCTGTCCCAGTGCTTCTGGCGTGAAAAAGCAGAGCAAGTATGTGTTGTGTGCACGCACGTTTACTAATACCAGGAGTTGACCCTTTATATGTAAACTAATCTCCTGTGAGCATACTAGCAGTTATTCTCAGTTTTGTCTTGTATGTGTAATTGAATTACTCGTTTATGTTGAAAGTAAATGTACCTGTCCCTTGTGTCATGAAAATAAACATAGAAAATCAGGAATTCTTTCTACATGTTTGTGCTAGCGGGAATTTTGACCTTCGCGGGTAATCTCAACATTGTGAAATGGCTGTGCAAAACAAGGTCGGTCATAAAACCGTTGAAAATTCACCCTGATCAATATAGACCTCTTCTACATTTTACTGATGCGCCAGATTTCAACAAGCTTTGACGTGTTGCTTTATTACTGTAACTGTTCACTAGCTGTTCTTTATAAAACTTTACACATGTCGAATGACGTCTGATTAATAACTTCGTCTAATGGCTTTGACGAACGAGAGGAAATACGGAGAGTTTTTTCATGATTGTTCACTCGCACTAAACTAAATTTCACACCCATGCCACTATGGTAACTTAGGGCAGCACACATTATCTGCATAAAACCCTCATGATAAGGATGTTCGGATGATTATCTGTCAAATTCTTGAAAACACCACATATTGCATCTGACTCATAACATTTATTAACTCATTCCGGTACAACACCGCTCAGGTAAAGACTTGCAACACAACTAAAAGAAAGAGATGATTCCCATTGCTCGCCCGGCAGTTGCAATCATCACTACGCGCACAGCATCACATAACTTAGGAAGAACGAGCCATTGTTGCTGCACTGCCAGACCCGCCAGCCTGAGGACGAGGTGGAGAGGATCAGTGCAACCGTCACCTTAAAGGTGTAGAAAAACCAAAACCAACTGAAACCAGAATGGTACTGCGTAGGACCCTCCCTCCTGCTCGCTCCACTTAAATGGGAAAAACACGTATGTTGCACGGTGTACATATTTTCCAGACATTCGAGCACCTAGTGGGCCACAGCTCATTAATCACAATAAGTTAAATAATCTCCCACTTAAATGATTTGTCTAACTGATCTTTGTGGCTAAATGTAAAAATAAAAATGGTGTGATTTACACTCTTGCTTAAGCTAATTGGTTCAAACTTACTTAAATCTAAACAAAGTGGGAATAAAACTAAATCGGAGGAAGGTAGGCATAGCGCCTGTCCATGTTAATGCGCCCCTTCCTCTGTCCGTCTTGTTTGTTCTTTCACAATCTTTTAAAAAGTGATGGGATTATGTTGTATTAATATTTTGTTTCAAAATATTATCATGCAGTGAAATATATTTGCAAGTTATTTTCTCTTTGATTCCTGCCTTTCTAAGTAGCCTACCCTGTGAATGCTTTTTCTTGTGTGTTTCTTAACTTCTGCGTTGGTATCATTGCAAGTTGTTTATACCAAGCGAAACTAGTGACAATATTTTTCTTTTTTTTTATTTTGTTTTATACCGATGTATCTCATGTGCTAAAAGTATGGGGGGAAGTGTTTCTTGGTTTCTTTCCGTTTCATTACTCCCTGTGCCCTCGGAAGTGCATGAGCCTCAATATTACCCTGTAGCACGTTCTAAATTAATTAATTTTAGTGACTGCAACTTGTGAATTAGCCTCCTTGTCTGACCTGTCATCTAGGCACACTACCGAAATCAAACCTGGAAAAAGGGAACGGATCAAGTTGGTGACAAACAAACGTCCGGATCAGAGCTCCTTACATGGATACATAGACCAACATCCACCTCTGAAGTGCAGGCACAAAATAAATTTTTGGAGGTGGCAATGCACACTAAGAGGCGCTGAAAAACTTTAAGGGCTATTAACGGCTAGCTTAGACGCAAAAATATTTAAAAACAAACTTACAACAAACGCTGCACATACATTTGGTGGCTGAGGAAAGGGGAAGGAGTGTGAGCTTGTGTTGACGTCGAGAAAACAACTGCAGTGATGAACAAATTATCTCGTATTGGTCCATATTGAAGGACTTTTCAGTCATCAGGCGTTGAAATTTATGCAAAGCTTCATAGTCGCCATAGCCTTCCCACGGCTTTTATGTATAACAAGCTTAGACGTCGTGCGAGTCGGAAGCTTGTGAATGCACACTACTGTGTCACAAGCTATGATGGATGTGTGTCGCAGAATAGAGACAATGTGACGAGGACGCCAAAGGTGGGCCATGGTCGTAACGAAGACTGCTTGGATCATAAATGACTTCATATTAAATTATTACAGTGGTTCCAGCATTTACTGTTGTAGCCGAAGACGTTCTGGCAGCCAAATTAACAGGGCACTGAACGTCTTTGTCGAGTACAGCGACAAACTGATGGTCAACGCTTTGCTCAATGAACGTTCAGGGTTTTGTTGTTGTCTCAAAACTGTCCAGCCTATGTTTTTTTAAGAACAGGTACGTCTGGTAGTACTGAAACATATAAAATTGTTTTTTTCAACTGTGTGTCGCATGCAGAATTTGGCAGCTACAACGTCTGAAGGAGTGGGGAAACTGCAGCCCTTTGAAATGTCGTAGAGGCAAAAGAGCATTGAGCGGCCTTCCACATCCAGACGCCGGTAGGCCATAGAAGATCATTTTTGCAGATTGGCCAGTAGAAAGAGATTCTTTCTGCTTTTAGTCCACTTGTTTGCAACATTTCTGGCATTGATGTGGTGCTTCCAGGCATCCAAGTCACTAATTCCTAAGAAAACGTCGGGTACCGACCTGTAGTGCTTGAGGGGTGTAGCAGTCGCCTGCATTCCTACCGCTGCCAGACTCTAGACATTTAACATGAAGTAGCCTACGCCTTAAAGTGCCCTTTTGCGACACCACAGCAGGCAGCTGTATTCAACACCTTGAGCACTCCACTCATCACCTCGTCGCTTCGTCTCCCTCCTGCCCAGCAGGTGATTCCGGTCCACCAATGGCTACAGCAGAAAACTACCGACTCGCTGTGGGCAGGAGGCACATATGATTGATTCCCCACAACAGCACAACCATGCTCACTTACTTGCCTAGAAAATATGTACAGCCCAGGCAGCGTTCACTGGTTGGGAAGGCAGTTCCCTTCCTTAAAAAAAACCAAACACCCTTTTGAAGTGCACTTAAATTAAATACGCAAAATATGCCAAAAAAACTATTATTCTCAAAGGCGGTGCTCCCGCTCGCGGACCGCATGTTTATGAAAGACTTCTGAAGAAACATATAAAATAATTTGACTTCAATTCATGAATGATACAAACACAAAATTGAGAGCGTCCAGATGATAAACAACGGCCGAAATGATGGAAGACAAATTAGGAAAATTAAAATTTCACAAAGAGCTCTCCTGATTACAAGAGGTTAACATTCCTGACTCGGCGCGCCTGTATCTTTTCCTTGGCACCAACTTAAGTCCTTTGTTGACAAACAGGTGAAGATTATTTTTGAATCTGACAGCCATCATCACAGAAGCTACGCCTTGCTTCTCAACACGTTTGCAGATAATCATGTGATCCTCGGTGTTTTTGTTTTTAGATTATCATTTTATAACTGGCGACTGTGTTCCTGGAAATTTGGAAACAAATTTCCAAAACGTCGGTGAGCTTGTCTGTTCGGTTGCTGTGATCGTCGAGTTGCTTCGTTTTCGTTTGTAATTGTCACATCAGGGGCGTAACAGAGCTGGTTGCAGCCTAAAAAAATTGTGCGCAGAAACTCGGAAATGGACGTGGCGCAGCATTTCTTTCAACTACCATTAAAACTTGGTCGTCAGAACCGTCTCCCTCTCCATGACGTGAGAGTATACGATTAATGTCGTGGGGCTAAAAATGAAAATCGTACACGATCTTTTTGTGTAGCAGGATTGAAAAAAAAAGACATGTAAGACAAAGAAAACACAACCATGAAAGATTTGGTTGTATTGTCTTTGTCTTTACATTTTTATTTTTTTTTCCATCCTGACCCGCACCAACACGCTCCTCGTCCATCAATGTTTTTATGAGTGCGTGAACTTCTTCTGAGGGATCGTGGTCTGCCATATTTTCGGGCATACAACATCATTCATAGTGCTAAAGAAGTCACGCTTCTCTTCAATTTTTGATGCTTGTGAGGTGTACGCGCTGTGACAGCCGGAAGTGCAGCAGGTCTGCATGCTTGCTCATTGATCGGCGAAACACTCAAAGCTTCAGGTGCAAAAAAAAGCAACACTTACGAGCCTACAGCAGCCACCAATGATACCAGCGTAAACGCGAGGAACAACAACGATCACAAGACACCGCCGAGAGTCGATCTTAGGGCGACCTTAGCGCCACCTCTCGCCCTCTACGAATTGCTTACACACCGGGAAGCGAGTTTCCAAACTGACCCCCTCTAATAACGTTGAACAGCTCCCAATCTCCTCTCGTACTCCCATGCCCGCGTTCCCTAAGGATCTTCCTCTTGTATTTTCTTGCCTAGCGTTATTGTAGTTTTCTGGATGTGACAAAAGGCTTTTGAAACAATTGATCATAACCTTCTACTATTGAAGCTAGGAAATATGAGTTTCAGGGGGCCTTTGAATGGTATTTTTTTTAATTGCGCCACAGACTGGTATCATCCGATTAAAATAGGCAACTTGAAAGTAATGATATGCGGATTAACTCGGTAGTGCCTCGGGGCTCAATATTAGGTCACATTCTCTTTAACATTTATGCAAATCAAATCGGAGCCCCACCTCTTGCATCTCGAGTGTATCAATATGCAGACGATACTGCCTTAGTACTCGAACACAGTGACGAAACAAACATACTTTCAAATTTTTAAAAGTACAGTAAATTACTATTGACATGGTTTTCAGATAATCACATGTTTGTGAATTCTACTAAAACCATGCTGATGTGCTTTTAAAGTTCCTGTAAATATTTGAACTTGACAACTTCAATGTTCCTTCGTTCTCGTCATTGCAGAAACTGTAGTATACCGTTAGATAAAGTATAAACAACAAAATACTTGGGGATTCATCTGAATGTAAATCTTTTATGGAATGGTGATGTTGACTATTTAATCAAAAGAACGCGTACCGTCTCTGCTCGTTCATATAGGATGCGGAGTGTAGCAAATGTGTCTCCGAGAAAAAGAGTGTATACCGAAGGGGGTGAATCTGTCCTTCGTTATGCTATTTCGTTATACAGAACGTGTTCCGACTATAAAGAGCAAAACTCTATAAAGAGCAAAAATGAATTCCAGGGCGCATTGAGAAGTTTGTCATTCCTAGAGTATATACTAACTATGGAAAGAAATCGACGTTATATTACGCTCCGCTTTACTGTAATAAACTGCCAGGAGAGCTTCTTAAATTGGATTCGTTAAAACGAGTAGAATACAAACTGAGACGCTGGTGCTCTAAGTGTAACTCATGATTGAAACTGAGTTTTTCTCTTGTTCTTTCAGCATGTCCGAGCTTTTCTTGTTTTGTTTTGTTTAGGTGCATGTCAACGAAGCATGGTTTGTTATCAGCAAGCACGCAGCCCGTTGAACACCAGGTCCCGCAGACAAGCATACTCATCTGTACATTCTCGTGCCGGTATATAAACAATGTTAAAGATTCAATAAAATATTTATTCTTATTATTTGTATTATTTTCATAAGCGCATGACACCAACATGAATGCAGTCAAGGCAGCTACCTTACGCAAGCGTTGTGTGTGGATAGCTACGCAGTGGTGAGGTAGAAAACGTCTAGCACTCATCGAATTTCGATAAATATGAGCATCGTTCATCCCTTCAACTCGGAGCCAGAACAAGCGGCCGCCTGGCCTGATGTCTGTCCTATGGAGTCAACGTTACTCTTAGCGACGCGCTGGGATTTGAAAATGAGAAGTTCAAGCTAAAGGCATTGTTAGAGCACATCTATTCTCATTACCGCGGTGGTTGGACACAAGCCACTACCTGAGTGTCCTACGAGGCATTGAGTGTTACGAATTGAAGTCGAGTGCTCACGCAGTTCTCGTGTCCAATCCATGAGCTGCGCTCGACTGGCGTCAGGCGGGTGGTTTAGATCCCACAATTACGTCATAAAGCTTCGCGAAGGAACGACTGAAAGATATAGTCCCCTTTTATTATCGCAGTTTCACAGTGTCAATAAAGTTTCTGAGTCAGTGGCGGTCTGTGCGAGTATACTTGGGCCAGACTAGGACCAGTGCGCCTCTGCAGAGTCATGAACATTACAACCCGATATCGTTTCATGACCCATTTAAAGAGCAAAACAAGCGATCTCCTTTTGGGTGATTTTACTCACCATCCCACATTAATTCCAAGATTATAAACGGTAAATATACGCACTTTTCGTTATATTTCAATCGTGTGCACTTGAGAGATTGCACGGCACTCACTCAAGCTGTTTTAAACTCTTGAATGTAAAGTATAATGTCAACCTGCGACAATTTATGCCATTTCATCTTGCTTTTACACCATTGATACGTGAAACACACGATCACACCAACTACAATTCCAGTTTTCGTTCAGAACGCACAACCCTGGCCTGGCGATGTTGGTGGCGACACTGAAAAACAAAAGCCACATTTATCGTCGCTTGCAAGTAGTCAACAAGAAAGCGAACACCCGGCAGCAAAACCTGCCTGTATTGGACGCAGTATCCGCGGTTTCCGTAACTTCGTAGCTTGTCACTTCGTTCCGGAGTCTGGGGAGGCAATCTTGGCCCAGTGTACGTAAAGCTGCTGGCATTGCTCCGGAACTTTGCTGTTTGTAACGGTTTCGTTTGGTCGTCTAACTAAATTAGCAGCAAGAAACGTCAATCGAACCAACGCTCTGCATGTTTGGGCTTGGAGACGTAATTACAGACGGCCTTCGCTGCCGCTGATGTTCACCGAGCTCAACAACAGTTATTACACAACACGCGCGACGAGCCCGTAAAACGAAACAGAAGGTGAGGCGAAAGGCGAAACTTTTCTCCCGCCTGCCTGGGGAAGGATAAAAACGTCTCATTCCTTGCTATAAATATTGGGAAGGACACAAAACACAAGACGGACAAGACGATTTCCCAACTGGCAGCAGACGTTTAATGACAACTCCGACGGGCCGGGGTCGTTCTCCCGAAGAAGGAGGGTTTTTCTTCCCCTTTCCTGATAACACGGCTCTCACCCTCCTCCTTCTTTGGGAAAAAGACGCAGGCTCATTGTGTTTGCTATTAAACGTCTGATGCTAGTCGGGAAATCGTCTTGTCTGTCCTTGTGCTTTGCGTTCTTACCCTTATTTATATTTTCCTTACCAGCATGGCTCTCCATTCCAAGTTCCTTTCTTCTTCTCGTGTCCGCCTAAGGGCGCGTCAGTAGAAGGGAGGAAAACGCGCCGTTGCAACACTTTTTCTCCCCTTGTTCTTAGATTCCAAGGCCATTAGACTTTCGCCTGGTAATGTGCTTTATTTACCAAAAATAACGTATTTTATTTTATCATGAGAAGAAATTTCACTCCAGCCAACAATCCCGTGGTCTCCGCAGCAACCAATAGCGGCTTTGTTTGTTAAGGGTAATTCAAAAGCATTAAAAAAAGTGGTCCCACCCCAGACACGATCTGCGCAGGGGAGTGAGCGAAAGGAATCTTGGATCGTGCGCCAATTGCGTCATAAATGGAAAAATAATTGGGCCGCGGGAGTCGCCGGACACGGTTGATCCAACACTCGTGCTGGGCTGGAGAAGTGCACTGTTTAGAGCGACTCCTTTTCCCGAGCGAAGACCACGACGTGACGGGAATCGAGGTAACTCGTTGTATTTTGAACCAGCGATGAGTGCTATCTCGCTCCAACCACCATGCGCTCTATACAGCAAAAAAGCACCGACGGGTTGTTGCCTCTGAGGAGGCGCGGAGACCTCAAACCGCTCCCCATTTGCCCAGCTAATGAAAGCTAGAGCGCTGATTGACGCGGCTCCGCAGGGACTGGGGAGCTGTCTCGAAGGTGAGCCGACGCACATTGAACAAGTTCATCGTTAGTAGGTCCCCGACAGCCCCAAGTGGTAAAAGCTTCCAAGTTTAATGCTGCTAATTTCATTAATATTTTCTGTTCAAAAGGCGTACATTGTTTCATCAGAAAACAAGGTTCAGAAAAATTCCGTACAGAAAAAGGTCGTAGTCATGCCGTATTTCTATAAGATAGCCCATAACTTGATATAAATCGGTGCTAAATTCGGCTTACGCATGGCGTTTGGTACAGATATTATAGCTTGAAACTTGCTCGACTCCTTTCGCTTCCTCTCAAAGAAGTTTCGTGAAAAAACACAGGGAGAAATGTGTCTCATATGTTTCCAGTATAGTCTACAAGATCCCTTTTGATTGACCTTATAAGTGATGACGTCACAACATGGCACGCCGCTCCAAACAAACCGTTGAAAGGGCCGTTCCGGAGGACAAGTGCGTAGATGCTCGACGTGAGTTCAGAAATAGTCCGATGAAAAAGCAAAGATTTGTTTGTTCTCATTTAGTCTTCTTAATATCAAATCATGACGACTTTTTTTTCTATCGTCTCGATACCATAACGCGATAAAGAAAGCGCGTAGTAAAGTATCCCAACCGGTTTCGCCTTACTAACAGACGACAGAGTGGCTTCGCGGGTTCGGTGGTTCTTTGTAATTTAGCTTGCGACCGCGTTAAATGAGGTTGGTGACGATCGACGAAACTTCTCTTCTCGGGGTCAACTTCTGTGGGATTTTTGGAAGCGAAGAGCGCCCGGCACAACTTTGACCGACGCTCGAGGTGCCCGAACGCCTTCCCGTGGAGCTCGCTTTCGCAACATTTGAGGTGAAAACACCAATGACGCCCAACTGGCCGATTCACGTACGACGACCACGTGAAGTGTTTCAAGGTCGAAGTGCACGCCAGTACACGTTTTAAGTATTTCTGACAGCACAGTTGCTTCAGTGCATATGTGTGTGATCAAACGAACTGTCCGTAACAGGTATAAATTGTCGCAGATGGAAAGAGATCGACAATCGTAGAACGGAGAACAAAGATTGAATCGGCGAAGCTGTGCCTAGAAACAAAAAAAAAAAAGGGATGAACGTCAACGGCGGCTGCAAGGCGACGGTGCGTCGGCGTGACAGCTGGATGTGAGTTAACAAACCCGTGCTCGATTCCTTATCCATACTACACTCGACATCTGAAACCTTCGACGTAATGAGATAGGGCAAAACTGATTAGGCAGGGTCATTTTGACCTCCTTATCTTTTACGCTCGAGGTAAGAATACGCTCGAATCTTCTAGGGTGTGGGGATTCCTCTGGTCTCCCTTCCCCGATGGCTGCGATAACGGCCGCGGGTCGGAACGCTCGGCCTTCTTCGCCGTGAGCTCCGACCTGTTCGTGAGGCGGAGGGCCGCCTGGCTTGGGGGGCTCTCTTCTCACTCTCTCCCGGGGGGACCTCTTCCGTCCCCCCGCTCGGATGCGAATCACTGCCGACAGGCGAGGAGGTTTCGCCTCTTGTTTTCCCGCTTTCGGGAAAGGGACTCGTCCGGGTGACCGCGAAAGAGATAGGACGTGCGTCGGCGACTTCTCCGATGCTTCCCCGGTCTTGGCTCTCCGGAACCCCGCGTCTGGCCAGGTAAGGACCTTTTCTTACCTTGCCGGCGCGGGAGGGCATTTTGGATGGGGACATAGTAGTTCATATTAAGAGTGTTCAAATAAATGCTCTTGGACTCTGTCCTTACTCTGGTACGTGTGTCTTCTCTTCCGCTATATTCGAGAGAGTGAGACAAGGTAGACAATCATTGGCACCGACGGAGGTAATTAATCGAACCGACCCGCGGTAATGTAGCCCTAAACGTCGTCTACATTGCCGCGGAGATGTGGGGACCGCGCTACTAGGTTTGACGTCTCCTTTGCGATATCGCCGCTGTTGAGACAACCCTTTGGTTACTCTATCGGTACCTCTGTTGGTAGCTAGCAAAATCCCACATAAAATGGCGCCCAACGTGGGGCCACGACTTCCTTTATCGTGGTCGTGGCTCCTGGCCTCCGTCCCCTTGTCCGGCCTTTGCCAGCAATTCCTTGCCTTTGATCGCCCCGTACCATGAGCGTCCTGATCTCGCCACTTATGGTTGAGCGATTAATGCCGAGTCGGCAACCCGCAGTGCCGCTCCTTTGAGCGAGCGCAGTGTGATTCGTACGCGCGTTCCTGTTTTGAATTAGCGTGCGTCAAGCAACATTCGTTGTTGCGGGAGACCCTTTGTTCTCCATGCTTGAGGCGAATCCTTCACCTGTGTGTATTTGGGTTCCTTGTGCGCCACCAACAACTTGTCCTCAAAGGAAAATGTATATAGAAGTTTCGATGATGTTTTTGAGAACAGGGTAGACTTTTGTGTCCGGCAGGGAGCGCGGCTTTGCAGAAAAGAGTAACGAAGGATCAGCAGTGCAATCTGGGAATGTAAATATTCGCGTTTTCTTTGACTCGGAGTAGTCGCGGACACTCATTTAGAGTCGGACGGTACGCCTGCCAATAACGTCGATAAGTAGCTGGTACTGCTACTGACGGGCTCCGAGAGCCGGGCCGCGTAACCGTCGGCGTCGAGAAGCAGTTTGCATACTGTTGACGCGCGCGCTGGATTCACTGCTGGTATTGCAGTGGGCGCGGAGGGTTTTCTTCGGGAAAGATTCGTTTCTGCTTGATGCCAACGTACTCCTGCAGCCTGTTGTTGTTTTCCAAGAACGACACTAGTTTTGCGTTCATGGTGGTGGCGCTACGCGGTCTGAGGCGCACTGTAACAGTATCTGGGTGGACGAGTGACTCTAAGACTTTCGGAGGTTATGTTGCTCTGAACCCCGGGCGCCATGTAGTCAGAGCGTCCTTTGGCGATATCTGTCAGACTCGCGTGATCCAGGTGGAAGAGCGACTCTAAGACTCTTAGGAGTTACGTTGCTCTGAAACCTGGTCTTGCCTCAAAAGAAGGGTCCACACCGTTGTGAGCCCTTGATCACGCCGTATCGAGTGCAAGACATGTTTTTCTAGCCTCGGTAAGCTAGCTAGCTCAAAAATTTGGCAAAGCTGGCAGGTTTGAGCGTGTGAGCTGCGGCCCCTTTTGTCTTCCTCCGTGGGGAGCAAGATGGCGGCTATTTTGCGCGGGAACTTGCATCTTCCCCGCTCGCAGACGCGCATGCATGGCGGTTTCTTTCTATCCGCCCCTTCGAAGTCCCCGTATCCCTTTACCTCGACTTCAGAAGACGGGCCAGCTGCAGACTGTTATCTGTTTTTGGCCACTTATAGTCAACGGACTCTTCCGGTAACTATAAAACCGGGTATTGTAGGCAGCCTCTATGTTAGCTGCCTGCGCAAAGGATTGAGAACTCGGCTTTTTTTTCCTAGAAGCTCTCTCCCCGGTGCCCACATGAAGCGAACTCATTTAGTTTGCTTGGTATCTGGACGCGTTTCGAACAGAGGGGCCCCTTTTTATGGCTTCTTCCGGTGTCGAAGCGTGTTTCTTGCATATGTCCTCTGACCGCTCGTCGGGTCCGTTTCCCAACTGAGCGCCTTCCTGTCACCGTTGACAAACTGGCCACCTTTTTTGTGGTTTTTGTTTGTCGTTTGCCCCTGCCCGTTTCTGCCGCCTTTGCGGCCCGAAGCAGGCGAGCGTCGGTTGCGCGCGCCCCCTCGTTTGGACGTTGCGGCGCCCTTTCTTCCCTTTCGGGAGGTCTACGGCCGGCTCTGGGCGTGTTGGCTGCTGGCGCATTTCGACTTCGCAGGTCTGCTCTGATGTCGTCCACCCCCCTTCACCAGCCCACTGCGGCCGAGATGGCGCCGAACCCCCCGGGCGGCGTGTCTGGGACTTCCCCAGCTGGTCTCCGCTGGTGGGCGGCGGTCGTTGGTCTTTTTTGGTGCTGCCGCCTTCACGACCGCCTGGCTGCCCCCCACTGCAGGCCAGCTCGTACCACGACACCTGGGTCCAGCGGCGTCAGCGCGGTGCCTGTGATGCTCTGCCGTGCTGTGGCGGCGACTGTCAAGTGCTTGGAACTGGAACTTTCCTTTTTTCGGCCTGGTGCCTGAGCTGTTGACGACGGACACTGTGAAGACGCGCGGTGGGTGTCGCGTGTATTTGTTGGGGATGCTGAGAGATATATTATTTTATGAGAGCAGGTGGGCCTCCTTTATTCTTTATTGAGACCCACCTACCGTTTTAAGGAGGGGGGGATGTGGGGATTCCTCTGGTCTCCCTTCCCCGATGGCTGCGATAACGGCCGCGGGTCGGAACGCTCGGCCTTCTTCGCCGTGAGCTCCGACCTGTTCGTGAGGCGGAGGGCCGCCTGGCTTGGGGGGCTCTCTTCTCACTCTCTCCCGGGGGGACCTCTTCCGTCCCCCCGCTCGGATGCGAATCACTGCCGACAGGCGAGGAGGTTTCGCCTCTTGTTTTCCCGCTTTCGGGAAAGGGACTCGTCCGGGTGACCGCGAAAGAGATAGGACGTGCGTCGGCGACTTCTCCGATGCTTCCCCGGTCTTGGCTCTCCGGAACCCCGCGTCTGGCCAGGTAAGGACCTTTTCTTACCTTGCCGGCGCGGGAGGGCATTTTGGATGGGGACATAGTAGTTCATATTAAGAGTGTTCAAATAAATGCTCTTGGACTCTGTCCTTACTCTGGTACGTGTGTCTTCTCTTCCGCTATATTCGAGAGAGTGAGACAAGGTAGACGATCATTGGCACCGACGGAGGTAATTAATCGAACCGACCCGCGGTAATGTAGCCCTAAACGTCGTCTACATTGCCGCGGAGATGTGGGGACCGCGCTACTAGGTTTGACGTCTCCTTTGCGATATCGCCGCTGTTGAGACAACCCTTTGGTTACTCTATCGGTACCTCTGTTGGTAGCTAGCAAAATCCCACAAGGGGCACGGAGAAGCGTTCCTTCCCAGTCATGCGCGCTTGGGGTCTTACGTATAATTGAAAAATCAGTAAGATTTTTCTTAATGTTATGATTACAACGCAGGTACGAGGCCCGCAGCCATACGAGCCTGAAAAACAAAGTTCGGGGTCTCGAACCGCTCGTGTTAGACTTCAAATAATTGCTCTTTGATTACAATGCACGTCAACTGCAAAATCAGAAAGAGGGCCCGACGCTGCTTTGATATGATGTTCTTAAGATATCGTTTTCTCGCTGTATTTTAGCACATCTCCATGCGTGTGATGGTTTTCGTCACACAGTATCCCGTATCGCGCTGGAATACAATTTGTTCTAAACGTGATTACTTTTTTTAGGCCTGCCATGTTCTAAATAAATACAAAATCAAATGTTATCATTGTGCAAAGGCTTCAAGTTGTTGCGGATGGCATATTAGTCATTCCATGTGCGTTCGTCATGGTTCGCCGTCTGCAACAGGCATTTCGGAAGTTGCCGTCGGAAATATTTAAGAAACAGTCGACTCAGGCAAACTGCTGTCGTGGTAGATGTGAAATCTAGGCTTTATTTATCTAATATTTTTTGACGTTTAAATACTACATCCGATTTTATACCGATGGTTCTTTCGAAGCGAAATCTAGTCCCGAGTATTTGGCCATTACAATGCCCCTAGCAACGGTTTGTTTGAAGCGGTGACGTCAAACTCACAGAGTCAATTGTGTGTTATGTTGCTCAGGTTAAACAAGACGTTTTATTATTGATAAGCTGGGCGAACATAAACGGGCATACTTACGTCAAAAACAAAGACCAGTATTGGGAAGTTTCTAAGCTTACTCGGGAATGAAATGATTGGCTGCCGTCCTGGAACTCAACAAACACGATATTAACAGAAAGAAGCGAGCACGAGTGCCTGTTTAAGGAATCAATCGTGATTACCAAACATTAAAATGCTGCAAATAAGCCGTCATTTTGTTTAGAAGCTACGAGCACACTAATAAATAAAAGCGTATATTCTTACACCCCTGGTCCCATATAAGACACCCCAAGACTTCAGTTTGACGTAGTTGGTACCGCCAAACCGACGGTGCCAACTTTCACGAGTGACTTGACAGCCGAGTGTGACAACTTATTAAAATAGCTTATGTACGTGTTACTGATTACAAAAAAAAAAAAAGAAAAAGTAATCGTTTTTTTGGTTTGACTACAAAACCAGTGTTTGTTGTTGTTGTTTTTTTTGTTTTTTTTTTGCACTTGTAGGTTTGTAGTTGGTTGTTTAATGAGATATATCTCACCGTTATCCGGCCTCACGTAAAAGTTTGGGCCGTCTGTTCCACGTCAGTGTGACTAAAGCTTTGGAGTGCATTATATGAAAAAAAAGCAAGAGTAAGACTTTTTTTTTTTTTTAGAGCGCGGGATGAAAGCGTTTTCTGAATCTATAGTTTTGGCAGCCTGTGTCGTTCGTGCGTCTATTTTTTACGCGGTTATCTTAGGAGTTTGCGAGGTGATCTCGCGAGGTCTTTTCATCCAAGATCGTTAGTCTGTCCCCGCTGACCTTTTTCTCCCAGTGTTATCTATATTACATTCCTCTAAGGTGACCCCATGATGGAGCGTCCCATGTTGTTTCATTCCTTTGAGTCGAACGAGAGTCCAGTGAGTGGGGATGGGTCGTTCCCTTTCCTTTGAAATGTTCATCCCGTATATCAGGGCTCTGTACGCGATACAATTTTAGACGTGTTTGAGACGTTCTTCTCCTCTCGGTATCAACTTCTGTATTTTCTGTGTCTCGGGTTGCTTGAAAATATTCAGTCCTGCTCACTGGCGCCCTTGCGGTGCGTGCAGCGAGAGGGGCCGCTATGTGGCAGGCGCGTCGGTCGCTGCGCGACAGCGTCGCGTTCGTCCTGAGACGCTGCAATAGTGCAGACGCGCTGGTGGCGATGCTCAAGGCTCCCTTAAGAACCGCTTGTACTCCGACGTTGAGCGCACTGAACGCAGCATAGCGCAGAACGCGGGCCTTTCATTGGCCCGCGTTCTGAATCAGAATCTGTGCGCACTACGCTACGCCACGCCCGTCGACGTTGCGTTGGAGTATAAACGTACCTTTAAGATCTGCTGTCAAGCGCAGAAAAGGCAGCGTAGCGCGGAACGTGCGCCAATCATTGGCCGGCGTGCAGGAATTCGATATCTGCGACCAATCAGCATCCGCGTTTGCCCCGTACCCCACCTTCTAGAGGCAGTGACAGACCGGCGTATGAGCCTGCACCCACGGTTGCCTCTTTTTCATCTTGTACATCGCCAACACACACTCCACGCCGACCCTTGACGCGATAGGTATGGCGCTGCGCGGACAAACTCCCGATGACGTCCTAGGTTGAATGACGCGGGCCTCGTGTCCTCGGTGGTCTCGGCCACCGTGCGCTCCGAGACGCGGCAAAGCGACGACCGCTCGCTGCGAGCACCTGGCTCGCTTTATCACGCCTAATGGCGGCGGGCCCTAATTTATGAGGGCCGCGCCATAATTTCCAGCGGCAGCGCCGTCCTCCTTCGGCGTCTGTTTGCGCTCGCCGTTCTCCTTCTCGCTCTTCCTTGCGACCGCTCCCAAGTTGCGAGTGTTTTCTTCCGTTCCGCCTCGAGTGGCGCGGCCTCAAGCGGAGCGTAGAGGAAATCTTTAATTAAATGACGCCATGCATAAAATTGCGAGCCACTCGCAGGCCTCGGATCTCGCCCGCGCGTCTTTCCTACGTCGAGCGGGCGAGGCAGCGCGCTTATTGCGCCCGGCTCCTGCGGGCAGGGAGCTGTTCCTCCCAGGGCGCTGCCGCCAAGCGCCCCGACTCATCCGACAGCGCGAAGACACGTGATCGCGCAAAAGTCGCTATCTGGGCCTATAAAGGTATCCGATCGTTCTTTAAAAAAATAACCTGAAACTTTGTGAAAACTTCTTAATTTCTTTCCAACGGAGTAGGAGGCAAAAAAAACGCGATTTGACAATGTATCTGCCCTTCTAGAGCTCAAGGAGGTAATGCAAGGATGCAGGGAAGCTGCTTAAGAAACAGTCATTCTTTAAACCCTGGAGAGTGGGGAAACAGAAGGACACGGCAAGAAAAATCTCCAAACGCAACTAAGCTTTATTTCAGCAAACACAAACTAATCTAGCTGGCGGATGTAACGGTGCAACGGGTTACTTATTTTAGAATTATTTTTCGCTGCTCTGACGTAGCCCATCAATCAGTGTTCACAGCTGGCTCGCAATTCCACCAGTACTCCCACTGATGCCGCGTTTCGTTCTTTTCAGCGGACGACCGTGCCGCCCTCCCAGCTCGGTTTTTCGGGACGACTGGGGAAGTCCTCGGCGCGCCTTCAACGCGCTCCCCCGCCGGCTCCGTCAGAGCTTCGAGAGCGTGAGGTACAAACCTCCGACGGCGGGTTCGTGCACCAGGCAAAAGCACTCCTCCCCGACCCCGCTCGTGTTTTGGACGATGTCGTTACATGGCGGCAGGAATGAAGTCGCAGATGCACCTGCTCCCCACATTGACCTTCGGAGACATCCAGAGAGATTTGAGAGTTTTAGCGCATCGTCATAAGAGGGAGTTTTAGGGAACCGTTTTTGCACATCCGATACGGTTCGCCCTCCGGTACAAAGTCCGCGTATGCGAGTCTTCCGCGGTAACGCATGCGCAGTGTGTACCCGAGAGCCCATCGTGCCGTACCGGATGTGCAAAAACTGTCCCCTAAAACTCCCTATTATCTCCGATAAGGATAACTGATAAGCGTACGATGCATGCTCGAAGGCGTTGACGGAGTATCGGGACTGGCTATCGTTGTCATCAAAACGGTCTAATAAGACTCCCTATTAGGGAGCTTTAGGCAACATTTTTGTACACCCGATACCGTACGATGGGCCTTTCGGGAGGCACATATGAGAGTCTTCTGTGGTTGCGCATGCGCAGCTCGCATCGTGCCGTATCGGATGATCAAAAAATGTTCACTAAAACTCCCTATTGACGCTAGACTGAACGAGCCCGGAGACCAGGAGATATCTTTTTTCCAGAAGCTTAAGCTGAGTGATTGATTTTAGTTCGGACATATTCTTAAATAGAAAAGGCGGAGTGGGGCAGGAATCTCCTCTTCGTGATCTTTCTGTCAGGTTCGGCGGACATGAGATAAATGTACAACCGTCAATGGCAAGTTGGTGAATTCACTAATACCTACGAATTAACTTTTCGATTACTGGTTTTATCGATCATGTTGAAATTGAAATAGTGACAACAATTGGTATTTGTGGCTAAACAAATTAAAAATTTCGTGATGAGGCAATAGCTTTTTTTTTTTTTTTACATAATCATTTAAGGTTGTTTTTTTTCTAGTTTTTCGTCTGGTTTGAAAATTGCTCGCAAGAGAAGCGCCGCTCGCTTTGATCCCAGTGACGCTTGGAATTGTGCCGTAGAATCGCATGGTCACCGTCTCGGCAGCGGGCCCTTGCTGAATGCGACGACTGGACACTGTCGAGATAGTGACGTGGTGACTGCGACGATTACTTCACTCGTCTGCGCATCATTGTGGTTAGGGCTTGCGGCGGTCTTTTGACCAGCAATTCTAGAAACAGGCGAAGAAACGCGAAACCCGATCGATAAATATTTTGAAAATAGATTTGCCTATAAACAAATTATTTTAAATATACTACCCTCTAATACTATAATTGCCGTCCATGCAGCAATAGCTACATGATCCAAAAATGCTATTGTGAAGAAGGTTAGTTAAGATATTTTAGTAATTAGGCAACTTACCCCGACGGTTATTTCCCCATCCAACGTTCGCCTAGCCTGATAGATACATGGTAAAGATAGCACTCGCGTAACTTTCACCTCATTTCTTTTTTAGGATTTCAATTCAAACACACTGTATAGAGCCTTATTTAGAGAGCGCGCTGGAAGCTGTAGAGTGAGATCTGGTTTTAGCGAGACCCCGGCACGAAACTAGTACGAAACCGGTACGGTCCGGGTTTCGTTACTGCTCATGATTTTCGCCACCGCCGGCGTACCAAAGGAACGGCTAGTTTCTGGCGGCATCGATCGTATAGTTACAGCTTAGTCTAGTGTACCGAACAGCGCACACTCTGAAAAAAGGAAGGAAACTCTACCGCGATTACTTCGCCGCGAAATACTTAAAGTTGGTGACAGATTGAGTGCTTGGGGAAGCCCCTGCCAACGTTTTCCCCTTATACAGTAGGAACGCTGGAGAGGAGGTCGTCTCTGCTTCAGCGTTCGCTCAGCTAGAGTGGGAAGACAAGCATTCCCCGAACGCTTAGCCCGCCACCTTCACTAGAGGAACCAATCCTTGCAATCTACAGAGCCAAGCAAATGGAGAGGCCGGACATATTGTCACGGGTGTCAGAATGTAGAGGAATGTAACAAATAAATTAACGTTCAATGAGGCGAGCTTGCGCCTACAGACTTAAAGAGTACGAGCATGTTCCGTCGTCGACGGAAGGCCGACCGCTGATCCGCAGAAGCGCGTTACCGCCGTTTTCGTACGCGCGTTCAGGAATGTTTCGAACCGGAACACTCGAGGACGCCTGGAACCATACAAAAGAGTCCAAATAAAAGATCCGAGACGAGCTGGATTCAAACCCGGTTCCAGTGCGTGGCAGCCGGTGCGTAGCCGCACGCACGAGACGTCTATACGTAAAAACGTTTGCTTCTCAGTGTCGCAGCGGGGCTCAACGGGCTCTGGAAGGGACGACGTCTCACCAGATGGGAACGACGTCGAGCGACTCCCACATGCATTCGCCGGCACAATAGAACAGTAATCTCAGATAGTACGAAAACCGACGCACGCGCGCGTCATTCTGCTTTCTGCGCGCCTCGGTGAACCGTGCCAATCAGCACCAACTCGGAGAACTGCGGGATCCCGACATTCGAGCTTCGATCTGCACAGTTCCTAATCCTACGGTCTCCGGCCCTTTCTCGGGTAATGTGTCAGGTTGTCGCACGCGCGCCTGGAGGTAAAGGGCGCACGCGAATACTTTTGAAAACAGAACGGACCGTGCCGCCCACGTATCTCCCGGTCGCGTCAAGCGCAGTGCAACTGTCACCCCTAGAAGAACGCTAAAAACAGCATGTTGAGTGCTGAACCAGCAGACCGACATAACAGCGCTGTTTCCTCGTCGCGCCGATTGACGAAAGAGGTTGTCGTTCATGAATCGAGCAGCGGCGCGTAACAGCTGCGCCCATGGAAGCCCTTGATCACCTAGAAGACAAAGCCTCTCCGAAACGTCATCGGTCGTATCCTGGCCCGACTTCAGCGACGTTTGGGGCGAGATCCACTAGCGGTCACGGGATGCCCGCTAGTCCGAGGGTTCTCGGTTGTTTTTGTGGGCCCGGTCCTTTCGATGCTTCTCGCCTCGATGAAGAGCGCGCATGAGAGAACAGCGGCGCACGCGACGCGTGCGAGCGTGCTCGCGGCGCCGGGAATTAGAGCGCCGCGACTCGCGTTCCCGGGCCGGTGTGTCCGCCTCGGGGGCCCCTTGGGAGGTCCGGGCCTTGGCAACAGCGCAGCCCGGGCGCGCACCGTCGGGGCTCGTCGCAGCTGGGCTCGGGATCGATACGGCGTCGGCTGGGTATCGCCGGATATAGCAGCCCTCCGGGCGGCCCGCTCTCCAAACAACCTGGCTCGCTCGCCCGCATCCTCCCTTTATGCCGACGCCAGGCACGATCCCGTGGAGACGGATGGACGCACGCTCCCCGCCCGAGCTCTTCTTCTTCGCCGGCCCTGTATCGTTTCCATGTGCCAGCGTCGTTTCGAGCGAGCCACGTGGGCCACGCTGGAGGCCCGTTGGCGCTGTAGCCCCTGCTTAGGTTAGGTTTTGCTGCGAGAGCACACCGGTGCTCAGGTCAAAGGTCACCGGGAAATCCGCACATTGTACGAAGTAATTGTGTTGTGTGGACGTTTATACAGCCGGAAGTTAGCCAGCCCCAATGGACGTCTGGTGTCTCAGCTGTAGAAAAAAAAACTGGGTTGTGTGTATGTTTATGCACCCTACAACTTGGTCTGCCTCGACGGGTGACGAGTCTCCCAGCTGTAGATGAGCAATTTAGCAAGTGCAGTAAAACCGCTAGCCTGGGGTCTTTAACGTGTATCACGCACTAGCGATACAAGACCGCACGCCGATACGACGCTCATCCAGATCGAAACGGGCAGGGGTGGGGATTGGCTCTGCTGCGCAAGATTTGGCTCTTCGTGCTTTAAGCTGGTGTGCGCTAGCGTACTGGGCCGCCGATGGCCGCTCTCAGCTGTAGAATGGAACCTTAGCCTGTGCAGTACAGCCTCTAGACTGGGGTCTTTAATGTGCACCACGCAGTAGTGGTAACGGACGGGACGCCGGTACGATGCTCTACCAGCCCTAATGGCGCATTCACAGAGGCTGTTGAGCTCCGTCTGCGAAGCGGTTGTAGATACGGTGTCTGAGCGACCCAGTTCAGATACACCGAGACGCGGTTGGTGGCTTCAAGGCGATCACACGTGATCTTTTGAGAATCGAGCTTGGCAACCTTACTTTACACTCCAGAATCCGTTTTAATCCGCGATCCAAAGCCAACATATGCTATTTTGGTGCTGAATGCTTTTCTTCAGGACGTTCGCACGCATGACGACTTCAGGCAGGGAAGAAGAAAAAATACATGGGCCCGCAAAACCCGCCTGGGATTCCCTCGACTTCGCACACAAGCGAAGCCCAGCTAGGCGCGCCTTGGTGACTCAGCTGCTGTTTGTTTTACATTAAGCTCGAATAAACTCCGTTTGGTCTACCTGTGCATCGTCTGATACGTACACCTTATTTCTTGAATGGGTTCCCTTTATTCCATTTGGTACAAGAAACGTTACAGGTGGAGCTAGGACAAGTACCTAGCTTCACGACGTCTTTATCGGCCTTCCTATCGGTCTTGCACGGGGTCGAACGTTTTATGTATTTCACGCGGCTACCTTAGTGGGTACAAACTGTAATTTCGGTTGGTCGAAGGTGGGTTCTGGTGTTTTAAGGGGAAAGACTAACAAGACAGCGGAGCGACGAGCTTTGGAAACTGTACAACAAACACACTAGCCTACCCAAGCTACCGGAGCAAAACCCGTTAAGGTTACGAGTCAATTATGTCGCGGCAGATTCAAATGACGGATGTGAACGTCACGTTTTTTCGTTGATTTTCCTGCTGTAACGCTAGCACTACAGCGACAGGATTCCTCACCAGTGAGAAACGCCACCTTCTTTCGAAAGCCATTTACGTCACGTCATCGTCACGTTGCGATTGGTTACCGCTTCGCGGTTCGTGAAAGCCGTAGGGGCAAATCGGTCCCGAAGCGGTTGGCAAAAACTTTCAGCCTTTCCACTCTGGTAAAAAAGGAAGACCAGCGGAGCTGTACAATAGAAAGAAATGGCCGGCCGCAGGTCGTCAAGCCAGAGTGGAAAGGCTGCCGCCATCTATGAGCGACGGCGGCAACCAGATACGTGGCTTGCCGCTGTCCTCATAGATGACGGTATGTGTCCAGAGTTTGGTGGCTTCATTTCTTTGCGGGGGACACAATCCTGGGGAAACTAGCCTTTAACAGCTCCGCTGTAAAACGCGCCCCAAACCCTCGATCCCAGCCGCTTTGCTGTTAATTAAGAAAGCGCCTATCCGCTTCGCGGTTGTCGACCCGTTTTCAGTGTGAGCGCACAATAAGGGGCGGGGGGGGGGGGGGGGGGGCGGTTGTGCTGTATGAAACAGGAAAAGGGGTTTAAGGCCTATGCAGATTCTTATCTTCCAGGAAGGGGAAAGACTCGCATAGGCAACGGGGAAGGGGGAAAGAAAGGTAACGTGTGGGTTGCGCTACCCTAAGCCTAAGATGGCCTTACCCTAAGCAAAGCGCACTGTGCCTCACAGTGCGCTTTGCTTAGGGTAAGGCCATCTGGCCATTTTGTCCCACGCGTTTATTGTTCTTTTATTCAAAGGCGAGCGAAAGAGCGTGTCCCTGCACGCGTTTGTGCCTTTGACTGTGCTATGGTGACATTTTGTTTTTGTCTATTTCTTTGTATTTTCCCCGTGAGAGACTGCTGTCGGCGTCAGGTACTACAAAGGGTGGCATCTTCCTAAACAGAAGTACATTAGGGACCTTCAAAAAAACATTGCCGTGCTCAGCGTTCGGCACTACCGGAGCTTTTGAAGCATGCTTTTAAGCGCGCGCCCCGCGGTCACAGTACCACCCGGGCGCGCGCTTAAAAGCATGCTTGAAATGCTCCAGTGGTGCGGTACGCGGAGCACGGCAACGGTTTGCTAAAGTTCCTTATTAGAGAGTTTTAGAATAGGGGGCCCCAACGCTTTGAGGAACCCAACGCTTTGGGGAACCCAACGCCTTGGGGTACCCAACGCAACGACACCTCACGCAGCGTGCTTATAGAATATGATTTGTCACGACGCAACGCGTCACGCTCGCCTTTTTCGCATGCAGCGCCATTGTGGACAACGAACGAGCTTCTTAACAGTGAAACATTATTACAACGCAAAACAACACGCGCTGAAACGACACTTTATTGTGACTTGTGGTTCAAATAATAGGGAGGGTAACACCAGTTGGGAACGGCACAGCAAGACCCACCTGCCGACCGTCTCAGAATCAGAAGATTTACTTCTCTGGTCACAAAAGAGTGCGCGTCCTCAAATACCAGGCTATCATGCGCGCAATGGAATTATCTGCGAACTCGACGGGGCCATTCCCTGGTCACAGGCTCGACGCTGGTAGGTGTAGCCCATCGTGTAGTTGAAGCAGCACGACAGTTATAGAGAGTTTTATAATAGGGGGTCCCAAAGCTTTTGGGGCCCAAAAAAATAGGGGCTCAGCACTGCGCATGCACAGAACCCAAACCCCCTTGGGGGCTTTTGGGTTGGCACGCGCCCACAACGTGAAATTCGAGAAATAGCGTGGGGCCCCCAATTGCTTGGGGCAGGCTTGTGTCGCCGAACATGGCGGCGCCCTTTCCGCTCGCTTCGGAGCAAATTCGTCATGGTCGCTACAGTATCAGCCAATTTCATTGCCAATGAATAGCGCAACCGGCTTTCGCTTTGCTTAATTTCGCTCAAGTGACAAAGAATGAGCGGTGCGCTCACCCAATTTTAAAGATCGTCCCTGATTCTGGCCATTCCTAAGCCTAAGCATACGTCGTAACTGTTGACATGGTAACGTATTGCTACTCCGCGGCTAAAGGCATGTTCACACAGACCCGTTTTTTTTTCTCTTTTTTCTTTTACGTTACGTTTCGAAAAGTCACTGGGAAAGCTGTGCTTCGTATTAAAGTGTGCCAGCAGCAGGTCGACCCGGCCGCAGATGACCCGCGTGGAGAAATTTCTTCCGATTGCTTCGAAGACCCTTTCGGCAATTGAACTCCATCCCCTGGAATCCTGGAATGGGTTAGTGGCGTACACTTCGCGCAGCACATAAATATCATCGTCGATCGAGAAGCGAACGCGCGCGGGAGCCTTCCCTTCCGCCATTTTCTTCTGGCCTTGGATCGGCCTCGACTCGTTCGGTCATCCCGCTTCGGGTGTAGGCGAAACAATCCAATCCGTAGCGCTCTAATTTGGCGCTTGTTCTCGTAGTAACATAGAGAGTTGAGCTAGCTGGTACTTAAAAGACATACCTAAAACAGCGCACAAGCACAGAAGGAAGATAACAAAACACAGGAAAGGGCGCTGACTCCCAACTTATGAATTGTGAAAGAAAAAGAGGAAGATTCAAATATGAAGCTTCCGTTGTTGTTTTTCTTTTCTTCCTCTTTCTTATCTTTTTTTTTTTCGTCCTGACCGAAATAATGTTAGTTTTATCATTTTCTACTGCAACCTAGTACTGTATCTGTTTTTATTCTTTCTTCTTTTTACTTTGTGGGTGCGCGTGGGCTTTATGTCTGAAACTTCCTCTTTCTATCTCTTTCACAATACATAAGTTGGGAGTGCAGCGTTGTTGGGAGTCAGCGCTCTTTCCTGTGTTCTATTTTCTTCCTCCAGTGCTTGCGCGCTGGTTTCGGTATGGCTCGTTCTCAAATTTTTTGGGCGTTCGTGTGCACTTTGACCATCTGCAGCCGAAGATTTAGGCCTTCAACTATGCCGAGACTGAGACGAACGCGAGCGCGCATAGTCTGCGAGCAGCTGCACTATTTAGATCTCAGCTAGAGCGAATTTGAAGCCTTGAAATACTTGTTTTCAGGATGCAGGCATCGTGCCACGAACGAAATCTACTCGGAGCCACGGAGTAGCAATATGTTGCCATGTCAACCATTACCGCGTATGTTTCGGCTTAGAAACGGCCAGAATCGGGGACCATCTTTAAAATGGGGCGAGCCCAAAGCTCATTCTTTTTGATTTGAGCGAGATAAAGCAAAGCTCAAGCCGGTTGCACTATTTGATGGCATTGAAATGGGCTAATACTGCAGCGACAATGATGAATTTGCTCCGAGGCTCGCGGCGTACGCATCTCTTCTTCGTGGTCGCTATGCCGGCGACCAGGGCTGCAACATAATATTGGCGACGAGGATGGGATGTGGATGCTCTATATACAAAATGACAATGTTGCCGACACAACAGCGAGCGGAAAGGGCGCCGCCATGTATGCCGACGCAACCCGGCCCCAAGCAATAGACCATTTGCTATACACGCTTTGCAGCAGCTGTGCATGGGCGCCGCCATAACTGACCTTCAGTTTTTGTTTCCCCTTATTAAGTTTACTTCACTTCATTATTACCATAGCAAGCCAGGTTATTGCCATCCTAGATTTTATTCTGTCTTTCTCCCCAGCATTGGCCTTCGTGGAGGCTCGTCCACACCGGTTTCAGTGGCTCAGTATCTCGGTAAAAAAAGAGAAGGTCAGCAATGGCGGCTGTATTCTGGCGCGTGTGTAAAGCGTCTATATTGCCCAAGCATCAAGAAGAATACAGGGATTGGTGTTCCACGCGCCACACGCGCACGCCTTCCCCGTATAAAAGATTCGAAGTAAATAACCAAAATAAAGCGTTGACGAACGCGCATGCAAGATCCCATTTGTTTCAGAATTAATTGGGGGGCTAGTTGGTTGAACATCTAGACGGTGGTTTTGAAAGCGAAAAAGCGCTCTGTCCTGTCCCCTCCTTCTCTTCTCAGTCTTTTGCGCTTTCAAAACCACCGTCTAGATCCCATTTGTTTTAGGTTTTTACTTTAGGAAATTTACTACTGCTGACGCCAGCACGTGCGACGCATGGAACACCAATCCCTGCATTCTCCTTGATGCTTGGGTAATACAGCAATAGGTGTATTGGGGGCACAAGCACCAACCCAAAGCCCCAAACGGAGTTTGGGTTCTGCGCATGTGCAGTGGTGAGCCCCTATTTCTTTGGGGCCCCCAAGCTTCGGGGCCCCCTATAGAGAGGAGAGCTAAAGTTGGGGCCCCCACGTGCACCAAGCTGGTGCGTGCTAAAGCCTCTAGATCCTGCGGAAGTAGTATCATCGGCTTCCCTACCTGCTAGCCGAACACAAACAAATGCTAATATATTAAGCGACCAAAACCTCGCAGGGCGATTGGCTAATAAGTCTAATTTGCTATGGAAATCGCCATTTTGGCCCCTTCGAAGCTTCGAGAGAGTCGTTCTAGTCCAGTCGCCCAAAGATCGCTATGGAGCATTATCGTCCTGAAGGCGTTCCTCACCAGTATGTGCGTCTTTGGCACTGTGCATGAAATAAATTTATCAATCATGCACATTTCCACAGATCTCTCACAATAATATTGTTCTTCTTACGTTTGCTAAAATAAGTAAATTATTTTATTGCCTCCAAGCCCCGGACACCGCACGTGGTGGTGGTACAAAGACGTACGCTTGTGTCGCCGGTGTGTGAATAATAAAATTTCGGTATACAAGAAGCGTCTTTATAAAGCTTATCGTCATCAGCGAATTTAAATCGGCTCACCAAGAAGCGAAAGTTCATGGAGAAATTGCTGATTTCATGAGTCAAAACGGCGGCTATACAGGGAGCTTGGTGCTACTTTCCCCCGATCCAATTAGTTTATTGTGCGCTAGCCCGCTTGGCCGCCGAACCACCTTTTATGAAGCCTGGCAACCGATCAACGAGTAGTTTTACACTTGGATGGAACACAGCGCGGATGATAATGATAATGTGGATGCCCAAGGGTCCGCATTATCTAGTTTTACACACAACACACGAAGCATGGGTGCTCTGGTGACTCATAGCGCAACGCACGAAACCGTGAGCAAACGCTCCTGTGTGAAATGGCCTTCAGCGTACGTGAGGACAAATTTGCTCCCTTCGTCTCAACTGAAGATGTACCGAAACAAAAGGCTACAAGCTCAAAGGAGTGGCTTTGAGTGGCACCCCCAACCCACGAGTGTTCATGCTGCCGATAGGTGGTGAAATCGAACGATCTCGCTCTTGTAGCCTTTCTGGTTAGTTCACGTTAAAGTGAGGCGAAATATAGCTCCGCGATTAAGCGCTTGCTGACAGCGATGTTTTGCCGGATTCCTTTTGCACAGTCAAAGTCATTGTTCACAGCAGGCGATAGGTTGGTTTGTGCACAGCTCGTGTTGATAACGACATGTGAATACCAAGAGCGTCCGCATGGGCCTCGTGCTGTAGTCACCGCCACTGCCTTGATGCCTCGACAAAGTTATAGACTGATAAGAACTCCATCACGAGACCGTAAGCCAGTGCTCTGTGAGGAAGACGACCACATGACGCGCGAGGCGTTATTTTAAGCAATTTTTTTTTTATGCGAGAGAGTTCGATCGCTGAGTTTGCTTTCTAGTGCTCTAGGGGGCGATGGTGATTGATGCGAAAGCGTTCTTAACGAGCTGAAATACTTATTGGGGCGTCCAAGCACCTTTCAAAGATTTTAGAGAGTGCAAAATCTGAGTGTGTGCCCAGAGAATGGCGGACTTGGATGATTGGCGCAGTAGATAAGATTTGGCGTGCACTTTATTTTAATTCCAGCCTCCAAAGGACCTTTCAAAACCGTGGCGCAGCGTTCAGGGTCCAGCCGTTCGGTGGCTGGTTCTGCCAGCGGAGATGGTCTCGTTTTCCACCGAGGCTGAGACACTTCTTTTCAGACAACTGGGACCGGGGCCGGGACATGAGATCCCTTTGCCCAAGCTTTCGGGCCTTATACTGATTGGGTTTTCTTCAACAATGCGCTGTTTCGCTCGTGACCACTGGCACTCGTAACGAAAGGGGCGGTCGATGATTCCTTTGTCTCCGCGTGCAGAATCCAAGTCTGGCTTTGGATGTCGCGGCCAGTGCGAGCTGCGGCGCGTCAGGACGCGCTGGGCGTCTGGTACGAGATCACTATGGCAACGCGGAGACCCTTTTTTGTTTTTTTCTTCTCGTCGGGCCCCGGTGCTCTTTCTTATCAGGATTAATGAGTAGGCCCGGTGTTTATTGGAATGCGTGCCGCCCGAGGCTTCTCGGGCCCTTAAGCCCGGGGACACCGGCCAAGGCCGCAAGGTCCATTAGTCGCGCTGCCTGCCGAGCACCGGAGGCTCGGGATTTGCTCGGCTCGACTGCCGAATAATCCATGGCGCTTCCGCCACGCACCAGGCCGGCCATTAGTGCGCCAGAAGCGCGTCCGCGGTTCGGGTGCAGGAAAAGGCCGCATGCCGGCTCCACCCCGCGCGCGAGTCGGGCCGGGAAAGACATGCACGCATTTGTAGGCCGCCGCGAAGAGAGCGCGCTGTTCCTCGTTAGCCCCCGACCGCAATCCCGCTGTTGCGGTCGAGCATAATCCCATTCGGCAAGTTAGGCGGAACAAAGTCTGTCTCGAGTCGATAAACCGTTTTACCCAGGCTAACGCAAAGACCTCGAAATGCGCGTCCTCTGCACTGCTTGTATGCTGCCGAGGACGCTGAGAACACCTTACCCCTAAAATCTATAGTTTTAACGCAGAGTGTGTTTATCGCCTCGGCTTTTTGTGAAGAGCATCTTGTTCGAGAGTGACGGAAAAGCGTTACACATACGCCAAGGCCTCACAAAGAAAAAAAAAAAAAAGCCCATCGCAGCCAATACATAGGCATCTAAACACAGGGCACTCTTAGTCATAATATGTAATACATACTCGTAATGAATCATACTTAATTGTACGAGCGAGATTCACCAAGCGGCTTAGTGGGAATTTAACTCCGGAGTGTCGGAACCCGACGCCCTTGCACGGTACCACGAGAGCAGGTGCAAAAAAGCGCATGCAGCAGGACCAAGCGACCGTCGGTGCCGGCAGTTGGATCCCGAATGACGTGGCTCCCCATGTGATCCCACAACGTCACGGCAGATCGTAACTCACCAACCGATAGCGCAGCGGGTGTATGACGTCACAATTAGCACAATAGTCAACAAATACATTATCGGGTGAGGTAAACCTTCTTCCCTCGAAATCACACACAAGGAGCTCTTCGCAATCCGAGGGCGTTAAGGACTCAAGACGCTACAGACGCCTTTGGAAGCAGGGCCCAAACACTTTACTAGAAAAATGCAATTTATTTCGCTTATGTGCATCAGACAACGCGCCTTTAGCGCCAAATTCTATCCGCTCGGTTTAGAAATCCCCCGTCCGAGAGAACGCATGCGCATCGCGCTGCTCAAGCTGTCGTGATATGCCGAGGCTACCGTCGACGCACCGAGATACCGGATTGGCAGAGACAGCCAAGACGGTTGCCTCCGCTGTCAAGACGGGTTTACACGACGATAGATGGTGGCAGCCACCCCTCTCGATTCTGAATGGAAAACCCCGAGGCTGTAAGCGCAGAGCCGTTTCAACTACGAAAAAGCTGTCAGCTCCGATGCCATTGGTGTTTCGCGGAGTAAGATGTATTTCCTGCGCTCTGTTGCAGGCTAGGAATAGCAAGACCGGCTCCTTTTAACAAGCCTTCCACTATTTCTACTTTAGCAGAGAAAACGATAGAGAGGACGCCAGAAGGGATTTGCATCATCTCCAGCGTTTTAAAAAGACTAATCTAGAAATCAAATTCAAACTAAAAAGTTAAAAAAACTGTTTTATTCAGACCAACTCTTAGAAGCATGGGGCAAAAGGTGGATTCTGAGCGATCCAAAAGCGCTTCATTTGGTTCAAACTCATCGCGGTTTGAAGATTTGAAGTCATCCCTGAGAAGGGGCGAAGAGTGCACTATTTGACCACCAGCGCCATTGACTCGTGCAGTTAAAAAACTGGCTTTCTCAAGTTCTTTTTTTTTTTTTTCATAACCAAACACAGCATTTTTTATCTTAGCTACTTTATGACTATGTCCATAAATATTTTCCAGTCATTTGCAAAAATTAAAATGTCGATGTTGGGGTTGTTAGCGTCCCCTTGAAGGCTCTTTCACATAACCGGTTTCTGAAGAAAATGTGAGCACCTCTCAGGCGCGGATAGCTGCCTATTTATTTTCTGAGGATACAAACAGCACGTCTTGCACCTACGAGTTTTTTTACTGGGACGGATATGACGTCTCTCAGCAGCATCCGGTCATTTTCTAGTGTTCAAAATTAAAAAAAAGACTGTTTTTTAGATGAGCAAAAATGAAAGAAACAAAACGAAAGAAACCCACAATCTCAAGAGATGTAGCGCAGCGGTACGGCGCAGGTATGGTGTGTTCTTCACCGTACAAACTGGCGCAACTGCTTCCAATAGTAGCCAACCAATATGGCAAAAGCAAATTGTTGTGTGTATGTTTGTACAGCCGGAAGTTAGTCGGCCTCAGTGGGCATCTGGTGTCTCAGCTGTAGATGAGCAATTTAGCCAGTGAGGTACAACCGCTAACCTGGGGTCTTTAAACGTGCACCATGCAGTAGTGACACACGACCGCACGCCGGTGCGATGCTCATCCAGATCGAAACGGGACGGGTTCTAACCCGGGATCCCTGGGTTCCAACCAAGATGGGACGACGCGCATTCATTCAGTAAAGCATAGGAACAAACATCTGGAGTGTAGGATATGCCTTCTGTAGAGGATTCCGCTATCCGCTGACGTGCGGTACAATATACGTTGGCCAAATTGGCAGATGTATCAGTTAGAGACTGCGTGAACAGGCTAGGTATTTGCGGTCAACAGCATAAGGGCCCTTTCCTCTCCATTGCATAGATTGTGGATGCCACCCTGACTTTCATCATGCCACGACTGTCGAAAAAGGCGGGGATCACATTACCAGATACATTTTAGAGGCGTGCACAATAAAAAAAAGAAAGGGCTGAGCAGTGTGTAAGCAAAACTTCGGTCCATCCACATATCAGGGAAGTTAGTTATTTGGACACGTGTTGATTTGCCACGATTGTGTTGTTTGTTGTTGTTTACTTAATAGTTTGTTTTTACATTCAAGCTTCAGCTTAGTTATGGTGCAATATAACTAGAAGGTGTGCCTCCCGTGTCGGCCTTTCCATTTGAGCTAGGTTTCGTGAGGCTTTATTTATAGTTTATATTTTCTAAATTAATTATGGCAATACATAATATCAAATGGTCAGTGTTGCCCAGCATCTAGAATATATCGTTTATTATAAGTAATTTTATGTCGGACATTTGATTTCGAGTTTGCAACACCGGTCTGCTCCTTCTCTTGGACGTCGCTTGTCCGAAACCTACCGTTGCGCGCTTTGCTGCATCGAGCCAAAGGGGCTGCCAGGGAACCCTGCAGCTGGATTGGCTGCTGTGTTCCCCGCAGCCAATCCACTGTCAGCGTCACATGAGCTCTGGGAAGGGCGCAGCGATGGTCACGTGATATGTTCACAACGCTGGACTGAATGGCTCGTAAAGTTCGCTTCCTAAGGTAAAACGGAGTCGATTCTAGGGCTTAAGGGTGATGTGGTGATGGCATCCTTTGTAGTACCCGAGGCCGACAGCCCACGCTCACGAGGAAAATACAAAGAAATCGCCAAAAACGAAATGTCCCCATAGTATAGTCAACGCCAAAAGCGCGTGCAGAAAGACGCTCTTCCACGCGCAACGGAACAAAAAGAAAAAAAAAAGGCTTTCGGAACAAAATGGTTACCCTAAGCCAAGCGCACGTGAAGGCACACTCCTCCTTTCAATTTAGGGCAAATGTCTAGCGTTTAATAGATTCTGCGCATTTCCATGTGAGGCTGCGTAAAGGCCGCCGACAAAATAAAAGCGTCCCAGTAAATTGCCAGCGAGGAGCCCTTTCGGTACGCGACTACGAAATTCCCCGAGAGCGCAGGCTGTGAACCAGAAGAGCTGCTGCCGACGAAGCCCCGTTTTGCTTTCGTCGGCTCTCGAGCCTTCACACTATCGCTGCTGATTTTCTTCAATTCACGAATTCATTAAGGGCCATGCATAATGCAGGCGAGGAGAAGCGCAAAAGCCGGCGGCGCCGAGAGCGCCTCCCCGGGAGCCCCGTGCAGCTCGCCGATAAGCGAGCAAAGGCTCGCCCGGGACGAGCAGCAAACTCCGGGCCCCGATAAAAGTGCGGGGCGCGCGCGCCTCACGCGGGCCCGGGGATTAGCGGATTAGAGAGCCCGGTCCTCGGGCGACCGCAATCTGTCAGGCTTCGTCATCGACGCCGAATTGTTCGAGAAGCGCGACCGAGCTCCGCAGTGCCTCGCGCACACCGGTTGCCTCGATTGCCGGGCGCATGAGCCCCGCAGGTTCCCGCTTCCGGAGCAGTGGTTCGGTGCCTGGAGCAGCGACTGGCGTGTTTGCCCACAGCCTTACGTAGCTGTCAAGTTTTGAGCAGCGCTCCGAGCGAAGTCCCATTATAAATGCCAGCGTAGCAGAGGCTATTATACTCCATTCTCCCTTAAAGAGAGACTGCAATACAAAATAAAGTTTTTGTTTCTAGAAGAGCATAGCTGAGACAAGCTTTTTTTTTCTTCGTAATTTTTCCACGAGAGGAAAAAAATTATTTACGCCGTCAGACAACACTTAAGTGGAGGTCACGGCCCCTCCTCAGCCAACAACCAGTTGCCCCCCCCCCTTCTGATCTCTATTGTAGCAGGCTGGATCGCGGATCGGGAGTCCGTCGGTGGCACCACCAGCGGCCATTGCTTGACACCAGGGAATACACAGGAGTCTATGGGAGAAACACGCAAAACTGGGACCATTGTAGCTTCTACGGGGTGCTCAGAGGCGAGTATTTTATGATGTACTTCGATCATTATAGCAGGTGTTTGGAGATCCAATCGGTATTTGCCGAGCGTTCGAACGCCCATTAAAAAATCTAACGTGTCAGAGCACCCACGGCTTATCTGGCAAGCTTGCTCTTGTCGTGGAGTAAACAAAGAAACTTGCCGCCATTAACACCGTCTTCGGAGAAGCCCAGAAGTTGGCGAATGTCGAAAAAATTCGATGTTGACAGAGGCTCTCCGGAAGTGAGCGAATTGCGAGTAGCAAAGCATTCAAGCTTGTCGTCCGCCAAACTCAACTCATTTGAAATCGCCACCGACTCCGCGGTAACTCTAATTAACTCTTGCCTAATTGGTCTGCACTAGAGTTTTCGCCCAGCGGAGTAACACTCGACCACAAAATATTTATTCATAAGAATAGTGAGGGCTGTCAGTTTTTCTGTTTGTGTACAAGCAATTTGAAATGCTTCCCGAAGAGTAGCCAAAAAGTTTCAGTAGCTTCCAAGCAGTTTCAAGCAACTGCTTGGAAACGGGGGAAACGACACGTTTCATCGTTTTTCCCTTTGAGTTGCATGAATTGGCTGGTGTCAAGCGATGGCTACTCGACACCAGCAACACAAGCCTCGATACGCGATCCAGCTAACTACAAGAGGGATCAGTGCCCCCCTCATTACTACTGGATTGGCTAGACTGCTGGGCCGAACTCGCGAGCAAGACTCGTGTCTCCCTTTACCCGACATGCGGCGCGACAGTGCTCCCCGACAACTTTCTTTGGCAATGCAGTGGAAGGTACAGGCACGCGTTCCCTCTCCCATTTCGAGCGCTGAATAAAGCTGTGCGTGGGCTCTCTTCCTCTCGCCGGAAACGCCAAGAAAAGTTGTCGCGGAGTAGAGTCTGGCGTCTGACAACGCCTTGTAGTTGTACGAGCAGACGCGCGGCAGCCTCCGGCGTCGTCTGTTATTTCACCGCCGTCTACCGTCGTTTGTTATGCCCGAAGGACGTGGATATAAACGCTGCCCGTCGGTGTTTGTTTTCACCTTTGTCCGTCTGCTATTCCGCCCCCGTCAAAAAACGTTTACAACACTGGCAAGACTCGACCACGGTCTAATACAAGCGTATATATGCGTATGTTAAGTTACGTTAAAAAGCGAACGAGAATACTAAAAATATCAACAAAATAAATGTGCAGTTATTTCAACATTTATGTTATTGTTACCTAGCTGAGAGACCATCATGACCCACAATTAATGAAAAAAACGGTTGGGGCGCAGGCGAGCCGGTGTAAGTTTACCATTTTTTAGACCACCTGAGACTGTGTGGAAAAAGCACGACGACGTCTCAAACACAGCTAACCGCTTTATTCAGTTCTCTCTCCTTTTATACAACCTGAACGCAAAATCGTCACCAAGAAAACACTCCAAACAAAGGCACCAAGGGGACACGTCTCGGCATCGGAGTCACAATAATCTCTAAAAAAAAAATGAACCGCTTTGAACTAACAAAAACTACACACACATCAAAACTTCGGCCGAAGGAAACAATTCTTTGACCTCGCAGCCACTCTTATTTTTACAAAAAAACGAAGAAGCGATTCACCGGAACCGACTGCAGTTCGAACCCAATTAAAACGTGATCTAAGATTATTCGCTTTGGCAGGCCAGGTGCACTGCAAAATTTGAGAGTTACCTGCCTTTCCAAGCAAGATGACGACAATACGCCGTTCCTGGACTGGATTTATACGCCATACTTGGACTAACACGATACGAGCCAAAGTCCTGAATGCCTGCAGCCAAAGCAATCGCAAAGTCTTAACTGTAAATATATATTCTCGATATTGAAACCATGGCCGCGATCACGACGGTTGCACAATTCACAGATCTTTTACGGGAACCAACATTTTTACTCAGTATCAACACGCCCAAAGAAAGAAATCAAGCCATATCGATCAAAATAGGGAATGTGTAACGCTAGGCTTGGGACAATCCCGCCGCGGAAGCAAGCCTTCGCACGTTTCCGAAGGTGCGTACTTGCGACAATTGTTTGCTGAAACAATGTCGGTTGAGGAGAGCTTGCTCTAAACATCTCTTTTAACTCAAAAAAAAACCTGCGAGGTCAACGAGCAACGCTCGTTCAACACTCCGCACGCACCGTCAGTCATGTTTGTTATCGTTTGAAACCGAATCGAAAAGGAAATTTGGGGATGTTTTTGAAAACAATAATGAGTCTATCTAAATTATTTTGTTTCTCAGACAAGTAAAAAAAGCAATAGTCAATTAAAATGCTATTACGGCGCGGAGATTCAAATTTAGAACCAACCTTTGACACGTCAATCAGCTCTCTAGCCAATGCGACATGTGAGCACCTTGTAAGCACGAGGCGGCGCTTAGCGGGCTGCGATATCCACATTTTGCAGCTAAATTGCATCTAGCGGCGTAAATATTGCTCAGAGAAACATTATTTTTCCTCGTAAACTAAAAAAAAAAACAAAAAAACACACACACACATTTAAGTGTCTTTTTAGTAAAAAAAAATGAAAGCCGTTTCCAACTCCCTGTAACGCCGAATTAGAACGCAGCTCTTGAGGACGAGGAAGGATGGGAGGGTATACCCCTCCTCCCTCCTCTTGACCTCGTCATCCTGCCTGCTAGTTCTCGGTCCGAGCGGTGTCGGCGTCGCTGTCGCCGTCGTCGTCGCCGTCGGCACGACCGTGAAGTCACGTGACCCTCGTGACCTCATGGGGCCATGCGATGTCACCGGGGTCACGTGACCTCCCGGGTCACGTGAAGTCACTGTGGTCACGTGGCGTCACTGTGGCCACGTGATGTCACCGGGGTGAGGTGACCTCACGGGGCTCACGTGACGTCACCGGGGTCACGTTACCTCGCGGGGGTGACGTGACGTCACCGGGGTCACGTGACCTCACAGGGCTGAGAGAGAGAAAAAAACTTGATTTATACGTCAAGGTTCGGCGCTCAGTTGCGTGCCGTTACCGGGGACATCATGATGACGTCATCGTCATCGGTATCGTGATGACGTTATCGGGATTGTCACAAATGGCGTCACTGTGACGTCACCAGTGACGTCACGCGTCCCATAATGCACCGCGCGGTTACGTCTCGGTGTTCAGACGGCGACCTAGGCGTAGAGTGCCACCAACTGCCCGGACACGCGCTGACAAGCAGCGTATTTTCAACAAAGGTAACTATATGAGAAGAAATCGAGGGAGGTGAGGAGATGAGGGCGAGCGGGCACTTCTGAACACCAAGTTCTGGTTTCAATGGCTAATGGGGTAGACGACTATCCAGCTACATGTCTTTGTCTCGGTGTTCGAACACGTTCCAACGCGAACGCCAGACCCCGGATGCCGGCGTTCGCACGCGTTCAAAGGTTCGGTAGCGTCAAAGCCTTTGTGTCTACCCACTAATCATTCCAAGCAGAGCTCGGTGTTCTTCTTCAATTTCTACCCGTATGCGCCGAGGAACTGATGGAGGAGACAAGAGCGCGTAGTGACGTCAGAACGCCGAGCTCTGCTTGGAAGGATTAGTGGGTAGACCTAGAGCTTTGCCTCCACTGCACTCGTCGAACGCGTAAAGGGGCATGGACTTCATGGGGCAACTATGCCGCGAAAAATCAACGAATTTTGTTCGGCAGAATTTGCTTTGCGCGTGACATCAGCACAATGGCTGCTACGTCGCGCGCTAAGCGAGCGTGCCCTTAGGCGACGTTCGTCAGTTATTCGTCGCATGATTCGCTCAATGGAGTTGAGCCTTTGGAAGGTGAAACACTGGCGTCCGACTTTTGTCTTTCGCATCCGAATTTGTTCGACGTGTGCAGTGGAGATAGAGGTAGCCTTTGCCCTAGCTGTCGTCTAACGCTTTAGAACGCGGATCGCCGGCGTCAGGCATTTCGTCTCAGATTTGAAGGCGTTCGACGAGTGTAAAAAATATTGGGTTGTGTGTATGTTTATACAGCCTAGAACTTGGTCTGCCTCAACGGGCGACGAGTCTCCCAGCTGTAGAGGAGAAATTTAGCCAGTGCAGTACAACCGCTAGCCTGGGGTCTTTAACGTGCACCACGCAGTTGTGATACACGACCGCACGACGGTACGATGCTCATCCACATCGAAACGGGCAGAGGTGGGGATTGAGCCCAGGATCCCTTTGCTCTGCAGCGCGAGCTTCCGCTCCACGTGCTCCGACCTGGTGTGCGCTATACTCTGTTTCACCTTATGTTATACCGCAGAAAAGGCTGTAAGCGCGAGCTCCTTGCCCTGGGGCAGATCTCGGCGGCACAAGCTCTCGTGCAGTAAGGGCAGCTGTCAACGCTATGAGCTCGCGCTTCCAGCCTTCGCTGCGGTACAACATAAGGTGAAACGGAGTATAGCCCACTCGGTCACCGATTCCCCCCCCCCCCCCCCCCTCCCAGTCAGTCGCGCGTCGGTATGACTTGTAGATTTCTAAGGATGCTTAGAGCTCACAGAGTGAGTTATCATCATATTTTGGCGATAACTCCTCAGGGCACATTTAAAGAAGTCCTGAAACGATTTTCCTACTTTCGGAAAATACTACTTAGAATCGATTATTCACGTAAAATAACTGAATAGGCCTGTCTTCGTTTCTTTCTTTTTTTTTTTCTGGGCAAGGGCAGTCGCCAAAAGAAATCGAGAAATATGAGCATCGTTCATCTACGTGGCCTGGTGCCACGTTCGTATACGTGGCCCGGTGCCTATCCTATGCCGCCAAAGTTAATTATTGACACGCACTGTGTTCGCCAAAGTAGAAAATGCGTGCTGTGCTCTAAGCATTATTTAAGTTCGGCTATTCTCATCACTGCAGTAGTTGGACACGGGCCACCACCCGAGTGTCCGCCGAGGCATTAATTGCAACGAGCAGAAGTCGAGTGCTCACGCAGTTTTCTGGTTCAATCCTTGAGCCGCGCTCAGCTGTCATCAGGCGAGTGGTTTGGACCCCACAATCACGTCATCGAGCTTTGCGAAGGCAAGACTGAAAGAAATAATCCCCTTTTATCCTCGCACTTTCACGACGACAAACAAACTTCTGAATCGGTGGCGGTCTGTGCGAGTATACTTGGGCAGGACTAGGAGCAGTGCGCCTCTGGAAAGTCATGAACATTCTAACCCAATATATTTTCATGACCGCTTTCAATTGGCGTACACTACTTCAATATTATTTTGAAATTGACAGGTTTCGGTATTCATCATTTTCGGATACTAGGCTGACTAGACGTAAACATAGCATAATATTGTCCTAATATTCCTTCAAAAATTACCGTTTCCGGTACTCTTTCTTTCCATAAGAGAAAGGGACCAAGTCGATCATACAATTACAAACAGCACCACCATCACTTCATTCCTAAATCAGCTAAATACTCTCGTACATTCCGATTAATGATGTTTTTGTTATGTAAATTTGGTTATACTTCTGCATTTGTGTAATAAGTGTTATATTTTGTATGCTTCACTTTTCTTGTATAATTAATCTAGCGATAAGCAGATTTACGTGAATGATGAACTCATAATCTTCTAAGCAATATGCATGTACTTTTTAGTACGCGTGTGTTCAGTCCTGTTAAAATTCCTCGTGGGAGTAACAGCATTTTTAAATAAATAAATCGATAAATAAGCGAATGTCGCTCGTGTGGACAGCGCGAGCAATTGCAAGCTTGCCAGATGTATTCCCCGCACTGACACCCGTCGTGGCGTCTTTTTCTCACCTTTTCGAAAATAGAGAGAGTGCGCGTGCATAGATTTGATGCGCGTTGAAGATGCGCGAGAGCGGAGATTTCTAAAGGCCCGTTCACACGATGCATTTTTCTCGCGCATCTGGTGTCGCGAAACGTAGTTTCGCGAAATGGTTGCGCCGTCTGAACATGTCCCAAAAGGACACGCGCATCTAAAAAAAAGTTGCGCGCACACCTCGATTCTGTCACCGTGAATGGCCGTCGACCCAACCGCTAGTACTCTGGTTACTGGTGTTCGACGTCGTCATGAGACGTAGGTACAAGCCTACGCCTACGTACAGGAGGCTATGACACTTGGCGCGTCCGCGCCATGCCTCGAAGACAGCACGAGTCGTGTCACAGGGCAAGGTCGGAGTGGCGCACGCTTTGGAAATAATGGGGATTTGGGGGGGAAAAAAAGTGTTTTTTTTTCACCTGCAAAAATAACTACTCATCAACTAACGCTCAATCTCTGTCGAAATATAGTATTGGCGGTAGATTATTCAGAAATGTTCAATTGATAAATGGAGTTTCTTAGCAGGCGCCATTTATCCGCATACATTCGCTGGTTCTGTTAACCACCTTTCCACAAATAAGAATTGCGAAGACTGCTTATTAAATTCTCATAAAGGAACGGTATAGGCGCTGAAACTCTGGCACCTGGCAGCAAAAACTAGCGCTATTTTTGGTCGGAGAATAAGCGTTCGGAGAAACGTTCTTTACTTTTGCGCTGGTAAACACGAGATTTCTTTTTTGTCCCAAACTCCCTTTAAAAGTAAATAACGCGACACACAGCTCAACTCGGGCAGTAAATGAAATGCGCTGCTGCAACAAACTCTCACGCTCTTTTTCACCAAAAAGGAGCCAATTACGGGTAACGCCTTAGCTGTAACGCGTTCCATAGAGGCGGGCAGAAGTGGACGGCCAAGTGGTCGACGGACCGAAAAAAGACGTTGCGCGCGAGCAAAGGGAACCGAAGGCGAGTCTGGTGCGGAACTCGTGCGGCGACTCCGGGAGCTCTGCGGAGCGCTCCTTTTATGGGCCGGATCGTTAGGGCAGAAGGGAGGCCGCGGAGGGAACCCCGGCTTTTAATTAGTGCGGCAGCGAATCGCAAGAAGAAAAGAAAAGAGTAGGAGAAAAAGAGCCATCGAGAGGGGATTCGGGAGAACTGGTGGGACGCAAAAAGAGCCAAAGGGAGCTTCATAAAAGGAGGCTTAACCGCGCCGAGAGAGCCGCGCTGGCTGCAAACTCCAGCGCAAAGGGGGCTTGGCTGCGGCTTAGGATTCCCTGACGCCAGCGCTAACGGTCCCGGCAAGTCGGAGCGCGAGAGTGCAGAGAGAAAAGGAAGCGTTCGAGGGCCGGAAACGCGTAGCGAACTCCTAGACGGCCGGGAGTGGCACGCGAAGATTTGGCTTGTTTGCGCTCCTAGGACTCTCGCCCCGCTGGGACCCCGGAGTGGAGCGCCCGGCCGCGGTCCATTGTCCGCGTTCTGACGCCGCAGCCTGCGCTCTAGCGGGGTCTGTCCAGCGGCGACCTCTGGCCACGTGACTGCCACTTAACGCGTGCGCGGGCCCTGACCGGAGCGATAGTCCGCGCGATTGAGTCTCCGCTTCCTCCGCCCAGCCGTCGAGCGAGTGCAGCGTCAGCTGAGGCAGCGTGAGGCCGTGGGCACCATAGGGAGCCCGCTCCAGGCATTCGAGCCGGTCGCGTTTGCAGCCACTGAAACGACAGAATCCCCTTGACAACCGCTGGCAGTCAACCGCCTGCTAAGCAAAGAGTAATGGCGCTTTCACACTGGCACTTCAGCTGCTTTTGCCAAGAGGTTGAGGATTCGGCTCGCGAGCGACCCCGTTCAGGGACACCGATGTAGGGTGTGCGGTTTCTCGGCGATCACGCCTGATATTTCGGGAATTTGCATTTGGCGAACTCGGTTTGCAATCCAAAATATAGTCACAGCTAGACTGCCCTGTTGACTCCTTCTGGTTGAGCAGTGGAGGATGCGGCCGACGCTTTTTCTCCGAATGGACCCTTCCCGTATGAATAGCTGACCACGTTTTCGGGGATAAGAGGGCCAGTTTTTTTTTTTTCTTCAACGTTCGCGTTTCCATTTTCGGACTAGTGAGAGGCGTTGGTGGTGGTGTGTCGCGCCCGAACGGGGATTGGGAATGGGTAGCTCGATGCTAGACGGTCGTAGTTTGGTTGGACTCGCCTCACGTCACACGTCCATTGGGCCTGTTCGTTTGACACTGAAATAAACGACGTGTGGGTTACCTTGGCATTATATGAAACGTACACTTCATTTCTCGAGTAGGTGACCTTTATTCTTCTTGTGGGTGTACGGCACTGCAGTGGATGTTGGCTGCGCATTTGCGCTCCCGAAATTTATATCGGTCTTTGTGGCGGTGACGTACGGTGTCGATTGCTTTCAACAGTTTACGCTACTGCCGAAGTAGGAACAAAAGCTGTTACTCGGAGGATCGGAGGCAAGCTCCGATGATTTACGGCCAAAGACAAGAGAGTCAACACTGCGACGAGCAAAAAAACGTAAGTTAACAGCCTTTTTCAAAACTGGAAAGCGCTGTGGGGTCCACATCACATGATCGAATGACTTTTTAGCGAACAGTGATATTTGAGCGAATTGACGTTTTAGCGAATAACGGGGGCGCAATTTAGGCACCCCCCCTCCCCCCCCCCCCCTCCCCCCTCCCGGCGCTGCGCTTACGCAGCTTCGCGGCGACAGTCTGTGGCAGCTCATTACAGAAATGTAAACCCATTGGCCCATCCGTAAACACCCCTTGGCGGTGGCCGACTATTCGCTAAAGTGTCATTTGGGGAAACGTCGGTGTTCGTTAAAACGTCATTCGATCAAGTGAGTGACCCCCAGCACTGCGAGAGGCCCGCGTGGTCGAAACGCCGTAGAGGCGACATGACGCTACGAGTTAGGAAGTGTACGGCTTCATATAGTTCCTAGTTGAAATCTGTGTTCCCTCTTCTTTCAAGTAAAACGCATGTAACACACGCCGCGTTTGCTTTAGGGATAGTTTTCTTGTTGGCAGATGTCTCATGTTATGTGCCGTTCGTGCGAAAGCGGAGAACTCTTTCCTGGGACATTTCGCCATCGGAGCGGCGGAGGGAGACCCATCGGAAAGCCGGCGCACTCAGCTCGCGGACGAAGACGAGCGAAGAGGAGCGCCCGAGGGTTACGCGATGTTTACTTGCCGCAGCAGTCCGCACCAGTGTTGCCAGGTCTATTGACGTCTCAGTAGATCTGGCGATTTTGCACGCTGTCTGCTGATTCCCTGATAAAAAGAGAATCTACTGACTTTTTTATATCAAAAAAATTTAAGAGTATAACAATACGCAGTTTGATGCAATGGCTCTCATATTAGCCACCAAACGCACGTAAAATTATTAAAAAGAAACTATACATATGTATCTACGTATCCCTGGACTTACTCAGCTATCCACCCAAAGCTGTACACAGCCAACGCAGCCCGAACGTTACCAGAACCACTCAGTTGGGAAACTGCCACAGAGCCTGCTCTCAAAAAGTGGCACCGATTCCTACTCGCGAACCGAGCAAACGGCGATCGCAACGCCGCCATTTCTCCCGCATCGTTCACTCGAGGAACTGCACGTAACTTCTATTTCGGCTTTAGTCGGCCATTTTGGCGCCAGTACAGATACGGTGGAAGAGGTTTCAGGGGTGCCATCCCCGTCAGCCAAGCGGACGGGCCGCGAATTACGACCGAAGTTAATATGCACCTAGGTCGGGACGGGCTACCTAAAATCACCGCTGAGGCATGGTTGTATAAAAACAAAATTAAATGTGCCGAAAAACGTTGCAAACTAGAAATTTTAGAAAGCATCACGCGCCCTTCATTTTGTACTAAACTCCAATAAAAGTTACTGCAAAAAGTTTTTTTCCGTTGGTTTTTACGCAAAAACATGCTTTCTGGAAGTTCAAGGTGACCACAATACAGACAAATGACAAAGAGTGGCGCTGTTGTCGCATTTAGCTCGGTCTCGGTGGACGCCAGCGGCCTAGGTTTCAACGGTGAGTTTCCCAACTGATGGTTCTAGTAACGTTGGCAGCCCCGTGCGCGCGTACTTACGAAACCGATACGTCTTTGGTTTTGCCTGGTTTTGATTACGTACGATAATGGGAGGCGACTATTCAGATAGCGGCAACCGCACCCTTCCGACCCTCTCAAGGAACAAAAAAAGTATATAAGAAAGTATAATACAGCGTGGGAAAGTACTAAAGGTAATAATTTCGCTTTCTGCAAGGGATGTGATGCGCACTTGGCCACTACAAAATGGGAAGCAGAAAAAAAAACATTCGGCAAGCAAAAAAACACAACAAATTTGTATGCGTGGTTATAAGTGTAATATTTAGTGTTATGTTATCTATTAAAAGCCATCGGAAATGCAAATTTTCTTTTATTTTTTTCTACTGATTGTTTGGGTCACCTACTGTAGGGGGTCCAATACTGACTGATTTTTTGTTTTCCATTTGACAACACTGGTCCGCTCGCTTGCTTGCGCAGGAACCACCGCGTGCGTAAATGCTGGAGAACCGATCTCTATTCTAGCAGCCTGGATCGCGGATTGGGAGCCCGTCGGTGGCACCACAGGCGGCCATTACTTCACACCAGGCAATACACGCAAGTCTATGGGAGAAACACAAAAATGTTGGAATACTGAAGTTTGTACGTTGTGCTCGAAGGCGAGTATCTTATGATGTGCTGCGATCATTATATCGGGTGTTTGGAGATCAAATCGGTATTTGTCAAGCGTTCGAACGCCAATTAAGAAAATCAAACGTGCCGAAGCACCCGCGGTTGAGCTGGCAAGCTTGCTCTCGTAGTGGAGTAAACAAAGGATCTTGCACTGAATCAGACAGCCCTCCGGGAAGCCCAGAAGTTAATGAATGTCGAAAGAATTCAATGTTGACAGCGGCTTTCTGGCATTGAGCGAAGTTTCTCGCAGCAAAACCTTCATGCTTGTGTTCTGTTAAACCCAACTCATCTAAACCACCACAGACTCCGGGGTAACTCTAGGTCGCTCTTGTCTGATTGAGCTGTACTACATTTTTCGCTCAGCGGAGTCACTCTCGACCGCAAAACATTAATTTATAAGAACTGTGAGGGCTGTCAGCTTTACTGTTTGCGCACGAGCTATTTGGCTGACTTCCTGGACAGCAGCCAAAATGTTTCAGTGTCGGAAGCGGGGGAAATGACACTTTTTCTCGTTTTCTCCATAGAGTCCTATGGATTAGCTAGTGACAAGTGAGTGCTTCCGGTGGTGCCTCTCAACCCTAGCAAAACAAGCCTCGATCCGCGATTCAGCCTACTAGAATAGAGATCATTGGGCGGCAGCTCTGCTGGCTCCGCCGTCTTCGCTGTCGCCGCGATCACCTGTCACCATTAAACCGCACTGTAAAGGTATGGGAGCTTGTTTTCGCATGCACCTTGCGAGATAATCCAAGTGCAGAAGGAATGAAAGACGCGCAACTTAATGCAATAGCCCGCATTGTGTCAGAAAACGCGCTAAACGTGTCGCTTCAGCGTTCCCCACTCGGTTGCATGAGGGAAACGTATCATCGCATCAGACTCGATTCCATGGATGTGTGGAGGCACGGGGATCCTTTCCATGGGAGTCTGGTTGGCTCTGGCCGCTCCCAAACTTTTTCTGTTTGTACTTTTCCGCTTTCGGGCGCAGTGCTTCGACGGACGTTTCCGAGTCCTTTCGGAAGCGAAGCGCTTCACTGCTGCGACCGCCTTTTTAAAGCATTTCAGGGATCAAAGAAAGTGTCCAACGTTGGCGCAACATAGGTAAGTGACGCACAAGCAGACCGGGCGATTTTTGAGGTAAAGAAACTGAACTCTATAACTTTAGTTATTTTGTAAACGTATAATCGGTTAGTTGTACTTGATTACAGAAAAAGAGAAATTGAATTACAGCAAGCGTAACCGCAGAAAGAAATAATTTAAGTGTTAAAAAGTTACAGTAAAATATAGTTCACTGCCAGTAATCAGTTACTTGTAACACGTTACATACAAGTCTGCCTGGTGCATACTGCCGGCTTTGGTTTGGGCTTTCTCTCGTTGCCGCGGAACCTCTTTCGCTCCGCTACATAGTTACGTCCACTTTCCCTCTTACTTAAGACGGAGAGTCCTCCCGCACGCTTGCATTGACTCGTTTAAAAACGAACGTGATTATTTTTGTCAGGTTCGGATTCACGGGATAAAAATACTATAGAATTCATCTTACATAGTTGTTCCTTTCTTCCAGAACCTCTTGAGCTTTCCTTTCTCATCTCTAGTGTGGACAGACAAGGAACAGGAACAGACCCATTCTCTGCGGCGCGAGTAACGCGACCCACCGGTCTTTAGCTGGCTGCCAACGGCCTGGGAAGCGAGCTTGTGCATCGCGTCCTCGAAAGCGCGGCCGAGGATCAGGGCGCGCCCCACCGCACCAGGCCGGCCTGCCAGCGGTCGTCGCTTCGCGTGACAGCCGGGCGCGTATCAGGATGGACGCGCGAGCTGTGGCCTGCCATCCAACTTGGCCCACACAGAGACCGAGGCGGCGACCGGCAGAAGAAAAAGGCCCCCAACTCGCTGTCGCCGACTCGCGCCGAGGAGAATCCCCCCGAGACGTCGCAGCCGCGGGTTCGCGCAGAGCGAGAACTCGGGCTCGTATATCCTCCGGCCGAGGAGCAGTCCCAGAGCGACGCGTCGGTTCGGTCCTCCGCTCCAGAGGCACGGACCCCCTCCTCGCAGTACGGGAAGCCGACCCCAGTGGCGCCGCCCTTTTCTCTTTCTGAACGCAGTTTGGATTGACCTCGGAGATGTCCGAGCGAGGATGCGTTAAAACGTTTCTCCGAGGCCTCGTACTCGCTGGAATGCAGTGAAGCGATCGTTTACATTTGGTTCGAAGGCGTGAAACAGTCGTTCCATGGACACATGAAGGACCCATCAGGGAATTTTAAAACAACTTGCGCAATTTCAGCCGACGTTATTTAGAGCTAGCTTTAACGTACTTTGAGCGAGAGAGTTTTACAATAGCGTGCCTTTGCCGGAACAGCAATCTCGCTTACAACGCCACAGTAATGTAGTAAGCACTCTTATTTCACTCGGTAAATGCTGAAACTATAGATAATAAGATTTATACAAGTGCGTAGTATTTTAGATTTGTTCAAATATGAGAATACATCGGGGCAGTCGATTGGTCAGCTCGCGTCGCCTCGACACGAGCCATCTCGTCTACGTACCTTCGCCGAAAAGCGTCAGCGCACAACAGGCGTTACCGTCGACCGCCCTGCTGAGTCTTCCAAGCTGTTTGTGGCATCCCGCAATGTCATCGTGTAACGAAAATCCTCACGGCAGATTGATTGATCAATTTGTCCCTTCACTAATAACAATGCTGAAGCAAGAATTACTGAAAAGTACAGTTTAAAGAACAATATTTTTTTTTTGTGGGTGTGATCTCCGTCACACTGAAACAAAAGCAGCTCAATTGGACTAATGAAACCAAAAAAACAAAAAACTTTTTTTTAATCTTTTTTTTGCTTTTTGATTTGATTGAAGAAATTGGGTTGTGGGGATATTTATACAGCGAGTAGTCGGTCAGCCATTTAAATTTGCGACGACTCACTCGCTGTGATTTGACTGAGTTTGGACATTACATATCTGATGAAGGATGTGGAAGGTGGAAATCAAACTCAATGTTTCGAGTGGCTCAGAAGAGCATTTCGTTCGGATCGTGTTCTGCTTTATATAAATATTTCTTGTTTTATGATTCTTTTATTTAAATAATGAAAAGAAAATCATAAATGCACATACAAAATGACAAATGGTAGACAAACGGTAGACCAACGCTAACTAAAATTATTTTCCGGATCGTTTTTGCGGGAGAGGTTTGCTTTAAATTATAATGGTAAAGCTGGTGTAATTTAAATCACAATCAAAATTATGATATAAATTCCGATATAAATTATATTGATGTTTTCTTTCAACCCTGTTAACAACCCATACAAAAATAACAAACGCAACAGAGAAGAGTTTAAAAATTCGAAATGTTAATGAATCAAAAATTGTTATTTTTAACAATGTTTTACCCACAGTAAATTCCGAGGCTGTTTCTTGAAATTAAACGTAAACCGTGCGTGCTAATATTGTTTATAAATTTTTATATATCTCATGAAAGGACCATCCGGTGCAGAAGCGTCAAACAGCCTAAGAAGTGTGTTAACTTTGCATGACAAATGGCCTATTGCATAAAATAGACAATGAAAAGAATTTATCGTCCCCTATTGCAATCAAGATACTAGGAAAACCTGCATGTTTTTAAGGTATATCACAACCAATTAACTGACCTAAAAAGGCGCGCGAAGCCTACATTCTCTGCACCTACTACGAAAAATGTTTAAAAAAAAAGATAGTTCAAAAATACTGTTTTATTTTTTTTTTAAATGAGGTCTTACATTCACATTGTGAGCTTCGAATATTAGATACAATAATTTGCGGAGCCGATCATTTATCTGGCTGTTATTTAGAGAATGATTCTAATAATTATCCTTTGCGCCAGTCAAGTGATTTATGTACCTTAACGTGAGCTTGAAACTCTCGTCTTTACCTAACGTGATTTTGAAAACTCCTTCTTCCTGTGTCTGACTGATGATGGTTAAGTGTTTGCAATTTTCAGAAGTTTAAGAACTGAAAGAGTGGAGACAAATGATTTTCATATTAAACCAATAAAGTTTTTCCTAGAGACCCGTCTTAACGTGTACGGGATGTTTGATTTTAATTCGAACATATTTAGAAAGCAAAGGGGGCGAGAGTTACGCGGGTGTCACCAAGTTTTTATCAATCCCGGTGGACATTAGACGAAAAAATAACCATCATGATGAGTAGGCTAATAAAATCTGTTAACTTTCCCCCCGGCAGATCACGCTAGAGGAAGGCCAAACTAGTGTGGCAAACCTAGAAGTCCTAACTTGGGCCTAATAAGAATTTGCTCCAATGCGCTAGTAAAGATCTATGGCTTTTCTCTGGTTCGCCACATAATCGCCAAAGGGCCATGCATGCTCCAGAAGGGTCATGTATCAGCCAAATAACCCCGCAGTGAAGCATAATACTTGTTTGGCGTCCCAAAGTTCTTAAGTGAAAAGTGAACATCCAGAAATTAAGCCTAACTGCTGCTATTCTTGAAAGGTTTGCGTTCGGACACCCGGGGTGCCTCGCAAAGGCGGTGCGAGAACCTCTGAGCATAGTATGCATCCAGAAGCCGCATGCGGTGCGTGGGAAGAAACGAGACAGCAAACTTTGGAACACGCCGAAAGGTGAAAGGATGCGGTTTTAATCCCTCTAACCAAACGATTGAGTTTGAATAATATTCGTTTTAAATGAAGTATTCACGCGTGACTAAAGGGCACCACTAGCAGTTCCTCAGGAAATACTATAATTAGGATTCCGATTTTGGCGAGGAAATGGGTACGCCACTCATGAAAGCGTACCGATCGCCCTGAACGCCTATACAATACTGGCGGGTAGGAGCAGCAGCGACGGCCTCACACAAAAACCACACCGGTATCGTATCGGTGTTTTTTTTTTATTAATTGATACTGTCAGGCCCTAAACAGGGCTTTTACAGGAGTGGGAAATACAGTGCAGTAATACACATACATGCACACAACAATACACAATGATGAAAAAAAAAGAACGGCGGCAGAGAGTATTAATACATGCTGCGACAAAAAACACGTATCGGTATCGTATAGGGCATTTGCTAGCAACTTCTAACAGTTACCGGAATGCCGTTTTCGTTAACGCCGTCTCTGAACCGGGACGAGAGCATACAGTAAAGGCAGCATTTTCACGGTTCATCTTTCATCGCACTTCCTCGGTTTAACGACAATCTTCTATTTACAGCACGATGCTCGTCCCGTGACGTCATGTCCGCATCGGTAACGCGATTCCGGCACACTGCAATGATACTTTTTCCCATTGTCCCTCAGAAGCGTTACATTCTTGGGAATGAGTGCCAAGATAATCTAGACGTTTGGCAACCACTCGTAAAGATTCAAATACCCCGCACACGTTCGTCGCTTCGGAAAGCGAGCAAATCACGCGCGTACAAACATTAAAATATGGAACCAGCCAGGGACCCCTTTTTCGGAAACGTCTATAGCCTCTCCTGTGCGTCTGACTTCATCCTCGATGCGAGTGTTCGACGGGAAAATCGAACGCGCTCGAAGTAGCGGAACGGCCGTAGCCATCAACGTGAACCGGAATCATATTTTGAAAATGTTAAAAAGCGCCAAATGAAAAGCGAACGAAATAAGAAACACGTACGACAAGGAGAGGCGTACAAAAAAGCTCTATGGCGGCTCCCGGAGGTAAGTCCTCGCGTATCGATCCGAGTCGCTCGCGCTAAAGAATATGAGCTGCGGGCTCTGGGAGCATAATAAGGGAGTCCCCAGGTTATACCAATCCAACGAAAAGTCGGAGTTGTTCCTGCCCGGTCTTTTTTTTTTTTTTTTTTTGAGTTGGGTCCAAAGACGTCGCCGGTGCTCGCCGACGCGTGGTTGCGCCAGCGCGCGACGGTCGGAACTTGTAGCGGGCCGCGACAGGTCATTACCATGTGGGCTCATTATTCTCCGCCAGGAAGGAAGCGACGACGGGCGCCGGCAGCGCTGCAAGAAGGAACCATAAAAAGGGAACCTCGGCCCGAAAGATGCGCGCGCAGGGACGTCGGCGCAGACGCGAAGCACGCGCACACACAAGGCCGGAGCACGTGTCCGGAATGCACGTCTCAGCAGCGACAGAAAATTATGTCTTTATCAGGAATCGCGGAGGCCCGCCGAAAACTCCGAGACGCCTTAATTAAATCAGGTCCGACGTCCGTACCAATTTCTTTCTGCGCGACTTGGGCAACGACGGATCCGCGAGGCTCAACGTTAGAACTTCGGAAAAGCAAAAAAAAGAAAAACACACAGAAAATGTGCAACACGAATTGACGATAGCGCAGGCGGCCGAGCTTTAGGTTTGACGGTGGACGGGGCTCCCATTCGCATCGGCGGAAAGCGGGAGATAATGGCGCTCGTGCATGGCGAACCTCACCGCTAGAGAGAACACGGCGCAGTTTCTGAAGTAATGTTCAAAATATTTTGGGGCTTCGGTGGCGACCGCGGTTACCTATGCAACAGGGTTCTTAGGCGCTACAGCTCTAAGGGAGAAAACAATGGTCCGTTCAAAATTGCTGCCTCTTCGCAGTGTGCGGAGATAGTTCTCCAGAGGAAGGTAGGGTCCATAAAAAAGACTCCGCTTTTTTCTGCAGCCGAGCACACAAATGCCTTCCACTGCCGCCCTTTCTTTCTTCAGCCGTCGTGAATGTGCTTCAACATACGGGCTCTTATTTGACTTTACTTTCATAATGCGCAAATAAATCTATTAAAGGAAGCTGTCGCTGGGTATGTACTCTAATATTTTCTGTGCGCATTTCTGGGAGAACTCTCGTATGGATGGAGAAATTATCCAGGGAGATAAATAGAATGTAGAAGCATTACCCAACCATTCTTATTTATTAGTGGAAATATGGAAATTATTTTTGTTTGTATATCTGAGTTCTGGAGCCACTAACAACACCCACATCGATGTTTTTCTTATTTTCGAACGCCTCACAAGTGCGACACATTACCCCAACATAGTAAAAAACAATTTTCTGGCTTGAGAATTAAAGAGCCTCTTCCCCAATCCGGGCTCCTCCTTGCTTTATATATATATATACACAACGTTCATAACGTTGTATATATATATATATATATATATATATATATATATATATATATATATATATATATATATACAACGTGATTTTTATTTGCTGCCTCATGCAACTTACTACGGATTTATATTTTTTAGAAAAATGCCTACACCTTCCACGTTGTATGTATATATAAATATATATATATATAAAACTGAGAAGAAAAAAACCCTTAGTGAAAAACAGCAACAACGGACGATTTAATCTTCGACGTTTCGGCCGGAGTCCGGCCTTCGTCAGGAAGGTTCCTGACGAAGGCCGGACTCCGGCCGAAACGTCGAAGATTAAATCGTCCGTTGTTGCTGTTTTTCACTAAGGGTTTTTTTCTTCTCAGTTTTATACCCACGCCTTCGGCCCCCCGCCACCATGCCCGTTATATATATATATATATATAAACAACGTGTAAGTTGTAGGCATGTTTCTAAAAAAATTAATTCGTAGTAAGTGGCATGAGGCGGCAATTATAAATCACTCCCATCATATATGTTTTAGCAATCATTGCGAAGGCACTAAACCGCAGACTTCTAAATATAAAAACTCGTAGCCCGAAAGTGACGAAGCATCGGCCGTCTCATCGGATTTTTTCTTCTTATTTTCAATATAACGAAGCACTGCGGCTGTGCTGAGGGCGCTGAGAAAAATGGATGCCATTAGGAAGTCGGCGTCGACAGAAATCAATTATCTTTTTTTTTTTTTTTTTTTTTCAGGATGCCTTTTTGGATTTAGAAACAGCAACTGAGTTTTCCAAAAACGCTGCTCCGCAAGTGCGAAAATGTGCTAGAGCCAACATCCAGGCTGCACGTTGAGAAATGTCTGCGCATCCACTTACCCGCAAAGCACTCGAAGATCCAATCTCTGCGATCTACGAAATCGTCTCAGAGAATGATAAGCGAAACATCTGCTTAGACATCAAAATGAAGTCTGCGCTGTGGCATTAGGCAATGCAAAGCCTCATGCTTGCATTACGTAATGCCACAGCGAAGACTTCATTTTGATGTTTAAGCAGATGTTTCGCCTTATCATTCGCTGAACTGATTCCGTAGATCGCAGAGATTGGCTCTTTGAGTGTTTTGTGGGTTAGTAGGAGCGCAGGCATTTGTTAGAGTGTAACGGGAAGCAGGCGTGCGGCCGTTCTTAGGCATAGACATTGTGACATTGTGACATTAAGCAATGGAAAACGTCACTCTTGCGTTACTTAATGTCACAACTGAGACTGCGTTTTCTGTTCTAAACAAATGTTTGGGCATCGTCATTCGCTGAGCTGCCTCCGTAAGCATGCGGTGATTGTCTCCCCGAGTGTTGTGCGGGAAAGTAGACGCACGGGCATTTTTTTAAAAGGCAGTATTTTAGATTTGGCTCGAACAAACATAACCCTCGCCAAAAAAAAAGAAGCTTGGATACCGGCCGTGAAGCGAACCAGGTCAGACGTGACACATTAGCCGCAGAAAGAGGCGTCCAATTTATTACGTCACGGTTAAGGTAGATTTTGGAAGCTTCTGACGAGTCTTCCATAATCCATGATGGCTCTTTGACGCTGTACAATTGGTTAAAGCAAGTAGGCAGGCGAGCCGGTTAAGGATAGACATAGTATAGACGGTCTAGATGGGCTCCCCGTAGGAGAGCCGGAGTTGCGCGTCTGTTTTGCAAGGGGGGCCGCCGTGCCGCTATTCGCCGAATTCAATCACGTGACAAACAAAAATCCAATGTTGAGCAGGAATGTCTCTCTACTACGGCCGCTCCACAGCCCCGTTAGCCACTAGCCGCGAACTAGCCGCTAACTAGCCGCTAGCCAACTGTGCTTATGTGCTTTGCTTTTGCATAAGACTGTGTATCATCCATTCATAGGCATTATATCATCCATGTATAATTCACCTGAGCATTACGGCGACCGCGAAGACGGGCGGTGATCCACCGCCCGCCTAGGTCTTACCCGATCCATTACTTGGAAAGTAGTCCGCTACTTTTTCGTGTTATTTTGAAATTGCCAGGTTACTTTTGGGGGCAGTAATTTGTAATGTGACTTCGTTACAAAATATTGTTAACGGATTATTTTTAATTACTCGTTACATTGAAAAATAGGAACATAATAAAGCAACCGGCGCAATATGAGTGTTCAACCACTGTCTCGCCAAAAGCAAAAAACGAGCGCTCGCGCCCATACATTTTTTCAGAACTGCATACAACTATATGCTGCGTTCATGAATAATCTGACAGTGCTTCAAACCTACAGGCACAATACCGCAGCTTTGAGACGTTGTGTTCACGCTTGAAAGACCCATTTGGAAAGGGAGCTTTCGTAGACCGGTTCCTTACCTCCGAATCTCCCAGCGGTGGTAAACGCTGCTAGTGAGCATGCGAACAGCTTTGTCTGAGAATTCCAGGGACCATATCCGGTCGTCGAAAGCTAGCGGGATGGCGGGTGCGGCTTCAGCTTTCCCTGTCTTGCCAGCTTACAGGGTAACGGACTGCGCCTACATTTTTTCTCCTAAATACAATATTTTGTTTCTACGGACTACCATAATACGGGCGTATGAGAAACGCGAAGAAGTGTTGCAGTACATTTTTTTTTTGTAAACATCAAAATAGTTCCATTTACTTTCGTGATAAGTGTACGGACGGGATAAGTAACCTCAATGTAATTTGTAACGTAGCGAGCAAAGTAATAGGTTACTTTTAAACGAAAGTAATTTGTAACGGCAATACATTCCAATTCAGGCCACGTTTTTCACCACGTTGTCAGCTAAAAACATTGACGTCACGCGCATGATATCAGGAGCTGACGGGGAACGCTCGCGGAACCATGGCAATGTGAGTGTACCACAGCATGCGAACTCGAGGGGAGTAGGCCTATCGTCTCGGCCTATCGTTAAAATGTATTTATCTGTTTAGTTAGTTCTTCGTGCCTCAAAACGACCGAAGTCTTTGTATGAGACGCTTAAGTACAAAATGTAGCATGCTCACAAAGAGTCATACATACATAACAACATCCATACATCCACGCATACAATCTTCTAGCAAAAGTTTTGAAGGGATATGGTAGCTATGTGTACAGGAGTGACTCAATTTCACGCTTAAAATGTTCGTAATTAACAAAAAATATCCACAGAGTTGGTGGACATGTCATTAAAAGTAAGTTGCATGCTGGTGACCGGACGTAGCTTCTCCTGATGAAAAGGATAAAATGGACAGGCATGGCTACTAACACGGATAGGTGCGTGGAAATTTACGTAACATAACATAGCACAATCAAGAATAAAGTTGAACGTGAATCATTCTATTAAAAGTAATACGTCTCGCTTACTAATGTTTATAAATTGCTCGATAATTTTTATAAATTGAATATTAGAATGTAAGGATAATCATAAAAACAATCTCTATGGAAATACCGATCATAAATTATACGAATGAGCTTCTTCTTAACTTCAATTTGTTCTGATTCGGATAATGTAAGATAGTTCCAAACAACACTGGCGAACTAAAAGCTTAGAACAAATCAGGCTACAAAAAACAAAAAGAAAAAAGAATAATAAAATTTGAATTTGTAAACTTCTTCGTCAAACGATAAATCATGCCCAACAATTTAAGAGGAGAGCTAACAATATGCGATACACAAAAAGAAAAAGAAAGAAGACTATCAAAATAAATAACAAGGTCATGAACTGGGACGCGTAAAAGAGGAGTAGTACCGAGAATGTAGTCTTTAGAAATCGGTTTTGGTTTTATTAGGATTGATCATTAAATGATTAGATTAACAACACTCACGCACATGTGACACATCGTCCTGGAAATATGCACAGTCGGCGAGTGGTCCGACGCCTAAAGAAGGCTTAAAATCATCGGCGAATGACAGAAGCTTAGAACTTTTTGTGCACGTTTCAATCTCTTTTATAAAAAGAATGAACAACAGTGGTCCCCATTTAGATCCCTGCGGAACACGGGACAAAGGAACAAAGGGTTCTGAGAAGCTGTTTAGAATTCGCACACTGCTTCTGCGATTTGTTAGATAAGACTGAAACCCTACAATACGCATACTGCCATACGAAGAAAGTTTGTGTAGAAGCAGCTTATGGTTCACCCTATCGAAAGCCTTGGACAAGTCGAAATGAAATGTGTTGATTTATCCACGGCTGAGAACGAATAGCGCAGAGCAATGAAAAAATTAACAGAGGTCAGTTTCCAAAGAACGACCTTTCAGCAAGCCATCCTGAAGAGTACTTATCTTCTCTCGGAAGTAGTGAAACAGACGGGTATGAACAAGAATTAAAAAAAAAAAATTAAAACTCCAATCCAAAAATATATATATATTTATAGATATATATACATTCAAGTTGACCGTTGCCTTTATATATATATATATATAATGGAATAAGTTCAGTAGTCACACTCTCGCCTAGTCGTTCCCAATATTATTGTGGTTGCACTACGGCTGCACTACGGCTGACTGTCCACCACGATAATGGAGATTACAGAATATAAATGTCGGCTGACTTTTTTATTTCATTCTGGGAACAACCAAAATAAGCCAAATTTGAAATGAAAACTCGTAAAAACAAACAATGGGGTATTTGAGGCTATAATATTTTAAAAGTTTCTATTCTTGTAAAACGCAGTTTCTTTTATCGCATATTTTGAAGAACGCGACACGTATGGCTTAATTGGAATGCAAAAAAATATATATAGACTTCTTTTTTCTTATTGTTTGCATCGTATCATGGGCGTCGGAATGGACATTACGTTATTGCAGAATATATTGAAGGTTATTACTTGCAATCTCCTTGCGACTGAAGGGAGTCTTCCTCCTCTAGTTCGGGGCTAGCATTCGAGCCTCACCTCGTTACTTGAGACGCCGTGCTCCCACCTGCTACACTTCACGTAATCATTTCAGAGCCAGCTTAATCCACTAAGCGTAATGGCGTAGTTTTTTTTTTCTTTTCTTTTTTTCATTCGCTTTAGCAAAAGTGTTACAGCGTAGCGAAAGATTGATGTTCCTCCCCATGTGTTATAACATAGCTCATACACAAGCACAGTTATAAGCGCTAGTTTCATTTCCTTACGCCTTTAATCAACTCACCGTGTGTTTCCGCCTTACGATCCCCTTAAATTCGGAGCGGTACTTTTTAAATACGTACAAACGAAAAAAAAAAAAAAAAAGAACTACTGGAAGAAAAGAAAAGGAGCAGGTTTCGAAATTCGGGCAGCCCCAAGAGCTCTTCTCGCAGAGGATTGTTCTCCGAGTGGCGGCGTGCGGATATTTCTTCGCTTCATTGGGTTTTAATAAGCGCGCAGGGGCGGCGCCGAAACCAAAATTCTGCGCGAGGGGTTGCTTCGGTGCAGTTTCCGGACGCCGCGCGCAGCTTGAGGAGCTCCGCATGACTTTGCGAATAGTGAGCGGGCAAGATAGCCTAGGCTGAATACATACGTGGCAACGCAGCGCTGTCCCGTGAAGCGATGTCGCAGGAGTCGCCTCGACCACAGTTACAGACTCAAGCCCTCCGTCGAATGGGCTGTCGGAGCTGCAAGTGTGCAGTGAAAAGGAAGATGTGTTTTTTTTTTTCAGCATTGTAACCCCCCTGCTGTAACGCCCTCGGGCACTGCGGGGTAATCTTAGAATAAAGAATAAAGTACAGCATCAGCCGGCCGCCGAGGCATCGTCAAGCGTGGAGCGCGACCAAAGGTGCCTTTAGTCTTGCTCCGCCTCGATCGAAGCAGGCTGAGGGCTGGCCATCGCCGAGCCCAGTTTCGACGCTGCAGACTCTCGCAGAAGTCTTCTACGTCTGCGCCAATCATCTTAAATAAACTGCATTATGTTTGGTGGCGCGCGCGTCACTGTGTATCTTGAAAGGAGCTGTGGCATTTCGTGGCGAAACAAATTTTCTGCTTTCAATAAATACTACATAGAATCACTCCCTAACGTTGATAACTGGGTAAACTTGGCTTAGTTTTTCTTTCTATGCAATGGCAGTCGCCAAAAACAAAATATTCGACGAAACGTCATTATCATCATTTATTAAACCTTAGAGGCCCTTACCGGCATTACACAAGGTGGGGTACCTGCTGAAAAAAAAAAAAAAAAAAAACATTATGTAAAGGAACAAACAAAAAGTGGGTTACATGCTGGAGAATATTGTTTTATAAAGCAAGAGATATCAGCATCATTCATCTCCACAACTCGAAGCCAACGTAAGCGACCAAGTGGCCTGGTGCCTATGCCGCTAACGTTAATCATACCCACGCGCTGGGGTTGGCAAAGTAAAAAACGCGTACTGAGCTCCAGGCATTGTTATACTTCGTTTCAGCTAGAGGCACTGAATGATCTACGCTTAGGCCGGGGTCGCACTGTTTATGCATCATACAATAAACAGTCTGCATACCGATTCGAACGCGAATCACAGCGGCATGCGTGCCTCGAATGCAGCATGGCAATGAGTTCAAGCGGAAAACTTGGCACGCGGCATTCAAACCACGAATATTGCGCTGACCCATGGTTGCAGACTGTCTTTCGTATGATGTATGAGCAGTGTGACCCGGCTTCAGAGTATCGGCACTCCGTTCCCCAATATTTTTGTGGGCGCCGCCATTTTGGTGCTTTGTGCAGAGAAGACGCAACTGCCGATCGTCATAATTCAGAAGTCCGACTTCCTCATTATTAGATTCGGTGTTAGGAAGCTCAAGTAATATTGAACCGCTCTATCACGAGCTGTTTAAACATATGTGAAAGACAAAAAAGCGTTTCTTGTGATTTCAGATAAAGCTTCAGATAAGTGAAAACCATCATTTTAAGCCCCAAGGTGTGTAATGTCGTTACTCTAAAAAGTAGCTTATTTTGCGGCACTATACTCCGTTTCACCGTATGTTGTACCGCAGCGAAGGCTAGAAGCGCAAGCTCATAGCCTAGTCAGCTGTCTTTAATGCACGAGAGCTAATTCTGTTGCCGAGGTGTGCCCTAGAGCAAGGAGCTCGCGCTTGTAGCCTTTCCTGCGGTACATCATAAGGTGAAATAGAGTATAGCCGCATCTTAAGTCCAGAAGCGGCCGATGCTACAAGCGCGAGCTACGAGATTTCAGCGTACCTGCCAAGCAAGCGCGCTCGTGCAGTGGAAGCACTGTTAAGGACCACATGCTCGTGCTTGTTGCATCGGCTCTGTCCTTAAGCTCAAACGAAGTTTTTATTTTATTTGTATTCATTGAGTTTAAATATTTTCATCACCGCAGTGGTTGGACACGAGCCACTTCCCGAGCGTCCGTAGAGGCTTTGATTGTTACGAGCCGAAGTCAGGTGTTCATGCAGTTCTCGTGTCCAATCCATGAGCCGTGCTCGACTGACGTCAGGCGGGTAGTTTTGAGCCCGAAATTATGTCATCAAGCTTTGCAAAGGTAAGACTGAAAAAAATAGTTCCCTTTTATCCTCGCAATTTCACCGTCACAAAGGAGCTTCTGAATCATTGGCGGTCTGTGCGAGTATACTTGGGCCGGACTAGGACCAGCACGCCTCTGCAAAGTCATGAACATTCCAACCCGATATCGTTTCATGATCCCTTTAATGAGGCCATGAAAACGATTTTGAACTCAAGAAACACGTGTTTAACTATTTTCTACAAACCTGCCCGAAGGAAAAATCCATCAATGTAACCCTGTTTGGCAGTCAATGTTTTCTAGTGGACCACTGACTGTGCCTGACTGTGCGTCAAACATGTCTGATTGTCCAACAAGTTACTCTGACCGACAGTCAAACTCCAGTCAGACTCCACTTGTCGGCTTTCTGATGGTTTCCTGGTGGCAGTCGGCAGCCGCGAAATGCCATCAGGATGTCTTGGTGGCGATTCTGATTGTACATCGATTGGCTCTGACTGTACGTCAAAAAGCTTTGACGTGCAGACAGACGTACTGTCAAAGGACGTAAAGTTCGTTTGGATACCACTATTTCGTCAAATCTATGAATACGAAAAATAATCTATGCAAAAGAAAACGATTTCGGAACGTGAGCCCATAAAACCGCTGATGTTAGAGATATGACACGCAGCCGACCGACAACCTTGATCAGAAGCCCGCCGAAACGCCGAAACGCAACTTCGCGACTTCGCCGACTTCGCTACTTCGCTTCGCCCATAGAGGCTTCGCCGAGCTTTCATGAACGATCGTTCTCGACTCGTTTTGTTTGCCCGCTTGCTCCAACCTGTCCATCCTGCCTGGGCTCTACAATGTCTTATATTTTAGTAGAATTTCTACTCGACAAGACCCAGCCTGTTGTGATTTCCGACGATGTAAGGGACTTTAGCGGTGTAGTTGAAGACGACAGGGTGTACCAGGTCTACTGGGCCCGAGACGGGCGAACAAAAGGATCGTTCTACGGCGCGAAAGTACTCTACATGGCAGGTGAGTAGATTGAAGTACGGCGATTGATGTACGAGTGCTTTGCATAACATGCAGAAGTCTTAACTGCATTGCAACCGAAGCATCTCGTATAAAACGAATGGTGAAATCGAGTTTTCTAAGGAAGGGCGTAGCGTAGGGTGTCCGATTTATATGCAAGTGGTCGCGGGTTCGATCCGCGGTCGTCCTGGTTTTCTTTTTTTCTTTTTTTTCCCGAAGATTTTGTTTTATCGAGGCATTTGGCGATATTTATGGGTGCGTATAGCTTTACCCTTTTATAAATGCTGCCCTTGTTGATGAAAATCCCTTGGCAGTGGCAGTCAGACGTCATCTGATGGACCATCAAATGAGGTCTGATGGTCCATCACGTTCCACCAAGGCTGCTGACTGGCAGTCAGTGTCCCAAATTACGTACCTTGATGAAATTTTCAATAGGGTGGCAATATGCAAAATGTTTTGTACAGTTCTATGAATCTTAATACTTCATATAAAATAGATAAACGAAACCGAAACTGACATTCGGCTTTCCCGCCGTACAACGTTTTTTTTTTTTAAACGCAGGTGCCGTTAACAGCAAACTGTTGTCTCAGTAGTATTTTGTGGTCGCTATCGTGGATGGCGTGGTGAGCCATAGTGGCGCTTTGTGGTTTGATAGGTTTGTACCGCGTCGCGACTCCGAGTAACCATGACATTCGTGCTTCGAATGCTGCTTGCCAAGCTGCTTCTTTGGTTGCCACGCTTCACAGGAAGCATGGATGGCCCGATGACCCGTGGCCGCTTGTCAACACAACCCTATCAAACGCATTCAAACGCAGCGGTGTGTGCGAACCTTATTTTTTGTCGACATTGGTTACATCCTATTGTTTCACGAGCGGCGCTATCACAATACGTAGAACAACGATTGTTGCGTGCACGACCTCCTCTACACTAAGGACCACGTCACCCGGAGCGCGCCTAAGGGGCGCTGTCCCCTGATGCGGCCGATATGGCATGAGACAAGGCACTACTACTGGAGATTAGTACCTTTTTGTCTTGCCTTGTTTCGCCTCTTTTCATTTCAGTCTCGCATTAACCACGACAAATGTAAGATTCAACTAAGTCAGCTTGTTTCGCGGGAATTTAATGAAACATCATTGTACAATATTTTAGATAGTTTGCCAAAAGACTAGCGGCTTACGACTGCTAGTCTTGTACATACAAAAAAAATTTGTATGACATAATAAAAATTTTTATTTTCCAGAGGGGGCATTGGCCTATGCAAAACAACTAATTGAAGCGAGTTATGAGCGTGATGCATACATTGAATTGGACGTATCCACTGCTTCAGCACAGAAAAGGATAGAAGCCCTTCGTATCCTCAGCCCTGCTACGAAAGACTCGTTAAATTGGAACCACGTCGCTGGATCAACATGTAGCCATGAAAGCAGAAGCTCGCAACGCTTCGCCAACTCATCCGAATGGCCGGGCTGGAGCCTTCCTGCCAGATACCTCGGCGGCCTCCCTACGACGTTGCTCGCGAGAAATACGTGGAATTAAAGCGTTCATTTTTTCAAACTTGCGCCAATTTAGGTGCTTTCTTTTTGTAATGAAAGCACCATGCACAAGATTTCAGAACGAATTTGAGAACGTTCAACCTTTAATGCTAAGAAATGGCTGATTTATCTCCTACAGTGTTCCTAATATTACCCATACTTTCGGTAATAGGATTACGGCTGAACTCTCTGGCAGGCTTGTGCCAAAGATGTGCTGCCTAAAAGGGAGCATTTTTTTTGCAGTGCATTTTGCTCTAGTCTTTCGACAAAAGGCTGGAAGGACTAACTCACGTTCAAAATTTCACGCGAATTTCGGTTGAATTTTGTTCGCGTGATTTAGTGCACAAAGATGGCAGCGTGATCTTAGGACTCGAGTAAGAACCGAACACGAGAAAACGACGTCCCTCGCGAAAGTTGTCAAAGTTTTCGCGCGGATTTCTCGGGGAAGTTTGGCGAGTTGGCGAGCGAGTGAAGCGGCTGTTTGCGCCGAGCCGGGATTAGCCGGCCGGGCCTCGTCCGCGTTGTGTGCTCAGCGCCGGGCGGCTCGGATGGTGGTCTGGCGGCGGTGGTTGCGCCCGAGTCGAGCCGCGAACAAATAGGGCTGCGGCTAGACGCCCCCCTGTTGACGGAGCCGGGCAAACAGGGAGGCGCGCCCGTGCAGTGCCCGCTTCTGGGGGCGAGCCCGAGGACTCGGGGGAAGTCGGGCACCATTGGAGCGTCACAAATTCCGACGGACGGGCTTGACATGCCTCGCGCAAAGCATCGCCCCGTACACGTGGAGGATGCGAAATCAACTACCGCCATGGCGCTTGCCTCCGACTGCTGGGTTTACCAGGTCCTCAAAAGTGGTTCCTCGACTTCCGCCCAATGACGTGTCGTACAAGTGTTGCCTGCTGCCATTCTTACGGAATCATAGCAGCGGTGCTGGACGTGGCAGGTGCCTGTTCTCTCTCCTACTTGTCAGTTGACGTATGCGGAGATCATGTCGCCTGCTTCTTGCGCAGCGGTTGAGGTGACGTCAGAACGACGTCGAGCTCCGATTGGCTCTGATCGAAGGATAGTGGGTAGACAAACCAAACTAGGGAAGTGTTCACGGCGTACGCTGAGATCACTCCAGTAAGGATTTTAACGTACGGGATAACGAATTCAGCAGCTATTTTATTTGGGTGATGATATCGGCGTGGTGTCGCCCCTACGTGCTCAGGAGGCGCACTACTTTCATTACAGCCCCCCACACACACGCGCTTTATCGTGTCTAAGACATGCTTCGGCACGACAGTGATACGGTTAATTCCAGCTCTGTTATCTGTAGCATCGTGATGTTTATTTTAGAACATCGAATACAAACATTGAAGCGCAGGCGTACAATTCATCCAGTTATTTACGGTGCAAATACAATGTCACGATTCGTGCGTTGACCTGCCCACGGAAACGACATTTTTTTTGTTTTTTTTTGTTTTTACTTCCTCTCTTTGTAGACCAACTTTTTCTTAACCATTCAACAGCAAGTTCGATCGCACAAAATACTAAACAGGTGGTTTAGATGTGCTTAGGAATACTACACATGGCCACAAGGAAGTTCCAAAAAAAGCCATTCATTTTATTAAAAAAAAAAAAAAACTAATTCGAAAAGATTCTTTTAAGACACACGATGATTGAAGAAGTTTGTGGGTGAACACCTGAGAAATAGTTATTTTAGGCTTCTCACCTACGGCAAACCAAATAATAGCGCTATAAAATAACGCCGGATTAAGATAATTTTGTACGCAGAATCGTATCTTTTCTTCAGGGTGCCAAGGTTGAGAAAGAGCGACAAATTCCTAATTTAGATTTAAGAAAAAAATAGCGCTTAGTCGGTGGTAATTAGGCGTTCTCGGGACCTAAGAATAGCTGGTGCAAGACGCGGGCAGTCGTCGTGTCAGGGCGCGATAAGAGTGCGAGAGACTCTTCGTCCTTTAAAATGGCGGCTCTTCCTCTCCCTTGAGGGCGGCCTGCCACCGGCACAGGTGGACAAGTCCACGTAGGAAGGAACACGTCAAAGTAGGAAACCTAAATCTTTCCTACTTCAACGTGTCCATTCTTCCGGCGGCGAATTTGCTTCATACAGACGGACACGTCCATGTCGCGTAGGCTACGTAAGCCAGCCCAGAAAACAGTGGGCTCTCCTCGGGGAAGTTCCTTGTTCAACAAGGGTCTTTTTTTTTTTTTTAGTTTTGCGGTTCTTTTTGCGAGCCTGCCGATTGCGGCAGTGCGCAAGTCTCGAACGCTCATCGTATCAATCGAGGCCGATACTGCGCACTTCATCAGGGGCAAAGCATGCTCGTGTATCGAGTCAATAAATACGTATTCTACGAACCTGCTGCGTCCCTGCATGTTTCTCCCCCGCGGAACTTCAAGCCAGTTATTGAACGGACCCACCCTCGCTAGAAATACAGCGAGCTGCAGACTAGTCTTGACAAAATAAATAATAAAAACAAAGACACCAATTACGCGACCCAATGGCATCTCACATTTATAAGCGTGTCCCCCCAAGAAATTTGGTGTTTTGTAACCGCAAAAATAAACTAGGCATCGTCGAACGTTCAGATTCTACCCGAATGTAGCACTGGCCCGCACAAACCAGACGTCAGTATATTTCAGAACGAACCGTTATCGTACTACAAGGTTATACGCGATTTTTCGGTAATGTTTAGTTGTAGAATGGTGGCCGAGAATTCCCACGAATTCATGGATGTGAATGGCGTAAACTACCGAGAACGCGCTCCATTTTCCTTGTCAAAAGGTTAACAAAATCTCTTATAAGTTTTGAATAATTTATCAGTTATTTCTGCGATTTCGACGTGTGGTCCAGACCCCATAGCGGTACGTTTTAGGCGGAGATTTCGGCGACGTGTTTTTTATTCTGGCGGTCAAAATAAGCGTGTAAACTAAGTGGGAAGGGGGGGGGGGGGGGGCGCTGTAAAGTTTAAATATCCACAATTGACATCTGGGCGATAAGCATAAGCCGCATCAAAAAATTAATCTGACTTCCAAAGGCATGTTATTCCCAGACATTTATTTTACTTATAAAAATAAATAATACGTTTTAGCTTTAAATTTCTTAACTCCCCTCAAACAGGTGAAGGTCATAATAATTCTGGGAATTAAACTAGCAATTTCACCTAATATATTACTCCGATAGTGCTATAGCTGTTCTCGCTATAGCTAATTAATTATTCTGCTATAATGTTCTCGCTATAGCAAATTATACTTCAATAAATAAATAATATTAAAAAAAAGTCAGGAATATTTTATGAACTGAACTCATTGGGAAATAGCGGTTTATGATATAAAGGGTGTTTAACTTTATTTTTAACAGCTTAAAAAATGGAGTGAGAGTTTGACGAATACTCTCATCACTATGCATTTATGAGGCGGATAAGGACTTAATAATCATGCGAAGTTGGTTAATCAACTAGAATTTTTAGTAAGGTATTAAATATTGGTTTTAAGGGTCACGTTGGAATCGCAGTATTGACAACAGTTACCATTAGACGCGAAACCAATTTTTTTTTAAATCTGCGAAAAGTGTTTTTGATATATTAATCGAGGAATTTTGCAATTTCTTCAACCGATTGACAAATTGCTCGCAAAACGAGCGCTTGAAGCTCAGGTCACAGTTTGCGCTTGGAAAAGTGACGTAGTTGTTTAGGTCACGTGGTTACTCGTGTCGTCGACGCACACACCGAGCAACGTTACTATACTTCGTCTCACCCTAGGATAGACTAAAGGTAAACGTTACGGGCCACCAGATCCAATCACGAACCACTAAAAATTGCTCGCTATTTTGCTTCGATGCACGTGTCGGTGCCTGCGTCTAGGATCACTAATGCGTATGGGCGGACAGTGGTTCAAATTGAATAGCACTGAGTGACTGATTAATTTTACATCGCAAATAAAGCCACGACACACCGCCTCTTTGCATTGTCGAAGCTATAGAAATGATGCAGCGCTTTTTGATTTGGAGCATCATTCGTCCTCCTCTAATCAATGTTAAGCATGTCATAGTTTCGCGTGTAACGTGATTGGACCTGGCGGTCCGTAGTTCTGGCGTTTAGTTCATCGGAGGATCAGACAAAGTGTAGATCAGCTCTGTTCTGGAACTAGATGCTGCTTGCACGAGCAGTAGACCTCACCACCCCCACGGCTCGCATCCCGTTGTTCGACGCGCCACCGTTTCGGGGGGTACGGCTGCTATGGTAAGTGAAGTGCATTCTATCGAACACATAGGTTTCGAAGTACAGCGTCTAGTTGACTTTTCACGGTACTCTATGGAACATAGTTTTTCGAACCAAAATCTAGATGGCGCGTCAAACTACGGGAGGCTAAAGCCCCTCGATGTGTTTGCGCTCGTCTTGCAAGTAGCGTCAAATGCGCGAGTGCACGAGGCCCATGTCTCGAGCGGCCCTTGGAAGCAAATGGCGGCGCAGCACTGAAATGAGCGGGCCTTGGAAGCAAATGGCGGCGGAGCACCCGCTCATGGCACGTGTCTCGAGCGCTTCCACAACAATGGTTGGCGGTACTTGTAAAAAACGCTTTTATCAAGGGGCTTTACGGGAGGCAGTGGTACCCCGCGGAGGGAGTTTCACAAATGATGCCTTCTAGTAACGTTGCCACCGTGGACACGCTTCCGCGATAGCAACCGTCCGACTAGAACGACGACGTCACCATTTCGAGCCTCATTGTGGTCAGGGCTTGCGAAGCTCTTTTTGAAGAGCGCAATTTTTAAATCGGGTGATAAAACGCAAAATTTGATTTAAAAAAAATGAGCTTTTTGAAAAATGTTTAAATTGGCCTGGCCTCTAATTGTAACAGCCGTTATTACTACGATTCCAACATAACCCCGAGAACCAATAAAATAAAAAAAGGTAATTAAGAAAACTTACTTTATTAGTCAACTTACCGTGGCGGTTATCCCCTCATCCAACGTCCGCCGATCCTTATAGATACATGTTATACATTCATGGTATCGCGTAAGTGTTCACCGAGTGCCATTTTATCCCCGAGTACACGACGCTTGCGCCATTTGACACGGGAGATATGCTTTTTTTCACCTCGTACGTAGCTGCACTGCGGCGAGGCGAGAAAAAAAAAAAAATGCAATACCGCGGATGTTGCTTCTTCGCAGGCCTTGGTGCAAGTGGAGGAGCGCACTTAACGGAGCTAACAGGCCCGCGCGAACAAACTACAAGCGGTGAGGAACATAGCAAAACGTAAATGTGCTATAAACTGGTGGAGACACACGAACCGAATAGTACTTTAGTCGAGCTAATAACGGAACGCTTTTAAATTCTTTAGAAGTGTACCATATCTATCCGCCTGTGTAGTGCCCCAGCTATCTCAGCGGCCAGTGCTCGGAAAGTTATGAGTGGTGGGTTGATGCCTCTGGATGCTGGACACTTGGGCACCGCAAGAGTCATGTGCTGCTATTCTGACGCTGCAGAAGAGCGTCAGCACTCGCGGGAAAACCGGTGAGAGCAAGAATCCTAGAAGAACGGAGGCGTTCTTCTAGGCAGTGCTTCTTTTTCACAGTTTTTATCCCGAATTGAATAGACTATCTTTTTCCGAACCATGCTGTGCATTTTCTTCATCGTTCCTTTCCCTCTAATGCCACATTGTCAGCCAACATGGTCGAGTGGGTGTCATTGTCATGGTTTTTATCACGAACCAAGTAGACGATTTTTGTCAGAAACTTGTTGCATGTTTGCCCTGTTGTTCTTTCCAATCGTGTGACTCTGATCGTGATTTATTTGTTTTGATAATGGCTACAATTTTCTTTTTGTCTTTGGCATGCTTGAGTTTTTATTGGTGGGAATTGACGTGTGTCTTTAGTGTTGCAGTGCTGTGGGTCACTGCCAACGCTTTCGATTTTTTTTTTGTATGTATCTGATTATGCACTTCGAATTAATGCTGTACCACTCCTGTTAAAGACTCGAAGAAGTCGAGTTCATTCGAATAAATAAACTAAGTAAAACATCTGGTTCGCCAAACTGGTTATTGAACAATTTGGATGACCCGCTTTCGAGACCGGATTCGCCTCCATTAACGAATACATGGTTTGACGAATATTTGCGTGCTCGAAACGAAGATGTCATATCACCCACTTTTGGCTTACTAGGATGTCAGTAAAAACAGTTTCTTTCCCAGTTATACTAGTTTCACTAGCATTTGGACCAACCTGACCAGTTTAATTCCCTGTTAGACGACTTTGATTACCAGCTAGGCCAGTTAGCTTTCCTTACTGCTCTGTTCAATAATGCAGGCTATTAGCTTCTGTAAACGGAAACTGTCTTCTAAAGGAAATTTACCGCACATTCCTAACGTTTCTGTAAAATACGAGATACAGCGCTATAAGTATTACGGCGCGGTTAGACGCCAGAATGCTTACCCTGCTGCATTATATACCTTCTCCTGTTTTCAATCCTTTTTTTCTAGTACCAACTCGCCACGACCCGAGGAAGCACACATCAGCATTATGGTGTTCACCAACCGGCCTGAATAAGCTTGAAGGTAGAATTTTGTTCTGTGAATAGCCAACCAGATGAGCCGCGGCTTTCCAAGCATAAGATGTCGTCATTTCCTCACCCATTGTTTCTTGTCTTTCACCATCAGTTGAATTTCAAACCACGGTGTCGTGAGCTTGGCGATTGATCCCTTGGGATTTATGCTTGTCATATCCACTACCCGAACCCCGTCACGAGACACGCACTTTCGACGCATCCTTTGCTGCTAATAAAGTGTGGGCCCTACGATTCCTTACTCCACTGTTTGTCCATCGGCGCCTCCGTCGTACTGATCTGGGATGTCGCAGCTTCAGTGATAACTTTACAGACCAAAAGATTCCGGATCCTGACCTTAGAGTCGGCGACCACATAGGAGCCATCTTTTGATGTCATGACCTTAACCCGACGCAGAGACGCCTCTTTTCCCCGCCTTGAATGTGAGTAGCGCCTCTTGTCTAAGGCCGTCTGCTCCATCCACCAATTTGCGTGGTCTCCCTCGTCTCTCTCGTTCACGCTTGTACATGTGTCGCCAATCAACAATTCTTCCACAGCATTCACAATACACTCAGAACGACTCACTAAAAGTCACTTTTTTCAAAGTACCGAACAATTCACGCGCGTATCCGCAGTAGCGTCCGTGAACCGTTCGGCGACCAACGCATCACTTCACATCGACTCACTAAAACACATAATTGAAAGTTATACAGACGAATCGCGAGGTTTATACATTTGTGTCTCTTGCTTCTCCGGTATCTTTTTACGTACAAACATTATCCAGTAATTTCCAACACCGCCGAGTTGCATGCACCGCCAGCCGCCAGCGAAATTAGCGAGTTTGTACTGACTCGGCATATGAGAAACTTTGGTGGACAGTTTCCAGAGAGTTTAAAAAAAAGTAGCGATATTCTAACACGCAGACTTCATAGACCATACCGCAAAAAAAAAGCCTCACCTTTTTTTTGGCCTAGCAAAAAATTGAGTTTGCTTTTTAATGACCTCACTGCGCGGTGGCCCGGTGAAGCAGCAAGCCTTGAGCGGAAACTTGCCGCCGGCTTCTTTCTATTTCGCTCGCATTTATTATTTGGATTCCACGGAACAATTCGGTGTAGAATTGAGGCCTCCATTGGGGGAAAAAAAAGAAGGTCATTCCAATTTTACGATGGATCAGTTCTGCCGAGCTCCGCAGAAGCGGCTATTTTACGGCGCCCACGAATCGCCGAGTCAGCACGACTGATAGTTTTCCGGCCTTCATTGGCACACGGTGAAGGGAGGATGAAATTCTCAAAAAAAAGAAAGATACAGCGGTCTGGCCGTTCGAGGCGTTTCTTCTTCGAAAGAAGCGAGGAGGGCGGGTGGAAGCCGCGGGACCCGGAATAAATGCGCGCTCGGCGCGAGCCCCGTGGCCGGCGGGAGGAGCCCGAAAGGTCTCGCTGCCGGCAGACGCAGGCAGCGCTGCGACGTCGAGCCCGGCGCTGCGCGGACAGGGCGCCGCCGCCGCCGGCCCGAGAAAACAAGGCCCCCTTTATAGGCTTCTTGTCTGGCGCTTTTCGTCGTAAAACTCCAGCTGTGTTTTCCTGAGCGCGGGGGAAGGCGAACGGTCGCAATATCGAGGGCCGTCGGGGCACTTGGAACTCGGGGAACGCTTTATTGTGCGCCAAAAGAAGAAACAAAAGCAAAACGTCATTCGTGTCCCCCGCATGCAAAAACGACACTGTGCCCAGCTCGCTTTCTTCTTTTTGCTCTTTTTGTGTTGCAACTGGTCGGGAAATCCGGGGACCTGGCTGCATCCATCGTGCGCGCTGTGCAGCGCTGACCCGGAAGGCAATAAAAGGCCAGTCCCGAGCCGCTTTCTCCGCGCCGCGGAATGCTCCTAATTTCGCCTCGGAAATGGCGGGTCCGGTGCCCATGGCCGCCCGAACCGCCCACGCCGAGCGACGGATGCGCCCCGATCACGCAATGCGCGTGGCCGGCAGCCTGCCCGCCAGGCACGGCCGAACAAGCGGCGGCGAGGGGACTGAGGAACGTTAAGAGATACTGCGCGTCCGAAGCAATAGCAATCGAAAACAACCTCTGACGGTACATCGGAAGCGTCTCGCAGAAGCGTCCAAATTGCTCCTACCAAGCTCTAGAAATGGGGGGTGAAGTAACAATAGCATTTTTTTCATTCGAGGCTCGCCAACCGAATGTAGCTGAACTTAACCGTCCAAAAAAGTTCATGCATTTAGCCGAATTAAGGCATCAGCCGAATGGACATCTCAGCCGAATCGATATGACGGGTGTCATCTCGATTCGGCTAAAGTGGCAATTCCACCAAAGTTCTTATTCCGCCAGCAGGGGTGGAAGCAAGCTTCAGCCTTTTGGAGCAGGTCTGGGAGCAGCAAAGATGCCTCTTTGCAGCAGCTTTGGAGCAGTAAAACTTCAGCTTTGCAGCAGCTCAGGAGCAACAGAAATCGAGTTTCGCGGCAGTATAAGCAAATCTTGGAGCTGGTAACCCGAGTCAAACTTGGTGCTGTAAGCACAGATGTGTTTTTTTTTTTAAATACAAAAAAAGAAATATAAATTAAAAAAGCCTCTCCATGTGGTGTTCCCGAACCATTTCCAAACATAACGTTTCATACGTTCCAGCCCATTAAAAAAGTATTTGAATGGCTACCATTGAAAACTGTCCTGGTGGTAGCGGGTTGGTTCCTCTCATGGATTTACAATAGACATAGGCAACTAAAGAAAAACAACTTAAGCCTCATGAAAACAAAACATATTAAATATTTAACAACCATAAATCGCACGTTCCATAGGTTAAAAACAAAACCATTTCAATCTGCAATAGAATGGTATGAAACGAAGTTCAATACTGACTACCATTAATTAGAAAATACAAATATTTCTAGTCCCTGTTTAGCAACCAAACGTATTCCAATAATCTTTCAGAGTACAAATCAAAAGCATTCCAATACTCAACAGAGTACAAATCTACTCTATCTCATAAGAGTACAAATGCAAAATATGGATAACTTCATGATACCACCTATACCATTCCTGCTCATACATACGCACTTAATTAACCCTTACTAAAAAGGCATCACTGACTAAATAGAAACGAGAAAGCTTGATTAGGACTTTAATAAAATAAATTGACTAACAAAACTAGCAAGTAAGACCACAAAACGGAAGGTATTCCTTAAGCCAGTGCGGCACGCAAGTTTGTTACTTGCACAGGGGTTGCGTGACGTCAAAACTCCGAGCTCTTATTGGCGTCGTCTTGAGGTCACCGCATCTGCTGTGCAAGAAGCAGACGACTTAATCTCCGCATTGCTTGGATGCGTTCTAGCACAACGGTTTAGAATGTATTTCACTCAGCAGGACATTCCCACTGTTCTCCTCGTCCTCCTGCCGACTTTCTGTTTGGGTGCCAGCGGGCGTATTCGCCACGTACGTCACTCACAAGAAACTCTAGAGATGATCGAGGCCACCAATTTTCGCTTATGTTACGACACGAATGAGGAACGCGGAAGCAGTCTCAGCAAAAGCACCCCAAACACGCAAAAAATACATATATTATGCCAAATGTTTAATTTTATAGAGTAGTAATTGCTTTCCCAAGAAATCACATGATAGGTGAACAAATGCCAGCAAGCTTTTATGTACATTTATATACCACAAGGTCCCGAGAGAATGCCCACTCAAAATGAAAAGGTAAATGGTGTGTGCGTGCGTGCGTGCGTGAGTGCGTGTGTGTGTTTGTGTGTGCGCGTGTGTGTGTGTGTGTGTGCGTGCGTGCGTGCGTGCGTGCGTGCGTGCGTGAGTGCGTGTGTGTGCGTGCGTGCATGCTTGCTTGTGTGCGTGCGTGCGTGAGTGCGTGTGTGTGTGTGTGTGCGTGCGTGCGTGCGTGTTTGTGTGCGTGTGTGTGCGCGTGCGCGTGCGCGTGCGTGCGTGCCGGCGTGCGTGTGCGAGTGTGTCGGCCCCCCCCCCCTCGAAACACTCGCACACGCACGAACTATAAGCTATGTGAAACGGGAACTCCTCAACTTTCAAGTTTCCTAACTTTTCCCTCACCACAGTCCCGGGCTTTAAACATCCTTATTAACTATCACCAGCTCGCCTGCGCACTCACTGTCTTTTCGTTACTTATACATATCGCAGACACGGCGAACTCGTGTGTGCAGTAAGTATGTGGGAACTCGCTATGGAAGTCCCCAGTCACGAGTGCGGCAGCAGAACGCGGACGCAGTGATTCGCGCTTCACAGTCCGATATAGACGCAAGAACCCGGCCCCCTCAAACTTGGGTGTCACAGAAACCGTTATCGTGCGCAAAAATCACAAAAAAAAAAAAAAAAAAAAATATGCGGGAACAAGTTTGGAATGTGCATGCCATGGGAAGGGAAGGGATACCCCGATAGTACGGATGCTGCAGATTCATGTGTCACGGTGCGATTAGCACGAGAGAACCCGCGGCGACCACGCTTGTCGCGTATTGAGACTGCAGATCACGCAATAAATGCGAATTAAAAAAACAACAACCGGGATGTGTGATTTTTTGCGGCGGGCATTTGGGCGAGACTCTACGGCAATTTAATGCCGTGCGTGTGGTATTTCGAATACACTCAGTCATGCCCAGTGCCACTGTGCAAAAAAGAAAAAAAAAAAAAGATTAATGAAATGACGAAACCATCGTTTCGTCATTTGTGAGAGTTCTGATGAGTACTCTGATAAAGCGACCCGCGCATGTTCCATTTTCGGAGAGCAGACTTGCACGCCGTTGACACGCCACATCGGTACGGTGGTTTCATAACAATAGGAGGTCCTTTTAGCAAACCGTTATCGCGTACCGCGCACTACGGGAGCCTTTGAAGCGCGCGTCCGCGGTCGCTGTATCACTCGGACGCGCGCTTAAAAACATGCTTCAAAGGCTCCGGCAGTGCGCGGCACACAGTAACGGTTTACTAAAAGTCTCCATTGGTTCAGAATTACCTAAACGAACACAACACAGTAAACCACTGTGGCCAATAAAGAAAAATACACCAAGAAATATCGCCCTAAAAAAAAAAAAAACTTCTTTGGTTAATGTTTTGCGCGACATGTGCGCTTGGGAGCTGGATCGTGCAGCGAAAGTGGATTATCGCACACTGGCGCAATTGGCGCAGCGCTTTCACCCCTGCGCTAGAAGATTCAATTATAACTACATTTTTTTAATGATGCTTAGCTCTCAGCTCGGCTGGGTAGCCCAACCTCGGCGGGATTCTCGGATTTCATTTAATTTTTGAATAGTTTGGCTGCTGCAATTCAAATCGGCTCACTTCTCAGTCTGGCTTGAAGTCTCAGTTCGGCTCAGGCTTCTCGATTTGGCTGGAGGGCTAACCAGGTAAGACTAAAGGTCGTTTCACCCATACAAACCATCGCTAATTTTACCACTAGGAACAGTGTCGACGCAGCGCTGACTATGTTTCATCTCACCTTAGCATGGACTAACTGCGAAGGCTGTGCAAGCGTGAGCGCGTAGCCTAGACTGGCCTAGACTGTCTTCACGGGAACACTCGCTGCAAGAGCGCTTACAGCCACCGAGGCTTCACCCAAAGCAATTAGCTCGCGCTCTTAGCACGCGCGGCTAACAATAGTCCGTACTAAGTTGAGACAAAGTATCGAGCGTACCGTAGCACCGATGTAGCAGCGCTGCGTTCACAGTGTTTAAGTTGGCGACGTATGCCAAGCAAAGGCAGTGTTAACCGTGCGCCTACTATTTCGAAAATCAGAGTGAGGTATCCAGACACAATCCTAGCTCCGAATATTGAAGGGCGGGGAGCATGCTTAGTGGTCAGACCAGTCAGACGTCCTTTTATAACAATTTTAGCAAAACGCTGAATCTAGCGCCTACGCGAGCACGCCCATTGGTAGTGCCATTGCAATGCGGCTTCATCTGTCTCTAATATTAAACAGCGCACAAAACGTGATGTACCAGCTAGCTCAAATTACCACTTTACTTCATCTGTCTCTTCTTTTTGAGTTCGTTCGAAGCGTTTCGATGTATCTTTCTTTCCTCCAAATGAAACAAAGGAGTGGCAAACCGGAATCGAATTCAACCCGAAACCGGATCCCAACTGTTATTTTTGGCCGAACTGGAAACGAATCGAGTCGAAATCGTCTCCGCCATCTTCGAACTGAACCGGAATTGAACCGGGAAAAAATGAAACCGTAATTAATTCAAAACGATGCAGTCCTTTTTTTTTTTTTTTTTCCTGAATACCATTAACAGATTTTTTTGAAAATACAAAAAAAAGTCTAATCTATTCCTCTTTTGCGGTCAAATCTTCATTACAAGATTGCAAGGCATGAGACATGGTGGGATATTATGGCGTGTTTGTATTATTAATCTGATCAATTATGTGATGTCACGTGTCACGTGATATTTTGCGACGTGGTCGTGTGACGTCAAGGTATCAAGTCATGGTATCGGGTGTGATGACGCCACGTGACAGCATGACGTCCCGTGTCCTAACGTCACGTCACATGACGTCACACGACGTCAATGCGTCAAGCCGTCGTATCGTTTGATTGCATGACACAAGTTTATAAAAGGACTTTACAGTCAATGTTACTAAAGAATGCCGCAAATAGTGGCCAGGCTCTCTGAATCGACCGCAAAAATCGGTTTCTTAACCTATCGTGGTACGATTTATTGCAGCGTTGCCACAGGTGGTGCATTTTTTCCATAAAATTTGCAAAGAGACACCATACCTGAAAAAAAAGTAAAAAAAAAAAAAAAAACACTTAACTGCTATAGAAACGCAGTAAAGCCAGCTGGTCATCAAACAATAGGGCGTCTTTTGGCACGGGTGACGAGAGAGGGCGCAAGCGGTAACGACGCCAACTGCCGCCAACGAACGAGCACACGGCTCCGAGAGCAGAAGACAAATGGCAGACGATATTTTTGACTCAAAAGCGGCAATATACTATTAAACATAGGCCGGGAGTTTATCCCGGCTTATCCAGCCCTGAGATGACGCACAAAAGAAGTCCCCCCTCCGTCAAAATAGCAATGAAAGATGAAGAAATGGGAAGGGTGGCGAGGATAATTTTAATCCTGGTTGGAAAATATTTTCCAGGTCCAACTTTAAGAGCATGCTTCAGAGGCTCGTGTAGTACGGTACGCGGAACACGGCAACGGTTTGCTAAAAGTTCCTTATGCCAAGTAGAGTATAGAATACTACTTTGCTTTATTAAAAGGAAAATATTTATTAGCGAGTGTGTCTCTTATTTGCACAGTGAATAGACCTTAAGCATTTTTGGTGAGTTCCAAAGAGGGCGCCCTCTTCGTCTGCTTTTCGACACAATTATGGACCAGAAGATTTGAAAATTGCGTTGACCATTGGTTAAAGAAAGAAAACGATGTCTCGCACGCTGACATTTGTCAAAGTTTGTTATCAATCACAGCATCCAATCATTAGGCGCTTCTTGAAACTCCTACTTACAAACTAGCAAAAAGTATCTTTAAAAAAAAAGGAGCTAAAGAGACGCGTTTCGCAATTTTCGTAGTTCCTTATCAAAACGGTCAGCTTCAGGATTTCACCGTTCAACGTGCTATGTTCGGCAGTGGTGCAGGGGTGAAAACTGACATCAGCCTTGCAACATCGGGAAATGTTTTGTGTCAAGAAAAAGGCACGAAGGAGGGAATTCATCTGAAACATTTGTGCAGGTCAGCGAATTTGAGCATCCGAATGCGAGAGCTGCATAAGAGGTGCTCAGATTCACGAGGAGCGCTCTGAGTAAGTTGACGCGTCACTGCGACCTAGCTGCGTCCCATTCCGAGTGGCCTCCTATTGCGTCCCAAACAAGGATGGCGCGCCGTTATCTTTAAGACAGTTTGAATCATGTTTCTAATATTTCCGATTGATATGGCCATAGATATGGCCACAAATGCGAATAAAGTCTATTGACCCGTATCTTGGCAAGTACAAAGCTCTCCCTCAGCCAGGCTGAGCCAGCTTAACCGTGTAGAGAAAATGTTCACATGGTTCCGCGCTGTTTCTAATATATCTTATGCATTACTGCCTTTTAATAAACTTGTGGAATAGACGGTAACTATCTTTTTTTCTGGAGATAAAATCTCTCTTCCTTTTGCATGGTGCGCACTAGTGCACGTTTTATAATTTACTAATAAAAATGCAGAGGAATCTGTCGCCTCCCAAGCATAAGTCATTATTGCTTTATGTGGTATTTACGTTTGAAATCTATTTCCAGACGTAGATAAGTATTGTTTTGTATAGTATTGTATCGCAAATCAAGCTTTAACCTCAGTACGATGACGCGTGAATACTAGAGTGAGCAATTTCGATAACTCTTTTTTGCATGAAGAATCACGGTGCTGTATATAAACAATGTTTGTTAGAAAAACAATCGGTGTGATTGCCGCTGAGATTAGCTATGAAATGTATAGACTCAAAACATTTGCCTTCATAGCTTTCATAGCTTTTAGAAAGTAGCACGCGTATATTGGCGCGCAACATAGAAATTAGCACGAGTATGTTGTGTGCTACATATTCGCTCAAATATAGTTCAGGGTGCTTTTTTTTTTTTTCTTGGCTTTAGGGATTTGATTTTTAAAAGCCATGAAAGCTACACTAACGCGGTCTGTACAGATGAGCTACACTATCTTGTGGACATATATACCTAACTTTCGCATTAGTGCGAATAAACACATGGTTCCAATTAGAAACTTGTTCGGCGTAATCGGTAACCACTAAAGCGATAAATTTTAGAGAGACCGTACGTGCGCGGGAAGTGCGTTTGCGCGCCCATGTTTTGGCTCGTATAACGGGAGCGAGGCTGGCGGTACAAAAACGCGGATGATGAGAGACTGGAAAAAATGCGCGGACGTGGGGTGCTGCATCATACCGAGAAAGAGCGGGCTTGCATGCAGCGGAGCCGTCGCCGACATCGCTCAATTCGCGCTCGGCTGTACGATAAGGCCTCTGCCCGCAAAATGAACTCCGGTGTATACAGGCAAAGAGCGCTGCACGACCCGATTCGGGGCCCTGTGCTCTCGGTGCGCGGATTGCCGGCGTCGTGCCGAGTGGCCAGCGGCCGGCCTGTCTGGCCCAGCTGCCGGGAGGCCCAGGGACCGGGCGACGGAAGCCTCCCGAGCGACCGGAAAGGAGATTAGACGCGTCGCCATGGAGACCGCCAACGGCGGATGCTGCGCGATGGACGCGAGTTCGTGCACGAGCCGCACGCGCGGTCGCAGCCCGCGAACACGCTGCTCGGACCCCGCGGGGCATCCGTGCCGCCGACCATGGACACTGTCGGAATGACGGCGCTCTCGCTACGCCCCGGGATTTATCGGCACCATTCGGGGAAACACTCTCCCCGCGATGCTCCGGGCAATGGCCGCAAATCTCTCTGGCTCGCGCTGGCTGGCGTTAGCCCGGCTGTACGATTCCAGATGCTCTTTGAATACGTCGTACGGCTGCGTTCGTCTCGGACACGGGAAATGTGCGCTTGATACCGGCGCCCGCCAGTGTTCACGGTAAGAGACGAGTTTAGACGCAACTCGTCCCGAGCTAACCGGAAACGGGGATTTCTTTGCGCCGCTTTCTAACCCACGGTGCGGTTGGTCCACGCGAGTTATTCTAAGTATACTAAGAAAAAAACTTGTTGTCAACTCCGACGCGGTCCCCGACACCCTCCGACTTCTACGAGTGCTGTATCTGGTCGCCGCCCCCTTACTGCGTCTCTTGACAGACGAGACTGGCCTCTTAACATGTACTCGCCAATTCGCAGTTGCGAGCTACCCAGAAATAATTATCCACTTTCAACCAAGTTTTATTAGAAAACAGTGTACACATACTATAGGTATTCTAAAGAAAACCGGTTCATTTTTCTGTCCACTGTCTATAGCTTTTTGGCCGCTTTATTGTGTAGGCGTTCTATAGAACATAGTGTATAGACATTGGAAATAAGTCGTGTAGAAGTGATATAAATTTTCTAAAAGCGTTTCTAACCCAGTTTTAAAATCACTGAACTAGCGTTTCGTAAAGAAAATTCCGCAACATTATTCTTTCAGCTGTCACAATACGTCCATAGAAACTTTCCCAGGTTGCTGCCTCGTGTACTTAGGCAGGCATCACAAATACACACGCCACATAGCACTCAACACAGTTGTTATTCAGTAGTGTTGACTGCTCCACTTTCAAGTGCATATACAATACACTTGAACGGTAACCACCTCAGAAGATAAGACGATTACGAGTATATTGCTTTTTTTTTCTCGCCAATATTTTATAACGAAATGCGGTTTTTAAGGGTTGGTGACCTCTGCCTCTAGCCAAGAAGCATTGCAAGATGCGATAATTATTTTACACAGTCGGAAAAAGCAGCCTCCTCAAGGAGGTCCCCACTGGGTGTGATATCACTTCTCCGCAATGCATCAATTGTTATTCTATTGAGTCTTGCCTTCATATATCGAGGCGTGGTGATAGCCATTCTCTAGCATTTATATCATCTGAACCTTATAGACTTCGGAACTAAAAGAGTATAGAAAATGTATGAAAATGTGTGGATAGAACTTGACCGCATCGGAAGTTGAAAGGGTCGTTAGAACGTGGAAAGGATTTTTATAAACTGTCTGGAACACTTTTTTGTAAAGGTAGCTCGTGCGTAAAGAAAAAGCGAAACACATGAATTAGGTTTCACACGCAGGCACGGTAGCCAGTCAAGGCGTTTTTCATCCACGGTGGCCAGACTAGCCTTGCAGCGTGGCTTGCAAACGTCTTTAGAGCGCATGCGGGAAGGTTGGTTCGGCGAAGCTAACGCCATCTAATAGGTTTCCCGGACGCCCGCCCGTCTGCGGGTGGAGGCCATCTTTGTCGAACGCAGCGTCGCTGGCGCGTGCTCCAGGACACACACGAGCCATCGCACGGCGGTTTAAATGACATCGAAGCAGGAACCGATGCAACGCGTTCGCGCCGGAAAAAAACGGAATGCGTGCACATTGAAAAGAAAACAGAATAACGAGGGAGCCGTAGAACGACCGCGACGTCGCCTCTTTATGTGCAAGTGCGTGCGTAGGAGGCAGCTCGGCTCCCGTAGGCGTGGGAGCGTAGCTCTGGCACTGCGTCGTTCACGCGAGCGCTCGCGCGAGGAAAGGAACTTCGAGAACGAGGCAACGGCGCTTCTCTCGAGGTCTTTCTCCGGGTGCAGTCGACGAGCGCAGCAACCCGTGCGTCAGCCGGGTGTCGTTAACGCGCCACGCGCTGACGCTCGGCGGCCGGGGCCGGGTCTCCGAGGGGTCTTTGGAACTCAAAGGCGCGGGGAACCCTTTCTTCGGCCGCGCGAGACGCCGCCGCTGGCTTGCGCAGTTCACATCGTCGCTCCGGCACTCGTTTCGAAGGCTGGGATGCAAGGCAGCCCCCCATTAGGGTAACGGCGTGCTTTTCCCCGGTTCCTTCGACGTGCCGATGCACCTGTTGAGGGCTTTCTCGTCTGCCACGAAAAGGGCTTCCAGGAATGACGCCGAAACTCAAATTCTGCCAAGGCATTCTCCGATCGCGCCGTCGACTGGCACAGGCTATACACCGGGAAGTGTCCGCGGAAGCTTCGCTGAGGCTGCGGCTTCGTCGGGAGATGGCCGACGGAGCGAGGCTGGAGTTCATCGAGGGAGGCGCGGGGCACCATGAACGAGTATCACGCCACGCCAGGCAGTCGCCGTCACCGATTCCGGAGGAAAGCTCACCGAACAAAAGCTCCAAGTATCAAACCGCAAAGGTGTCCAAACCACATACGTGCTTTCACCCGCGCAATTAGTAAAACAAGCTTCAGTCCAGTAAGTGCATTTGTGTGCCTTAGACCCCAATATTGCGCTCCACGTTCCCCTCGACATGCCACACTCTTAGAAAAAAAGTTTTTCTATATTCCTCCCTCAACAGAGGTACGCTCGTGTAACCTATAATGCTTAAGAAAGGGAGAAATTTTCGCCCTGAAAGCCGGGTCGCAATCTTCTTCCGTCCCCTGCATCTCATTGTGGCGGCCCATAATCGAGCAAATTGAGCTCAAAAAGGCTTAACGAGGAAGCTACGTCTATTGTATGGGGCGAAAGGAACAGCAAATAAAAGCGGAACACGAGCTTTTCCCAAACTGTATTTATTTACGAAGCCAGCTTCCCCCCGCAGCTAAAGAAACTTGCGTTTCGAATGCAGTTACTCAGTCTTCTCGTCATCAGCACCGCGATGTTAAAAGGGAGACACCGGATACCCAGTTACTACATGCAATTCACGTCTTACCTTTGCGATTCCTCGAGTCACAATTCCATCGTCAACCGCACATCACGGAGGAGTGGTAAACCAATCACGAAACCAAAAGCCGATATCAAAAGGGAAAACTCGAAGCAGCGGTTGCACCGTTGCACGATAACCAGAAATTATCGCGACTCGTGAAAGAAGGTTAAATCGCTTGCCACTAGATGGCAGGGTCAAGGAGAGTAATTGCTGGTAGCTAAGCTAGGTGCCGCTAGGCACCGCTCAACTCATGTTCGACAAAAATATTTTTATTTGCTCACGCCACCCTTGCGCTTCGGATCCTTCCTGTACCTTTATTTTACAGACATGGAAGTAAGTACATTACGCATACTACAAACATCAGCTCAACATATACTTTGAGCGCATACACATACACGGCACATACAAACATCAATACAACAGCACACTAACCCGATTACTACTTCTGAGCTCTGCGTTTCCGCTTTTTATACTCATCGTATTAAAGGTACGGATTTTCTCGGTGACCCTAAGACATAAATAATATTCCCAGCATGTTGATTTTTTCGTCAGTAATATTAAACCTCTGAAAGTATTTTGAACGGCTCAGGGGATCAATCTCGTAGTAAAAGTAAACGCTGATGCCGTAATTCTTTGAACGCCATTAAAATAAGCCGCTTCACTGCGGTTCCAAGCCATGTGTTTGCTTCCCCGCACGGCGGGTCGGAGGCAGTTTTTCCGTTGTATTTGTTTTTCTATTCGTAGTATTCGCCTGCGGCTGCAATTTTTGTCTTGAATTAATCGCTGTAATGCGGATATTCACTCAGGCGGAAGCAATGCTTTACGGGCAGAGAAATCGTTTTTCGATCAACTTGAATGACGTCAAAGCAGCCACTTCCGGCGGGTGTTAAGTGTACGGAACTACGCCATGGTGAGCTCAAAACCTTCTAGCGCTCATCCTACGCGCCACCTGGAGGGTAGCTTTTTTTTTGGACCGTAGGATATTTAAACAGCGAAATAAAGGATAGCTTCTTTTTGTCGATTTTGCCTACCATCCTCCCTTAATGCTAAAATTCCACGCTGTAGATATACGTATTTTCCGACACATTGCTATACTGTTCAGTCCTTTCCCGAGAGCACAATCGCTTTCAGGGTGGAGACAACAGAACATCGCAGGCGACAGTCACATTGGCCACTGTACGAGATGAGCTACGGTTCAGACCAGCGTTACAACATGACTATCCGCAGGTCGATCGATTGTACCGTAGTCCCTGAAGCGCTCTTAATCTCTTTAATGTAAAGCGGAATGCCGACCTGCGACACCCGCCAACTCCGATTACGGCCCAACCGGCGGAATCAATGCCCGACCGACAGCTTACGTCATCTCATCTTGTCGTTACACCACTGATGCGCGAACGCACTAGCACAACGGCGATAATTCCAGTATTTTTTTAAAGGTAAAAAGAGCGCAAAAATGGCATGGACGGAGAAAGTGTACACACGCAGAGCGCTGTGTGTGTACACTTGTGTACACCTCTTTCCGTGTCCTTTTTCCGCGGGTTTTATTCTTTTAAAATGAAACACCAACTAGCCCGACTCACTACTGTACTACGATAATTTCAGTCTTCTGTTCACAACGCACAACACTGCCATCGCGATGTTGCTGCTATGATGCTGACACGCAGAACTACAGAACCACCTTGACTTCCGGTTGGCACTGGGCATCGGAAAACAGAACCGAACTCAGCACAGAAGGTACCCAGGCACCCTGCAGCAAAACCTACCTATCTTGGACGAAGTGTTTGCGATTTCCATAACGTCGTCAACGTCGACACGCCGTTCCGAGTGGTCCGAGTGGTTCCTTCGCGTGGTTCCGCAATCCGGAGTTTGCCATCTTAGCCCAGTGTACGGTGCGTTCCCGGCACTGCCCCGCAACTTGGCTGTTTCTAGCGGCTTCGTTTGCTCGTTCGATAAAATCAGTGGTAAAAACGTCAATGCAACCGAAATGTTCTGCACGTTTGGACTGGGAGACAGAATTACAGGCGGCCTTGGCTGCCACTCAAGCTCAATCAACTCAACAATATTTATGAAACAACGCGCGTGACGTCCTCGAAAAACGAAACCAAAAGAAGATGAGTCGGGAGGGCGAAAGCTGACTTCTGTCTGCCTGGAGAAGGAGAAAAACGTCTCGTTCCTCCCTTTTTCCCGTGTCCGCTGGGGGTCGCGTCAGTAGAAGGGAGGAAGACGCGCGGTTTCTACCTATTTCCTCCACTTCGTTTTAGAGTGCAAGACGGAAAAAATCAGTCAGTCATAGATTAAGGTCCGGGTTAACGTACAAAACTATTTCCCGGATTAGACACACCAAAAGGGCACAATGCCCAGCTTGCGATTTAATCAAAATGATTCATCGCACCAAGTGCGACTGTGCCACCTACAATGCCGAAGTAAGTAGAATCAGGAGCAGGATTTCATGCCTGAATGAGCCACTTCTTTTTAGGGCAACGGTTCTTGGTGCCAAGGGCCCAACCACACAAAGGAGCAGAGGCCACAAACACTCTTGCTTGTGCGAAACATAGCCTAAACTTCTGCTCGTAAAGAATGAACTTCAATGTCTGTGAACAGCGCTCTGTTCATAGCGTTGAAGCCTCGTAAAATGTACGGCTTTTGTTTTTCGCTTTTTTTTCTTCTTCAATTCTTCGTAGATCTCCCCGTCGCTTTCCCCTTGCGGTAAGTATCCAAACTGGAGTATTGGCGATTCGAAGAATAGTGCGCGCTACCTATCTCCTAGCGCCAAAATCTTCGGCCTGCAATGTGCGAGGTAGGAAGACTTTCTGACAACCGTTTTCGTGTCTCGCACCCGAAGTCATGGCTGTGCACCTGGCTAGAAGAGCGCAGGGCGTGTGGAAAGAAACTTGCAGAACGGGAGCACCAATAGCGCAGGTTCAGGCGACGCGAGGCGACGTGAGTAATGACCGTCACTGCCTCGCCAGGCGGCAGCCATTGCTTCCGGACCTCGCTCCCGGACCCAAGCCTCGACGGCTCCATGACGCGTCACCATCTAGCTCCTCTCGAACGTTCACCAGTTGCCATGGTGGCACAATTCTCAAATGGAGTTCAAAACGATACCCTTTAACCAAGAAATCGTCGGTGGAATGAACCCTTTAAGCCGAGAGCTAAACACGTTGCTCTGTCGCTCTTATCAGGAGACGTGGAGAATGAAAAAAGAAGTCCTCCAATGTATTCTTATTTCGTATCCCTCTCACAATATTGCCCCCTGGACGATGTAGATACAGGTAAGTGAAGAAATACCTTAACCGATAGATAACTAAATAAATAATGTTGACATTTTGGCACCCTTACTGTCAACTTGTTCGCCGGTTGTTCACCAACACGTTCTTTTGTGCTCGGTTTCCAAATTCAGACAGAAAGAAGCGTTGCTGGTACTTGGCGCATTTGCGACGACCGTTTGCCCAGCATTCGTCTATACATCGTTTCGCTAATCTGACTGCGCCAAATATAAACTAATTGTGCGATATGTATGTTTAGAAAGTCGGATATCCCTGTGCCAGAATGGGCGACTTGTCCATCAGCTTTATATGAAAATTTTAGCCAGTGCAGTTGAACTGCTAGCCTGCGGCCTTTAACGTGAGCCACGCAATAGTGATGCACAACCCCACGCCGGTGCGACGCTCATCCAGGGGCCATAATCTGCACGGCGGGGCCAAACACGACCAAGGGAGTGGAACATCGCCCCCTGCTGCTATTGGCTACCGGTGCGGAGTTCGCTAAACGAAGCAGGAGACCCCAACAACCAAGAGACCGGCCAAATAGGAGACCGCAAGTAATCCCATATTTACACAAGGTATCCCACAATCTAAAAAAGATTGCGGGGCGCTATGATGTACCGGTTGTCTTTTCGGCGCCCTGCAAGATGCTGCAGCTATGCCCCAGAGTGGCGGACAGGGGAACGGGAAGGAATAGATGTTCCGTAAAGCACAGAAACAAGTACGTCGAGTGCGCGATGGGGGTAGTTTATAGGATCCCGTTAAGCTGTGGTCGAGTATACATCGGCCAGACTGGCCGATGTGTTAATGACCGAGCACGTGAACACGCGCTTTCGCTGCGATCAACCTCGGGCGGTCACTTGCCTTTACACTGCAGCACTTGCTCGTGCGAGCCGATATTTGATCGCATCTCGATTTTGGGAAGAGGGGCCGATAAGACAGCACGCGAGCTGCTCGAAGCATTTGAGATAGGAAAGGAAGGTGACCAATGCGTCAGCCAAACATCGATTTTTTTACTTAAGAGAGAGGTAGCTTTTTTGAGCACGTTTTGATGGGGTGATGATTTGGTGGTTTGTTTGTTTTCCTCGTTAGTTTCTTTTTCAATAAACGTTCAGTTGAAGTCCAGCGCTTGTCCTGTCAATTTCTCTTCCTTGTGTCTTCGTTGTTTGCGCGCTGATTCCATTTTGTAAGGAGGCGATATCCTGGTACCTCGGTTCTGCATGGCCCCGCCGTGTAGATCAGTTCCCCAGATCGAAACGGACAGGGGAGGTAAAAAAATATTGGGCTGTGTGTATGTTTATATAGCCTAGAACTTGGACTGCCTCAACGGGGGACGAGTCTCCCAGCTGTAGATGGGAGATTTAGCCAGTGCAGTAGAACCGCTAGCCTGGGGTCTTTAACGTGCATCGTGCAGTAGTGATACACGACCGCACGTACGATACCCATCCAGATAAAAACGGGCAGGGGCGGGGATTGAGCCGAGGATCCTGCACCGCGAGCTTTCGGTCCACGTGCTCCGAGCTGGTGTGCGCTAACCCACTCAGCCACAGATCCCCCCCCCCCCCCCCCCCCCCCAGAACCAACAACACCACCTCCCTCTTTAAGACGTCATCAGAGTCGGATCGCGCTAACTCGGCTATTGGGCCCGAGCCCAACCTTCGACGCGCTGATTGGACACGAGCCTCAGCCGAACGCTGACCCAGCTCTCGTACCCAATCTCACGCCTCAATCGATCTGACTGTGATGACGGTGCAGAGGCCTTCTGTCTAGGTGCTGTTGACTGAACCCAGGATCCTGAATTGTGCAGCGCGAGCCTTCGTTCCACGCGCTCCGAGTTGCGGTGTGCCAACACACTTGGCCACCGATCCCCCACTGCGTTAAAAAAAAAAAAAAAAAAAAAAAACAGGAAACTTGCCAAGCCAATGAAACCCGCGCGTTTGATTTGTTCTGGTACGGAAGCAAGGACACGCACAGCGGTTATTGTTGTGACTAGGGGGAAAGAAAGTACCGAGACACTTGTGACGGCCAAGCTTCATACAGCCAGCGAAGCGAGCGATCGTTTAAGGGGTCACCAGACGTTTTTGGTTCAGGGGCCGTATCGGGTATTTGTTGCGGTGTCGAGTTCAGGGAAAAAAGTAACTAAACATAAATGAGAAAACACTAGATAAATATACAAGATAATAATTTAGATGCAAAATTAAAACTTAGGGTGACCATAAAAAATAATCTATGGCGCATGAACCATGAATTTATATACTTTATATTCAGTTTTAATATTTAGCTAAGAATGACACAACACAATATTTGAGGCCCAGAAACCTCAAAATTCAAAGCGCGTAGGAACTTTGACATGTTTATAATGGGCAGAACACTAATGAGAATTGTAGAACTCATGATGGAAAAATGTAATATTTACGACATTAAGCACAATGTTCATGGGAACACAAAGGAATTACAGCTTACGTATAGTTACACAGATATGAAGCGGGGGACTAAGAATAATGATACTGGTGATGACAATCCCCAATCAATAATATCGCGAGAGGACCGGCACGTGTTACAATAGGCAGTTTCATCTCGTTCTTTCATTCATCCCAGATTGAGCGGTTTGTGCGCGGCGCAGCGCCGTTTCTTTACTTTTGGCGCCGGTAGCAGCAGGACTGCTGGAAAGGGGCCGCGGGCCCAGCCTCATTTAGAGGACCATGGTCAGCCACGGGCCGGTCGGAAAAGCTCCGTGGGCCGCAATTGGCCCGCGAGCCGGGGTTTGGTGACCCCTGGTTTAGAGCGTCGGCTCGGAATGTGGGACGCGACGTCTTGTTTGCGGAGGGAACGAACACTCGAACCTCGCTCAGCGGAGCCACTGGCGTCGGGGCACGCAGGGACGGATGGTTCTGACAGATGGCGTGAACAGTGGGCTGACGATGCCAACAGCACGCAGCGAGAGGGATACCCCACGAGGCAGCGACGAACGATGAATTTTCGGCAATTCACAAAAAAACTGGACAGACGGAGATAAGAAAGCGAAATACCTCCGAACATAACACAGACCGCACAAAGAAAAAAAAAAAGAACAGTTGGGCGTCCGCATACAGACAAACCAAGGGCGTGGTTTGGAATTGCACCCCGGGGAATTAGGACAAAGTGAAAGACAGATGTTTCATTTTCCGTGGCACGGACCAGTCAATGTTTGTCCGCAAGCTGGCCGGCCGTGCCTCTCCTTTCTTCCCCGATGCGAGACAGAGCTCGGGGAAGAACTCCTTCGCCGAGACGAGGCAGCGCGCCCGTGGCGGTCCTTTCTTGCCTTTCTTTCGACAGGAAAGAAGTTTTCATTTGTGCCAGTGTCCGCCCTCCAACAGAGAAACCAAAGCCTCGCAGCTGGCGCACCGCACGGAAGGCCAGGGTCCGGACTGGCGGGCTGCGGCCGTCTCGTGGGCCCCTCACGACCGACGGGAACGCGCCACAAGGCACAGCTGCCGCACTTCTCCGACATGTTTTCGGGGCAGCGCATGGAAAGAAATGAAAATCTAGAGCGTCGTTGTTTTCCTTCGCTCCGATTGAAATGGGAAGTAGGGCCGAAATGCCCAACTAAAACCAGACGGTCTGATGGAGCTCGGACCGATTTCTGAAACCCTAGTCGGGCACAGGTCCAGTTCGGGCCGATCCATACGAACCGCGTTGTGAGGGGTTCCGTGCCGGCCCCTGATGGTATGACCGGCCCGATCCTGCCGTAATGAATACAGAAACTTTGGAATTGCGTGTATTTAAGGTTTATTGCGATTCAAGCAGTCGGGCACATTTTGTAGTTTTGTTCGAGTATTTGTATGCTTTGCGAATACCGCTAGAAGTACAACACTTTAATGAGAAAGTTCACAAATGAACGTCGAAGAGCGGGAAAGGTTTCTGACACCTCTTATTTGCACTCTATCCCAGGCTATTACCGCCAGATCCTCGATATTCATACGTATAATTTATTATTGCAAACTTTCAGCTTTTGCTCAGAATTTATAGCGCAAAATTACTTAAATATTTTGAAACGTGCTTCTGAAGATATTTTTGACTAAAACTTTAAATTTTTTTGGAGTCTAGATTGTATATTATCACATTTAAATTATTGCACTGCATACAGACAAAAATATTGTTGTTTTCTTATGTTGAGAAATAATTAACGTATCCAAAATGATACCTCTTGCGATTTAGTTCAAGTTTAACCTACCAAAAAAAAAGCCAGTTTTTTTGTTTTACATCTTGTGTTTGGTTTCTTTTTAGCCCGCACGTGGTTTGTAAGAATGCTTAGCACATGAGTGTGGAGCTTTAGAACATGCCGTAATACAACAGCGGCCGACGTCGGGCGTTTCACACTTCTCGTCTGAGCGAAGTGTGAATAAGTCCTAAGCCTAAACATTTTGCGGAACGTGACTTAAAGCGTCTTCTTTAATACCTTATTAAATAAAAGAAATGAAGATTTTGGTTACTCTAGATTGCAGTCGGAATCTCCATTATCATTTAAGAGAAAAACATCTTTTTAGAGTTATTAGCGAAACCAAATATGCTCACACACACCAGACGCTATACATTTAAATCAATCTACAAAACAAAAACTTAGTTTTACAACCTCAGTGCTACACAATAATATGTTTGATATAAACTTCACGCCTGCGCACAGACACACTTATTGACAGGAAAAGAGTTCACTACCGTCGCTGATGATCTTTCTGCGAAAAAATGCCATTTGTTTTGTGAGTTTCCAGCATTTTTTTTTTTCACACATCGGCACATCCACAATATCAGTAGATACTTAAATTTTGGCGACGTTCGATGACACATCAAAATACAAACTAATAGATATTTAAAATATAACTCTCTTGTATGAATTATTTTATCACCAGGGAGTCCCCGCTTTTTGCGTCATTTGATTGAGCCATGGTCTAAGGAACTTACTAAGACTGAAAAGACTTTCATCAATGATATCTAGCCTAACTTTCAGTTGCAAGCTACTGCGTTCAAATCTAGGACTGTATAAAAGTTTTTTGTACGGTTGTTTCCCCCTCATTAACGCACTCACGCCTGGGATCGTCAATTCCTTTGATTTTATAACGTAATTATCTTGTGAAAGCAACATTCAGTCGCAGTCAGTGAAGAAGTGTTTCGAACTTTCTTGGGAAACCACTTAGGATATGGAATCGCAAGCCTGGATCTAACTGGAAAAGAGTGAACTTTCGACCTTCCTCGTTGTACTACATGTCAGTTGCTATTTGTTTGGAATGATACTTAATTAAAATCTCGATGTCAGTCTTAGAAAGAGGAATCTTCTGCGTTTTTTCCAGCACATGTGTACTTGTGGCTAGTTTGTCCGATTCCACATTTCCGGAAAATCCGCTATGTCCTGGAATCCGCTGTTTCTTTCATGAATGGCCATGACGTATTCTTCGATCGATCAAATCATCTAATTGATAAAGTGGTGCAAATCCGCTAGTTGATAAACTCTATGAGAGTTGATAAACCTGCGCAAATATTGGACTTTTGGGTCTTATTGATAAAAGAAGAGGGCATAGGAGCACGCAAACAATGCACATCGTCAAGTTGTTTTTTTCTAATCCTGCAGTTTTTGAGCGGGATGGCCTTCGGTCTCCGGCCTGGCTTCATGGTAGCCGACCTGTCTGGAACATTGGATCCGATCGACCTGGATGGCGTTCCTCCTTTCATCGACGTTTCCAGTACAAGGAACGACGGCAACCGCCAGGCAATCGAGGCAATCACTTTTTTCGTCATCAACCAGGTTCACCTCGGTCATTTTGGAGCAGCCCCATGGACCTACGCATCATCGTATTGGCCTAGAAGGCTGGCCTCGTCACCGTGGATCTTCAAAGGGCATGGAAGCACGCAAACAATGCACATCGTCAGCATTTTTCTTCTAACCCTGCCGGTTAGTAGTTATGACGGTTTTTATTGTTTTATGTGTCATGACGTCTGTATAATAGTGCTTCCATTCCCAAGATATTTGGTGATTTCGTTCAATGTTGTTACTTCTCCTTGGAGGTGATGTCGAAACGTACCCTAAGCCATCTAATATTGAACTACCTAAGCAGTTTGATGAAATGAAGCGGATATCCTAAGGTACGAATGCGCGTACTCAGGGGAATGAGGAAGGGCAAAGTAGTATACTGAACTCGATTAACGAGTTAAAGACCAACCAACGACAGCTACAAGTCACGGTTACAGAAATCGGTCGGAGAGTTCATGCGATCGAATTGACGTCGTGTTCAATCGATGAATTACACCGCGAGTTTGCTGGTGCCAATTAATCTGTTCAGCGCACTGAAAAAAAAAGTCATGCATTGCGCAGCATACAAGATGAGATAGAACAGTAGTCACGCAGAGATAATTTTAAAAATTTTATGATGTGGACGGACTGAGCTAGTGAAACTAATATCCTGAATAAGAAAGGTAACGACATCTCCGTCCTCCACTGACGCGCACACATTTTATCTTTATGTTTTGCTCTTTTACACCCACGCATTGACTGTAGCGCCGCCTAGATCGGCCCAAGATAGTAGACGGCCTTCCTATACTTGAGTCAGAGCGTAGTTAAAGGCTGAAAGACACGCAAATAGATACACGCGGGCGAACAGCGCGCTGTCACGGTCTACCAGCCTTGAAGGATGTGCTCAAAGAAAGACGATGAAAGCCGTGACGTTGCAGAGTTGGCATTATTTGATTGGCGACATGAGCTCATAGCATGCACTGCACTCCAAAAAGCATAGGCATTCCTTCTCCCTCCTCCTCTGACGCGCACACCTTTTATCTTTATGTGTTGGTTTTTTACACCCGCGCGTCAACTGTAGCGCCACCTGGATTGGCCTAAGATAGCAGGCGGCATTCTTCAAAGGATGTCGGGACTTTTCCGTATAAATGGGCTTTAAGTGAAACAAGGGCCCTGGCGGAAGAGAAGGGGGTTCGTTTAATTTTAGACTTAGCTTCTTTTAATATCCCACGCGAAAAAATCGTGCGTGCCAATCGTTTGAGGCCTTTCAGAATAGGAACGCGTCGTCCCCATTTGGTGAAGTTTCAGTCCTTTACGACCAAAAAAAGTGTCCTGCAGGCCAAGTCTCAATTAAAAACCAGCCCTATTTCTGTTCCAGAAGATTTGAGCTTGTCGACTCGTTTAGCTTGGCGCAAACTACAGGAGTATGCGAATACTCGAGAAGACGCGTAAAATATAAGTAATAAGAAACGTTTAGTTAATAACAAGTGATATGCGTACAATGGAACCGAAGACTGTTTTTACGAAGTAGCCTCGCCTCGTTGCCAAGTTTCTTCTGCCTTACCCCATCCGGTTTTCAAACAGCGTCTACATATTTTATGTAAACAAAACAATCAGCACGGGGCAGAAATGCGGGCTGTCATTTTTAAAATTTTTCAGTTTTGTTTATAAACATTCGCAGTCTAATCCGTAAACATGATAAGCTGTGCTCAGTCGCTGATTCATGCGATGCTGACGTCATCGTTCTCAATAGGACGTGGATTTCTATCAAAGTGCCTTATATCGAGCTGTTTCATTGTAAAAATTATTCAATACATTCCGCTGCGAAAGACATGACAGAAGTGGCGGTGGTGGGCTGTTTCTGACTCGTTAGTTTCTGGCCCTGTCATTGTAGCCTGTGAACTTGAGATTGTTTGGGTTTGAGTTTCTTTTTAAACTTAAACAAACGATAATGGCTTACGTTATCGGCAACCCACTGACAGATGTTCATTTGTGAATTTGTTACATTATTGCATCAACCAAAATAAGATCGAGTATTCAGCAGTTCCAAATATATTAATTAAAATATGGCAACCAACCAATTCCTAAACATGTAGGAGCCCTACGTTTCGAACCGACTCGGTTCTTCGTCAGGGGCGACTGTGGCCGTTGAGGAGCGACGTTTTTCAATCTTCTTTTTCTTTTCTCAGGGATGTGGCGCATTTCTCGATCTTCTTCTTTCATGAATATGGCGAAGCCCGTTCACATACACTGTTGGTAAAGCACCAAGGCACCTATTTATGTTGCCTGGCGTCGTTTGAATATGCCAGGACTCGACGAAAAGCCTATGTCGGTTGTTAGTCTCTGCGTCGATAATGCTGGTGTTGTCGAAGTCAATTCGGTGGTCTTTGACTTCGCAGTGCTCGGCGACTGCGCTGCGCTCGTGGTCGAGCTTGCGAACGTCGTTTTTGTGTTGGCGTATTCTTTCATTGAAATTCTTTGTCTCGCCGATGTAAGTGGCTGGACAATCTGCACAAGGGATCTTATAAACCACGCCCTGCTTTTTTTCTTTCGGAGGGCGATCTTTTGGACGGGGCATGAGTAATCCAAGCGTGGACATCGGCTTGTGGGCTACGCGGATTCCTTCTTTGGCTAGCACGCGTGCAAGCGCCTCGCTTGTTCCTCTGATGTAGGGTACGCAGATGCGCGAGGTTGGGCGTGGCTGCGTACAGGCTTGTGGTTGCTGTTGTCTTTGACCTCGAGCTTGACGACGGGCAACGCGTTGGATGAAGGTGCTCGTGTATCCATTCTTTTTCAGATCAGCACGGACGGTTTTTTCTTCCTTTCTTCTGTCATCTTCAGAGGAGCATATAGCCTTCGTCCTAGACAGCAGTGTCCTAACCACCGATGCTTTGTGGCAGGCTGGGTGATAGGAATCAAACTGGAGATAACGTCCAGTGTGCGTGGGCTTCCTGTAGACTGAAAACTTCAAATTTTCTTTTTCTCTTCTCACGAGCACGTCCAAAAAAGGCAATGAATTGTCTTTTTCAAGTTCCGCTGTAAATTGGATAGCCGGTTCGATGGAGTTGAGGTGTGAGAGGAATCTGTCCACTTCAGATCTTTGAAGGATGCAGAAGCAGTCGTCCACATACCGCACAAATATCTTGGGCGCAGTGGCGAATGACTGCAGGGCCTCTTCCTCAATGGTTTCCATGCACAGGTTAGCCGTGGTAACGCAGACAGATGCGCCCATGGCGGTTCCGCTGGCTTGTTTAAAATACTCTCCCTTGACGCTAAAGTAGGTGTTGCTGAGGCAGAACTCAAGGAGGCGGCACAGTTCCTCCACACTAAGGGCGGTCCTGTTGTGCAGGTCTTTGTCTTTTTCGAGAGCCTTCCTGGCAGCTGTAACTGCCAGGGGAACCGGCACACTTGTGAAAAGTGAGATGACGTCAAAAGAGACTAGGCTTTCTTCAGCGCTCACCTTCAATTTCGAGATGCGCTCCACGAAGTCGCTGGAGTTGCTGATATAAGTCGTCGTTTTTCCGACGAGAGGAGAGAGGGTGTGGTGAAGATAGTTCGACACGGCTCGAAGTGGTGAGGTTCTAAAGTCCATCGGTTACTTACATCGGCGAGACAAAGAATTTCAATGAAAGAATACGCCAACACAAAAACGACGTTCGCAAGCTCGACCACGAGCGCAGCGCAGTCGCCGAGCACTGCGAAGTCAAAGACCACCGAATTGACTTCGACAACACCAGCATTATCGACCCAGAGACTAACAACCGACATAGGCTTTTCGTCGAGTCCTGGCATATTCAAACGACACCAGGCAACATAAATAGGTGCCTTGGTGCTTTACCAACAGTGTATGTGAACGGGCTTCGCCATATTCATGAAAGAAGAAGATCGAGAAATGCGCCACATCCCTGAGAAAAGAAAAAGAAGATCGAAAAACGTCGCTCCTCAACGGCCACAGTCGCCCCTGACGAAGAACCGAGTCGGTTCGAAACGTAGGGCTCCTACATGTTTAGGAATTGGTTGGTTGCCATATTTTAATTATTGTATTCCCCAACCAGAGAGATTTCTCTCAAATGTTTAGTTTCAAGTTCCAAATATATGAATGGGTGATTTCAATTACCTCAACATTATCTGGTCAAATAAATGCCTCGTTTCAAGCCCCTTTTAATCTGAGAGCTAACGAGTTTATTAATCCTATAGCATTCTTCAGTTACTTCACCCGGATTTTTGGATCCGCTATATGGCCTCGAATGTGCCGTGCGTGTGCGCGAGGCGCGTATGCGGAGTTCACAGTATTACTGCGGCTAAACTTTTGAATCTTCCCCCACTTCGTTATATATACGATGCAGCCTATCCCCGTGGAGTGGAGTAGTTCCCTAGATATCTTGGAAGACGGGCCCTTTCCGACGTATGCAAGCGGAAATGACGTGGTACGTCACTGCCGCAACTCGGAACTAGCATAGGCTTTAAATCAGCAATGGCTGTCGTCTACCCAGTCAAGCGAATTCGACAGTCACAGTACACAGAGATCTGATGAAGAACTGAGTTCGCCGAAACCAGTGGCAGACATGGTCTAATCGTTTAAGGCATCGCTCAACATAGGTGAACGTTGCAGGTTCGATCCTGCTCGTGGTCCATTTTTCGCCAGCTCTATTTCTCTTTTCCTTCCCCTAATATTAGTGCAATAAATTCAATAATAGCTCTTTCCCTTCTTCGTTCAAAGTAATACTACGGCTGCACTTGTCAATCTTCCCTCACTCCCACCATATACAAAGTGCAGCGTGTCCCCATAGATGGGGAGGAATAGTTCCCTAGATATCTTCGAAGACGGACCTTTTTCCTTCCCAGTCTCAAGGTGATAAATATCACCTTGAGACTGGGATATTAATATCACCTTGTGACTGAGATATCAGCATAAGGATAAATCTTTGTTGTTGTTGTCGTTTTCTCACCCATCATTGACTTTTTTTGTCTGATAACATTCAACACACAGCTGGAAAACCTTAGACGTAAGACACATTTGGCAGTAAGCTATGTCAACCGTGAAAATAAGAAAAATCAATGTTTAATGTATGGGCCGAAGATGTAAAGACTCCGTTCTATAATATATTACTTGTTTTCTGAAACTCCCAAAGGTACAATTTACGTTATAGGAAGATAATTAGATGTATGTGTTTTTCGTTTTATCGATTGAAACGTAGTAGTCGCTAAAATCTAGTTCAAAAATGCAATGTTTTATTTCCTATTGTTTCCTTTGACGTTTTTGTATATTTTTGTTTAAATTTAAAGTGCCGCCAAGAAACATCTTTGAGAAAGTACTATAGGACTAAGTCTGAGAAACTATCTTTAAATTTCTGTTAAAAAAGGTGTAGGTCGTGTGCCGCAAATAATTTAATTTTCAGATTTACTTTAAATATGGCACAGAGCGCAAGCGTAAAAAGCAACCGTCGGTCGTTTCTTTTTATCGCATACTTAATGGCCTCGTTCTCCAATACTAAAGATGTACTCTTCACGAATTATATTAAAGATAAAAGAAAGACAAAAAAGTTGTCGGCGATAACATAAAAATAAAAATTATCTCGAATGTGTAAGGAACTTGCACAAAATACGAAAACGTACCGTTTTCTATAACTAATTTCTCAGTATAAACTACCAATACCAACAGGTACTCTTTATTGTTTGTTAGGCGATGCAATTTCTTGAACTCTGCAACAACTTGAATGCGGTACTTTACGAACTCTACCCAGAGACGAATAGGAAGTTTTGGCTCAAATTGGGCACAAAGACACGTTTAAGAAATAAAAGATAAAACTTGATCTTAGAAATACTAAACATAAATTTAAAAGCTGTCTTGTTTTGGTCGGTGACAGATTAAGGCTTCAGAGGAAGTTCCCGCTACCTCTTTCCACTTTAGCAGAGCAAACGCTGGAGAGCAGGTCGACCCCTTTCTAGCGTTCGCTCTGCTACAGGGGAAAGAGATGGGAGGAGCTTGCCCTGAACTCTTAACCTATCACCGACTGTAGACTATACATATAGGGTGTCCAAAGTCACCAGGCTCGATCAAAAATGGACCCTAAAAATCGACGCTTGCACGTGGCAATCTAAACTTTTCGTCAAGGGTGTATTTCACAGGTCGGTTTTTTCTTGTAAAATTACACAGCGCAGCTCCCTTTCTGTAAAATTATAGGGCCAAAACATTTGCAAGGGTCAACAACGGACGGCGACGCAGACGACCGAGTCGAGTTGCGGGGTGCGTTTGGCGCGCGTAATGGTAGATGGCGTGGGAGGCAGCGTCCGAAGGTGTAGCTCTCCAGCGAAAGAAAGCAGACGACACGTAGACGAAATCCATTGAGAGCAAAAGCGCTGTCGCCATGTAATCGGGTTTTGTTTTTCCTTCAAGTTCTGCTTTTATTGTCCTCATTTAGTTTTTAACCAAAAGTACATTACAAGAACATTATGTTCATTTTAATAAACCCCGGTGGTCGCGAGTAGTCTCGATAAGAAGGCAGCGCCATCTATCAATATAAGCGCCAAACCCACCCCGCTACCCGACTTGATGGTCTGCGTCGCCCCCCGCCGTTGGCCATGGCAGGTTTCTTGGCCCTTTTTTTTACAGAAAGAGAGCCATGCTTTGTAAATTTAGAAGAGAAAACCGACCTGTGAGATACACCTTTAACGAAACATTTAGACTGCTACGTGCAGGCGTCGATTTTTACGGTCCATTTTAGATCGAGCCTGGTGACTTGTGTCATCCTATTAATTACTCTAAAATGTATCGTTGCACTGTAAATAAAAGTTTTGAGTCTAGAGAAAAGCGAAAATATCGCGGACGACAATTACCAAACCAGCTGTCCTTCTCTGCTCCTTTGAGATTGATTCCTTTGAAATAAAACACGCCTGAATTTCGGATATGACGCCTCGTGTTTCGCGTGGTATATGCCTTAGCATATAAAAAACAAATGATAAAAATATGAATCTTTTCCGCAGCCTGAATTCAAATAGAACCGCCAGCTAGTTTTTAGACAATATTAGTTTAGTTTGCTAGTTGACACTGTTATGCGCTGAAGATTAGTTATTTAGACAGTGTAGTACGGCTGATAGCGTGGTTTTGTTTTTAACGTGCATCAGGGAGTAGTAGTGATACACGACCGTAATCCGGTACGATGCTCATACCGATTGAAACAGGCAGGGTTGGAGATTGAGCCATGGATTCCTGAGATATTGCCATTTATACCAGAAGTGATTAAGTGTTCGAGTTGCACAAATCAGCGTTCGCGCGTATGGTGCGTGCCTTGCTCGCGTTCTGAAGCGACGGATATGGGTGTACTTGGCTGTGACTTTGTAAACATTAGAGCAGTGTATGCCCCTATTGGACGGGATAGTTAAATTTTAGAGAGTTTTAGAAAACCGTTTTTGCACAACCGATACGTTATGATGGGCCGTCCTTTACGCACTGCGCATGCGGGAGACGTCTGTCGTAGCGCATGCGCAGTTCATACCAGAGAGCACATCGTACCGTATCGGTGTGTACGAAAACGGTTCCCTAAAACACTCTATTGTAATTTTGTGTAATCGGCGAATCTGCTCGCGATTCTCAGTATGAGCCCGCTTGATCGTTCATTAGAAACTTTACCTCTTCCGGAATTGCAAAGAGCCTACTGATTAATTATTTTCTCTCGTAATGTAATTCAATAAAATATGAAGTGCTCAATTGGGTTTGTATATAAATTTATTCATGATCAACCATCGAAAAACGCGATGCGTATCGATCCATCCGTTGTGCTAGGTTGCGCCCGTGATGTTATCGACTTTGTTGGGGCAAAGCGCACCCTAGTTATGAGCTTTGCCACTTGGTTGTCAACGCAATACAACATCGCTTAATGGAGATATTCAAGGACTGAACGACCGGACGATCGCCCCCCATCTCATCAATGCCACAATTCCCCCCTACCACCACCAAGTTCGCGCAGTGCTCGCACTGCAGGTTACCCGCGGTTGTGTGTATGCAGAATACCACGTCAACACAAAAATTAGTAGCGCAGTGAAGACTTCAGTTAGCTACACCGACTCCGGCTCGCATGCAGCGCGATCGCCTTCAAGTCACGCGGTTATTCGGCCAAGCCGTGCCGTCGTTTGGCTCACGTGCTGCTTTCGCGCCTTCGCGTTCGGTTAATAGTAACGCTTTTACTACAAAACCAAATGCCGCACAAGCGTGAGATATGACGGGCGAGCCATACGGACAGCTCTGGCTTCGTTCGCGGTGGACGAGCGCTTGGGCGTCTCTCGATAGTCGATACACCAGGCTTCTGCCTAAGCCCTCTGCCACTTAATAGCACTGCCTTTCGCTGCAAGTGAAACTGAATGATTGCGAACATTTGATCCATACAACGAAGAAAACATTTTTTTTCCCGAAGGGAACGGCCGCATGGTTGTCAACTTCGTGAGCACGAGAACGGCTCTGCGAAGCTAGCCGACGAATCCCAGCGTGGCCCACTCAACGGTGGGTTTCTCCGCCAACCTGTCGCACTATTGTACAGGCGTGATTCGTATGCACTACTACGCCGCACTTCAGCGGCCCAGCGCTGCTCTTGCGGGGCCAATGATAACAATACCCACCGACGAAGCCTCAGGGGCATCTGCTGACTGAAATTCGTGATTCGTTTATTTTGCGAGGACGCTTATGCGTATCACTGCCCACGGACATCGTTGTCGTCACTTTTGGCTGAACGTGGGCCGATCGGCATCGCCAGCTGACTGATGGCACCCTTTTAGGGAAACGTTCCATAGATACCAGACTCGGATAAAAACCGTCATCTGACCGGCCTGTCTCTGTCTCACAATTTCACTATTTTTTTTTTTGCGTTGTTCAACCTTGTGTTTCTGATGTATTTATATTCGATCGTTAATTTTAGAGCGCAGCTCTTAGGGGCCCGTTCCCGGCTTGAGCGGCGTCGCCGTCGCCGTCGCCGTCGGCGTAACCAAGGTCATCCCAAGGTCACGTGACCCCCAAGGTCACGTGACCCCCAAGGTCACGTGACCCCCAAGGTCACGTGACCCCTCCAGGTCACGTGACCCCTCCCAAGGTCATCTCAAGGTCACGTGACCCCACGTAACTCCCAAGGTCACGTCACCCCTCGAGGTCACGTGACCCCTCCCAAGGTCATCTCAAGGTCACGTGACCCCAAGACCCCACGTGACCCTTTGAAGGTCACGTGACCCCCAAGTCACGTGACCCCTCGAGGTCACGTGACCCTCGAGGTCACGTGGTCTCCTCCCCAAGGTCATCTCAAGGTCACGTGACCCCAAGGTGACCCCCACGTGACCCCCAGGTCACGTGACCCCTCTGAGGTCACGTGAACCCCCGAGGTCACGTGACCCCCCTCCCCGAAGTCACGTGACACCCCCCCCCCCCGAGGTCACGTGACCGCCCCCCCCGGAGCATATTAAAGAATGAGGGGAGGAGGAGGGGTCTACCCTCCCCTCAGTACCCTTCACTCCTCCTCCTCAAGAGCTGCGCTCCAATTCGGCGTTACAGGGATTTGTAAACGGCTTTCACTTTTTTTATTAAAAAATTTAACATAACGCCCTGCCAGCGATCCAGCTTTTCTCAAATATCTTTGGAATAAAACTGTTGTAAGCTTTCGGGTGACAGCGCTGTTCACTCCAAGCAGAGATGGAGTTGTGAGGAAAGCTAATGATACCCGATGCTGGATGCAATTTCTACATTTTTTTTTCCAAATTACCCAAGCATCAAACAGAATGCCGGGAACGTAGGTAAACGCGATGCGCCTGCTGGCGTCTTCACTTTTAACTGTTCAAAAGCAAACATCTGAAACACATAGCACTTCGCACGCACGTTCCGCAAACGCTTAATTTTGGTTATTTACTTCGCATCTTTTATATATGAAGGGTGAGAACGTGCAGGGCACGTGTACCTACGTTCCCAGCATTCTCTTCGGTGCTTGGATATTTTAGCGAAAGGTATATTTGTGCGCTTCAGTACCAAACCAATGAACAGTTTGAAACAAACCCAAGAAGAAACAAACAGGGTGAAGAATACACGTGCAGAATTCTATTTGTTTTAAATTTTTCACGTAAAAACGATTTAGCTGCAGGGATGAGCGCGAATAGCGCAACTAGGTACCCTCGCAACATTTACAACTTTTATGTCGTATAAAGGCTACTCCGGTTCCTATCAAAATGGCCGTCATCTGGACGATCGTCGTAAAACAGCAGTACGAGGTTCAGTCTGCGACGCGTAATTGTAATTGTGTAACACAGGAGCTATATGAGAGCCTCGCGTCATACTTCCACGTCCGGAAGTTGTAAGCAAGCACCTTAATTCAGAAGACGATCATTCAAAATCCAGGGAGCGCAATGCTCACATCGTGGTACCACCATCACTGAAAGTTTAGTCCTTGGAGTTTGGGTAATTGCTGAAAGGGTCTGTTTATTCCCATGTCTAAACATGGGCATGGCATGAGGGTCATCGCAGTGTCTATAAAGGCAATGAGCTCTCGCGTGAGATTAGCTATGGTTAAGTTCACGCAGCCTGAAAGCGTCTGTTTCGTATGCATGGACGACTCGAGTTCCTTCGGAACGCCACGAGCGCATTTGAGGGGGCGCTCTGCGGACCATGCAGGAAGTTGGCCCGCTTACCGAGTCGTCGTGTGCCCAGGAAGTTGGAAGAATTGGGAAACTCACCTGCAAGCAAATACAAACATTTGTTAGTTTTGGGAGAGAGAATCGCCCTAAAGCGAGGCTCACGCTGCTCATAGGAATATAGCCCTATTGCTAAATTACCCGAGCATCGAGGAGAATGCAGGGAATGGTGTTCCACGCGCCGCACGTGCTGGCCTCAGCAGTAGTAACGTTTCTAAAGCAAATGCCTAAAACAAATGGCATCTTGCACGCGTGTTCGTTAACGCTTTATTTTGGTTATGTGATTCGATTCTTTTATGCGGGGAAGGCGTACAGGTGTGGCGCGCGGAACACAATCCCCTGCACTTTCCCTGATGCTCGGGTAATTTAGCGATAGGCCTGTCTATTCAATGGACCCCCTATCTGAGAGCGCTGTTTAGAACGCATGCTCAAACCGAGCTCACATTAATTGGCTGCCAACACCGGCAATCTTAATGTTGTGGATGTTGTGCAATGCCGGCATGAAAATAACTGTGAAAGCTTGCCATCACATTGCGCTCAGCAGCCGCACGTACAGCAATAACCGCCAGTGAATACTTCATATACATCATACAAAAGACCGTCTGCGTACAGATTCGAAGGGAAGTAATGGCGAGATCCGTGCGTCGAATGTCCCATGGCGATGATTTCAAGGAGAAACATGGCACGCGATATTCAAACCACGGATATCGCGGTGATTCGTGTTTGCAGGCTGTCTTTTGTGTGATGTATCAGCAGTGTGACCCCGGCTAAAGATCCTTACGGGAGCCAGAGTTGCGCGTCTGTTTTCTACGTGCCGCCGCACCACTATTCGCTGAGATCAATCATGTGAGGAGCAAACAATCCTAGCTATGCCGTGCAGAAAAGTTACCGATACGGTCGCTTCGCCGACGTTACACTCGCGACGACGAATGTTCCGCCGCCATTTGCCTCCTACTCCTCCTTTCCTGTTTTCTAAGCGGTGCGGCTCGCGAATCGCCGCTATTCGCCGAATTCAGTCACGTGACCGGCCGCAATCTACGCAGCACGCCTCCCACACGCGCTGGGATTGGTTTTCCAGCAGAACTTAGGATTTCAAGGTGGCTGAACGCGCAACTCCGGCTCTCGTAGGGAGTTTATGCAGGAACTCAAACCCCGGCTTAAGGTGCAACCCCACCCTTGGTTAGTGTGATTCTGAACCAACAGATTGTGGTGATATCGCCTTCCAGACCTGTACAACAAATCAAGAAATCGTGTATGCTGGCTCTTCGATAAAGTGTGGAATTTTCTATATCCTGACCTTGCCATCCCTGGGGCCCTATGTTGCGCTTTTCAGACTCCCAAGGCGATTAGGGAAAAGAAAGTGACGTCAACAACGCAGCAAACGCAGATTGGATGTTGATTAGTGAGAGTCGCTGATGACGAATTTCCGCAGAAGAATACAAAGCTAAATTTTTCTTTGTTTTCCTCTGCGGAAATTCGTGATCAGCGACTCTCACCAATCAACTTCCAATCTGCGTTTGCTGCGTTGTTGACGTCACTTTCTTTTCCCTAGTCGCCTTGGGAGTCCAAAAAGCGCAACTTAGGGCCCCAGGTTTTTCGCTTATTTTTCTTTGCGCGAGCTTTCTGTGGAGCGCGCACTGCTGCGCCAGTTCTCGTGCAAGGGGGCCACTTCTATACGCTCCGAGTTCTCGTCTCCAGCAAATCTGGTAAGAACAAAACGCACAAATCGTCCTGAGCTAATGGCGAGAAACATGCAAAACAAAACAACCGACATGATGAAAAATATAAAATTGCCTGTGCGCCATTAGTACACCCGGGATTTTGGAGGCGACTTGCACATATTTCAATGTGATCAGATTTATATGACGGGCCGGCCCTTTTGTCGTGCATGTGTTTGGCTCTTGATGGAGTTCCAGGAAAGCGAGACGACGTGATAGACTTGGGTTTTAAAAAATATAGTTTGACGAATTGAATTGATGGGGTCAGGTGTCTCATTTAGGTAACTGGGTTTTGGCCATATTCATCAGAAGGAAAAGCGCAAAAAATTACACTCGCGTGTAGATATTGAGTTTGATAAATGCAAAGTAGGACTTGTGCGGGATTCATAATAAAGTAATGCCAATGTTAAAGATTAACTCAGAGCAATAAATGATGAGAATAGATTTTAATACGAGTTCAGTGGTACATGCAGTGACTGGCCATGCAAGAATTCTGAGTTGTGGATAGCTTTTGCACAGATTTTAATAAGGTTGGTGATTTTTGCCCGAAAGCAGTGGTGTGCAAAAATTAAAAATATGCAAATGAGTGTACTTTGACGTTGTATAAAATATAGTTTAAGTATACACATGGCACGCTGATTGAGACTGAAACAGCGCTTCATTTTACACTACCGTTGAGCGTATCAAACGTTAAAAACACACACTGTTCAGGCAGTAATTCTTAAATGTTCATAGTACTTTATTACCCTCAGATTTGGTATAAGTTGTCTCTTCATTGCTTACAAAAGGAAGATGGAAATATTCTAACTCTGGGGTGAAAGAGGAACTCCACCTGCTGAGAGCTACCAATCATCTCAGCGCCGATTATGAGTATTAACTGCATGCCAACGGTCGCGGGTTCATACCGAGCTTTTTCTACATGATTTCATACAATCGCAGTTGTTCTTGACAAACAACATTGTTTACCCACGCAAGCGACCACATGTGAAGTTTTGAATATTTTGTATTGATTGTGGCACACGCAGCAATTAGTATAGGTTTTTTTTTTTTTGATTCGCGAAAAGAATGCTATTCAGTTTCGTTGGTCAGTAATATATGTCGCACACAAAGGAGGATGAGCTGAATTGCCGTGGGAGACGAAAATTATAATGATAAACAAGTGTGTAATCACGTGAAAACAGAGGGCATTGCACATATGCACAAGCTAAGCTTTGTTTCACCAAATATATTACGAGTAAAATATTTGCTTCTATAATGCGAGCGAAGCGGAACCTGCATGCGCGAGCATGCCGCCATGAACTACTCTTGCAGTGAACAAGCCCACCGCCCAAACCATGGAGCTCGCTTTTATAGCTCTTGGTGCGTTCAACCCTTTAAATACACCATTATAATCAATTCTAATATTTAATTTTTTAATGAATTGCGCCTATGTTTTTTGTCTTTTACGTAAACGAGCCATTTTTTTTTATTTACCTAATATTTCTTCAAGAAATTCGACAACCATACTCTCCTTCATCATAAGTAAGAGCCGGATAATCAAAGATGTACACATAAAAAAAAAACGCGAACACATATTAGAAATACAATTTCACGGCACATTCAAAATTATTCGTTAGTTTTTTAGAGAGCAGGAGTGTCGCACATTAACATTGTTACCCGTTGCAAATTATAAATATAGCCAGTGCAGTAGAAGTGCTAGCTCAAGGTCTGTAACATGCACTACACAGTAGAGACCATTTTATTTGCAAACGCTGCCAGGCGGTGCTCGAATCTTTGACCCCCCAGCGAACTTCCGGTTCGTAAAAATGCTCAAAAAGGTCCACCTCAACACCACTGCATTAAACGTCAATAAAACATTGAACCATCCATTCTCCAGACGAACGCAAAAAGAACCAAGAAGCGCGAGATCTGTTCAAATTTCTCGAAAAGTCTCGTAAACCAGCTTGTCTCCTCCAAGACGTTAAATTGAACAGCCGAGGGCCCTCGTTATATCTCCAACTTTGTTGTCCGTGTAGACATAACGCTTTTTAACACTGGTGACACAAGCAAGCTCGACAGGCTGGCAAAGACGGAACGGCCCGCAGCCGCTTGAGACAAAAGCAGCGGATTATGTTTGTAAACAGTAAAAAGGTCCTATACTGATACACGATCGCACGCCGGTACGATGCAGATGAACGATTGAACCCAGGGTCCCTGCAGGTACAGATGAGCACGGTTTGTTTAGCCAGGTTGCACCGCTCCAGCAGTAAGTAGAAAATCCATTTCGACACGAAACACTTAAAATTTCGCATAAAGAATGCAAAACCAAAGAATGTCGAAATATATATATAAAAAAAAAATGAAAAAAAATTTTTCGTGGTATCTCTTTGCCCCTTCACCTTCAGTAGGCATAATCTAGGCCACAAAAAAGTACAATCTTTGCAGGTCAAAGGCTTGGATAGGCTATGCTAGGCTTTTGAGGAACGCTTGTTGAGCCGTTCTTCTTCTTTTCCTTGTCGTCGTCTGTCAATACCTCTCAATCTTGGGTTTTTCACTGAAATTTCTTTGTTTATTATTTGTGAACTTGCCCTTGATTCGTTAGGATGGACGACTGACATCATGGATGATCTTTTTGTTGAAAGTAGGCACTTGGTCAACTTATGGATGAAGAAAGAATAAAACAATTATAACAGGGACAACACAACCACATCTATCAACTTCTGCAGCTTTTTTTCTCTGCCTCCGTCACCCACATATATGACGAGATAAATGGATGAATATGACGGGAGTAAATAAACGAACTGACTTGAATTGAATTATCGGAAAGTTTCGACCGTATCTTGCTTTCCCGGTTTTCCCTATCGGTTATCCCGATTGTCGGACCGCCCGTACCGGCTTCCCCGCCGAATTGACCGGCAAACGGCCGCCGTGATCTCATGACTGCGGACAACGACAGCGGTTCTGCTTCATAGGTTCGACTGGCACGTCGACTCGGACTGTGAGACCTGCGGAGTGCCCGCAGACGCCACCCCCGTACTCGTCGACTGCGAGGATCGTGGGAACGAGCGGGCTCGGCTGAACGCGGCGTTCGCCGCTTGGGGCTTCCGTGCACCAGGGCGTAGCGCATCTTGTGGCCGGAGTTATTTACATCTGCGAAGAGAATGGCGGTCAGTGCCCTCATCGGCTGCCTGAGCGACACGGGAGCGCTCCAGCTGCTCTAGAGGCCATGCGGCGCGCCCCCAAAAGAACGTTACGGACCGTGTGGTGCCGGACAAGCACCCGGCGGATGTAACGTCGAGCTCTCTACCGCTATCTCTACCTTTTCTTCTACACTCTCTATCCACTCTTTAACCACTCTTCTTCCTCTCCCAACGACGCTGGCACGACGCCGCACAAGCGCATAATGACCGGCGTCTTCCCTTTTCTTCAATGCCATCACTCCAACTCTTTCTTTCTCTCCGCCATTGGATTTCTTCTGCCGCCAGATGCGCCGCAAAGACCCCGACTCTAAGGCGAGCAAAGAGGAGAGTGCCCTCCGGAGAAAAATCGAGAAATCGATTTGCTGCCGGAAATTAGAAGCTATCTTGACCATAATGCCCCGTTCTAATGCAGGAAACAGCGGCTGGCAGCGAGCGAAGCTTCCTAAATTGCCCGCGCTCCGAACATGATGAAGGGTACGGAAATGGAAAGCAAAATAAAAGCGTTCGGCGGGCCGGAGAAAATCGTACTGGCGAATCCGTCTCCGTGAGACTGCCGGCAATTCCGCTCCAAAAACAATGCGCGAGCGGCGTTTATGTGCCTCGTTTGATTTCTCTCCGACGCACAACAACGACACGTTTCTTCTTTTTTGTTTTTTCGAAGATACGCGAAACTGCGGGGAATGCCAGGAGCACATTGCGGAGAGACACAGTTGAAACGGGCAGACGATCGTCGATGGTTGCAGCTTGGCGGAGCTCAGGCTTCCTCCCGCCACGCCCCCGACGTACCGGGGAGATCATGTGATTCTGAACCGAAGACGGCCGAATAATTCTCCGTGATTTCCAAGCACGCCGCACGGGGCTGGAAAAAAGGGGGTGGGATCAGGGCGAGAAGTAGTCGCAGCCCAGCTTCCGCACAGGTCTCCACCACAGAAGTTGGCGGCACTCGTCGAAGACGCGAGACGACGACGTGTTGCTCCGCTGGAAACAATCAGTTCCTCGTTCATCAGGTGCGAGCCAGGCCTTGCTTTGACCATGGTTGTACGTGCGGTCAAACTCGGCTCGAATTTGCAGGACCATGACTTTTTACGAACTGTGCCCGGCTCGAGCGTTTATATCATACATGCAACATTCCAACTGTATTGCCATGCCACTTTACGTCCTATTTCAATAATTTGTTCAAATACCAATATTTGATGAATAAAATAACTGATCTCTTTTATAACCCGACTCCTTGAAAACAAATTTGGAAATACGAGGTGAAGTAGGACAATTGTTAAGGACCGTGTGTACTATACTTATAGCGTTCGCTCCATGTTGATGGGCAACATGCTGTATTACAAAGGCCTTGACTTCAGCGGGACTTCTATGGTGGATGATTTCGAACTGCATCCACTAGTTGTGCACATGCTTGGCATTGTAAGTTTTAACCTCAATGGGGTCATGAGACAGTATGTCAGCACCGTTGACTTGATTCTTCTTTTTCATAAAAACGGTATACCGGTTCCTTTGATGTTGTAATATTTTTCAGGAAAATAGCATCTCTTACTATCAGTGGGCAAAAACCGGACCCTCTTTGATTGGGTATTTGCACTGGTGTGGTCTTCTTCCATTGGCCCCTTTGTTTCGTCTTCTTGAGGCATGATAGAAGTGGGACGACTCGTCTCCAAGCTGCAGGAAAGTATTTCTGTGTTCAAACGGTACGTGGGGATAGTTTGTCATTTTTGAACTGCCGCCTGATATTTCGCCGCATGAATCTGCTGACACTGTGGACTCATTGAAGTGCTTTGGATCACCGAAACACTTTAGTGAAGATGCCCCCAACGCTCAAGGGCATCTTCACTTGGATGTGCCTTTGCAGGTCATTTGTCAACCAACGATTCATCAGAGTAAGCAGTAGACAATCAGGTAGTGTTTAACCCGCGGATTGCAGAAGCATCCTCTTCTCTTGGCTGGGGTTCGTCTTTGTTCTCGTAGACTGTCACTCGGTCCAAGGCTTGAGCTTCGTTTTGTTTTCGCCGAAGGAGTTCGAAAGCACCTTTTTTTTAAAATTCTGACCACGACCTAAGCCCATGGCAAAGCATTCGTAGTTCGTACCATTTCTTGGCTATTCCACAGAGATAGACAACGTTCTATATATTAGCGTTTATATTCCAGTTCTCTAGCCAGTGTGCATACTCTTACAAGTTATAGACCCCTTTCATGGCAAACGCCACCATGCGGTGCCTCAGTCGTTGACGTCCCAGAGAACTTCCAGTTCATAACAAGAATGAACAAAGCTCAACTTAATACAGCTGCTTGAAATGTTGATGAAATGTTTAACCACCAATTATCCAGGTGAACGCCAAAAGAACCAAGAAGCGCGAGGTCTGTTCAAATATTTAGAATATTTTGTAAATCAAGCTGTCTCCTGGAAGACGACAAATTGTACAACCGAAGGCTCTCGTTAGATTTCCAGCTTTGTTGCCCGCGTAGCATTTATGGTTTTTAGCACCGGTGACATGAGCAAGCACGACAGACTTGCGAAGACGGAGCGACCGGATGTCGCTCGGGACGCAAGCAGTGATTCAAGTTCGTAGACAGGACAAGTGTCTATTCCTGCAGTCACAGTCTTAAAGCTCCGTCAAAGTTGACGCACTCTGTAGTCTGCTAGCTGCGCATATCGAAAAATGGCGCCACAAGTTACAGTCATCGCAAGCTGTTGTACGCGAACACGTCCACCGTTGACTTTGGAAAGCTTGCTGGTCTCTATTTTAGAGGGAGGGAACTACGCCTCAAAATTTCACAAAATCAACCACTCTCGATGTGCTTTCGGCCGTTTTATACGTACTCAGAAAGAAGTTTTTATGGCATTTCAAAAGAAGGAAAGAGTGCGCGTGCGGAGCTTCGCGACCAATGTGCTTTGGTGCACGGGAAACCATGGCTTCGACGTAACCCTTACAAATTCGTCCCCAAATAGTCTTTTTTCCCTCTCTTTGTTTATATTGGTGGTACCATGCTCGCACGGATACTCATGTCCACAATTAATACAAATCCAATTGGGAGGCAAATCTCCCGGCTAGTGATCGAATCCGAGTGATTAACGTGACCGAGAACTTTCGAATGCGGACTTGGGTTGGAGATGCAACGGCCCCATCGACAGCAGGACGAACGTGAGAGCCCCGCTGACGTGGGACAGGGCCTCATCACTCTGCGCCGCCTAAAGGGCACCGACATGACGTGATGTCAAAGCGAAAGCGAGCGCCAAACAAGCCCTATTCTTTAGGCAGGCCGAGGGAACGTGCTTCGGGAGCCCGTGAAAGTCCGAGCGGGGCCACGGAACCCGAACGCCGCGCCCGGGGATCGGCGCAGACAAGATACCTCCTGCGGTGAGGATGCTCCGGATTTCCACGTGGGCCGAGCAAGCTCATTAGGCTGGACCGGGCCGACCTCTAACAAGGCCGCTCTTCCCCGCGCCTGTTGCCTCGTAGTTCGTTTCGGACCACTCTCCACACACGCTTCTTTTTCCGCTCATCCTCGTTGGCGCTTCCGGCCACAGGCCTCGGTTCGATCATCGAGGTCCCTTCCCCGGCCGAGCTTCCGGCAGGATTGCTCTGGGCAGCGTCCTTTTTCTGGCGTCGACAGTTTCCCCGCACCACTGGCGGAGCGCGGCACTCCTCCCTCTCCGCTTTCGTCATGCCATATCAGTCGGATTTGAGAGGCTGCAATGTCTGTCCTTCAGCTCCGGCCTTCGAATTCGCTCCGTCCCCCGTCTTCCTCGGAGCTCAGCTGCGGCAACACAACGCCGTGGAGGAAAGGTTGACGCGCGAACTCCGTTTCCGGTGAGGTGCGCAACGTCGCGGAAATCAGGTTGCCTGTTCGGCGCCTTCCCGGGCGATCCTCCGGTTCCGCGGACGTCCGGCCCCCTTTGTTTCTGGCCCGTCCACCCGCCGTTTCCGGCCGTCTCTCGGGCACCTCCCGACGCCCGCTCTGCCGCCTTTCATTAGCGCTCCGGTTGCGCTAAGTACATGCTTGCGCTGGGAATCGTTTTTATCTATTTTTATTTATTTATTATTGCTTTCGAGAAAGAAAAGGGGAACGACGACGAGAATTAGAAGCCGTGTGTGTTTCCGCCACGTCTGGCGTGTCCATTGCGCAGAAAGGAAAGGGAAGCTCGCTTCCGGATTTGCGGCGAAATAGGCCACGGGGAGTTCGCCGCCCGGTCGGAGAGCTTGGGGAAATGCAGTCGCCTACCACACGGTTCCAAAGTTTCTCTAAAGGCATGGCACGCGTCTGCGTCTGGATGTGCAGCGACTGGCTGACTTGGCGTTTTAGGCTCGTCTAGCTTACCACAGTTCGCTAAAAACATTGGAGAAGGACGGAAGGAGAGGGCAGGCTATGGCGCTGACATGCATGAACCTGGGGAGAAAAAAAAAAACAGATGAGGGAGGTTATAAGATATACTTTTTCGTGGCAAATCAAAATACCCACCACGACACGCGTGTTCAATTTCAGATGAAACCAACTAATATAAGCGAATAATCATTACGTCAACTGCGATTTCTCGTTAAAGAAAAATCTCATTCTATGTAAATCTGCATACTTTCACGCCCTTGTATTCTGGTCTCTTCCATGCCTTGGCCGCTAGAAGTCGACCGGCAGTTTTCTTCAACTCAATAAATAAATAATACCGTTTGTATCCCGCAGTAGCATGCGCCCCTAGAAATTTGCACCTCTCTTTTTTAAGGTTGGCGAACAATTCCGTCTCTCTTTAAATATCCTACACCACCAAGTTTATGCACCATCACGCCTGTATAGACCTTCTCCACCGATATTCTATCCTCCTTTTTGTTATTTTAATCACCTTTTCCTCCGTTCTTCCACCATCACCAGCAGGAGCCTCACGGCAAATCGGTGACCCCTTAAGAAAGGGCAGGGCGAAGACCTGCGAACTATAAAACCGTGTGTTCTTGAGTCTGACTTTCATTACGGCATATGGCACATACGTACATGCCTATCCGAAAAAAAGTCCATCGCATTTCAAATTTTCAAGCAAAAGGTTCGACTCATGTTGGAGTTTATATCCACGCCTGAAAACTGAAAGCGAGCTGACGCCACCTGTTGGAGGAGAGGCCGCAACATTAACCGGGTTTATACTGCCAGCAAGTCAATCAAAACGTTGCACACTACCGGAGGGGTGCAAAGAAGTAAGAATTCACTCTGCGCGTGACAGATGAGGCCTGCTGAGAAAGACCGATTGCGTCCGATCATGCTCCGCCCCGCTCTACGGTGCGTTGCAGATAACATCCCAGTTATTCGTTCGTTCTAAGGCAAGTTGTTAGTTGACGAATGTACTCTTGGAAACCAGTTTTCTTTCTCGAAGGATAAGTTCTGGTCCCTTATGAGCAGGTGAATTTCTGAAAGCTGCAGAAGATCCAGGCAGTTATTGCTACCACCAGCAGACGACAGCGGAGGTCAGCGCCCTGACTCCACTGCACCCTCGCTATCCTGCGCCATTGTCCTTATTTTAGAACTCACTCGTTTTGATTAGGATTCAGGAACTATTTATTTTAGCGATACCTGTTTTCGATGTCACCAAATCCTTGAAAGAGATCGTCGGCCGCCCGCGGGAATCAAACCTGGGTTCGCGGCATTCGAATCGGAGACATTACCACAGAGCTACGCCACAGCTTTTTTTTTCTTTATTTATTGCTATATTTTGACACTAAACAAAGAACCCTCGTGCACGATACATTTCACTTTAGCATGTAAAATAATATATTGAGTTAAGACGACGTTTGTGAAGATGGCGATAAAACGCCGCCAGCAAGGTTTTGAGAGGATGTGAGAATTGTGAAAAATTTCTATTAAACGAGAGCTTCAAAACGGTCGGAACCCCTCCAGTTCCAGACATATTTTCTGGTACACAGGTGCTATTAATTTCACATCTTCAATGAAATAATACCGCACTGGACGGGCGTTCAGATTCGCATGACGAGCTGCCATCCTACGTCTCCCTATAGAATGCAGGCCAAGTAAAAATAGGACGTCATATGGGAAAGGCGTCCCCTCCACAGACAAAAAAACGTTTTCCACGAGCCGTGAGTGGTAGGTCTTTTCTGGCGGTGCGTTGGAGCACACCCCAGAACTGGATAGCATCCAAGCAGTCCAGGAACACGTGCTCCACGGTTTCCGGTCTCTTGCACAACAAACAATCCTCGCCCCCTATTAAAAACATGTCCTTTTTCGCTAACCACGTCTTTACTGGCAGCTTGTTGGTGTGCAGTTTAAAAAAAATAAAATATCGTCACACATCCGGGAAGTGGCATTCTTTCGGGAAAGCACATTACGGTCAGTACTGTCAGAGAACAAAGAGCGGTACCGTGGGACGGGAAACAAGCATTCAGCAAGATCTCGCGTCAGACGCTTTCGTGTGACAGAGATTAAGTACTCTTTTAGAAATCGCATGCTAAGAAATTGGTATGCGCAAGCAACCTCTTTAATGCATCAAGTTACTTTGCCTTCGAATGTGTCACGCGTCGAAACAATGAACTCGGGTAGCTCTCTGAACAACGTATTTGAATGACAGTTCTCAGAAAAAGGTCAGCCTGGTCTCGCGAAAGGAAAAAGCGCAAGACCAGCTATTCTATGAAAAAATGCGGCAAACTAAATCCCCCTGACTTCACGCGGTGAAAAAGGGTATCCCGTCTAGTTCTTTCCCACGTAGACTTCCATATGTACACGGCCATCACACGGTGCATGCGTTGCAAATGCAGACTATACTCCGCGACAACTTTTCTTGGCAATGCAGTGGAAGGTACAGGCCCGCGTCCCCTCTCCCATTTTGAGTGTGCGCGGGCTCTCCTCCTCTCCCCATTTCCGGGGAGAGGAGGAGAGCCCGCGCACACTCAAAATGGGAGAGGGCACGCGGGCCTGTACCTTCCACTGCATTGCCAAGAAAAGTTGTCGCGGAGTATAGAGCAGTGCAGAAACTGTAACAGGTGGCAAATCTTTGCAACAAAGAATAATCTACACACCGTTGGCCGTGCGAAGAGGGATTGGGGCTGTGTGGATATTTATGCAGCGTCTAGTTGGTCAGCCATTTCAAACTTGCGACGAGTCACTCGCTGTAGATGAGAAATTTAGCCATTGCAGTAGAACCGCTAGCATGGGGTCTTTAACGTGCACCACGCAGTAATAATACACGACCGCACGCCGGTACGATGCTCATCCAGATCGAAACGGGTAGGGCTGGGGATTGAACTCAGGATCCCTGGGTTTTGCAGCGCGAGCTTTCACTCCCCGTGCTCCGAGCTGGTGTGCGCTAGCCCACTCGGCCACCGATCCCCCTTCGACAAGTGTATCGGCATAGCCTCCTCTAAACTGACAAACATCAGCTTGTCTATATAAGGAAACTGGACTGCAGCCCCCTTAACCCATACTTTGATCGGGCCCTGGTGCCCTGATTGATAGCAAGTTCGTTGCAGACGCACCGGTGCCGTGCGAGTTCTCTCCCAGAATGCGTAGCACTCGCGGAGTGTCGCACATATAACCGGTCCCGAACAAACTAGCCGAGTTGGTATCATCACACTAGAGCTACAAGACAGCCGACGTGGTTCGCGGTCCCGACATCCGCTGAACCTCATTAGCGACCTTCCCACTCCGGAGGGGCGCGTGTGCCCCCGAGGAGCGTGTCTGCGAGGGGCGGCAAAGTGCTCGAGGCATCGCCGTTTTGCCTGGCGACAGACGCCCCCGCTCGGCGTCCCAGCGCTCCTCGATTCGCGGGCAGGGACAGCCGAACAGATTGCGCTGTCGGTGCTTGCCGCAACAACGCCGCCGGGGCACGAGTGGCGACGAGGCCCCCGGGACGACGGGCGCGTCTACGAGGCGGCCCAGGGGACCGCGGCGCCTGTAAATCCGGGCACGGCGGCGTCGGACACCGAGCAACCCTCCAAACCCGCCCACGCATCATGAGCAGCCCGGGGCTCTCGGTGGAGGCGGAGGGCAACTGCCAGGGATGTCGACGCGCTTCGTGAGGCCTCTATGCTCCGGCTGAATTCAACTCCTTCTATTTCTATTCCTTCCTTTGCATTATGTTTTCTCAGAGTTTTGGTGTCCTCGCCCTTCTTTCTATACTGCTTTACATTTACAACAAAAAAAAAATGCGTTTTTGCTTTTACCCAAGTCGAAAGACGATTGTCGGCCCCTCGAGAACAACTAAAATTTGTGCGAAGCCACTTCTGGCGTTCTTCAGACTGCGCATCGTCGAGGCGGAGCGAGACTAGACAAAAGCCCGTTTTTCTTCCCTTCTCCTTGCCCCGAAAGCAGCGTCGAGGATCGCACGGAGCTTCTATCCGAAGACACTTCGGGCGGTGCTCGCCGAACGAGCTGCACTTGGTTTGAAGCAGGGACGGAGGCCGCGGGACTCGATGAATGATCCCCGTTGGTCGTCTCTCGGAGTTCACGATTCCGACCACTTTAAGCCCCGCAGCGTTCTGCTCAGTCTAAGCTTGGTCGAGCATCGTGGATTAAGTGTTCACCATCTCGAGGTCTCAAGTGTACATCCCCAAACACATCAGCGACAAAACATACGCCGCGCGGAGGTTTCCATACCAACTGCCGCAAACGCTTTGACGTGGCGCCATGGCACACAACGTCACAGCGTCTGCTGCAGTTGCGATGAAAACAGCGACGCGGCGCTTGTTTTCATCACAACGCGTTTGAGGCCTAGGAGATACGTGTGGACAACCGAATCGTATCAACCCGACGGAAGTGCCACACATGCCTACAACAGAAGGACTCCTGAATGCATGTGAACCTGAATAGCTCGATCACTATTGCTGCGCAGATTAAGATTTATTCTTCGATTAATGAACGAGTTTTAATACGAGTTATTAATACGTTAATCGGCCTAATGGCAAGGGGAGCCTGATAAAAATGTTTCAGGACTTCAGAAAATATACATTCGGCGAAAACAACTTACTGGATCAAAATAAACCTATTTAATAAAGTGCCCAAACATAGAGGAGAATGTTGTGAATGTAATCTGACCATTCTAAGTAAAGAACCAAAATAGGGCTTTCACGAACGCGCGTGCAAGGCGAAATTTATTTTAGGTATTTACTTTAGAACAGTTACTTCTGCGGACGCCAGGACGTGTAGGGTGTGAATACAGTGTTCAAGAGGAGGTTGGAGTGGCAAGAGCGGCGGCCGCTTTTGTGAAGAGTTTGCGCGTAGACGACACCATGGCGCTGCTGTTCTGTGCCCTAGGAGCACGCCCCGTCAGCCCCATCATCAGCGCCGTTCGGCGCTTACTACTGTGGTTTGACTGGAGCTTTTGCGGTGCGAAACAACTGCTAATGTTGTTCTGTATACTCTGTTTCACCTTATGATATACCGCAGGAAAGGCTACAAGCGCGAGCTCCTTACTCTGGGGCACATCTCGGCGGCACAAGCTCTCGTGAATTAAGAGCAGCTGCCAACGCCATGAGCTCGCGCTTCTAGCCTTCGCTGCGGTACAACATAAGGTGAAACGAAGTATAGTAAATTGTAGTTCTGCCTTTGGACCACGGTGGAAGAAATACATTTAGGTGATGACTCTCTGTCTCGCGCGGCGACCACATTATGTTCGGCGCACCGAGCGCGCTTCACTCGCACGGGGATAGATGGCGCGCGCGTATAGAGGGGCTTGTGAAGGCCTGTATACGCCTCTCAAGTGGGCTCATTTTCGTCTTCTGCGCATGACAAAGGAAGTAGCGGTGATGTCAGAACGCCGAGCCCTGATTGGCTGATCGCGACCCCCTATCTGAACGTCGTCTGCTCCTTTGCAACGTCGTCTGCGCCTGTCCTACCTTTCCTGTGACTTTCGGAAGTCGAGCGCGCTCGACTTCGCCTTTCAGAGGGGGCAGACGAAGTAACTCGAGCGGTACGTTGTTTTTCTCTAACAACTAGCCGACGCGCATCAAGGAGGGAAGTCAAAGGACTCACTGGCGAGGTGCCCCGAGGCGCCGAGGTTTGTTTGCTGAGAACCGAGAGGTGAGTGTGGTTATAGTGTCCGCAAGTTCCCTCCGAAATACTTTTTCCCTCCTTTCGTGTGCGGCAAGACTTCTCACTCTTTAACGGCGTCGGCGGGTTGGCGCAGTTAACGTCGTCTGCTTTACGTCTGCTAGTCAAAGCGATTTCTGCTTTACCTTTCCTGCGTCTGTCGCAGATTCAACGCTTTTTTACCGGCGAGAGTCACCGTTGCCTCGGAAAACAAGAACATGACAAGAGGAAGAGATTGACCTCTTAATCTAAAATTGAGGTCAGCGATCAAAGTATAAGACGGGAAGGGTTCACAAGGGTCGCGCGGGCATATTCTATTCAGCACGCCAGCCGGTCGTGGGCAGACGGCCGCCGAGTCGCGGAGCGCCTGCTAGGCCTATCTGCCGTGCTCGCTTGGTCGTTGTCGGTGGAATCGTGGACGTTGGAGCTTTTCCCGGGTGTTTGTGGATCCAGCGTTCTTGTTCCTCGTGGTCTGTTTCGAGTACTTTGTACTTTTTTCTTGCTGCTTGAAGTCGGGACGCGTGTGAAGCGCACGTAGAAAGATAAACGTCCGTTGGTCGTCGCGACCGCGACGCTGTCGGCCATGCTGATTTGATTAAGACCGCTTCGGAGCTGTCGTAGGATTTCGTCGTAACCTGCGCAAAACGTACGATAATTTCGTTTCGTGAATAGGAATTTGTTCTCAAGTTTTGTCTCACGCATATTTTTGGCCTAAGATCGTTTCGTGAATCTGGCCTCTGCACTTTCGAAAGTCGCAGGAAAGGTAAGACAGACGCAGACGACGTCGCGAGCAGACGACGTAGCAAAGGAGCAGACGACGCTCAGATAGGGGGTCGCGATCAGCCAATCAGGGCTCGGCGTTCTGACGTCAGTCACCGCTACCAACTGCGCAAGGAGCAGACGAACGTGCCCTCCGCATAGAGGGGCTTGTGAAGAAAAGTATGCATTCTTTACTCGGTCCCGGCGTACTGTGTAGTGAAATGATGGATTTATGTTGGCGCACTGGCAGTGATTGCCTTTCCCCCGAGCGGTTCCTGCTTTTTTTTTTTTTGTCAAACGAGAATATTTTGATGATTACTCAACGTGACAAAAATACTCTTATAAATATAAAACTTCCCGGCGTAATCTACTGGGCCTTCAATAATTTAGAGTAAACACCTGGGTCATGCTCGAATGTTTTGTCAAACAACATGTTTGGCAACAGTTCCATAAATTGTTTACACACATTGCATGGCTTTATATGAGATCGGGTGATCTTTTCCACCCTGCTCCTGCCTAATGAAAAAAAAATTCCAATAATGTTACATAGTGGGGCCTAAATAATTCTTTACATCCGCATAAAGGTTTTGGCATTACAAATGCTTTATACATACAATGTCAACTTGTACTGTAGAACATACAAACCTTGTGAGCAGAAAAAATTCCTATTTATGATGACATAGTGACTGAAACGATGACACAGGATGATGAAATACTGACTGCCATGATGACACTGTGAATGAAAGTCAAACAACAGTAGTGGTTATAAGACATAAATCACTTTTCATCTATACTCGCAGAATATGGTGTCACCCCGTCTTATAGGTAAAAAAATTCCTGACAAATATTTTGGCTTTAAAATGTACATAAAAGCTGAATTCACTGCATACTTCCAAAGAACGGCATCTCCTACATCCTGTGTTTCTCGACCATGCCCTTAAACTAAGACGAGCGCTGCTTTGCTGATTTCTTTATCTCTTTATACCCCTGTCAGACGGGCTAGTTTAGTGTCACTACAAGCGAGTGCACTTCAACCCGTCGAAACACACTCCAAGTGTGTTGGTGCTACACGGGAAAACTTAGTGTCATTCCAAAATGATGGCAATAACGATGGGTAAGTAATGGGCACGCAACATATTACAGTGCATACGCATTTTTTCATAAATAACTTCGTCGTCTTATTAGAAACACGTTACCACACATTGTTGCGCTAAATTCACGAGTTTTAATCCAAATTTAAATCCAATTTCATCATTACGATCAGCCATTACAAGCCAGTGATACACGTCCGCACGCCGGTACGATACTCTGTTTCACCTTATGATGTACCGCAGACAAGGCTACAAGCGCGAGCTCTTTGCTCTAGGGCATATCAAGGCGGCACAAGCTTTCGTGCGTTAAGAATAGCTCCCAACGCTATGAGCTCGCGCATCTAGCCTTGTCTGCGGTACAACATAAGGTGAAACGGAGTACAGATCGAAACGAGCAGAAGTAAAGATTGAACCCAGGATTCCTGGGTTCTGCAGCGCGAGCCTTCGCTCCACGTGCTCCGAGCTGGTGTGCGCGAGCCCACTCGGCCACCCGCCACTCGCCACAATGAAACATGGAGTGTGTGGAGGACGAGCCGGAGGGCAATATCCGCGATGTTGGACAGTGGAAGCGCATGTTTGGGGCACTTTTCTCTGTGAGAACCCAACGCCTTTCAGATAAGAGGCAGCTGGACCTGGATGCCGACGCACAGGCAAGAATTTCAAGTAACATCGATCAGCAGCTGCAGGCCAATGCCTTCACCATAGCAACTCTCATGACCGACAACCTACCCGTGATCAGTCGAAAACGGTGGACTTTCCAGAGGAACGAACGGTGGTTCGAAGACACATTGCCCCATTTGGGCGAGTTCTACTTCAAGAAAGCCTTTCGCGTCTCTCCTGCCACCTTCAGATTCCTGGTGGAGTCGTGCAGGTGCCTTCTGGCCTTCGTCGGCCATCGTGCAGGGGCCAAGGCTGAAAACTAGATTAGCCGCTTGTTTTTCTACAATGCACTACTTTCCTGCCAACAGAAAACAAATGCGCATCTAACATTTGTCTTATCAAAATAATACTAATTTTACGCAGCGTTAATTTCTTCTGTTATTTTAACTCATTGAACACTGCTATCGAGATTACACACTTGGTCTATCGGAGCGAGCGTAGTGTGCTCCCCGAACTCACTTCATTGGAAGTGTGTTCTTCGGGCAGGGCTGGGGATTGAGCTCAGAATCACTGGGTTTTCCTTCTCCAGCGCGAGCTTCCTCTCCACGTACTCCGATCAGGTGGGCGCTAGCCCACTTGGCTTCGATACCCCTTAATAAAGACACTTTAAACAAATTGACGTTTACAATTTTCTGAAATGCCGAATTGGAGTGAAGCTCTTGAGGAGGAGGGAGGAAAGGTACGAAGAGGGGCGGATTTAGAGGGGGGGGGGGGGGTGTCCGGATGTCCTGACCCCACTCGTGATTTCTTCATCTGTAAAATTTAGGGCGTGAACCGAGGGAGAGGGGGAGGAGGTTCCTAAACATATGGTACTCTGACCAACACCTGACCCCCCCCCCCCCCCCAGGAAATTCCTGCATCCGCCTTTGGACCGAAGGGGAGGGTATGCCAGCTGCTCCCCCTCCGTACCCTCCCATCCTCCTCTCCTGTTCCCGTCCCACTTAGCGTAAAAATTTAGCTAAATTTCCAGCTAAATTTAGTCGGGAAATTTTTCCGCTGAATTGACGTGTGACATCACATGACACGTCATCTGAAATTTTAAGTGTGACGTCACGTGACGTCACACGGGTGAAATCTTTCCTCTAAATATAGTGGAAAAATTTTTAGCCAAACTTAGCAAAAACTTTTACCGCAAAATTTAGCGGGAAAATTTTAGATGACAGGACATCTGAAATTTTAATTGTGACGTCACGTGACGTCACACGGGTAAAATTTTCCCTCTAAATATAGCGGAAAAAATTTCCGCCAAACTTAGCAAAAACTTTTGCCGCAAATTTTAGCGGGAAAATTTTACCCTTGTGACGTCACACGTGGCGACACGCGTGACGTCAAGTGTGACGTCATTTTGGGAAACAGCCCTTAATGCAACGCGCGGTTACGCCGACGCCGCTCAACCCTGACACAGGTGCCTAGGAGCTGTGCTCTAAAACAACGTTACATTAATGAACGATTTTTATGCAAATTGGATTATTCTGATCGATCATCGCAAGCCAAGATAAAGAACGAAGCATATCCAACTTTGGCGTTCCGCTTCGTTCCACGGAAGTCTACGAGGAGGCCCTCACACTGCCTAATCAGATCATAATTATCGTGTTGTCTCGAATAGTTACATCCTGAAACAAAAGTAGGCTCTATCATTCGCTGCGAACCAAGATAGCCATGAATGACTGACTTTGTCGTCGTCTTTTATCAATTCAGCGCTCCGCTAGTCTTGATCAAGAGCAGCCTAAACTCCAAGTCCACCCCACTATTTTGTTTTCGCAATGCCATCCTTTTACATGTCGTCGCTTTCACGAATTTCTTTTTCTTTATAAAAAAAAACTTACGCCACGGTTTTGGTTTCTGTCTTTATGTTTTACTGTTGAAACACTCCTACTGATTCCACGCGCTCGATCGAGCGAAGTGAGTTCGTCAAACTCACTCCAAGCGAAGTGTGTTCCTCAGGAAGGAGCCGTGTGGCACACTACAGAAATGACACTAAAGGCGAAGTGCACTCGCTTGTAGTGACACTAAACTAGCCCGTCTGACAGGGGTATTAAATTGTTTGTTCCTACTCATCGTAATATGCTTACAGTGTAGTCGCATTTGCATACTGAAGTAGTAGTGGAGCAACTGGGCAATTGTTTCTTCTTTGTGTTCAGCGCATGGAAACGTTATTGTGCATGTGTCAAGAACACTGTCGATATTGTCTTAGTAGACAGTCTTGTGGCTTTTATTTTGCACGAAGAACTGTTCCGCTTTTCAGTAGCTGGAAAAGTTTCTTGTTAGGGTGTGTAAGGCCTCCTCTGTTCTTCACGTTTGTCAGTGCTGCTTTAGTAGAAGTGTTCTTGTCAATGTTGAAAGCGGATCGGCATGCAGGGCAGCGTGTAGCTTTTTTTTTTATTTTCACGCTCAAAGACCCAGTTACATAATATGGCATGCAGTCCACAGCCTTGGTTTCATGAGCCTTTTCTGTCCAGACATCTTCGCATTCACAGTCTTCGACAGAAATTATACTGTCAAGCTCGGTCTTCACTTGGTCAACGAGGTGAGGAGACTAGGTAGTAACTTGCAATCGGCCCTTGGGATCGCACGACGCCACTGCTACAGGCGAGCGTCATTCGATGGAGCTTTAAACAAGGACACTCACTCTGCGCAGTTCCGGTACCCCGAATTGCAGTTGGGAACGAAGCACGTCTTTCCCATCCTTATAGCATAACTTCTTCTTCGGGTTAATGCTCATCTTCATGCAGGATGGTGGCACCGGTGATTGACACAGCACCAAAGCACGTATGCCGACCCACACCCGTATCCGCCAGCCGCAGTTTTTGCTACTGCTTCTCCTTGCCGGCGATATATCGTCCAACCCCGGCCCACGTCCCAGTTGTCCCCGCTGTGACCGAGCCGTCTACGACAGCGTCGCTGCTTTGCAGTGTGACGGGTGTAATGCGTGGGTGCACCGCAAGTGTGAACTACTTTCCCTTCGATCGTACAGACGACTGTCGATAACATCCGAAAAGTGGCGGTGTGGCGCCGGTCAACTCCCGGCATTCGACGACAGCGTATTTCTGACGCCCGCTCCTCGGCGCTGCACCTCTACCACCAGTCCTACAGCCCTCAACCCTGTGTCTACCGTACCGCAGATTACGTCAACAACGTCGAGGCCCAACGCTCGTCGCACAAGCAAAACGACATTACCTATTTGGTTCTCTAACCTAAGGTCAGTGAAAAACAAACTACCACACTTCCGAGTGTTAACTGAGTCTCAACCGGACACCATATTCGCGGCGCGTGAAACGTGGTTGGACTGCTCTGTCTATGACAGCCAGCTTGTGGACTTGGCCCACTTCAAAATCTTCAGGAAAGATCGGAACAAATCTGGAGGTGGAGTACTGCTCGCTGTTCCTTCACATATCAAATGCACTAGACGACTCGACCTGGAACAACATGGCCTGGAGGCAGTATTCGTAGATCTTCACAGAAAAGGTGGTTTACTACACCTGTGTGTTGTCTACTGCCCACCTAGCAACAAAGTAGAAGCCTATGATTACCTGCACAAGTCGCTAACTGCACTTTTACACCTGGACAAACGGTATGCAAACATCTGTGTCGTTGGGGACTATAATGCACATGTCAACTGGTCCGACCCCACCACTCCAGTGCCTGCTGACCCGCAAGATGACCTCCTTCTTAACGGAATGGAATCTCTTGGGTTGACTCAAATGTGCCATGAACCAAGCTACACATCCAACGGGAAACGTGACTCGTTCCTTGACCTTATCTTCGTATCAAACCCCACACTTATCGCAAATTGCTTTGCAGAAACCAGCCTAGCCGGCTGCGATCACAGGGCCATCGTGACGGAAACCTATATGAACTTCCTGAAATCAGGCATTCATAGCAAACAACTAAAACGCTTTGCTGAGATCGACCTCAAGCAACTCAACTCGCTTCTCCACCTCGCTCCGTGGGGAATGGTTTTCCAGGAAGACAACACCGAAGATGCCTACAATCTTTGGCTGGATTTTATGCATGCCATCGAGACAGAGTGCGTCCCAGCAGTCTGGAGGAGGAACAAAAGCCGTGCCCCCTGGATCACGAAAGAAATCTTGCACCTAGCCCGCCAGAAACGTCAGCTGTTTGCCAGAGCCAAGAACAACAGATGCGCCGCTACGCTCAGCGCTGCCCATGCTGCACAAAGAGACCTGAAGAAGATGATCCGGAAGTCTCACCAGAACTATGCCATCAGTGTTGCAGAACGTGCCTTCAAAGAACCGAAGGTGTTTTGGGCATATGTAAGAAAACACAAAAGGAGTACACATGCATTGGACATCTGCCAAAATGGCAAAGCCCTCAGCGATACTGAGGCCGCAGAACTTTTGAGCCGGCATTTCGCTTCAGTCTGGACACCACTTCTACCAGATCAACAGCTCCAACTTTGCCCAGTCTCGGATACTCCAGCTGACAAAGTCCAACTCGCTCTGACCACAATTTCTATCAGCACATCTGACGTGGAAGAAGCCCTAACTCGGCTGAAACCATCGCAGTCGCCTGGTCCAGATGGCATCCACCCTGCGCTTCTGAAAGCAAGCAGCAAACTCATTTCACCTATACTGGCATGTCTGTTCCAGCAAAGTCTGGACACTGGAAGGGTCCCAAGCACATGGAAAATGGCGTATATTACGCCTGTGTACAAGGGAAATGGAGCTCCAGCTCACAAGCTGGAATCGTATCGGCCCATCTCTACCACGTCGGTGGTCTGCCGTACAATGGAACGAGTCATGAACCAAGCAATACACAAGCACCTCGAGAGCCATGCCTAGCTCTCGCCGGCGCAGCATGGCTTTCGTCCCGGTAGAAGTTGTGAAACCGCCCTCCTCACAGTAGTACACAGGATCAGCGACAGTCTCGATAGCGCAATGCCGTGCGAACTCGTATAGCTGGACTTTACAAAAGCCTTCGACAAAGTTAACCACACCCTTTTGCGGAAGAAACTTGTGCGTGCCGGCTTTCAGGATCAAATTCTAGTTTGGCTATCAGACTTCATCTTCAGCAGACAACAGCGTGTATACCACAACGGCACCCCCTCACAACCCCAATCTGTCATATCTGGAATCCCACAAGGCAGTGTTCTTGGCCCTACACTTTTCTCCTTGTTCATCAACGATCTTATTCCTCATATAAGCTCAACTCCTGTACTGTATGCCGATGACCTCACACTTGTTAAACCGATTAAGTCAACCAAAGATTATTATGACCTTCAGCGGGACCTTGACAGGGTACACATATGGACCACCGTAAACAAGCTACCCCTTAGCGCCTCTAAATCTAAATCAGTGTACTTCACAACCCACAGGAAGGCTCTTCTCTTGAGGATCAACGACGAAGTTATCTACCGCAGTGACAACATCAAGATACTTGGAGTGACTCTGGACACCCGATTAACCTTCTCAAACCATGTTCATTTCATTGCATCGCGTTCCCGCCGTCTGCTGGGGTTCATACAAAATATCGGCAGGGGCCTAGGACCCATCGTGATGGCGAAACTATACACCGCCCTTGTTCTGCCCATCCTAGAATATTGTTCACCCGTCTGGTCCCCTCGATCCTAGTCAACACAAGACATTCTGGAGCGGATCCAGCGGAAAGCCGCATACGGGATCTACGCCCGGAGTTCCCCGATCCCTGGTCTCCAACCAAGCGACATTTCGACGAGCCAGCTACTCAGAACCTCAGGATGGACAAGCCTCGCTACCAGGAGAGACATGGCCACCCTGAGACTTTTAGCAACCATCATTGGGCCAGGGATACCCCAAGATGATTACCTGATCACAGTCCCACGCAGGAACCACCGTACCGGTCATCTGGAGCCCCTGCTCGCAAGAACTGAGCGCCACGCGAACTCATGCCTCGCCCGCGCTGTACAACTATAGCGTTCATTGCCACCAAGGATTGTCAGCATGCCCATGAGTGGCAAACCGGAAATACTGGAACTTTGTCGCGAGGCTGGAGCACACCTGCGATCACACGCATAACCCTGCCCCATCCCTCACGGTGCATCACTGCCCCGCCCTTCATTATACCTCCCTGTTCATTAATCACTAACATAATCACCCTCTCTAGGCCGGCCTCACAGGCATTATTGTACGGGCTACACGCCTTTCTGTGACGCCTGCGTTCACGAGCGCAAATAAATGCCAATACCAATACCAAAACATGAGGCCAGCCACTGACCGCACACCACCACCACACCGCGATAAAGGCGAGCAAGCTACGCCCCCGACTCCATGGCCGCCGAGGAGAGACCTCATACCCACGGTGCTTAAAGCCCCTCGATATGTTTTCGTTTGTCTTTGCAAGTAGCGCCAAATGCGGGAGCGCACGTGGCCCAGGTCTCGAGCGGCCCTTGGAAGCAAATGGCGGCGCAGCACTGAAATGAGCGGCCATTGGAAGCGAATGGCGGCGGAGCACCCGCTCGTGGCACGTGTCTTGCGCATTTCCACAACAATGGTTGGCGGTACTTGTGAAAACACCTTTATCAAGGGGCTTTAACGGTGCTCACACCTCAGCGCCCTCCGCGGCGGCACGGAACAACTGCACTTCGTTTCACCCTATGTTGTACCGCAGCGAAGGCTAGAGGCGCGAGCTCATAGCGTTGGCAGCTGCTCTTAAGTCACGAGAGCTTGTGCCGCCGGGATGTGCCCCAGAGCAAGAAGCTCGCGCTTGTAGCCTTTCCTGCGGTACATCATAAGGGGAAACAGAGTATACTCCTTGTTCAAGGCTAGTTCCGAACACGATCTGGTGGCTCGCTCCCCGCGGGAGAAGCGGCCAGAGACACGACCTAAATGTATTTCTTCCACCGTGCTTTTGACTAATGCCTCTAGAGTGTGTGCTATCCTCTACTTAAAATATTCGCGTGTTTTGAAGAAGATTATTCAATTAATATCGACTCCCCCCCCCCCCCCCCCCCAGTACTGACACATCGTTCAGCAACGCTGTCACTTGGGCTGCAGGCTTAATAGCTGCGAAAGAAGTTCTACGGTGCTACATTTTGGAGAAGCGTACCGCGTCACCCTCGTCGTCTTCTTCGTTCATCGCACATGTGCCATTAATTCTCCTAGGGCACAGAACTCCAGCACCATTCGCGGGATCTACGTCGACCGTCTTCACGCGCTTCATTGTAAGCGGGCGCCGCTCTTGCCACTACAACCTCTAGAACACTGTAGGTGTGAAACTACATTCGCAGCAGACTCTTTGCAGCTCGGGTAAGGTAGGGAAGATCTATTGCCCTGGCAATGGACGAACAGAATGTTCAATGAAATCACTTAATAGACCTTCCGCTAAACTACCCAAGCACCAAGGAGCATGTGGGAGTGTAGTTAGAGGTGCTGCACGTGCTAGCGTGGGCAGCAGTAAGTGTTCCAAAGCAAAAGCATAAAACAAATGCTATCTTGCGTGGGCAATAGTCAACCCTTTATTTTGGTTATTTACTTCGAATCTTCAATACGGGGAAGGCGAGTGCGTGCTGCGCGTGTAACTGCATTTCTGGCGTTCTCCCTGATGTTCGGATAATTTACCCAGAGGTCAATTGGTGTATTGTTTTGAATACCTGTAAGCTCAATGGCTCACTGCGTAAGGGGAAGAGGGGGTAGAAAAAAAATCTTGAAACACATATTTTATTTACATTAAGTGCACAGCGATAGTTTTGAAATACCTGTAAAATAAAACATTATATTGCTTAGCAAACGAATATTTATTCATTTAAAATATAAGATAATGGCAAATCGAATCAAGGCGCGATGCTTTACTGATCCTCTATCACCCTCACGGTAAACAGTAGGAACATAGGAAGTGAAGCAAAGCACCCCAGGTTATGCAACCTAGGGTACTGTGCTTCACTTTTCATGCTAGGTTAGGATATGATTGGTTAAGTCAGGTTTTGTTATGTTACGTTATGTAAGGTTAAGTTACAACAAACGCGGCTTGTATAGATACGTCAAATGTGGGAGCCCCCCTATTCCCTCACCCTGATGGGAATGCGATTGCACAATCTTTGTGCATTGGCGTCGTAGCACACGATCGTTTTCGAGTGGGGATAATAACCTGTCTTGACTACTCCCTCGCTATCCCCTTCCTCCCATTTATGGCCGATTCCCACGACGGACTGATCCGCAGACGGATTGATCACGTGACGACATGTCCGCGGTTCATCCCTCTCCCAAGCGCATCCACGTGAAGGAGACGACGACGAGGCGCCAGCGAGGACCTACCGAACCTGTTCGCCACCCCACAGTGCCGCGAAACTCCAACAACGTACCGTGGCACCGTTGTCTAAAAGAGAAATCATATATTGCTAACGCGATAAAGAATCTACGCCGCTGTTACGTACAGGTCGAGACACAACAACGTGATGGGCTTCGCGCGAAGCGCCACTAGCTTTATAACCCAATGCATGACACTAACACCACTGATCTCTATTATAGGTGGATGGATGGCGCCTTCAGCAAAGAGGTATGAAGCCACCGGAAGTAAGCGGCTTGTCCCCGGAAGTGAGCACCTGGCAGGCTTTGTAACCATTCCGAGTGCTGGTTCGAAAAGCATAGAGGGCGCTGGATTTTCGCTTTTCAACTCAAGAGAGCCTGCTTCTTGCGCAGTAAGAGCGCGCTCAGACCCGAGAAGTATCATGACAAGCCACTGAATGTAAACATTTTGAGATTCTAGTTTATCAAGTGTGCGTATATCCCAAGCTCAAATGCCTCATTTTCTGGATTTAATTCGGAGCCTTATTATTCAAACCCTGTCAAAGACACCGGAAAAGTACGGACCAAAACATCGACCGAATACACTAGGAAGCCCAGCAGACACCCGACTTCCGGGACAAGCATCAAACTTCCGGTGACTTCACTTGCACCCTGCTTGCAGAGTGGCTATGCGCCATCCAACCGCTTATAATTGAGATCAGTGAGTGACAAATAAAGCCCCTTGATGTTTTTTTCTTTCAAGTACCGCCAAACACTGTTGTGAAAACGCGCAAGACACGTGCAAACGGGTGCTCCGCCACCATTCGCTTCCAAGGGCCGCTCATTTCAATGTTTCGCCGCCATTTGCTTCCAAGGGCCGCTTGAGACGCGGGCGCTGTGCACTGGCGCATTTGACGCCACTTGCAAGACAAACGCAAACACATCGAAGGGTTTTAATGACACAGGAATGGTTCTGCTCGAGATGGGTTCGGCGTCGAAGCGACGAAGTTCTGGGCTCGCAAAGGGGCGTTTGGAGATGCCTTCACGCACTCCGCGCTCGTTGCACAACACCCGAGTACACCAGAGCCACAAGAAAGGTCTTGCTCGGTGAAAGCCTGATTGGACGTGCTAGACGAGTTTTGACGGAAGCTCCATGACACGGACCCGGAGGAGTACCGGAACCTGCATCTCGTCAGCCGACCAAGTTTCTGCCGTTTCTTTCACACGTGGAACAAAGATTCGCGCGACAAAATGTGCACAAAACAGAACGTTGTGCAGTTTTTGTTTTCATCGGCCAGAAACAAAAAAAACAAGAAAACATGGAACAGTGGCCAGACTTAACGCTCTTCAAGTCAGTCTCCCGCCAGAAATTGGCGTGTGTACAGGCGATGGTCTTTATCAGTCCGTGCGTCCGTGGTCGACGCGCGGAACGCAGGAATCGCTGACGTGCCGGTCACGTGGCACACGGTCCGCGGACGAAAATCCAGATCCGATTCGTCGTGTTATGAGGACTACGGCCGGGCGTCGGCCAGGCGAGGCGTAAGGCGATGAGGCGAGGGCGGGGCCAAACAATCGAATAAAGGTTTATTAACTGGCAATAATTAAGAAAAGAAACGAGGCGCTGGCGCGCCACATGGCTCGGTCGCGCCAAAACAGAGAGCAGGCAGGAACTTCTGTTCGGCCAGGCTTGACGGTAAGGATTGAAAGAGCGGGCCGTGGTAGGTGGCGCTAGTAGCTTGCTCACAGTGTGAATCGGCTTTTAGGGAAGTTTTTCCCTACTCCGTCGGAAGATCGGTCTGCGCAATGCAGCTTGCCCGCTCGCGCAATCGGAGACTTCTCTCTCGGACTCAAATACCGAATGATGGCTGTCCTCTGACGACGACACGCCTCTTGTGATGAAAATAATCCCTGGAGAAGGGGACAAGAGAGGTCCCGGGTTCGATACCCGGACCAGGCGGATTTTTTCGGTCGCACACCAGTCACCTAGCTGTGTTTGGAGATTTGTGTCTGTCCTTTGTCCCTCTTGTCCCCTTCTCCAGGGGTTATTTTCATCATTCTTGTCCAGCTCGCTTGCACCTTTGCATTTTAATTGCATTATAATCATAAACGCCTCTTGTGTTACTCTCGGGTCGACGGTAGTGCGGGTCCTGTGATATGCGCCGCTTGCTCGGCCGCAGTGTGTTTTGAAACCCTCGTCCCAATAAACGGTGATATATCTATGGATCATCTCCATTTATGGTGCTGTTACTTGTATACGTTGCAGTCAGCGAATGAACCTGGCGTGGCACCCGCTCTTCTGGCAGCATGCCTGGTGCGCGCTGGCAGTGCTCTCGGGGCACCACCGCCTTTACTGACTCGGCCCCTCGCATAACCCGATCCCCATACGATACCCCTTGGTATAAACTCCTGAACTGGGAGTCACCGACTGGCCACAAAATAGCACACTCATGAGCCTGCAAATTGGGGTGTGTGTGTGTGTTTATACAGCCCACAACTCTGTCTGCCTGAACGGGCAACTTGTCTCCCAGCTTTTGAAGATAAACTTAGCAAGTGGAATATAACCACTAACCCAAGGTATTTAGTCAATACCAGCTAGAAGACAAGGCTTCCGCTTGATGTCATCGTTAGTAGATCCCCGACGCGCCCCAAGCGGCAAACAGGCTGAAGCTTGACGAGAGTATGGGTCGCGTCACAACTGCGTCGCATTCACTGACGGGAACACGTGGGCGGGAATAGCTGTGTGCGCGACAGCTGTGCGCGAGCTTATAGAGAGCCATTCGGCACCATTAAGATTGCCCGTCTTAGCGGCCTATTAATGGGAGTTCGTTCTGAGCATGACCACTGAAGCAGGCGATAAAGCAGACGATGTCGCAGACGATGTATCAGAAGATAGTGTTCATCCGGGCCACCTAGGGGCCACTGAGGGGATCTGTCAGTCAGAGCCGTTTTCACTGAGAGGGTTTAGCCTTCTTAGGAAAATTTTTGACAGTCTGGCAACCACAGCAGCGTAGTCTGACAACTGATTGTTTGTTGTTTGTTGTGAGCCGGTGTTGGGTCGGCGGCGATTTGAAACCGCCGGGGTAAAATGTTTTTTTTTCCGATTAGTGTAAAGGTGGCAGTGCGACGGATATCTTCCAGAAGGTGTATAGGCATACCGAGACCGCTACCAGCGGACCACTTGGTTTCGGCGCGGAGCCGTTACCGTGGGGGCGATCAAGAAGCCCTTCCTCCGGAGCGCTCAACGACCCGTTAGGCCTACCAACCGGGCGTAGGGCGCAAGTGTTTTTTGACACGGCGTGTCGGAGCACGGCTAAACGACGGAATCTGGCGGTGGTGGCTGGGGCGTCTCGGAAACCAGGCAAGGGAGACACCTAACATCATGACTCCACGGAGGAAAACAATGACAACCAGTCAAAGTCAAATGGAAAAGGCAAAGAAGAGGGGAAAGCGAGACAAGGCGTCAGTGGAGTGCGAAGGCTGTGAAAAATGGGTGGATATCAGCGAGACACCGTTCGAATCATGCACGGAGGCGGAGAACAGTACATACAAATGTAAGGAGTGCAAGGAAAATGAGGTGAGAAGAATCACCTTGGAGGAGGAGATCGAACGGCAAGTTAATGCCTTGAGAGAGGCAATGAGAGTGAAGCTGGAGGAGGCAAAAACAGAGAGAGCGGCCATAGAAAGTAGGATGTTGGCGAAGCTCGAAGAAGAGAGAACCTTGAGAATAGCGACGGAAGAGAAACTGAAAGCAATAATGCAGGAGGAAAGGAACAAGAGAGAAAAATTAGGGGAGGTGTTTAATGAATGGATGAAGTCATGTGAACCAGAGCAAATGACGGTCAACGGGGCTGAAAACGCGCCGCAACAGCTGGAACCGAGAAACGGGGTCAAAGAAAAGATGACATACCACACAGACGGGAAAGAGACAGTGAGCTTTTCCCAAGAACGGACGGGAAGTGGAGATCTGGATAAGGAGCAGGGGAGACAGACGACTGGAGGCCAAACACAAAGAAGCCAGCACAGGAACTACAAGGAGGCCGTCATGAGGCAGAGAGCAGACCCAGATGACGGAACAAAGAAACAGGACAAAGAGAAGAAGGTGGACAAGAGAGTCTTAGTGGTAGGGGACACCAATGCCTTCAAGATAAAGAGAGCCACACTGAAGGTGGTAGATTACGACAAGAAAGTTCACTTTGCAACTAAGCCGGGAGCACAACTGAGAGAGTCACTCGAGAGATCAGAGAGGGATGGGAAAATATGGAATGCAGAGCAGGAGTGGTGGTCATACATGCGGGAGTGACAGACGTGCAAGGCGAAGAATCGGTGGAAGAAATGGCAGCGGAGCTAGGGAAACGGCTTGAGGACTGGACCACGAGAGCCCCGAAACATTCTTTTATGGTGTATGAAGTCCCAGAAATCAAAGACAAGGGGGACCCACTGAAAGAGAGGTGCGCCAAGTGGAACAGGCTATCAAGAGAGATCAGCCAGCAGATGGGACCGAGGGTGGAGGTGGTAAAGAACACAGGAACGGGAAACGACATGGAAGATGGCTGCTACAACAGAGATGCGGCAATTGAAGAGGGACAAGCACTGGGTAGCAGACTAAAGAGTTTTTTAGGACTGAAATGCAAGGGGAAAAGCGTGACACCGATGAAAAGGCGACAGGAAAGAATGGAAGGCAGGCTAACTCTGGACCAGAGACTACAGCGACTCGAGGAACAACTCCAGAAGATGTGTCCCCCACAGGGACATGCCCACTAAGAAGAGAAAGTAGGAGGCATGGTGCCTGCAAAAACACGAGAGGCGGAAAACACAAAAAGGCACCAGACCGGGAAAGAAGGAAAAACAGACGAGCAAAAAAGAAAAAGAGGGAAGTGAAGATTGCCTTTTTAAACCTACAGGGAGGAAGGAAAGCAGGAAAATGGGAAGAGGCCTTTCAGATGTTACAAGATGATAAGATTGGAATGTTCGCAGTCACAGAAACCCACCTCAGAGATGAAGAAAGACCCCCGGATTGCGAGGGGCTTTTTTGGGATGGGGTAAACAGAAAGGACAGTGAGAGAAGGGGAGGGGGGGTGGGATGCTTTAGCGGGCCAGGCAGGCAGAGAGAAAGTCCAGAGTGCAGAGAGCACATGTGGTTGACGGGGACAATGGCGGGGAGAAAGGTGGCAGTGGCGGTGGTGTACCTGTGGACGGGGGCAGACAGCAGGGAGACAAACATCAAGCTAATCAAGTACATTGAAAAAGACTATCACAACATTGGGAGACCTACCATTATGGTAGGCGATTTCAACGCACACCTAGAGGGGTTTGATGGGAGAACAGACGGTAATGGAAAGCTGCTGCAGGACATGGCGGAACACCTGGATATGGTAATCGTCAACACACAAGATAAATGCATAGGAAAGACGACATGGACGGCCAGAGGGATGAGCTCCACAATCGATTATTGCCTGGTGTCCCCGGACCTGTATGAAAAACTGAACTACATGGAGATAGACGAGGAAGGCGACAAGAGCTTGGGAAGTGATCACAACAGATTGCTGATCACTTTCGGAGGAAAGCCGACGGAAAAGAGAGTCAGCGAACCTATGAGACCACACCACATAACGCAAGCAGAAGCACAAACCATTGCGCAGAAACTGGAGGAAGAGGTGGAAACCAGGCAGGTGGAGACGTACGGGAACCTCATGCGGTGGTGGAAGGACCACCTGGAAAAACTGGAACGACCGACACGAGGGAAGCGGAGGAGAAAACGATGGTGGGATGTGGAGGTGAAGGAGGCCATTACAAGAAGGCAACTGGCAAACAGGACTCTGCGAGGGACCATCAGAAAACGAAAGGAGGAGAAGAAAGCCCCCCTACAGAAAGATTCAAGAGAATGGAGGGAGTACCAGAGCAGGAAAATAGAGGTGACAGCTTTGATTCAAAGCAAAATGGCCAAGGTAGATAAGAGATTTTTGGAAGAACTGAGAGAGGCAGGACGTGAGGCCCCACTGAAGTTCTGGCGACATGTACAGGGCCAAACAGGTCGACCCAGGGAGGATGCTGTAATCAAAGACGATGCAACGGGAAAGGAACTGCACCCTGGAGAAACCAACCGGTACATTGAGAGGTGGATAGGGGACATGTTCACAGGGGACAGCCGACAAATGGACAGTGAGGAGGGGGAGACGGAGGACGAACTGCAGGAGCAACCGAGCAGAGAGGAAATCACGGAGAGGGAGTTAAATAGAGCAGTCAAGAGGATAGGAGGAACCACAGCCACTGGAATGGACGAAATCCCAATGAGGCTGGTGAAGGAGCTGGGGCCAGAGATGAGAGCACTGCTGCGCGAGATCCTCAACCAGATCCTGAAGGAGGGATGGGTGCCAGAGGAGTGGCGAACCTCAAGACTCAGACTCATCTACAAGGGAAAAGGGCAAAAGTCAACGCTCGGAAACTACCGCCCCATAGCCATCACATCGGTACTCTACCGTGTGTTCACACAAATAATACGAGACCGACTGCAGACATGGGCAGAGGCAGAAGTAGTCCTGGGGGAGCTGCAGAATGGGTTCCGGTGGGGGAGACGCCTTGAGGACAATTTATTCGTGCTGACGCAGGCCATCGAGATTGCCCAGAAGGAGAACCGCCCCCTTTACCTCTGTTTTCTCGATATCAGCAAGGCTTACGACACGGTCGAACATCGAAAACTGTGGACGCAGCTGGAAGAGCGGGGACTCTGCAGAGAGTGGATAGACCTCTTGCGAGAAGTGTACAGAGGGACGGCGGTGGTGGCACAGTGGCAACAGGAGACAACACATCCAGTGACCTGCTCCAAGGGCTTGAGACAGGGCTGCCCGCTGTCGCCGCTATTGTTTATGCTGTACATAGCAGGAATCGAAAAGCGGCTGCAGGAGAGTGGGGAGGGTTTCTCACTGGAATATTCGGAAGGCGGGGAAAGGAAGGGAGGAAAACTCCCGGGACTCATCTACGCCGACGATATGGTGCTGATGGCGGACTCGCTGCAGGGCCTGCAGGGGCTCATGAACGAGTGTGGTGCAATGGGAGAGGCCCTGGGGCTTAGCTTCAGTTCGCACAAATCTGGGCTGATGGCCTTTGGGGCAGCAGAGGAAAACGGGACCGCCAACCTGTCCATTCAAGCCAATCCTGTACCTTGGGTGGACCGCTACAAATATCTGGGTGTAAACCTACAGAAGGGACACCACTACCTCCTAGAGCACGAGACGAAGGTCAAGGCGAAGAGCAGGAAGAACAAGGGCATAGCAACGGCCAGGGCCCTCTGGGGATATAACCGATACGAGGTAACCCGAGCGGTCTGGAAGATGGTGGCAGTGCCGGGGCTCACTTTTGGCAACTCAGTGTTGTGCCTGTCATCAGGTACCAGGCAATACCTCGAGGTCCGTCAGAGGGAGGTGGGAAGGTCGGCACTGGGAGCAAGCCGAACAGCACCGAACGAAGCCGTCCAAGGAGACATGGGCTGGTCCGGTTTTGAGGCCAGGGAGGCCCGAGCCAAGCTGGACTTCGAGCGACGCCTCAGCCGGATGAGCGAAGAGCGCTGGGCCAGACAGGTCTTCAGGTATGTACATCTTCGATCCGTCCCTACCCGGTGGGTGCGACGGACGCGCCAGCTGGCACAGCGATACGAGGTCAACAGCCCACTCCTCTACCCAGCCGCGGAGCAGCCGGAACTGCAGCAGAGCATCCGCACGAGGGTGATCGAGAGCGAGACGCGGCGATGGGCGGAAGCGGCACGTCTGAAACCAGCGCTGGCCCTGTATGCCAGAGAGAAACAGGAGGTGAAGCGAATACCTTTCATGGACAACAGCAAGGGCAGTGCACTGCTTTCGGACGCCCGAGGCGGCATGCTGCGGACCCGCGTTTTCCGCGCGAAGTACATGGACATGGAAGTGAAGTGCGTCATGTGCGCGCAGGGAGCAGACGAGACGGCGGAACACGTCATACTGGAATGCACGGGTATAAAGCCGGACGTGACGTACGAACCAGACATGGCGGTGGCGCTGGGTTTCCGGGGCGTTGACGAACAGACGACGCCGATAGCTCGCAGCCAGTGGAGGTGACAAAGAGGAGACTGGAGTGTTGGTGGAGGAGAGCAAAAGAACACAACTACGTTTTTGGCTAGTGTAGCTACTAGCCAGGCTAGATCCAGCGCTGCTGAGATCCCCCGATACAAAGGGGTTAGCCCCAAATCCAATCCAATCCAACCGGGGGTTGACTACTTCCGTCCGGCATTTGTGGACTCTGACTTATTGGAACTCTATGCGATTTCCCAGGAATATAGAAGCGAAAAAAGTAACGGCATTTCATTTTATCGCGATATCCGCTGGTTCTAGTGTGCAGCAAGCTCCGCCCAGTGGCCAAACTCTCTCAGTGTAAATGGCTGTGCTGCTAGTGATGACGTTCGGCGAAGAAAACGCACAGGCCTAGTGTTCTTGGTGGTATTGATTTAACACGTACCACGCAGAGGTGATCCGGACGCCGGACGATGCTCATCCAGATCGAAGGCAGGGGTGGTGATTGAGCCTATACTGCCTAGAACACAAGGCCTGCGCGTTTCCTCCTCTGAACGTCATTACTAGTAGATCGCCTCAGCGCCCCCTAGGTAGCCCTGATCCGCGACATCGTCTGCTCCATCGCCTGCTTCAGTGGTCATGGCAAGAACAAGCTCACATTACTAGGTGGGTAATGTTAGTGGTGTCGCATGCAGCTTGCAAATGAACTGTGGAAGCTCTCGCTGAGCAGTCGCACACACAGCTGTCGTTGCCAGTGAATTCGACGCAGTTGTGACGTGGTCCATACTCGCGTCAAATTTTAGTCATTTTGTTGTCTCTCATCATATTTTCGTCAAATTTTAAGCCCTGTTTGCCGCCTGAGGCGGGTCGGGGATCTATTAACTAAAGCCCCTCTATCCTGGGAAAAGTGGCGCCATTCACTGTTGTAGAAATTCTCGAGGCACGTGCCGCGGGCCGATTCTGGGAAATTCATGGCGACTGAAATACAACTCAGTACTGCGCTAGGGTGTACAACTACAGTGTTCTAGTACTACTGCGCTGTGCCGCCATGACCTTCCCAAGGGCTGCACGCTGCACGTGCCTCGTGCATCGACGAACATTGCGCTACTTTTGAAACATGAAGGGGCTTTACTACTAACCAGAGCCGTTTAATGAGAGAGTTCTGCCATACATAGGTTTCAATAGACCCGTTGCTCTGGGGCAGGGGGCGCGAGCGCATCCGCAAGACGCGACCATGTTATGATGGCTGAACCATCCAGGTGGCTCTGTAACGTTCGATTTTGCAAGTGCCACGTTCGAATGCAAGCATCTGAATGATACGCGATAACAAAACCTCTAAAAAAATATGCAGCTCGCGGCCGCAGCGTCCTATTAAACATTACTTTCATCTTTGCTTTCTTTCATAGCTTCTGCGAGCACGTGTGTTTCACTTTACATGATAGCGAAGCCGAAGGTACTCGCAAAAGCACGTCCTCCTGAAAGATGCTCGCACTACACGAGCGCGCGTGCTGGACAGGGACGCTGAAAGCTCGCAGCTTGCTTTTGTAGCCTCTGCTACGCTGGCACTTAGAATGGAACAGAGTAGAAAAAAACTCTAGTGGGGAAGCGTATTGACACATGTTCGAAACGCGAGCCGAAGATTCTATCTTGCTCGCCTGGGGCGCTGCTGAAAACTTGAGAGCAGAGCCGTGTATTCGGAGAGTTTGGCCAATAGGCGGAGCAAAGGCCGCCGCCAGCGCCGAATATTCCCCCCGCGCTTAGAGCGTAAACTAAATTTGTGACACAGCGTCGACCAATCAGGAGACCGCGACGTCACAATATTGCAAACGACATTCAAATCGTGAAATAGAGGCGTTCAATCTCGGCCTCTCTGCTCCATCTTACAAATGTCGGCAGTGAAGACAAAGGTACAGGCGCGGGAACCTAGCTCAGCAAAACGCTGTTGTTTGTACGAGAACTCGTGCATAGGAGCCACGTTCCAAAGCCACGCGCTCGTGCCCATGCCTTTTCCTACACTGCTGATCTTGGCTTGTTAGAACAGCGTCCCGTGACTGGCGGAAAGAAAACAGTGCAAAGGGTGGGGCGCGCGAGCGTCTGGAGACGCGGAGTCCCGCTCGGCTCGTGCGCTGGCTTTGGCAGTGCTTTCTTTCACCGTCCCAGCTGAGACGCTGTTTCTAGCAAGTTGGCCCTGGTTTGGAGACCACGTTTGTTTATTTTACACTTGAATATTGGCGTGACGAAAACCTCGCGCGCACAAAGTTTTCAGTCACCGAGAGTTACACCTTTTAACTCTAGCGACGCTAAAACGGCTTGAATTAGTCGTGTCACAAATTTAGAGCTCACGACCACCGCTAGGGGCTGTTTCGCGGCCTGTGGTTGGCCCCGAGATGCTCGCCTATTCAAACCAATGTATGGCCAAACTCTCTCGATAAACGGCTCTGCTTGAGAGCTACGGGCCTATAGGCGAGCATCTCGGGGCCAACCACAGGCTGTGAAACAGCCCCTAGCGGTGGTCGTGTGCTCTAAATATGTGACACGACTAATTTAAGCCGTTTTAGCGTCGCTAGAGGGAATAATTTTAGCTCTCGGTGACTGAAAACTTTGAGCGTGAGGTTTTTGTCACGCCAATATTTAAGTGCAGAATACACGAACTGGCCGGCACTCCAAACCAGGGCCCACTTGCTAGAAACAGCGTCTCAGCAAAGACGGGTGAAAGAAAGCACTGCCAAAACCACCGCACGAGCCGAGCGAGACTCCGCGTCTTAAGACGTTGAGCGCCCCACCCTTTCATCTGTTTTCTTTCAGCCAGTCTCAGCTAAGACGCTGTTCTAGCATGCCGGCCAGAGCAAACTGTCACCGATACTCCGTCTACACAAACATCTGCAGTGCAGACAAAGGCATGGGCATGAGCGCGTGGCTTTGGAAGGTGTCTCCTAAGCACGAGTTATCGTACAGACAAAAGCATTTGACTGAGCTAGGCTCACGCGCCTCTGCCTTTGTCTTTACTGCAGATATTTGTAAGATGGAGTAGAGAGGCCGAGATTGAACGCTTCTATTTCACGCTTTAAATGACGTTTGCAATATTGTGACGTCGCGGTCTCCTAATTGGTCGACGCAGTGTCGTACCTTTAGTTTACGCTCTAACCGCGGTGGGAGTTTTCGGCGCTGGCGGCGGCCTTTGACCCGCCCAACGTCCAAACTCTCCTAATATACGACTCTGCTATTAACAAAACGTCAAGCGCAGGGTTTGTCTTCGTGGCGGTATTAAAAAAAATTGGGTTCTGTGTATGCTCATTCAGCCTAACACTCGGTCTGCCTCAGTGGGCGTCTAGTGTGCCAGCTGTAGATGAGCAATTTAGCCAGTGCGGTACAACCGCTAGCCTGGGGTTTTAACGTGCACCACGCAGTAGTAATACACGACCGCACGCCGGTACGATGCTAACCCAGATCATAACGAGCAGGGGTAGGGATTGAACCCAGGTTTCCTGGGTTCAACCCCCACCCCTGCTCGCGAGCGAGCTGCCTGCAAGCTGCCTGCAAGCGAGGTTTCGCTCCACGTGGAATTTAACTCAGGATCCCTGGGTTCCGCAGCGCGAGTTGTCGCTCCACGTGAACATGCAGCACTGCGGAAGATCATACGGGTCGTCGACGTTTTTTGTTGTTGGCGAACAGAGCCCCCATTCCTCCAGCGGCGCCGTCACTGCGGCGCGCCATGGACCGGGTGCAGTTGTTCCCAGGCGTCGCCGGGCGTAGTCGACTGACTCCCAGGAAAAGAAAAGGAGACACCGTACGCCGCATGGCGACCGGGGCGAGGCACTTTTCAGTTATCCCGATATTTGTCCGCCCTCGGCATTGATCGAGAAATCATTGGGCGCGGGGCGGAGTACGAGCCGCCAGCGTCGTTTGTCTGCCGAGCACGACCCGCACGTCCACGGCCGGTTCGTCGTGATCTGCATGACGGCAACGCCGTCTGCGAAGCCGCGCTCCCCTCCCTCCACAACGGTCGGGACGCCTCGGGTGAGAGGGGCCGACAGGAACGCCGGACCCAAATGTCAGGCACAAGCCGGCCCAAGAGCTGCCCGACGACCGGGCCTCACTTTGGTTCCTATCGAACATGCACCAAAATGTTTGCGGTGGCGCACACCGCTGACAAGAGCCGTCAGGCTGTTTCAGTGTTCCGCTAGAACGCTTTTCCTTCCTTATTGAACGCGACCGCCACCCGAACGCTGTCGCAAGCCTACCTTCCAATCCCTTCTTACAGAACATCGAGCACCGCTGTACTCAGGTCAACCAACGTTGTTTGCCTTCGTTACGTTAAAATGGCTGCGTTTCCAAATCTTGCTCAAATCGATCCGAGTCACTTTCCGGTCTTTCAGCGTCCCTGCCAGGCGCGCGCACTCTTCTTATTTCACCTCTTAAAGGACCTGTGCAACAATATTCAATTGGAATGTTTTTCACTCTACACGAGTTTACTGGCACACCTGGGACTCAAGGATACCCACACGCAACGCCACTGGCCAAGAAACTCCTTTGTTGCGGTGTAATTTCAAGGACAAAAGCGATCATTTTCATTCAATCTCTCCTTTGCAAAATTTGATGACGTAACGTGGGGATCGCAGTACACCCAAGTGACGATATTTGAATGCGGTTCATAGATTGGACCTGAGCATTGCGTGGGCACTCGAATTGGGCTCGTGATAATCGATAGCTCGAGAAGCATTTGGGTAGTGGCCCGTGTCTAATCGCTGCAACGACGACAACAGCCGAGCCATAACAATGTCTGGAACTCAGCGCGTGTCCTGCGGTTTGCCAACCCCAGTGTGTGGCTATGATCAACACTGGCGGCATATAATCGGCTCCAGATCACGTGGCCGCTTGTTCTGGCTGCGAGTTGAGGGGGTGAACGCTGCTCGTTTCTCTTTAATTTTTTTCTGGGACTTCTATTGCGTGGGGTGAAGAACGAACGCGTGTTTCATAGGTCATTAACGTTAGCGATCCGTTTTAAGCGGTATTTTCGCAAAGTACAAAAATTGTTGCATCGCTCCTTTAAACCCGGTTCAAACAGTTGCGTTTGACTGCGTTTGACTGCGTTGCGGCTGCGAGAAACCAGGACATCCCTGCTGCTTATACCGCGTGCCAAGATGAATTCCTTGAATTGGATTCCACGCTTCATACGAAGTACAGATGTACCGGTGACTCGCTTTCGGTTCTGGACGCAACGCAGCCAAACGCACTGAAACGCAAGTGTCTGAACCGGCCTTTAGGTGCGGTTTTTGAATCGGGTTTATGCGATAGCCGCATCACGATGCAACCATCGCATCTTCTCCATTCGGGGGTGACTCCCTCTCTCTCGCAGCTGCCGCTGCGACAGAAATAGCGGCGCTGCGATCGCATCTAGCTGCGAGCTGCATCACATTCTTCGTTGCGTTTGCTCGATAGTGCGGTAAAGTAGCGACATTTCTGCTCTCCTGTGAACAGCCGCCTATTTCCGGCGAAGCGCCGGGGAGATGGTTCAGGGAGACGAAGGCCGAGGGCCCCGAAGGGAGATTTAAGAAAGGCCCAAAAAAATCAGATTTAAAATTTTGGAAAAGAGAAGCGATGTACGGTTTTGTCCTTCAGCAAAAGGGGGAAAATGCCATGAAGCCTGAGGAATAAACGAGCATACGCATCCTTTTTAGGGTTGCGTACCATATCAAGAGGCCAACCCAATGCGCATGTTTACCTTTCCAATGTTTCAAATACACAGTTTCGCGCGCCCATGTCTGTAACTACAAATAAAAAAAAAGAACACGCGCCTTTCTCGTACAAAGCTTGAAAATGAAACGACTCCCATCAGATGCACTTCATTGGAGCTGTCTTTAAGGTCGTATAAGCGGCAGAAAATATTTCCACGATAATTTAGAGCGTAGGAAAGAACGAAATCAGCGGGAGCCCAAGTTAAATGTAGAAAAGTTGTATGTTTCGTTATCTTTGTTTTTATTCCGAATTGGGCTCGAAAAAAGAGCGTGTTTCTGTTAACATCGATTCGGAAGAGAGTAATACTCAATTCTCCTGTGCCTTTCTACGCTTCACGGCGCGATGGTGGAGATAGCGCATCCTTGCTAACAAATATCATGGGGTGGCCAAAAAGATCTGTTCATTTATAAAAGAAAAAAAAAAAAAAAGGCAGCGGTGGCGAATATGCTCCTCCGAAATAATGAAGAAAAATTTGACAGAATTTACATTACAGCGTACCTTCGCGTAGTGCATCAAAATAGTACGTGAGAGAGAAAGCAGAGGAGAAAAGCTTTTCTAGGCAGGGCAAATGGATCGAGAGAACGCTTCCCGACGAATAAATCATTGGCACCATTAGCCTAATGTCTGCGCCGATCCGAGACCCTCCGAGGACGGACCTCGGAGTGTCCTACCGATGGCGCCGTGCCCGCCCGCTAGGGTGCGCTTGCGGCCGGCCTCAAGCACGTTTTGCGCTTTCCGAACACGCAAAGAAGGATGATAATTATTACTTAACACTGGAACAAATAATTTGAACCTCGCTTACCACTCATCGTAAACAGTAATCGAGTTTTCCTAAAACCTGTAAAACATTTTTGCTTTGTGTAGTTCTCTGCATGTATTGGCTCAACAACCGTTTCAGTGTTTTCTCTTTTTCTTTATGTGGAGGGGGTGTGTTATGATTCAGAAATATGAACTGTGTTTAGAATAGTAGGAGAAAAGATCCTTTTGTTCAGATTTGAAGGTGAATGGATGTTGCCTTATCGCGTCGACCTGTAAAGGTTGTCAATGTTCTTGCATTGTGTGATAAAGATTGTGGCGCCTGAACTGTATAGACCTTTTTCGCAAGAGCGCCGCCATCTTGAATTGTCGTCACTTCCAGTATGGGCGAAAACATTGTTTTGCCGTCGCCACGCCAATAGAAGACATTTAGGAAATAAACGTAACCGTCACACATTCTCATTTTACCTTCCCTACATTTTTTACACTATTTGCAGGTTAAAACGTTCTGATATTTTTTCGTCGCCCATACCGGATATGCCTACTTGGCGGTCGGGGGTGAGAGTAAGTGGAGAAAGTCTATAGACTTCGTCCTTTTGTGTTGGTGGAGATGACCTTGAGATAAAAATTATATAAGTAGGTGGACCAAATAAACGAGTTAGCTGAGTTTGAGACGTCGTCCTGTCTATTTTCTTTCCCTTCTACGTTTTGATGGTTCTTCTCTACCCCAGTCTCAGGTTAATTCAACATGGTTAGTAATCGATTAATTATGTCGTTGCATTACTCACTAATAACTTTTACGTTTTTACGAAACGGCGCAGAATAAAATATAAGATATTATTCAAAATTTGAACGAAAATGCATGCTCTGGTTTAGTATTGACCCTTTAGTTCTTCGTTTATACCTTTGCGTTAAAGCGGTATGGAAATTAAATGACGTGACCGAGAGCTCTTTACCTGTCGCTCCAAGATCGGCCAGCGAGAAGCTCAATGCGTATCGCGCTCGTGACGTCAAGGGCCCCTCCACGGACAAGGGTACTGTAATTACGAGTGTTGCCGCTTGGTGGCCTAAACGCGTGACAATCTCACTTAGTAGTAATATCCGGGGACGGTACGCCCAATTGCTTTTACATAGATTGCCCGTAACGTCGTTCGCGGCCATGGCGGTATTTTATCTGCCACGCGCGATCGGCTTAAGGCTGAACTCCATGGAGCGATTTATGAGACGAATAACTGACGAACGTCGCCCGACGGCACGCTCTCTTTGCGCGCGACGTAGCAGCCACTGTGCTGATGACACGCGCACAGCAAAAGTCGCCGGGCGAAATTTGTCGATTTTTCGCAGTATATTCGCCCCATGGAGTCCAGCCATTACCGTGTCAGTTTCACACCGCAAGAGTATAGTGCTCGAGGGAACCAGTAAGGAGAAAAAACAAACAAACAAACACGTCACTACCCAGCAATGCCGACACCTGCAAGCTATGTATACACCGACCCATGTTTACAAACATACCGTGCATGCGAGATGGAGTGTGGGCAAGAAGCTCGCCGTCGCCCGCAAACCATTGAAATGCGATGTTGTCGGCGTCGGTGTGAGTCCCCCTGCTGTTTTTCGCGTTTGAGTTGTTGATTCTGCGTCTTCCTGGCAATGTCTGACTACTTGAGCGGCATCTGCGAAATTACAGAGGCTCGTTAAATCGCAAAACTTCGCGTGAATAATGCAACAAGCGGCGATTCATTCCGCGTGGACGCCGCAGAGAATGCACGCTTAAGCCTGATTCGCATGATGAGATTTCGCTCGCAATTTTCAATCGCGACGTTGCTCGGGCTGCAAAAGCTTGAACCGCAGCTGAGATGGTCGGCGTCGATGCTGAAAATCACAAGCAGAATGGGACCAATTGAATCAGGCATAACAAGTCGGTGATGACCACTGGTAACAATGATCCTTGTATCCAGTGTTTACATCGAGCCTGCTTACCAACCTTCAATCTTAAGTCTTTTGAGTCCTGCACTTACCTCTTATCGCAAGTGCCGGGCCAACGTTTGGTCTACGGGCCGGTGTCGTTTAAAAGAGCAGACGACAAGCAGAAACGTTTGAGAGCCGAGAGAGGACAGCTCGAAAGATCAGGCGACCGTTTGAACTTGACGACGCGCTGAATGTAGTCCGCAAGTCGTCCGCACAACTTGGCGGGCTTCCCTGGTTCATGGAGGAACAAAATAAATAAATCTGACGACCACAAGTATCCGTGAATTGAACCCAAAGTGCTTCCCGCCCAAGCAATAATGGTCCGACAGCGTCTGGTTTTCCCTTTTCACGGCACATATCCACGTTTTCGGACGAACCGAGCGCATGAATACCGACCTTCAAACCTTTTTCGACTCTTTTGGTACAGCCGCAGTCGCGGCGTTTTCACGAGAAGGCGGGGTTTTGTCTGGTTCCTTTCAAAACAACACAGGAATACACGTCTCACATAGGAACTTCCGCCCACAGCCCCAAACCGGAAGTGCGCCCGACGCGCCACCACCGCGCCATGACGTAAAAGAGTTGAGTTCATGTATTGAAGGTGTTATTCACTGGGTGACATATTTGGGAACGTTATCCAAATCGCATCCGGGGGGAGGGACACCGGTCTGGCAGAACTCCCCACATCCTCAGATGATGCTCCTATCTACCATTTGCAAACTGCAAGCTGCAAAAAACGGCTACCTTGATGGTGTGGAATAAAACATGCGGAAGCACTGTGCACCTTTAACAAATGGGGAGCATTCAGTGAACGCCATATTTGAGGGCGATGTTTTGAGCACGACCAAATGTATACATACGATTAGAGTGGCCTAGAGAGTTTTAGTGGGCTCACGGGACGGCTCGGCCTGATGCGTTTGATGTCGATGCGGCGGTGGTGCTGTAAGCGCTTCGTCCTGAAACTTTCCAGCGCGCATTGGCCAGACCAAGTCGGCTAGGCGGCTCTCATCGCTCTTATCAATCGCTGGCAGCGGGCAGGAGAAGTTTCAGGAGGAATCTACTGCTGCGCCTCCGTCGTTTTCGACATCGGCCGCTTCAGCGCAATATACGGGGGAGATAGGCCGGTGAGCCCACTACCCAACTTCTGGAGCACTGTAATACGACCATGTCAACCGGAGAGCGCCCATGGGGAACGCTACCCCGGGAGCTGCCGATATAATTTCGCGCCGTTCCACTAGATGGCGCCAAAACTCAGCTGTTGAAGGCGTGCTAGAAATGCTTGAAATAATGGGCTTGTACGCGCCCGGCGCGGTGGCAGATTGTTTATGAATGGTGTGCTTCAGCCCCCATTATTAAACACTAATTCGCCGGCTGAACGACACTACATTCAAATAACCCCTTAAAATAAACTGAAAAAAAAAAACAGCACATAAACTGTGTTCTATTGTGCTGTACAGGGTGTCGTAAAAATATCGCATAAATAAGCCTATAAACAGAGAGCCATGAAATTCTTCACGAAGTGACCTGTAAGTAATGCCTTTACCTCACTAAAGTTTCGTGAGTGTCGGTTGTTAAAAAAAAAAAAAAAGCAAAAAAAAAAAACTTTTTTTTTATGCGCGGGAAAGAAACGGACAAACCGTCGGGTTGTCGCTACTACTCGTGTATGGAAGCACACACGCTCGGATGTTCTGAGTCTTCTCTACGGTTTAATTTCTAAGACTCTTTCAAGTTTTTGTATCATGTGGTGCCATATGTAAGCAGCGGCGTCACCTCGACTGTTTGCGTTCATTTTCCTACCACGCACAAAAAAAAAAAAAAAAAAAATGTTTTTTGTTTTGCTTTTTTTTTTACATTTACATTCACAGATTTTGAGTATCACCATTGCACCATCTAAAAATACCTTTGCGAAAAGTTCCAGGGTACTTTGTTCACTCGCTTACTTTTAGGGGTTTTTTACGCCCGAAGTTTCTCGAGAACAGCTGGATGGGAGATGGGAAAGAAAAACAAAACAAAACAAAAAAACATACACGTTTCTATGATAGCGTTGAATCCAAATTTTATTAACTCAATGTTTTAGAGATTCTGCAATGAATACACGTGTTCGCCTTTCAAGAACTAACGAGAGACCATGGCACACTTTCAAGCGAGAGGCCCATGTCAGCCAGCGCTCGTAGTGCACGCGCGTTTCTGCCCAAACACCTCGGTCTGGTGATTTCTAAAAAAATGTGAATGACTTAGAAATGTACCGGTCTGCGGTCTCCTAAGAAGGCCGGGTTGACTCAGCCCAATGAACTCAGCTGATGAACTGGGCATGTGTGAGTTTGGTGGAGGGGAGATAATTTACAGATTACAGCTGTACAGCATGACCGACAACTTTAGAGGTGTACACCAAACGCAACATTTGCAGCGATCTCCACATACATGAAGAACCCGACGAAACAAAGACGCAGGTATGAAACCCACCACGATGAAAAGAGAACTGTGTTTATGTCTGCACCGTAAAAATTAACTACGCGCTAGCGGTTGGAACCAGATGGCAAAGTTTCTGAACTCACTGTTATCTAACTTTCAAGTCGTAAGCCGGAGCGCGCTCCCGGTTGCAGACGCCTCACACATATGTGTGAGTGGACCCCGTAAGCCGCCGTTTTCTCTTAAAACTATACGAAAATTACTTACAACCTTTGGATTGTATAACAACAAGTTCTGAAACGTTGCCGCCTGCTCCGCAACGGGAGAACGAGCGTACGGAAACCGCGGTTCACTTTGCTCCCTAACACACGATATGTTTACAGTAAGTGCCGTGGTCGGAGGATGCTTGTGCTTAAACGAATTAAAGCAACACGCGATCTGATATAATGAAGGCAAACGCGGAAAAGAACGCAGCATGCGATGCGTGTCAAGGACATACGTCGTCCTTGTTTCCCATCCCCGCGGATTATTTTCGACATTCCTGTCCAGCTCGCTCGCACCTTCGCGTTTAATTGCATTATCAGCATAACCTGAAAAATGCAAGCCGTTAACCCTTTCTGGTGTTGACTGGTGGCAGCTGATAAAACTAGTTTGGTCTACTGACGCCCCACTTGTGGTTAGCGCAGTTGCAGAGCGCTCCACTGGAAATGGAGAGGTCCCTGGTTCGATACCAGGACCAGGTGGAGTTTTTTTTCGGTAGCGCACCAGACACCTAGCTGTGTTACGAGAATCGTGTTTGTCCTTTGTCCCCCTTGTTCCATTTCTCCAGGGATTATTTTCGTCAGTCTTGTCCAGCTCGCTTGCACCTTTGGCTCTAATTGAATTATCATCACAACGTCTCAAACGCAGCTACTCCAGTTTATTAGCAGAACTCTGATAACGTTAAGGTTATTTTACAATGTTAAAGTTCATTGACACACCCGCGATAATGTTAAATGGTACGGAAACAAAACTTTTGTACTAATTGCTTTGCTTATATGTAGTTTGTGCTGTGCCGGCCGTTCAGAAACAATAGTCTAGAAGAAAGAGTAACTGCCGAATTCCCAAACCTCCCTCCGATTGAGGGGCCCCTCCACTTCCTCCAGGAAAGCGCGAGGGCCGGCGCTGGCCAATCGCCAATGTGGATCCATCGTCGCGATTGGCCAGCGCCGGCCCTCGCGCCTTCCTCGACGAAGCGGAGGGGACCCTCAATTAGAGTGAGGTTTGTGAATTCGCCGGTAAGTAAACAGGCGAGGAGGTTGACGTTAGACATACTGTAAAACCCTTTATTTTCGCGGCCCCTGTTTTTCGCAAATCGGTCACAGATGACATAATCGCGACCACTAAATTTCGCGATTTCCAGACGCCTCCATTGAAAATCTTAAGGATTGAAATTTTCGCGCGCCGTTAAATTTCGCGCATTCTTCAATTCGTGAAATTCGCGAAAATTGAGGGCTCGCGAACATTAAGGGTTTTACAGTATATGAAAAAAAAAAGAAAAAAAAGAAAAACGGAGACGACGGACGAAGAAGGCGACAAACACAGAACGTCTCAAACGCAGCTACTAAACTTAATTGACACAACCGTTTACATAGCATCCCTCAGACACATGCCTCTCGGAATCAGAAAGTACCAGGGCATGACCGGTGGAAGAATGGCGTCAAATAATCTTTGTAGTCCTTGGGCAAAAAAAATAAAAAAATAAAAAAATAAAAAAAATAAAAATATTACGAATGACGTGAACTATTTGAAACTTGTCTCCTAACGTATAAGAGAAACTCCGTGTTTTCGGAAATTATTTTTCGTCGAATACGGAGGGTCTTTTTCACAGTTTATTTTTTTTCCCGAAAATTCGGAGTTTATAGGTGTTTATTTTTGTTTAATTCAAAATCTCCGAAATTCGGAGCTTGATTTCGCAGTGTTGCTTATGAAAAATAAATAAATATTATCAGTGTGTGAACGTCCGCTAGATAAAACAAAAAAAAAAAACACAAAAAAACATGTTGTTATAGGCAAAGGTTGCACCCATAGGTGGCTTTGATAAGCGTCAATACCTTAGAAATGAACTCCTGGCGGTAGTCGCTGGGAAGCACGTATTCGTCCCATCCTATTCTAGGCTACCCCGCGGACGCGCGATTTGGAATGGTAAAGGATGTAATGGGGAAGTTTCCATTGCCCCTTTTCCCAATTTTATGCAATCACTATGGCCCCATAGCTTTCACTGTTACAAAACACTACCTCTTCTTGCTCTTAAAAAACAGATAGCCGGGTCTAAACTGAAAACCAACACAGAGGCTTCTCTCGCGACCCCAAAGTGCATTGACATCTCGTCCTGAGCCATGACGACATAAACGGCAAGAACCCTTTTCTCAATGATCCGAGATTTGAAAGGTAATTGTGGTGGCATTTTCCCGGGACCATTGAAACTATGCGCTGATGAAACTTAATTGTAAAATACCGTCTTTATCAGATTTTTCTTTTCTTTTTTTTTTTCGGGGGGGAGGGAGGGGGGGGGGGGCATTGACGCATCACAAATTGGTGTTTATCGGATAATTTCGAATTGACCTTCTACATGTAATTTTTTCTGTTCTTTATTTTATGACGCTACGACACAAACCAGTCGTGGGCTTTGCCGCAGTGTGAACAGAGTGGGTTATTCGCGTCGCATTTGTTCTAATCACGAGGACGGCTGCAACGAGCGCATCGCTCTTCCTTTGAGCAGGCAGCACGGATATGACCAAAGGGGTTGAATTTCGAGCATTGGAGAGGTTTCTCAATGTACGGCTGCATCACGTACCGTGCATGAATGACATATTCAGGCAAACTGTGTGAGCGGATTACGACTTCGACTGTTTCAGGTGAGCCCAGTCGACGAATGGAGATTACAGGCGCTGTTGCACGAACACCCACCGGAAGTTCTGCTTCCGTAATGTTTACCAGTACTCGGTAGGTGATTCCAGCTCCCGATTCACGTAATCGTGGCTCGTAAAGCTAAAGAGAAGTTCCTCCGATGGTTGTGTAGTGCTAAGGGAGCTTTTGAGGCAACCGCGCTTTTAGTGTCTATTGCCAGCACGTTTATTCTTTGGTTTGCCTGACCAGGATGACTCCGTCTGGCGCAGTCATATTTGGCTTCTTTGTGAGCTTCATGGGGTTAACTTTTGTATCATCTTAATAAGGTCCTTGGGCTTGAGTATCCCAGCAAGATGAGATTGCTTATTACTCCTGGTAAGAAATTTGCTGCTCAAATTTAGAGTTCACCGAAGCTTTACGTCGCTTTCGGCCTTGCGCTAGCTGATATTCAGGATCTTCTAGATTGTCAGGAATGCTCTCGTATTACGAGATGATGCTTGATGCGCTGGACAGACCATAGTGAGGCGACTTTCATTTTGGTTTTTGGCGTATCTTGGGCGGAGGAAGGGCCAGTCGCGGCCATACTAGGTGACCGTCGCCTTCAAACCGTAGAAACTATTGTGTCAAAGAAAATCAAAAGACTCGATTAAAATTAAAAAAAAAAAAATATTGGGGCAATTTAAAAAGCAGCAGATATGAATGGAACTTATTTTCATTAAATCAGTTGTCAACAGAGCATTAAAGAATGGGACTGCGGTACTCTGACGCGGTATTCGGCGACACTAGTTGGAAGAAGTCCGAAGAATGCCTGCAGAATTCGGACAGCGAGTTAATGACGCGCCTTCGCCCGTAGGAGTAATGGCCCGGCCAGCCAGCCGACTCGGAGGCCAAAATGCGCGCCGACGGGGGCAGGAAAAGCGACGCATTTCCCTGGGGGAATTTCTCGCGCGTGCAGCCGCTGGCGCCATCGCTCATAGAGCGGGCGCAAATCCCTGAGATTAGCGAGGACCGGTGGCACGAAGCTGCGACGACCCGGGGAACAATGGATGGGAACGTTCATAATGAAGTCGCTAATTGCACCAACGCCTCGGAAGGCGCAATATTGGGGCGTCCGCAGCGAGCCGCGTCATCAGGGGTGCCGAGGGGACGTAGCGCGCCTCCAACGAGTTGGCCCTGGTGAAGATTGGGTGCCGCTAGGGCACGCCACACGCCGACGAGGAAGACCTCCGCTGCCACGCTTCGACTGCCGGGTTTCTGCTCGGGACAACATCGCAGTGTGTTCGGGGCTGGGTGCACTTCAGTTGGCGGCCGCCCAAAGGAGTCCCGTACGAGAAAATAAAATCGATTACCACTAATATGGAGGTTGGTAGGCAAGTGTGGTAAACCACCGCAGCTCGGAGCACGCGTGTACCGAAAGCTTGAGCTGCAGAACCTAGGTATGCTCATCCAGCATCGGGATGAGCATCGTACCTGCGTGCGGTCGTGTATCACTATTGCGTGATGCACGTTAAACACCAGGCTGACAGTGGTGCTGCATCAACCGCGTAAACCACTGTCGCTGCTAGTGGTGCAAAACTATCGATGATACTATCGATGATGGAAGAGAAATCTAGCTATCGACAGGGAAAAAAGCTATCGATAGCACTGTCGAAAGTAGACTATCGCAATGGTATCGATAGCGTGCGCGTAGACTCCGGGGGAGGGGGGGGGGGGGAGGGGGGCATCGGGGCTCGTGCCCCCCCTGGTGAGATCCAGGGGGCAGAGCCCTCCCCCCCGGGCCATGCTTCTTACCGAGACGCTGTTTACGTGCCATGTAACGAGGTCCTAGTAGTCGCATGTAAACTAAATATCGCACACAGAGTCAAACACATGGCGATATACATACGCTGTAATATGTACCCCCTAAAATAAACTACTGATAATTGTCGGTTCAAAAAAAATTGCACAAAAAAAGCCCCCCTTCCCCCCCCCCGGAGAACTTCTCATCCTGCCCCCCCCCCCCCCCCCCCCCCCCCGGGAAAATAGAAAGTCTACGCCGCTGATCAATAGTGCTGACGGTGGTTTACTATCGATATTCGATTATCGTGAAACTTTCAATAGCATCGAAGAGTGGCCGTAGGTAAGGAATTGCCTACTGCTTTCGTTTTCTGCATGCAGTTTCTAGTCGTCCATGCTGCTTTCGCCCGTACGTCGCTGCGCCAGCATGGCCCAGCGGACTGCCCCCTCACTGTGCCACCATCAAGCTTGAAGAGCGCTCAAGGGAATGCTATTAAAACCCCTCTATCCCGGGAAAAGTGCCGCCATTCATTGCTCCGCAAATGCTCGAGACACGTGCTTCGCGCCACTTTTGGGAAGAGGATGGCGTCTGAAATCTAGCCCAGTGCTGCGCTGCGCCGCCATGACCTTCCCAAGGGCTGCACGTTGCATATGCCTCGTGGATAGACGTACCTCGCGCTACTTCTAAAACATGAAGGGGCTTTAGTGTCAGTCTTCTACGCCGGCAGCGAACAAGACAACAGAAGCAAGCGCCTCGGCTTTGACAAAAACTCAAGATCGGCATCAACATCAAGTGTGGCTTACGATGCTACAAAAGGGCGGTCTGACTGGTTTGCCATCAGAGGGTGAGGGCTCGTTCACACGGAACCCTTTTCTTACGCTACGTTACGAAAAGTCACCGGGAAATCTGTGCTTCGTATTAAGCGTGGCTACCAATTCATGGAGATAGCCTGGCACGGGACATTCGGGACACAAATGTTTCGGTAACTTAGACGTTACGTAAGAAAACGGTGATGTATGAAACGTTGAACCGAGCTCAACTCCTTACGTTAAAAAAAATTGGGTTGTGTGTGTGTTTATACAGCATAGAACTTGGTCTGCCTCACAGGGGCGACGAGTCTCCCAGCTGTAGATGAGCAATTTAGCCAGTGCGGTACAGCCGCTAGCCTGGGGTCTTTAACGTGCATCACGCAGTAGTGATACACGACCGCACGCCGGTACGATGCTCATCCAGATCGAAACGGGCAGGGGTGGGGCTCGAACCCAGGATCCCTGGGTTCTGCAGCGCGAGCTTTCGCTCCACGTGCTCCGAGCTGGTGTGCGCTAGACGTTACGACGAGCCTTGTGTCCTTGGTTGCCCCGGTAACTCCCCGTCCTATCTCGTTGTCACCGAAACATTCGTGTTTCGAATGTCGAGTGCCAGGCTATCTCCTTGAATTGGTAGTCACGCCTAATACGAGGAACAGATTCCCGGTTACTTGTTGTAACGTAACGTAAGAAGACGTGTCTACGTGAACGAGGCATAAGGCAGCACTCAAGTGTGCACGATGTCTGATCCTCTCATTTTCTACACGCAGGTGAGTGGTTGTCATTCCTTGCATTTCAAAGCAACAAGCAATACTTGCCTTTTCCTGCTGTATTGAACCCAGATATGCTTAACCTTCTTTCTTGAGTGCAGTTGTGTCACTCGCCATTTGTTGTTAAGCGGTGACATTGAATCGAATTCGGGCCCTGACGACTACCAAGGTGACAGTAACCCGCAATGGAAGAGATGGTGAAGGCGAGTCTGGACACACAAAACATGATTATGAGAGATCTTAGTCAAAACAAAAAGTAACTTAAACCAATTTGATGGCAAAATGTGACAGCCTAGCGAAAGAAATCAATCAAATTGAAGTGACAGTTCAAGAATTGAAAGAACAAAAGGCTCAAATCGTAAGCATCGAAAAAAAAAATACTAAGGCAATTAATTCAGGATGACTTGAAGGAATTCCAGAAACAAAGAAATTGTTTACATACAAGATCGAAGCCGCCGTAACAATCTCATGCTTTTTAGTCTTCCTGGCGCTCATAAGGAAACAAACGACTTATTGGGGCTAGGGCATGTGTTTGGAGAAAAACCTGGAATTCATGTCAATACAGTTAAAAGTATACATCGCGTGAAGCAAAAAAAAGAAAAAAAAACAAACAGGCCCGTTGTAGTTAAATGTTTCGACAACGCAGGAAAGAAGAACGTGCTAAAAAGAACGAAGGTATTTGGAGGGGACCAAAATAACGCTAGCGCACGATTATTTTTTGGCAGACTGTTCAAAAGCTCTGACAATCGTGGGAAACCAGTAAAAGCAATCGTGATAACGGAGAAACTGTCGTTATGGTCCACAAAAAATAAATATAGGAAGCCAGGTTTTGGAATGGGATGAAAATGTGAGGCAAATGCGCAAAGAAAAAAAAACGACGAACTCGACATAATAGTGGGAAGTAACGTAAAGCACATTCCGGGAAGCACCCGAAAAAAACGCTTCGACTTCTTACTTTTAATGCGCAAATTATTGTGAATAAAGTGGACGATTTGGAAACAATTTTGCTGACTCATAACCCCACGTTGTCGTCATGAAAACATGGCTTTAGAGTGGTATTGATGGTAATGAAGTTATTTGACCTTCTTACAGAATGATTAAAACAAACAGAGGGTCAATAGGTGGCTGAGTGGATATTGCTAAAAGTTCTGTTGACCTGGTACCTTTATATTGCGTTTTCAATGGGGAGGTGGATGTTAAGGTAACGTGTAAAGTATGTAAGGTAAACGTTCATGGGTAACTTGTACCTTGTTGGTGCTGCACATAGGCCATAAAACACCGCCCCGAGGTTTTTAGAATAATTGTACGATTACATGGCGTTGCGCTTGAATGACAAAACTAAAATTATCTTGACTGGGAACTCAATATCACAGACATTGATTGGGCAAATCATAAACCAGGGAAGAATGAAGTTGCTTTCACAGAGCTTTTGTTATATATTGCATTCAGTTTGAATCTTAAACAGTTAGTTAACCGTCCGACAAGAATAAATATGCGAGGCAATCGATTTTAGATTTACTCTCTTGTTAGCACTCTAGTGGAAGTGGATACAACACCTGTGATCGACGGAGTGTCCGATCATAAAATGGTGTTTCTTAATTTAGAGCTTTATAAAACCACTACCGATAAAGGTCATCAGGAACATAGTCCGAGATTTTCAAAATGCCGATGATGTATCTATCCTCGATTATTTGGTAGAACATTTGGACCACTTTACACAGTTAAATTATGTTACCAAATTATTGAAGACATTTAAGAGTATTGTTTCCTACTGTACAAATCACCTCGTTCCGACAAGGGCCGTGAGAGCAAAACGACAACACCCATGGGTAATGAGTGAAATTTTGCAAATAAAGCTAGATATCCAGCGCAAAACAAAATGCATTAGAAATTGCAAATTCGGGGCGACATTTGAAGGAGCTTATCCCTCAAGCCGGAGAGAACTACTGTGGCAATATGCTCTTTAGTTTCTTGCTGGAATCTCCGCCAAAACTCTGGCGGTATTTTTTGTCGAAAAAAAAAAAAAAGCAACAGAAGAAGCGATGGTAAACGATGAGGTCGTATCATGTCGCATTAGAGTGGCAGACGAATTTAACAAGTATGTTCAGTCAGTCTTTACAGCCTCCAGTGAAACGCACGTAGACCATGTCTACGACTCTGATGAACCTCGTATATCAGACCTAGTCATCTCGAAATATGGTCTGCTTAATTTGCTTTTGATTATTAACGTAAAAAAGCGTCTGGACCAGACGACATTTCAAATGCATTCCTGAAACGATATGCCAAGTGGGTGTCACGATACCTTTTTGTAATCTTTGAGGCCTAGCTTCGACAATCAGAACTACCAACAAACTGTTTACGTGGTAAACGAAAAGGAAAAAAAAAAAAGAGCTGCAACTTGCCGTAACTGAACAGCAAAAGTTTAAGAGTGAATATTAAACTTGAAGTGTAATCTATCGATACGCAGTTTATAGAAAATGTAATATCGGAACATTCTTCGTAATTTAATGTCTGGTAATTTTTATTAGTTGAGGTGATTCCGCTTTCATTGCACGAAAAATAATAAATTTTAATCGTTATATTTTTAAATTTTAATATGTGCATTGCGTGTACAATGCATTGACAATTTTTTACTTCATGATATCTGGGGCTTTGCGTTTTAGGATAAATCCGAAAAACTTCGAAGAACACCCGCCGGCAAAATTGTATTCAATTTTTATCCGATAAACTCCGAATTGGATGTGCCAATGCCCCCCCCCCCCCCCCCCCCCGCTTAATTAAAGACGGTATTTTATAATTAACTTTGATCAGCGCAAAGGGGTCATGGTCACGGGAAAGTGGCACCACAGTTATCTTTCAAATCTCAGTTTAGTGACAAAAAGGGGTCGTGCCCATTATCTCGTCAAGGTTCAGAACGACATGTCATTGTGCATTCGGGCAACGACAAAAGCCCCTTTATTGATTTCCAGTTTGGGCTATACTATTTGTGTTTTAAGAGAAAGGAAAGGTTGTGTTTTTTGTAACAGTTAAAAATATGGACCATAGATTTGGCATAAAATTGGAAAAGGGCCAGTAGAAACTTCCCTATTGCATCATTTACTACTCCACCTCGCGCGGCCGAGGGGTAGCATGGAAAAGGATGGGATGAATACGAGCTTCCCAGCGACTACCTCCAGGGGTTTATTTTTAAGGTGTTGGCATTTATCAAAGCCACACATGTGTGCAACTTTTGCCGTTGGACAAATTAGTATTGCCAATGGCACCAATACCAAACCCAACTGAAGAAATGTTATTTGATATAAGCGCGTTCTATTTTTCCTTATCTAGCATACGTATACACCCGAATATTATTTTTTTTTTGTTTTTCGTAAGAAGCACTATGAAATTAAGCTCCGATTTTCGAAGATTTTGGAATAAGACAAAAGTGAACTCCTATAAACGCCGAATTTTCGGAAAAAAAATAAACTCCAGAAACCCCTGTCCAAATTTGACGAAAAATAAACTCCGAAAGCACGGAATCCTAATTATATCCAACAGACCGTTGATGTAAACTATCGTGAATGTTGATTAATATAACGCAAAACATGTTTTTGTTTTAAATATCAGAAACTGGGGTTAAATGATAAACTAACTAAAAATAAACGAAATATCGAGACATTAAACTGTAATAAAAACAAGGTTCTCTAATCGAATGCTGACCTTAAGGCTATATCATACATAGTAAGAAACTTATAAAAAAAGAAGCAAAACGACATGCAGGTGGGGTTGCACCTTAAAGAGCAGGACGCCTGGCGATAATGAGGATGACATGCCCGTCCCTCAACCCAATTGCGCCAGAGCCATCCTATTTAGTAACTTCTACACTCGTCGCCGTGTTACTGCGCCTAGTGGCCCCATTTCCTCGACTTCTGACGCCTCGGACGCCCGTCTAGGTCGCGCACTCCAGCGTCAGTCGCAGCTCCGGGGCGGCGCAACCAACTACAGTGAAGCGTCGACTGCGAACTCAAAATTCGATGTTGCCTAAACTCAAAGAATTTCGCCTCGAAGCGAGGACGGGAGCAGGGTACTGCGAGAAAAAGGACCCGGCGCGGGGCCGACGCTTCGGGGCGCAAACGACCCGCTAACGCCAGACTGCCGCGGGTGATTTCGGCGGAGGGCGGCGGCGCCCCTCAACGAAGCCGGCTTGGGCGGGAGACGCCGATATTGCTCGTCGGGGGGGCCTGCCGCGTCAGCCGTCGGACGGGCGGGCACAACGCTCGTTTCGATCCGGGACCTCAAAGCGGGGAACGTGAGCGCGCATCGGAATGTTTTTGCACTCGTTCACAGCGAAGGTTCGGCGCTCGCCCGGAGCTCCCGAGATACGGCGCCACGGTCGGGCGGCAGTTTATGCGCGCAATTTCCAGTCGCTTTTAGTTTTCCGCCCTTCAATCTGTTGCCTTCGAAAGGAAGGGGTTGGACCACCGGGGCAGATTTCGCAACGGCAAATGGAGAATATAGTCAGCGCCGACGCCTCCGCACGCTCGCCGAGCCACCCCGAAGAGAAAAAGCGCGCTCGCTTTCGGCACTGGGGCGGGAACGGCTAGGGTTATCCCCACGTCGTACGGTCTTTCGCGAGGGCTCGAAAAACGCCCGTTCTTTCGAAATAACGGTTAGCGAGTGTTGCTAAACTTCGGTTACGGGCTTGAGTGCTTGTTGCGAAAGCACCCGGCATCTTCCCGCTCTCTAAACCTTCGTCGAACAATCGAGATCAACGCGAGGGCTATAAACAGCGCACATGCGCAATCGGTACAAGCAGACTACACGACCGGGATTCCACGTCAAAGTCCTGAGGTCCTTAAGTTTCATAAACGACTTAAAAATATGAAATAGTCGGGGTTCGAATTCAAATCACAACCTCAGCGATCACGTCTCTTTGCTCCGCCTTTGTAGGCTAACCAATGTCTTCGAATACAACTGAAGTTACCTTTCGTGATCTACAGCGTCAGTTAAAGGTTTGCTCCGCCTTTTAAAGGTACCGAATAAATTGGTATAATAACGGATTGAGCTATGCGTTGCAGAGAAGAAGCCGAAGATGGTGCATTTTAAGCCTCGAAATTGCGAATAACGAACTTACTTCGGCAAGGAGTAAGCAATTCAGAGCGTGATTCGGTACAGCAGCTGTCTGGTAATAAAGGTCTTCTGGTTGGACCAACAACCGATAGACGGGCGCGGGTAAGAGCGAGGGCACAGCTTACACTCATCTCCGGTAGAAAATGATGGTTTTGAGTCGAATGCCGCGCGGGCTTCTTCAGTGTTGCGCATACTTTGGTTATTTTTGCTAAGTAAACCCTCTGCGTGAACACAAAACCACAAAGAAAGATTACTTGTCGGGATATCTTTTATATGTTTCAAGAGGTGACACCACCTATCGGCTGTTGCGTCGTTCGGACGACTTTCGGTAGTAGACGGCCACCAGAGGTTGAAATATTCATGCCAAAGGGATCCAACATCGCGATCGAAGGCCTCCCGTCAAACACCTCAAGGGAAGGGACACAGGAGCTCGTGAATCAAATATTCCGTCATGTAGGCACTGATAACTGACTTTCCCGCGCTCGGTATTGATGGTGTTTTTGTTTTGACACCGATTCCATTTCGTTTTTTGTCATGTGTAGTAAAACGGATCCTCCAACGAACGAGGAACTTAGTTATGTCGGAGCACTGCCGTGATCCAGGCTTGGCTCCGTTTGAGTTTCGTACGGCTTTTCAGGAAACCGGTATAATTTTAAGAACTGACTACAACAATATCGGAGGTTGTTACTGCAATTAACAACGAAAGATTTCTGCTAGCCGGGCTTTTATTTCTTCTCTATCGCAATTAATATTATTGACTAGCGTAGCCGACCGCCTATGCTGGCGAAGCCAGTCAAAAAACCACGCGAACCTCTCGGCTTGGGGCATCACGCCAGGGGCTGGAATGATGCTGTAGACAGCGGCGAAACTTGAGCGCTTCGGTCCTATAGAGCGTGGGCTGAGCTTCAAACATGGTTAGGGTTCGGCTATTCTCATCTCTGATTGAGCACGAGCTATCGCCCAAAAGTTCGGCGATGCTGATTTTGATAAGCTCGAGCCTCGACTCGGGCTCTTAATGATCGAGTACGTCACGGTGTCAAGTAACTCCCAGTGCGAAGTTGTGATGTCATGTGACGTCACGGTGACGACAAAGCTGATGAATCTAGTGTCGTTCTTAGTTTAAATCGACTTGACGGAGGGAGTCACGTCTTGAGTCGCCACGGGGTCACATGACCTGGCTTTACCTAGCAGCACGTCTTGACAGCATGACGTCACGGTACCACGTGAAACAGGATTAATCATTGTACCGATGCAAAAGCATGTGAGCACCCACCATTTCACATACAGTGAAATTCCTGTGTGGGACGACTCGATCAATAAATAGAAATACAGCTGCAATTCTTTTATTCTCAAATACTCAGTTTGTGATACTAACAACAAAAAATTACCGTGAACTGTTGTAAACCGGTCACTAATATATTTTTTTCCGGTTCAGTTCCGGTTCAGCTCCAAGATGACGGCTAAGAGTTTGGTTCGGTTCAGTTCTGGTTCGGCTAAAAATAACGGCTCGGTGCCGGTTTTCGGTTCGGTTCGGTTCCGGTTCGACACTCTGGTGAACGGTCCCTTTGACTCACGCGGTATATGTAGGACTAAGCACAGTCATTCGCATCACAACGGAATTCACATATATTAGTCTTATCCACCGAAATGAAGGTTGTTCCGGCTATAATAAAATATACTTATATAGCCGAAAATAATAAAAAAAAAATAGTATGACATCAGTTTAGGACCATTGAGAGTACAAAACAACCTCAGCATGCTAATGAACTCCAGGGGTGTGGGATATGTAAACTGACTTTGGAACCCTAGATACCCTGACGGCAATCCTAACAAGGCAAATATCGATATTTTCTGATTGAGTGTAGATTGCGTACCTTCGTACTTTCAACCCTAAAATCAAAATCCGAATTAACAAGAAAGTGAGTGACATTTAATAGGGTGCGATCACTTTCTTCTCAAGCGGCATTACTTGGTGTAAGGCCTAGCGGCAGTACTCGGTGTAAAGTTTTCATCCACTTAACATTAATTCTGAAGGAAATAAATGAAAAGCACTTGTAAATACTTACTCGTTAATCGTGTAATTGAATATTGAACACATAAATAGAATACCGTATTCGCTCGAGTAATAGCGGCACTGTTTATGAAGAAAACCTGAGGGTTTGCTTTTCCGCGCAGCACGAAGCTTGCCAATCACCGCGATCGGCAGCATGATTCCATCGGTTTACAGGACAGAGATAACGTCTTCGTGCGAAGATATCATCATTGAAGATTGTATTTGTATGGAAAATCCTGTTCTCGATCTGGTTATTCGGCATGTGATTTATGCGCAGCGCAATGATTGGCTGTATATGTGTTCTGCGGTAAAGTAGACGCAAGGGCCTTGTCCATAAATAGTGCGGCTATTACTCGAGTAAATGCGGTAGCTCGCCGCTCTATCCCCCCCAAAAACGGGGAATGTTAGCAAATTTACTTTTGAGTACGGATTTTTATTTTAAAGTTTAAAACCGTTTTATAGGCACGACTAGGCACGAGTATAGGCATGAGTGAACACGGCCCGTGGTACACTAGACACTTGATAAAGTTGTAGTTCGTGTTAGTATTGCCTAAGATATATTTTCAGTTGAATGAATGCAAACGTTCCGAATAGCAATACGGATGAAGATAGGTGCTCTAAAAAGCGTCTCGCGGTTTTTAGGACGTAAAGATGTGCACGCCAGTAAACGTTCAACGCATAGAATGCGAACAGAATGCGCCATGACGAGGTAGCACCTCCTTGGTCTATAGGTCGTGGGGGAACAAAAAGTGCGCAAACAACGGATGAACTTCCACGCCGTATTGGTTTATCTGCTTTTGTGTAACTTGCATATTTTCTCTTATTAAAATCTGGCTCAATTAACAATTGAGGATCTTTGTTCGCCCAGGTTAAAATAAGTGACATTGTAGTGGTTTGCGGTGCGAAAATGCAGATCATCGTTAAGATTATCATCCACGCTTTCGCACCTCCCTGTTGTACGAATTATAACTTTAGCGGCTTTAGATGACGCTCAGAGCGTTTCTAATTTGAACCTCATGTTTATATTAAAAAAAAAAACAATGTATTAATTCACAAAGTTAATTACTTATTTCATCGTGACCATTAACCCCATACATTATGTCAACCTGGCCGGATAACTCACCTACACAAAAAGATTGGTGTAGGTTATGTGGATTTTTTAAAAACGAATCTGAAAAGGCCTATAAACACACCCTATAGTGCGTTTAAGTTTTAGTTCGAACAGATTTGTTTTAATATAGGATGTGAGAGTTAGACTTGTTCATCCTTCACCATGTGCTTGGGAAGGAAAGCTCGGCGGACATTATTTGAGCAGATAATCACCATGGTACGTTGGCCAGTTAACTAAAATCTCTTAATTAACTTTTAAATATTGGTTTTGGTGGCCATGCAGGAGTTCCAGTATGGACGGCAATTAAAAATAAAGGTCAGACAAAATTTAAAAAAAAATTAAAAAGAAATTTTTTTTTTAGATAGTTCTACAATTTAAAATTTTGGATAAGAAAAAAATCGCCGCATGCCCGGCCCACTTTGACGGTTCGAAGGCAGAAGTCGTCGCTTTACCCATGTCGTTACTCTCTCGGCAGCGTCTCCTTGGTGGGTGTGGCATCGGCTAAAACCCCTTGCTACCGAATACAGCATCATTTGGTGTTTTCCTGCCGGATGCGCCTTAAGCAGCTTTGCCAGGAAGTGAACTCGAGCGAGAAGCCTCAGGGATGTACAGTCAAGCATGAAATAAGTTCCTCCCATGCGAAGAGCAAAGAGTTCATTTAAGTTCCTTTGCGGTTTGGTAAACAAGACAGGACAAACGGGCAGCAGCATCAAGCGCCGACTCCGCGAGCACCACGTGGAAGTTTCAAAAGCTACGGCGGTCTGTTTTCACCCCACTGTCATTCACTCCCGCACGTGCGGTGGTTGTGTTCCAAGTTTTGAGCAAACGAGAAATTTGGGAGGGCACAATCATGAAGTTACTACAAGATACGCTAGAGGTTCAGGTGGCAGTAGTGTGCTGTTACATTTTGAAGCAGACAGCAACCAGACTAAATTTCCCTTCCGGTAATGCATTCCTATGGGAAAACGCAAATGTGTTTTCTCTTCGCGCTCGATTATAAGAGCAAATATTGTTTAGTGTTGTGACAGAATAAAAAGTGTGGAACGTTTTACAATGGGATGTACATAAATATGTGTCAGTTTTAAAGCGCTTTTTTTTGGAATTCATGGCGTCGAACAATGCGCTAAAATAGCCCAATGCACACGTATAATACGTGTTGACGTTCCAGACTGCTTTCTTTTGCACGTATTTACGCTTATAGTCAATGTTATGAAGCACACAGAATGAGTCACTCAAAACAGACAAGAACAAATCATGGAGTTATGGAACGAAGAACACGCACTGGATTAGTAACAAACTGTGCATGAATAATCAGAATAAAGCAGTAAGCGAGAGTCGTTGCTGTGAAATAAATACGATTGTTGTTGCTCTTAAGCAAATAACTTTTGTCTTTTTTCCTTCTGGTTGTGGATAGATAATAAAATATTGTTTCGTTCTCTCGTTCGTACTTTTTGACGATAGCAGGATGTTCCAAGCTCACGGTCGAAGCTGTTTGTTATATAAATCTTTTTGAAAGTAATAACCGTTGTTGCCTCACATACCTTTCCTATTGTTGTCTTTTATACCAACGCGCGAACTACCAGTACGGAGAAATTAATCAAAGAACAGTCGCCCAGTTTTCGTCTGCTATCCACTATTCGCGCGCGCGATTCAACCCGAGTCAAGAAGTTGTTGCACATCGCAGAAAAACAGAAAAAAAAGAAGCGTGAATGCCTAGGTGATGCGCCGCATCGGGGTGCAGGAACCAGGAAGTGAAGACTTCGAGATTGTCATTTTACACTCAAGTAGTGATGGAATATTATCCGACATATTTATTGCATAAGAAGAATCAACTAATTTTACCGTACGCTCGCGTAATGGCTTGATTCGAAGCTTTTGTTTGATATTCCACATTTCCTCAGAAAAATGACAGCCTTCTGCAGAAGTGGCTCCTTGTGTGTCGGGCCAACTTTGCGCCAACAGCCAATATGTAATTTGCTCGCAACACTTCGTGCTTCACTGCTTCAAAGAAGGGTTCTACGAGAAGAGCAGGCCCAATGACGATGCGGTACCCACCATTTCTGCGGCCTCAGCATCATGTGTCTATGTAAGTGTAAAGTAACTAAAAGAAATAGTATACCGAGTGCAGATCTTCATTATTCTGCTTACTGTGTTCACAATTGGCTCAACAAAAAAGACAACAAGAACGCGAGTGATAAAGTATAAAAATTACAAAGTAAAAAAGATAGACCACTTATGGGTTATCAACAGGCCGACATGCCTTTTTTAAATGTTATGAGAGAATAAAGAATATGTAAACCTATCTTGTCATGAGTACAAAAAATTTGTAAACGTCATCGGGGGATGAATCTTCAATAGTAACAAGGAGGTGAACTGGGCGAGGTAGTAAAAGTTTGACATGGTGGGTATGACAACTTCGAAAAACGAGGACGATAAAAGGGACAGACACCACAAGACAACAGCTCATGTACTCTTGTGTTTGCTTATTTCCTTGTCCTGGTTTTTTTAAGCTGTTATACTCTCCAAGCCAAGTCTCCAACATTCTGCAGTCAAAAAGAGAAGATGTGATGCAGTCTTGTAGAGCGCAAAATGAAATCTTACAATGAGGTAAAAGTACATCGATCATGGCACTCACTGCAATATGTAAAAAAAAAGTTTGCATTAGTTTCCTTTCGTACAACGGCACCAAACCCTGCAGATTAACGCGTTCGAAGCTCAAATCATTTTACGTCCTAAACCACATAACGCAAGCAATGAGAACAAAACGATGGTGCACATAAAAAAAAAATGACCCAGTCACTCCAGTAGAATCTAATGCAACTAGCGTGGAAATCTACTGGAGTGACTTATAAAGTAAACGCATGCTTCATATACATCGATCACAAAAAACGAGCGTGAACGGCATGTGTGCAGAGAAGGGTGAAAACCGTTCGTTTCACTCATGTAACTAGCAAGACGGGAAGTCAGCTTTCAGTGATGCTTAGCACGACATCGACGGAAGCAAATATGCATGTGTCACCCAGTCTAAAATTTTTCTCAGCCGTCTCTGTATCTGTTCCACCTCCATGTTGTTTTCGCTGCTTTCATGCCTTTCAGGCCTTTCACGCAGTCCAGTCGGTCTCGTCTTGGCCGTAAATCAACTGTCTCGTTGGCTAGAGTTTTATAAATCCTAGAAATCATACGCGTCACGATAGCCCTTTAACACCAGAAATAACAGAACATAAATTCTGACGTATTATTTTTTTTTTTCCGAAAGCACTGCCGATCGTAACAAAATGTTGATGTTTTTATACGTTCAACGCTTCTTCATATTTCCAGTTTGGGTTTGGGTCTCCATTGATCCGGCAACAGTCACTTTCAGTTTTGTTTACGTCATACCAATGCTATTGCAGCTTGAATAAAATCTACGCACTTTTGAATTGGCATTTCTGCTTGAATTGATAGCTTGAATTGACATACGCTGTACAGCATACAACGGGGTCCTCATTTTTCGCTAACTTAAACATCGGTCAGGAATAAAAGAAAGAGCAATTAAGTAAATAAATTACAGTTTTATAATGTGAATATATTTACATAGTACACGTTAGGAGTAAAGAAACTACGCTGATGTCTATTAATTCGTGTAGAAGAGAAAAATATGCCGTACATTTTCCCGTACGAATACGCAGGAACGCTAGACAAGTAGACTTGTGGCTGTCTGCTTCAATTTGCAACCGGAATTCCCGTAGACTCTAGCGCCAGCTGAGCCTCTAGCATTTATTTAATAACTCTAGGCGCACAATAATAGGTTTGTCGGAGAAATTATATATCCCTTCAGCATGAACTTAGTTCATAACAATATTTCGAAGCCTTCAATCGTATTAACTAAAGATGAAATTGAATTCCTTACTCCGGAGGTGGCATAATTGCATTTCATCTTCTATCCGACAAGGCGATTTTTCTCTCCCTAATTTTTTTTTTCAGTCCCCGTTTATTCTCTTTTTACTCGCTTTCTTTTTCTCCCTTCTTTCTGATTCTTGGGACGGGTGAACTCAAAGATATTTCTCCAGCAGATTCACTTTACTACTCTTCTTGTTTCAAGTTTTGTTAGCAGTTGAAACAAGAAGTGTCCGTTGTTCCTTTGTCCTAAGTGTGCTATTCTTTCTGTAGTTTCTTTATTTTTTTCATTCCCTTCCATTCTATTCATGTTCAAAATTCTCGAAGCATGCCGTGGCGGCGTTAGGATGCTAGAAACCGACGATGGCCAGTTTGGCGCTCTTGTCCCAGGCATTCTTAACACTGCCTCGTTAGTAGCTCCGGTGGTTCACAACCAGCAAAGTTGGACGGGTCGCGCTTGCGGTCGGAGACGTAATCGACCCGGAGAGATGGTGTGCCGGCCAATTGAACTTCTGAGATTGCAGCAGCAGCAAGCCGCCGCAAACGTGAGAGAAGCGAGATGGCGGCTGATTGAAGGGCGCAGCCACCGGACCTCTATCAAAATTTCACCGAAACAGACGCCTTTTAAATGCGCGTTTATTGCCCTAGTGCATGCAGCCCTCTTATGTTGGCACGGTCCTTGTCTGGATGGGGCTGAACTAAAGCCACTGAATCATGGGAAAGTAGCGCTATTACCTTCCCTGCCTGCTAGCTGGACACAAATAGATACTAACATAGAGACGACCAAACCTTGCAAGATGATTAGCTGGTCGGACTCAGTTGCCATGGCAATCGCCATTACGGTTTATTCAAATCTTCGAAAAGCTTCGAAAGGGTCGTTCTGAACCAGTCGCACAAGATCTGCGTGGAGTTTCAATGTATTGAAAGTTTTTCTCGCCAACATAAGCGTCTTTGCCATTGTGCACGTGATCCACTTATCAACCATGTTTATCTACACAGATATCTTACAATGACGTTGTTAAAATGGCGTATTTGAAGAGAGGGCATTTATTTTTCAATGCAGCAAAGCACCGGCGCCGCATATGACGGTAGCGCGAAGATGTGCGTTAGTTTCACCGGTGGGGGGGTAACGAAATTTCGGTATTCAAGAATCGTCTCTATAAAGCTACCCGTCACCAGCGAATTTAAATTGGCCCGCCAAACATACACCGGTCAACGGGAAAACTTCTCATTGCATGAACCACGATTGAGATAATGTACACTTCTGCTGATTACAAACATGAACTCCCGCTTGCGTGCCAAGCGACTTCTGGTCGCTACGTGTTTGCAAGCCCGTCGATCTTGCTAATGTCACCAGTGCTAGAAAGCATAAATGCTATATGGGCTACAACTCCGTGTTGCGAGGACGCTACACAGAGTGATAGCGTCTTCGCTGGCTGTTCACATGGCGGTGGGGGGATTACGTGACAGTAGAAACACTGCGCGCTGCGCATAGGACGGCGTTTCCATGTTTCAAGCAGACAACATGCAGAGAATGTATTACGAAGCCTATCTGCTTTCTCGTGTTGGGTCCTTTTTGATGGTCCTATTTTTTACTTTCGTGGTGTTTTCAGCCTTTAAGGGGTTCAGGCTGTGTGTCTGTTTGCCGTGAAGACTCGTCGTGATGTCGATTCCCTCTTGGGAATGCGAATACGCACAGTATCCCAACTGTGCGTATTCGCATTCCTTTGGGAATAACTCAAACACGTTTCAGATAACTTTATAAAAAAAGAAACGCTCAGCAAAAGATAATTAAAGCTTCTTTTTACAGCGCAGCTCTTAGGCGCCCGTTTCCGGGTTGAGTGGCGTCGCCGTCGGCGTCGACATCGGCGTAACCGCGCGCGTTGCATTATGGGACGTTTCTCCGCTAAGGTTAACGGGAAAACACACCCACACACAAAAAACTTTTTTTTTTGGTGTTTAATATACTGTTCTGTTTTAATGAAATAAAATCAAAAATAGAAAAGGCAAATGAGCAGCGAGGGTTTTACTGCAAGCAACAAAAACCCAATTGGCGCGTCTTCTTGCTGCAAGCAACATTCGGCATCGCAGCGGCAGAAAACACTCATGGGATAGAAAACGTTTGCAAACCATGCCGCCGCGCCGCTAGTGGCAGCGATATTGGTCGTGGAATCGCAGCATGTGAAGCACGCTTTACAATGGCACCTGAGCGTAGGTACATGATTCCGTTTCCCCACTGTGCCCAGCGTACGTGACACCGTAAAATCAAGGCTCAGTGACGGCGCCCTGTGCGCGAAACAGCCAACAACCTGGAGGAAAGATTGGCTCTTCGAAGACAACAGTATGCGAAGCGTAGGCGGCGATCAAGGGAAGCTGAGGTGGCTGCATCCGAAACTGCCGACTCCCGGGAGAACAAACTTGCTCTCCGAAGGCAACAGTATGCGGCCCCTGTGCGAGGCTGGAATTTCCATTCATCGCTAGGCCGGTACCCTTGCACTAAATGCTAACGAATCTCGTCGAGAATCAGCGCAGCGACAGCAGTGTTTTCGGCATCATCTTCAAAGACCTGATTTACTCTGCCGGCCTAGCTCGCACAGGTGCGTGCCACGGTCTCTCGCCATGTGCGCTCTTGGTCATTTTGCCGCAGCCACAGTACCATTGTTCATAATTCGCGATATTATGCCGCAGTATATTCGCGACTCCTGGCACCCATAGGAATCGACAAACTCGTCAACATATTGCGGCCGAAAACAGATCATGCCGCGCCATATGCCAGCTCAACGCACAATGCTCAAGTTTAAGCAGGCACGCATTGGCTTGAAAATGGTTTAGATAAATTTTTAGTCCTATGTTCAAAACCTGTGGTGGTGTCTTGGCGTAAGCGATCTTCCAGAGGATTAGCCCTTTTCAGGAAATCGATAAAAGAACTGCCCACTGTCCATCTATTGTGCTGATGAACGTTGATAAACACCCAATGTCTCCCAAGCGAAAATAGGAAGTGGTATCCCAAGTGGTACCACTTGCTTTTAAGTGGAACTACTAGCGTCCTAAGTTGTATCATTTGGACTGCAAGTGGCACCACTTGGACTGTAAGTGGTTCCACGGGGGCTGGGAGTATTACAATTTCGGCTGCAAGTGGTACCATTGTGGCATGCTACCACTTGGACTGCAAGTAATGCAACTGGAGCTGTAACGGGTACTGCCTGAGCTGCAACTTGTAGCTTATTTCCTGAACAAAAGTCCGCAAACGGCGCATGGTTCGCAGGGGCTGATTTTAGCTAAAAAAAATACTTTCTTGGATAGTCCGCACCCGCTGTATAGTCCGCAAGCGCCAATTTCGGCTGAGTGCGAGGGAAACACAGCGCCAGCATGACACTGTTTCCTTGTTCCGTTGAAACAGAAAACAAAAGTCCGGACACAAAGACATGATGTATAGTCTGCACAACATATAATATCAACATTTAGGTAAAAGAGGCATCGTTTAATCGGCACCTGTGCATGGTCCGCGCAGCACAAGATATTAACTTTTAAACATGTCCACCTGGGCTGCAAGTGGTGCTTATCACTTGAGCTCCAAAGTGGTTCCACTCGGACTACAAGGCGCAATTGAGGATTTTCATTACCTATTTTTGAACCTACTTTCACGGTTACTTATTTTGACCCCTAGACGTTGCGAATACGTGATTTACTCGAGATCGCTGGCCAGTGAACTTGCTGTGACGGCTTCTAATCTATCCGCTAGATGCCGTCGATTTCGCAGAAGCCGTCAATACTTGGCGTCAACTAATTTGTGCTACTTCGTCAAGACTCGTGTAGCTTTGCAGTGCTCGAACGCTGTCGCGTGCTCCACGTGCTCTCGCAGCAGCGCGGGGCTGCAACACTGTGGAAGCTACGCAAGCCTTCACAACGTACCACAAAATAGTTGACGTCGAATAATGGCCGCAAGCGTTTTCACAAGGCTAGGTGCCTTTAGAAATATTACTGGTACCTCTCCAGTACCAAGGTTTCTCCACGGCCACTCATGAACAACAAACTCAGTTACACTAAAAGCAATTTCACTCAGTCGGATACTGCGTTGCGTGTATTCAAAATAAAGTCATAGACATAACACGGAACATGAAGGCGAGCTGCTGAACCTTTAGTAATACGAAAACCCTAAATATATATTTGCAAACTACTGGAAGTCACAAACTATTAAAAAAATATTTATGGCCTTTGAACCACTGAATGATCTGTTTTTAAGTGTCGCTCTCAGCAACACAATTCACATTGCAATGTTTTTCCATCTCAGTAATACCCTTCTATAAAAAGCCAGGTGTTCGGAAAGCAAGCTGTCTTGCTAAACACAAAGTAAAATTTGTGTCGTGCGTCTACATGTTTACGCACGACACAAATACAGCCGGAAGTTAGTCAGCCCCAATGGTCGTCTGGTGTTCCGGCTGTTAATGAACCGTTTAGCAACTGCAGTACAACCACTAGCTTGGGTTCTTTAACGTGCACCACGCAATAGTGATACAAGACTGCACACCGTTACAATGCTCATCCAGATCTAAATGAGCAAGGGTGGGTTGGAACCAAGGATACCTGGGTTTTGCAGCGCTAGCTTTCGCTCCACGTGCTCTGAGCTGCCGTGCACTAACACACTGGCTGACCGATCCCCAACTTTCAGTGATGATACCCGCAAAACATATACAGGGTGTCACAAAAAAATGTACAGGGTTTTTTTTTACGCAAAAATCAACTAGGTATCGCCTAACGCTCATTCTCCGCATAAAGGTAGCGCTAGAGGTCACAACCAGACAGAACCGTATATTAGGAGAGTTCGGACAATGGGTGGAGCAAAGGCCGCCACCAGCACCGAAAAGTCCCCCGTGGTTTGAGCGTAAACTAAAGGTACGACACAGCGTGGACCAATCAGGAGACCGCGACGTCACAATATCGCAAACGGCATTTAAAGCGTGAAATAGAAGAGTTCAATGTCGGCCTCTCTACTCCTTCTCACAAATGTCCGCAGCAAAGACAAAGGCACACGTGCGTGAGCCTAGCTCAGCGAAATGCTTTTGTTTGCATGAGACATCGTGTTTAGGAGGTACTTTCCAAAACCACGCGCTCGTGCCCATGCCTTTGTCTGCACTGCTGATGTTTGTGCAGATGGAGTATCGGTGACAGTTATCTCTGGGGCCGGCTTCCTAGAACAGCGTCTAAGGTGAGACTGGTTGAAAGAAAACAGTGCAAAGCGTGGGGCGCGCGAGCGTCTTGAGACACGGACTCCCGCTCGGCTCGTGCACTGGCTTTGGCAGTGCTTTCTTTCCCCGTCTCAGCTGAGACGCTGTTCCTAGCAAGCCGGGTTTAAAGCGCACGTTCGTTTGTTCTACACTTGAATATTGGTGTGACGAAAACCTCACATCCGCAAAGTTTGCAGTCACCGAAAGCTAAACATTTTCACTCTAGCGACGCTAAAACTGCTTAAATTAGTCGTGTCACATATTTAAAGCAAACAACCACCACTAGGGGCTGTTTCGTAGCCTGTGGTTAGCCCCGAGATGCTCACCTATTCAAACCAATGGATGGCCAAGCTCTCCCAATAAACGTCTCTGCAACCAGATGCCAAAGTTTCAGCTCGGACGGATACCTTATTCAAAAGTTACAAGTCATTTTCTAAAATTTCAATGACGAAATGAACCCCATTTTTGCCCGTTTTCGGTTTCTGGGGGCACAGAGCCCGATGTATTTGAAAACTTTGTCGGCCGCCGTTTTTCCATTGAACTTTTCGGAAAATCACTTATAACTTTTGAAAAAGGTATCAAACCGGACTGAAACTTTGGGATCTGGTTGTGACCTCTAGCGCTACCTTAGGGCGGAGAATGAGCGTTCGGCGATGCCTAGTTTATTTTTGGCGGTAAAAAAAAGCCGGTAATTGTTTTTTTTTTTTTTTTTGTGGCACCCCGTAGAAAGGTTTTACGTGAAGAAGTGAGTAGTTTACTGAAATGTTGTCTATGAAAGGACTGGGGACAGGAGGGGCTGTTTGGTGAAGGAAGAGGTCAAATTCAAGCCAAAAAACGTTTTATTCAGACAAACTTTTTTTAGAATAGGGCAAAAGGCAACGAACGTCGCCTGACGAGGCCCCAGACTCTTGTAGGGTTCGGTAACACGTAAATACACACAACAAATTCACTAGATGTAGATTTACAGATATAAAATGATATTTGACTTTGATAAAAGAAACACTATTTATAATATCAATTCTCACGTTGAAACACTGGCCAATGTGCAGACGAGCTGGTGCCCATTAATCGTAATGTTTAAACCCTAAGACAACGAAGGTAGCTTCAAGATAAACAGGAAGGTATTGAACGAAGGTGACAGACAAGCGTCTCAAACTCAGCTAACACTGAGTGTGAAACGTAGTATAGAGAAGCTCTTCTGATGCCACTTATATCCGCAGGGTCTTCAACAAATGTTTCTTCTAGTCGGTGGTTAAGACCCCAGTCGATCGTTCGCCCCCAGCACGTGCTCGCTGCCTTCCACAGGCTGCGCGTGCCACCGAGTCTCATCAAACACAGAGAGATCGCAGTCGAGGCGGAGCATCAAGTGTCACCGACCGCAGTTGTCCTTTCACACTTGCCGCCGATTTCCGGCTCAAATAATTCCGTTTTGATGCACGCCAGTGGAAAGTCTTAAACTCCCTGCAGTAAATGTGAGCTACATGTTTTTTTTTTTTGTTTTTTTTTTCGGGTTAGTTTTGTGATGCGTTGGGTTTGCGAACCCGAAAGAGCCCCGACGCGTCTCCTCGTCCCATCGGCGCTCGAATGAGGCCCTCCGTGCCTTCCCTCTCTTTGCCTCCCGGTTCTTCAGGAGACATGCGGGGTAATCAAGGACGCGGGTAACGTGGGCCGAGTTTCCTCGGCAGCCCTCCGCCCCGCAGGCACGCGCCCACCTCGGAGCTATCGAGCCATCGGAGAAAAAAAAAACCCGCTGAAGAGGAGCCGCTCCCGACTTTCCTCTTTGACGCGCCAGAGACAGGAGGGAGAGTCGAGGCGCCCACTAAATGGGAAGCGAAAGTAAAAATCTCGCCACCAAGCACGTCGCTTGGCGTCGGCAAAAAGGAAAAGTCGGCTGGGCGGTCTTCCAGTCGACGGAGGGCAAGGAGGCAAACAAGGAGTTTCAGGCTGATAAGTAGAGTGAGAAGACACCCGTTAAGCTACTACACACAGAAGGTGAGAAAAGAAAAAGAACACGTCGCTTTAATTTCTTGTTGTTGCTGCCCTTTTTTTTTTTTTTTTCATCGGGTTATTTTATTATGAGCACGCGGATTGTTAGCAAGCACGACTCGCCGATTGCGATAATACGAACTTTTCGGCGATGTACTTTTCAATTAATGCGTAATGCGTTCATTCCAGAATGAGTTGGCGCATTGCAGCGATCAAAATCAGAACCAAAGAAGCTGTCAGTCAGCCAATAAGAACCAACAAGTTGGATAACCCCTGAGTGTGCTGTCTAAGCCTTCTGCAGTAGTAATGCAAACAGTCCATTCATCAAATAAACCGCAAACTCCGAGTGGCAGTCTCCAGAGAAAAAAAAAATCCTTACAGGGCCAATTCCGGTTAAGAATAAACTAAAATTAAAGACTGGTACCGTATCGCCTTAGAGGCAGGAAATATTAGCCACGTTGAATTAGCCTAAGACTGGGGAAGAAGAGAACCATCAAAAGGGAAGGGACAAAAAATAGAGTGGACGACCTTTATTTAGTGCACCTCTCTCTCTATATATATATATTACAACTCAAGGTAAACACCACCAACACAGAAGTAGGAAGCGGTGGCACTCAGTTCGTCGAACGACGGTTTAGCGAATGCCGACTTTTCATCGAAAGACACTGTAGCGAATGGTCACGGGTGGGCCAGGAGGGCGTTCGCTATGCGCCTGGCGTCAGAGGAGTGGCTGTTGTACCGTGCAAGACGAACGTGCAGCCGGGCTTGCCGAAATCCATGACGCGAATATGGGGCCAAGTGCCGACAAACTTCGCACGGCGGCACGTTCGTTTTTCGCGCGGCGCAACAGCCACTTCACTGGCACGCTAAAGGCTGATTCGGGTAGTGATTTCTCGGCAAACTATATTGCCGTATCTTCGGCAAGGGCGTTCGCGTAGTCAAAGGCTGGCGAGTGCGCGATGTTCGGATGACGCTTCTGAGGCGTGCGCCGGACATTTACCGGCGCAGTTTTTGCCCGAGCTCCAAGTGGTCGTCGGGCAGCTTGTCTGCCAGACCGTAGCTGGTATCGCCATATCCGAATCGGGAAAGTGAATCGAACAAAACAATGCTCGTCGACAGCGGGTTCGAGTAGAAAACGAAGCCATTGAGACAAACGCCCCTTTGTGCTCCGAGAAAGAATAGCAATCACAAAGAAGATAAATATAAAATATCTGAAAGGAAGCTAGCGCAAGGTCAATGCGTTCTGGGACACAGCATGGTTTTACACTGCTGTAAAAGAATGTATTGATATACCGCAACTCGGCACTTGAACGCGCACAAAGGGGTGGGCACAATGCAAAGACAGGGAATTCAAGAAAAGGTAATATAAAGAAAATATAATATAAACAGCGACCTTGGGAAGCGTTTTGGGAGCCTCGTAAAATAGCAACAGTTCATTAAAAACTAAAACACAATATACTGAAATTTGACGCATGTGCTTCGCACATATTTATTAATTTGCCCTTATATTAAGTTTATAATTTAAGATCCTGTAAGCTGTGCGGGCTGTCGTAATGACAATTTAAAACAAAAATATTATGATTCCACTCGTGTCTACCGACATCTCAGAGTTCGAATATATGTTGCTGATGCATACTGCGTGCCTATTGTACCATAAAACAATCAAAGAAGTTAACAAAGCCCACGCGGGACCCATGCAAACGAAAACGCAAGTTACCGGCGCTTTGTGTTCGGGTGGAGGGGGTTACGTGGTCGCCCTCTCCACCCAAACCCGTTGCCCGTGCCGCCGGCAAGGGCACGCGGGCGATTAACCACGCGAATTCACCATTAGCATGCCATCTTCGCAGTTCATCACACGCATGTTCATCGATTTTGAAAGCGAACAAAGCAGGCGCCGAAGTAGAAGCACTTAAAGGTGCACCACGGTCAGGCGATCTTTTCGACCTGCGCCCGTGGCTCCTGCATGATCTCACTCTACTTATACATGCTCGCGTCTAAGGGCTGAAAAGACCTATCGCAGTAAAGGTTCGGCGCATGCTTGAAGCCGCCATGGCTTTATTTCACAGGAGGCAGTGCCCGAGTAGACTCGTGCAGTCTCGTGCACCGCTCGTGCGGAATTCCAGCGGAATTCCAACTATTAGACAGTTTTAGTATAGCGTTGCTGAATCATACGTACGCAATACGCAATAGTATAGCGTACGCTAAAAATGACCTGCTCGGACCGAATTTAGTTGTGCGTTAAGGCCGGTTCAGACACTTGCGTTTGAGTGCGTTTGAGTGCGTTGCGTCGAGAACCGAAAGCGAGTCAGCGGCACATCTGTGCCTCGTATGAAGAGTGGAATCCAATTCAAGGAATCATCTTGGCACGCGATATAAGCAGCAGAGATGTCCTGGTTTCTCGCAGCCGCAACGCAGTCAAACGCAACTGTCTGAACCAGGCTTTACGTTTTAGAGTGAACACCGCGCATGATCTTGGTTAAATTTGCTAGAGCCGTAGAATTACGCGTGCTTATAGCGCAACCATTCTCCTGGAAAGAAATATTAAAAAAGAAAAAGTGTCCAATCATTTTATTCCAGATTTAACCAAGCCACAGCTGCCTCGTCAAGCGCGCTTTTCTGCGGGGTACAGAGGCTACGAGTACGAGTGCGTAGTAAAATTCGATCACGGAGCCTCCGTCACTCGTCCCGTGGAAACGGCACCTTTTGTCAATGCTATCGAGGAATGAATTCATGACCCTGATGTCCAGTGCATAGCGAGAACTTCGGCGATTTCTTTTAGAGTAGTTCGTCCGTCGGCGATGAACTGTGGGAATAGGCTTAGCGTTGAGCAGATCGCATCGTCGACACACACTGCGAGCGGCGAACATTTCCACTGTGCACTCCTTCAGCTGCAGGGCGATCTGATTCGACCGCGGTAGGTCCCAGAAAGAATCGCCGAGCTGAACACCACGCGATTTCACGTAACACAGAACTTGGAAAACACCACGTCACCATTGCTGCGCCAGTCGAGGCAACCGCCACCTTGAAACTGGCGCTCTCGTTGGGTCCGAGATCTCTCGAGAGCGTCCCGCAAGGCCCGCTAGCCAGCAACGCAAAATCCCCAGCGTTGCGTGCGTACGCAATACGCTAGCCCTTCTATTGCGTACTGCGCATGCGCACTCTCGACCCGCAATCTCCTTGCGTACGCAAAGCTATAGCGTACGGTCCACTAAAACTGTCTATTGTTCCCTCGATGCATTGCGGCAGCGGTGGCGTAGCCGAACTGGCCGGTGAGATCGGTCTATTTTGTGGAGCGAAGTTTAACAGCGGACCTCGCGCTGCAAATGTTTATACGCTGCCGCGTGTTTGTCGGCACCAACCTTTATGTTTGGTGCCAACGCAGCCGAAGCCGATGCATGATATCAAGGCATCAGTTGCATGAGCGACTTCATCCGCGCTCAAACGACGCCACTTCGAAAGCTCAAAACCGGGTTGCACTACAAACGCACGACACGGCCAGCAAATAAGGTGTCCATAAAATACGTTTGAATGGTTCTGACGGACTTCAAACATCGAAGCCAGTCGGAAATCAGTCAGTCAAAGAACTGCCGGTAGCGGTGGACGTCAGGCAAACAAAATCAAGCTCACATAGATCGGCGAGAACGACCCGTGGCCCGAGCAAACCCTGAGTGCCTAAGCTGCATGCGCAGCTGAAATCAACTGGTTTTGTTTTTCCGGGAAAAAAACAGCGCCATCTATGAGAAAAACACTACAAATAAATCGGGGGTGAATTCCTTTAAGAATGACTACTGCGGAACGTCTACAATTGCTACGCTACGTGGGGAGGCTTTGCCGAATGAAACTATCGCAAGAAAGGAAGAAGAGAAAAATAGATGGCGTTGAAAAATATTAATTTTCCTGCTCATAGTGTCGACCGAACTCTTAACTGCAGTTTATAAACAACGTCAGCTCGGCTGAGCAGAATACTGCCCAAAACGACTTCAGTTCCCCTAGACACTAGCAAGTTTTACAATAAAAATGGGAACTCAACCAGAAGCTCGTCATACACTGTGAAAAAAAAAAAAAAACATTATTAGAAATATCCTTTCCCTGGTCAGGCAGGCTACTTCGTCAGCAAATAAAATGTCTTTTGGTAAAATCAGGAGTGTAAAATACTTCACGCGTCAATTTTTCTCTGTTCTTTCGCAGCTGGGTGCCGTTTCGTTGTAAAATGTCGGCGCTCCTAGCGCCCTTATAGACGCCCATGTACAATGTGGCTCCATCGCAAGCAATAAAGTCACATAAGAAATGCTGGAGTGTCCTAGTGTACGCCGAGTAGTTAACGCGGTGTGACAGGGTGCTCTCTTGACGCCCGCGACCAAGTCGGCAAAGATGGTTGCCGAGCAAGAACATGTTTCCCGACGGCTGGTGCTGCCACGATGTGAAAGGTTTAAAAACAAAATGCCTCCGTCGCGTTCCAGACAAAGTTACCCTCTCTCACGTGGCCCTTAATCTCAAAAACTCTTGTCTTACAAACAAAATTCTATCGTTTGCCCAATGTAACCATAAATCTCCAACGTCAATAAAAAACAAATATGCGAAATATTGAGCGTAGAACACGCGCGCATAATCGAGGAACGCGTAATTAAAGAAAAAAACTTAATAAACCCTTGCCGAGAGTTTTTTCGCAGAGCCGCGATCGAGGCTCACGTCACAGCTGGAGCAGGCCCACGCACCGCACCCTGGCGTAAACCAGAAGGCACGTGCCAGCTGCGAAGCACAGCGGTGAGTCGGCCCACGCCAGCCCAGGACTACGCGTGAAACACGACTCTGTCCCAGGTTGCGCGGAGTCACGAGGACCGTAATAATTAAAGGCGGGCGGCGGTGCGCACACCTACCGCCAACAGCGGCCCGGAAAGCGCCGTTCGGCGTTCATTAGCAGCGCGGCGTCCCGTCGGCGCAAGCCCGCGCTCTAATGCGAACCTAATGACCGGCCGCAACAGCCGCAGCCATCGGCGTATGCCGGTATGTCGGAGCACTCAGACGCATTCTGAGCACTCGGCCGACACCGGAGGCCCTCATCCCCCGCAACGCGGCGCCGAGGTCCGTACGGGTCGTGGAGCTACGGTGCTTGTAAGGCATCTCCGACTGCTGCGTCCCATTCCTTTCATTCGTTCAACGTCAACCCGAGCTGGCAACAAAAGACGAAACAAAATCCCAAGTGTCAGAATGTCGGATGTCACAATCATGCCTGTCGGCCGTAGATGTTTTGGGGGAAAAAATGACGCCTAAATCGCTGCTGTCGCTACGCTCATTCTCGACGAGATGCGTTCTCATTTGAAAAGAGGGTTCCGACTCAGCAAAGGATGGGGATTCCAACGTCGCGACGGTCCGCATACTGTTGTGCTCGGAGAGTCAGTCTGTTCTCCGGGACGCCGTCGGTTTCACATGCAGCCAGCGCCGATCTCCTCGATCGACGCGTTCGCTTCCTGCCTTTGACAAGCCTTCGGCCCCGCGTGCACTCGGAGCATGCGCGCGCAGTCAAGGCATAGCGCATAGAGCGTCTGCTGGAGGCTCTTTCAGATAGACGTCTTTCTCAAACCCCTCATAACTATTCTCCAGCAAAACCGACACCATCTAAAAGACTGAGGTTTTTTCGCCATTTTTGATCGTCCCTCGAGGCTTCCATGATGACAAACAGTTGTCCCCGTGATTCTGTTCCTACTCTCGTTCCAACGTGTTGCCCAAATCGCTTGGAAGGCAACCAAAGGTACCGCGTGACAAAGAGATCTTTTGTTTAGCAACGTTCACCGGAACGCGATCCTTCTATTACTTCGACGAAGAAAGTCGAGCATCTGGAAGCTCGCCTACGCCAACTCATCGCCGCAGGTTCGAAAAGTAGCCAATAAAAATCGGGGCGAACCATTCTGATCTCAATGCTTGCCTGCTGAAACCTTGGCACGACAGGACTTCTTTTAGACCGCCATATTTGGCCGATTGTGGCGATCGATATGTCGCTGCAGTCGAGAATAATGCGGCATATTGAATATGACATTTTAGCATGTCGTTACCGTAATCTCGTTTAGTCAGGTGAGACTGCTTATAGACCATGCAAAAAGACAATCTGCATAGAGATTCGAACGAAAGTGACCGCGAGATCCGTGCTTCAAATGTTGCATGACAATGAGTTCGAGGAGAGACTTCGCAACTTCGCACGCAGCATTCGAACAACGGATATAGCGGTGACTTGTGTTTGAAGACTGCTTTCGTATGATGCATGAGCAGTGTGACTATACTCGTGTAAGGTCTGGCGTCATTGTTTATCGCTTTCTCGGCGTGCTCTATGTGTTGCCGGGCGCCGCCACCTTCGCATTCGTGACTAATGCATACCCGTAAAGAGATTTCCCTTTGCGGGAAGCTGGCCGGGGTGTCATGTTTCCTCTCCGTGCTCCGATGGATCGACGAGCAGCATTGCATTCCGGAGTGCCAAGGTTGTATGAGAGTTGCGCAAGACCTGACATCAGAACCGACGAATGGCAAAGCCTCTGAAGGAGTGATGTCAGTTTTGGCAAATAGCAAAGCGTCTGAACAAAATGATGTCAGTTTTGACGAATGGCGCTGGAGAAAAGTGATGTCAGTGTTCGGAGTGTTTTTTCTATGTTCTTTCACTTGGGGGTATTGTAAGCAGCGCGTATCCGCTGGTATTTAAGCGGGGTCTTGACTGGAAAAGGGGTTCTTGTCTGGAGCTAGGTGGGCAGGCCTCACCTCGAGTAGCCGCGGAGAGGGTCCGTGGGGCGGCCAGAAAGTTCCCTTCCTGCTTTGTAAAAGTTGCTTTATCGTGATTCCCTGTATATAAAGTATACCTACCCCATACCAAGCCTCACCGAGCCTTCTCGCTGATGACATCGGGAGTCCGTGGCGCATCGAGAAGAACAAAGAACCATCCACTGGCGCAGTCGCCAGCACGAAGCACCACGGAGGAATCGACGACGGCAACAAGACGACAGGAAACCCTCGCAGGACGCCAAAGGCGGCGTTTCAGCAGCGGACAAGAAAAGACAGATCATCGAGTTTCCTTCACTGGCCGTCCGCAGGAACGACACGAGGTCAAGACTGGGACAAGAAAGGCTACGAAGGAGAGATCTGCGACGTTTCCGGAACGAAGAGGACGCCAAGCAGTAACCGTCGACGCACAGACGAGGAGCGACCGCTGGCAGGCCACCGGGAAGAAAACATGGACCCGACACGCGGTCACGCACCGCCACTATCGTGCCTCAGGGACCGAGAATTGGGCGCGGAGAGCACCATCAGACTTCTGCAGCGAGGACCTCGGCTTCAGGCGACGAGCGACCAGGCGCACACACAAACATCCGAGTGAGTCCCTTGGTTCACATTCCTCTGTTATGTGTTGTGTTGCTCGAGCCGGCCCAATTATATGAATACCAGATTTCCGCACCTAAACGCGGATAAAAATCGGAGAGACATGAGCGAGAGCGGGAAAGGCGGCGGGGATGGTAGTCACGTGCCAGACTCATCTCTCTCGGAAAAAGAAATGGAGTATAACCTGAAGCTAGCAGAAGAGCGCCGACGCGCTCTAGAACTTGAACTCGAGCTCGCTCGGGTTCGACTGGACACCGCGACGCAGAGGCGTGACGAGGCGAGCGAGGCGGAACCTTCGAGCGGCCAGATGGGACTCAGATATTACTCCAAGTTGCTAGCAGGTGCCTTCCCGAAATTCCCAACCGACGGCGAGGTACCTATTTGGTTCGAGTCAGTGGAGAGCTCACTGGGTGCGTACGACGTTCCCAAGGCGCTGTGGGGGCAGATCGTCTTCCCGATGATCGCTGAGCGGGTTGCATACTTGTCGACGCTACTAACCCCTGCGGAACACAGGGATTACGATATACTCAAGGGAGTAGTTCTCGACGAGTTGAAGCTGTCAGCGGCCGAATACCAAAGGCGGTTTCTTGCCGCGACCAAGCGAAAGGGGGAGACCTGGAAAACGTTTGCAACTCGTCTACAGAGTTACATTAACTTCTATGTGGAGGCCCGCGGCGTCTCCTCCTTTAAGAATCTTCTCGAACTGTTAGTCGCCGACCAGTTGAAGTCGGGTTTAGCAGAAGAAGCCGCCAAGTACGTTAAGCTGCGGGAGGGGGAAGAATGGTTAAAAGCAGACGAACTGGCTCGGCTGCTGCAGACCTATGAGGAAGCGGCGGGCGAGGGCAGTGCGTGCGCGAAAATAAACCTCGCTAAAAGGGCAGAGTCAAAGGGCACCAACCAAGGGGTAATACCGAGCGCATCAAAAACAACCGGGAGCGTTACAGCTCGGGCAGAGAAACCCGAGACGACCAGGCCGCCCTCGGTTGTTAAGAAAGCGTCTCGGCCGGGCGAATGCTTCCAGTGCGGAAGCACGAGCCACTACGTGGCTCAATGCCCGTTCGCTCGGGAAGCGAGGGGGGCAAAAAGTGACGAACGACCACGCGGAGAGAGATTAACGGCACGTATCGCAGCTGAAAGCCGCAGCTTGGCACATCCAAAGCTTGGGAGCGTCAAAGTTAGCTGCCGAGGCAAGGTAATTGATGCAATTGTCGACACCGGAGCAGACATCACAGTAGTCCGTGAAAGCAGCGTGCCAAAGGAGCTGCTAAAGCCGCATGGGAGTATAGAACTCGTGTCCGCATTCGGCGAGAAGGTAGTAGCTAAGCTCGCCGTGGTACCACTCGCACTTTACCGCGGGGCATCCTTGATTCACGACGTGGGTGACGCGACGCAGGTCGTGTGCGCTCTTACGGATCGGCTCACACACACTGACTGCCTGATCTCCGCAGAAACATGGGAACAGTTGCACACGCATAATGAGGGGGATGACGAGGTTCACATACAAGCAGTGGGAAAACGGGGCCAGCAGGGAGAGCAGGGACAAGAACGGGAGAACCTGTTCGAGCCATCGAATTCCAACACGGTTTCAACCGATGTTCCCCCACCGCCTGATATCTCCGGAGAGGAGCGAGAGGAGCCGAATCTTGAGACTGAGGTGATGCAAACCAGTGACGCGCGAAAGTTCCGTAATGAACAGCGAGATGACGAGTCATTACGACGGGCTTGGCAAAATGAAAAAGGTGGCAAGGCGGGCATGTCAATAGTAGACGGATTGCTGTACCATAAAGATCAAGTACTTGGTCAGAAAGTGCTGCAGTTATTACTGCCCGAGTCGCGCCGCAGCACTGTGCTTCGCCTGGCCCATGAGTCCTACTGGGGCGGTCATCTCGGCTTCCGCAAAACAAAAGCGCGCATTAAGTACAGTTTTTACTGGCCAGGCATGGAGAAAGACATTCGCGACCATTGCAACGGATGTCACAGTTGTCAGGTTCGATCAGACAGACGGCAGTCCGATAGGGTGCCGATAGCACCGCTCACGCGCCCGAAGTTCCCATTTCAGAAAGTCAACATTGACGTGATCGGACCTATCGACCCACCTTCAGCCAGAGGGCACCGCTATGCATTGTGTGTCATAGACTTGTGCACACGCTGGCCAGAGGTGGTTTGCCTAAAGTCACTGTCAGCCAAAGCGACATGTGATGCGCTGCTGACCGTGTTCACCAGGACAGGAGTACCAGAAGTAGTGTGTTCGGACTGCGGAACGAATTTCACAGCTGCACTTACTAGCGAGTTTCTCGCGAGACTGGGTTGCACCCCACGGTTCTCGACCCCTGACCACCCGGAAAGTAACGGGTCCGTGGAAAGGTGGAACCGTGTATTCAAAAATATGTTGTTTCACGTAATCGAGAGAGACGCCCGAGACTGGGATCGATTCGTCCCCTTCTTGCTGTGGGCCTACCGAGAGGTCCCCCACGACACAACGGGAGTGTCGCCTTTCCGGATGCTTTACGGTAGAGACCCGGTCGGGCCTCTCGCTATCCTCGGGAGAAGCTGGGCGGGTGATATTGAGATCCCAGCGGAGTTAGCGGACGCTCCCGCGGACTACTTAGAGAAATTGAAAACGCAACTAGAGCTCGTAGCTGACGCCGCGGAGCTCACCACAAGCAAGCAACAGGAGGCGTACGCGTCGCACTACAACAAACGCACCATGTTAAAGGTGTTTAACGAGGGCGACGCGGTCCTCGTCTTTGACACAAACCGCGCAGGGAAAATGTACCCGAAGTAGCTGGGGCCGTGCACAGTAACGGAAAGGTATCGTGAGCACTCGTACTACGTGCAGACGCGCGATGGCCGCCGCATGCTAGTGCACGCGAACAAACTGCGCCCCTACGTTTGCGAAGTTGCATCGGTGAGCGTTATGTTCCACGATGACTGTGACTTCGGGGAGGTAGAATACACTCCGCGAGCAGCCGAGCCTGGCCAGGCGCGTCCAATTCTCGATCATGAAAAGACCGCGCACATCGATGAAGAAACAGCTGCCCGTATAGGTGCTGCGTTCGACCAGCACCACGCGCTCTTCTCGGGCCAGCCGGGTATCGCGCGAGTGGGGGAACACCGTGTGAAGCTAATCGAAGGCGCTAGCCCAAAGCGCGGCCGCCCCTATAGGATTCCTGACGCCTTAAGGGGGGAGGTTACTGAACAGATCAGAGAGCTGCTGGAGCTAGGTTTGATATACCGATGTGAAAGCGCCTTCGCACACCCGATCGTATGCGTGCCAAAGAAAGATGGGTCGGTGCGCTTGTGCATCGATTACCGCGCGCTTAATGCAGTGTCGGAAACAGATGCCTTCCCAATGGGACACCCACAGGAGCTCATCATGCGCGTGGGGGCGGCCAAGTTCATCACGCTCATAGACCTGCGACGCGGTTACTGGCAGGTGCCATTGGCCGAGGATTCTCAGCTTTGTACGGCGTTCATCTCGCACTGTGGTCAGTTTGCATGGAGGGTGATGCCCTTCGGCCTCAAAAACGCGGCGGCGACTTTCCAGAGAAATATGAATCTCGTGCTGGCAGGTCACGAAGACTACGCGTGCGCCTATCTAGACGACATAGCTGTGTTCAGTACGTCGCTAGAACAACACGTTGAGCACCTACACAGGGTGTTCACAGCATTACAGGCGGCAGGCTTGCATGCAAACCTTGAAAAGTGTCAGGTGGCTAGGCCTTCTATTCGCTATCTGGGGCATATAGTAGGTTCTGGGAGGCATGGTCCAGATCCCGAGAAAGTGGCGGCCATTGAGGGACTCCAGGTGCCCCAGACAAAGAAAGAGCTGAGGAGCGCTCTCGGCCTCTGTGGCTATTACCGTAGCTACGTTCCTAACTTTGCAGAGATAGCTCGGCCGCTGACGCAGCTCACTGGGAAAGGGGTGCCACTCAGATACCTTGGCCTCCTGAAGCCCACGAGGCATTTAAAGCCCTCAAGCAAGCCCTCTGCGAAGCCGTGTCGCTGGCTACCCCTGACCCGGGGAAGCCTTATGTGCTCCACACTGATGCCTCGATGGTGGCCGTCGGTTCCTGTTTAGCACAGATAGCCGCCGACGGCTCCGAAATTCCGATCGCCTTCGCAAGTCACCGGTTCACGCCAACGCAAACGCGGTGGGCCACGATCGAACGCGAAGCATTCGGGGTGATTTGGGGATTAAAGAAGTTTGAGACGTGGGTCTTCGGCACCCAGGTAACCGTCGTTACCGACCATAACCCGCTCTCGTACCTTACAAGCAGCGTGCCCCAGGGCGCAAAACTCACACGTTGGGCCTTAGCGCTACAGCGTTACGACGTGATAATCCGTCACCGCAAGGGCAGCACCCATACAAATGCGGATGCCCTATCTAGGCTTGCTAACGGTTGCTGGGAAGCATTGCCGGCTCGAGCACCATAGCAAGCAGGCGTGGAATGTGGCCTCGTGGACCACACGAAAAGTGCTGTGACTTTTGTGTGCCAATACGAACTCCCGCGGAGGGAATGAACCATTTGTCTCGTGAACTCGTTGAGTGTTCAATGGTGTTTTCATACCCCTATATTTCGCGTAACCCTTGAAGTGTGCATGACTTAATTTTGTGGTGTTGTAATGACGCCGGACTTCGTTTTGTGTTTGTAGTCCAATTAATCTTGGTTTAGATTAATGGATCTTGGAAGGGAGGTGTAAGGTCTGGCGTCATTGTTTATCGCTTTCTCGGCGTGCTTTATGTGTTGCCGGGCGCCGCCACCTTCGCATTCGTGACTAATGCATACCCGTAAAGAGATTGCCCTTTGCGGGAAGCTGGCCGGGGTGTCATGTTTCCTCTCCGTGCTCCGATGGATCGACGAGCAGCATTGCATTCCGGAGTGCCAAGGTTGTATGAGAGTTGCGCAAGACCTGACATCAGAACCGACGAATGGCAAAGCCTCTGAAGGAGTGATGTCAGTTTTGGCAAATAGCAAAGCGTCTGAACAAAATGATGTCAGTTTTGACGAATGGCGCTGGAGAAAAGTGATGTCAGTGTTCGGAGTGTTTTTTCTATGTTCTTTCACTTGGGGGTATTGTAAGCAGCGCGTATCCGCTGGTATTTAAGCGGGGTCTTGACTGGAAAAGGGGTTCTTGTCTGGAGCTAGGTGGGCAGGCCTCACCTCGAGTAGCCGCGGAGAGGGTCCGTGGGGCGGCCAGAAAGTTCCCTTCCTGCTTTGTAAAAGTTGCTTTATCGTGATTCCCTGTATATAAAGTATACCTACCCCATACCAAGCCTCACCGAGCCTTCTCGCTGATGACATCGGGAGTCCGTGGCGCATCGAGAAGAACAAAGAACCATCCACTACTCGTTACTCGTATTCCCCTGAAGAACCGTAGTAAAAAAAGTCTGGCTTCTCGCGGAGCATTACTATATTTCCTCTGTATGCTGAGAATTGAGATATATGCAGGGTGCATTAAAGATTAGATACATGTTACCTAATCAAGGCATACACGTCTCAAACGCCAAAAGCGTCGCCTCTGCCTCAGACAGCCAAATTTTGTAAGAACTACTTCGCGCCGCGTATGAACATTGAGCAAAACGTCCTTTTTTTCTTGAGGTGAAAACGGGTATAGGTTTTTACGGACATTGTGAATCTGGATTGGTGAAGTTATTCGAAGAAAATGTTTGAGGAAACAGATATCGATTGATTTTTCACCAGATAAAGTCGTGCTGTACAAAAAAGCAAAATAACAAAATCAAGACCAACTAAGACATAAGCTGCTTGTTCCCTAATACATTTTACCTCTCCAACTAAAATGGTGATCAGGCCGGGTTGGTTCATTACTGCATAAATAAATACGGCGTAGAAAAACACATAGGAAAGAAGTGCAAAATATCGGTCAGTCAGGATGGTGTGTGCGATGCGCGATGCGCGATGCGTGTTGCAGACACCGAAGACCGAGCATGACCTGTCTCTACGTTCAACGACCGGGAACACCTACACCTTCACTAAAGATATTGATTTTGCTGCCCTTTCAAGACGCTAATATCACTGAAATCGGAAGTGCCAACGCTGCAAGTAAAGTACAGTCGGTAGCAAAGGTCTGCGGGGCACGGGAGCTCCAGCCGAAAAGACTCTCTGCGTCTTCTCACCGCGCGTTACCCCTCTCAAGGCTCACGCTTTGCGCATGCGCTTCCTTACTTGTTCGCGGTCATGGTTTTCTCGCTCGCTTCAGTTCGACACCCATGACATAACGGGGACTGGCGCAAGGTGTCGCCAAATGTTATCTGCAGCATGCGCGAGCTCCGTCACCCACCACGGTGGCTGAGGCAGCCGTGCGGCATGATGGCTGTCATTGCGGCACCTTGCGCCGATCCCGGTTATCTCGTGCACGTCGGGCGGAAGCGAGCAAAAAACGCTTGACTTCGAGCACGAAGGGAAACAGATCTCGAAGCGTGAATCTTGAGAGCGGCCGCACGCCGTCAGAAGGCGCAACCAGTCATTTCGGCTGACGCTTCCCCGCCCCTCAAACTTTTGCCGCCGACTGTACATGAAGCGTATGCGATAAAGAAAGAAGGCGCGTAGAACTTCCTCAGCCAGCCATCAATATATTTTAATAAAAAATGTTTGATATTATAGGCACATGGTAGTTGGTGGCTTCTGTAGCCTGTTGACTGTTGATTTTTATTATTATTTTGCTTCGGTAATTTTTTTTCTACTTGTTTTTTAATAGATAATCAATTTTTAGACAGCGCTCGTCTTCTCTCCAAATCAATTCATCTTAGTCCGCGTACTTTCGTGCGCTGAGTTTGTTGTACTCCCTGGAATGTTCTTATCCAGGTACTTATGCGTCCGAAATCGTAAAGGTATTACCGTGACGCTAAGCTAAATCCTTCTTCCACGAAGCGCAGGCTGTAATTAAGAAGTCGTCCGTTCAATCCCCGATAGCGCCGTGTCCCTCCTTGAGCGTTCCGAATGCGCCATTACATCGACGGGTATGGCCGACCATACACAGCATTGCACTGCGTGCATCCACACCCTTTGTTTTAGATGCGGAAGGTTTTAAATACTGTTTCTCCGACAGCGTTTTTTGGGGAGTGGAGGGGCCAACAAAAGTTTGCCCCGCAAATCTATCGAGGGTGTCGAAGGAACGTGGATACCACCAATTAACCACGCTTCGCTGCCAACCATACCAAAAAAGTTCATTTTCCCACCCATTGGTCACACCGGGACAACTACTCGGCCAGGTGATTAGGCGTTGAGGAGCTCTTGATCCTAAAGATTTCCAGAGCGATATCTCCCGTGACGTCGTAGGAAGCTTTCCCGCAGATACTATCATAGTGCGGAGAAGCATGCTTACAGGGCGCGCATTGACTTCGTTCACGGTGGCTTCGCCAGTGGGTTTGCACGACGGATAGTTGTGTTTGAGCCCGACTCTCGAGGCCCGAGCCCTCCCGGCCCGACCGCGAGTGCTGTTGTGCTAGCAGACCCGAACCCAAACCGATAAGCGAAAATTTTCCCCGGTTCTTTTCAAACGTGGGCACGAGCTCGACCCAGAATAAAGGTATTCCTGCCCAAATCCAACCCCAGCTGCTTAATTTTAAAGTAAGCTCGAGACCAGCCTGCCTCCTCTAAATTATACCTGCCTTCTAACTAAGGGGTCACATCGAGTAGCCTTTACTTCCTGTAAAATGTATACACGTTTATGCAAGATTGTCAGTAAGCAGCTTTTTACTCGTACTTCATATCCTAGTTTCTAAAGGGGTCAAGTGGGTGATAACGGGCGAACTTGTTTTCCAAAGCCCCGCCGCTGCTTTAAATGACATAAATTAAAACGAATTCGCAACTCCAATGCCCTGTATGTGGCGGGGCGGTATTTTTAAAATGGCGGAAAAGAGAGGGATAGATTTTCCAGGATTTCCCGTGCGCCTGCTCGCTTACGCTGGTCAGCGGTCATGGCAGAGGCATATTACAGGTGACGAAGGTGTTGATCTGCGTTCGGAAAACGAGCCTGCTGATTTTGAAAAGTTGAGCAAACCTCAACTTGCGGAGTTTGGGAGGGCGAGCGCGTTTTGGGGACCGGCCACGTCTGTGTTAAAATATTTTTCAGTGTGCTGAACAGATCCTAGTGTTTGCGCTCTGCCTGGTCATTAGTGCTCTATAAAGTAACCTGCGCACGAAGACAATCAAGCTCCGAAAGAGCAGCGTTCGCAGTATTAATCTCTTCGTGTCACACGCTCAGAACTTACTGCTCACATTCACGGTTTTATGGGTACTGCAACCTGTTATCATAATGCGCTGAGGTTATTGATGGGACGTTTTAGGATAGCGTGACCGCAGGCTACCGTATGGTGAAGCATTTCAACCGGAAATTCGTGCTGCGCCTTCGAAGCATAATTTTCAGCGAGCCGAAGGCTCACGGTAGCCTGTGGTAACGCTATGATAAAACTGCCTATTAACGCCATCAGCGTGTTTAAAAGTTTTATTTACCCCTCTATCGAAACGAGATATTGTATTATAAAGTACATTTATGTACAGTGTGATGTGCAACGTTGCGACCCGCCTCGCCAAAACTTCCCGTTAAAAGCTCTCGTCACGAACGGCTGGCTCGCAGAAACGTGCTCAAAATGCTTGGAGCATTTCTTTATTCGCCTTTGTAATAACTTGAAAGCAAGTACGCGCATTCTGATTGTTGAGAGTGCTTGGAGCTGACGGCAATGTTCCTTGTAATGGCTTAATAACTCGAACACATTCTTGATGTCTATTGTTCGACATACCGTTGTGCGACCATTTTCTCCTACTTAGGGAAAAGAATAGACTTTTCGTAGACCGTGCGTTATAGAGCTCCACACTACTAGAGGCAGCGTTTGCCGTTACGTTGAACAAAAATTGAGCTGGCGACCACAAGATCAGAAATCCGCAGCGTATGCGATATACGAAACGTCCCTAGTGAAATTAGATAACACGGTTCCTTTGTGCAACTCTGTTGCGAGGGAAAGACAAGAATTCCCAATTTAATGCGCTCACTTTTTTCGTTAAAATTGCTTCACGCACGAACACTTAGACAAGAACCATGCCGTGAAATAGCAGCACCAAGGCACCAAGGCCGACAGTCCCTGCCATCGTCTCCATGCTGCCACCGCAGTCCCCGCTCCTCTAATTCTTCGTTCGTCCGCGAGAGAACGAGCGGCGGGCTGGAGTTGCGAATAGCCGCTTCAATAATAAAAGCAGGAAAACACAAAATGATGCGTCCTTTCGAAAGTTATGAAGATTTGTCGTGCCAAAAGGTGTATCGATGAGAGCAGCGCGCTTCTTTCATAGGAACCGCTTGCTCCGACCTGGCATTCGATTGCCGAAACTGCGCCTGTAATATCGACCAACTCAACTCCGTGACCTCAGGCGATTGCGGTGGAGCTGCTGTCGGCGCTGCGCATGCGCAGGGACTTCACTCCTCACGATATTTGTTTCTGCGCACGTGCAATGTTCAACAAGTGGCAGAGCGGGCTTGTTTTGCGTACAGTGTGATGGTGTACAAAAAGTTGTCGTGTTGTACAAACACGGGACGAAACAAGCTCGAGATATATTACAAGCTAATAGAAGAAAAGAGGGGATCAACCTTTCAGGGTCAGGCTTCTTGAACATTCATATATAGGGATATGGAATTTTTAGATCAGGGGATGACGAACTGGCTGTGTAGAACCGATGGCATTGAGTAAATTGTTGCGCAGGCGCAATTCCATTCCAAGTAAAGGGTCGAGTATGGATGTTTAAAAACATTAGTTAAATGTTAGTCAGCGTTCGTGTCGTCCTATCTTCGTCCTTGTGTAGTCTAACAATTTCTATGTTGATTTTTTTAGAATGTTGTATTCTATTTTTTAGAGCGCAGCTCTTAGGGGCCCGTTCCCGGCTTGAGCGGCGTCGGCGTCGGCGTCGGCGTAACCAAGGTCACCCCAAGGTCACGCAACCCCAAGGTCATCCCAAGGTCACGTGACCCCCAAGGTCACCCCAAGGTCACGTGGCACACGAAGGCACGTGACCCCCCGAGGTCACGTGACCCCCCCCCCCCCGAAGTCACGTGACACTCCCCGAGGTCATGTGACCCCCCCGCCGAGGTCACGTGACCTCTCCGATGACGTCATCGTCACTAATGACGTCACAGGCATCCGCATCGTCATCGTCATCATCACTCATGACGTCATCAGTGACGTCACTCATGACCTCACTGGCATCCGCATCGTCAGCGTCATCGTCACTGATGACGTCACCGGCATCCGCATCGTCATCGTCATCATCACGGGTGACGTCATCAGTGACGTCACTGATGACGTTACCGACATCCACTTCGTCATCGTCGCCATCGCTGATGACGTCATCAGAGTCCGCATCGTCATCGTCACTGATGATGTCATCAGTGACGTCACTGATGACATCATCGGCATCGTCACGTGACCCCCCAAGGTTACGTGACCCCCCAAGGTCACGTGACCCCCCCAGGTCACTTCACCCCCCCCCCCCCAGTACCCTTCCCTCCTCCTCCTCAAGAGCTGCGCTCTAATTCGATGTTACAGGGAGTTGTAAACGGCTTTCACTTTTTTTTAGTCAGGGTTCTAGAATTTTTGGATTGAAAGAAAACGTGATTGCGTTCCGTGGATTCATAAAATAATTATGGCAAGGTTTGGAGTGTCAGCGGTGGCCGGATGCTGACGTTCCGTTATTTAATAATGCGACGTTGATTTGAGAAGAAAATGAAATAACGTTTATTATACTAGATTAACTTCTGATTACATGGTCTCTTTTGCGTGCGTGACGTGGCGTGCCTCCGGTCGTTCTGTGAGAGGTTTCTTCCCACGCAGGCACAAGTGGTGTCTTCTTCCCAGGCAGGCGCTATGGGCGAAGTTCAGTTCGAGCTCTCGCAAAGCGTAAACAAGCTGGGCCCGCAACCCCTTACGCTCGCTGCGCTCGCAAAAGTCACGTATTGAGGATCCATTATAGATCCCGCCGAGGCAAGACAAACAAGTAGACAAACGAGCTGGACCAAGCTAGGAGCGAGAGGCCAGCGCTCGGGGAGTGCACGCGCGTCTTCTTCCAGAAACCTTTCGAATCAGCAAATTCTACACATGGTGAGTGTTTACCAACCACTCACCTTCAACCTCGTCATAGACACGTCCAACAATTCCTTCGCGGTTCCATTAATATAACAAAATAAAACTATTTCTTTCACCTGGAACACACTTTGCCAGAGTGTAAACAAAAACACGGGCGATTTCTTCTTGGCTGCGTAAGTACGAAGGATCAAAATCTTGTTTTACGCAAAAGTAAAAAAATCATACCTCAAACTAAACAAAATAAAAATAAAGAACACCTTGACTAGTAGCGTCTGCTTTCAATAAGCGGCCATTGGACCGCACTAACAGCGCCGGCATAACGCCGCGCTGAATACGCATGGTAACCCTGCGCAACAGGAAAAGAGCTGGAAAAGGGCGGCGCTAAGACTACGAATAATGTTGGCGGAATAACAGATGATAAAAATAATCATCGGACTTCTCGCGTAACAATGTAATCACAATGAAGATGAGAACGGCGCTCTCTTTTGGGCACCTCCAAGTGGGGCTCGCTTCCTTCCGTCGTGTTTTGGCGGCACGTGCACGCTCGAGGATGAAGAGACGCCGAAGTATTCTCGAATGCAGGAAGCTCGCGCTGGAGGAAGTCCCTTTCATTGTCACTTTGTCGGTGAGCGTAAAAGCGTTGAGCAGAGCGCTACAGCACTCTAGTGCGGGAACAGTAAACCTCACAGAGAGCGCTTGAAAGCGTTTTTAGAAATCACAGCGCGAGCAAAAGAAGCAGACGAACTTGCGCTCTGTATAGTCCTGTTGATACAGGCCAGGGTGTGCGTGCGCGTCTTTAAAAGAAAGCTCAAGGGGTTGTTGAAAGAGACGAGTTAGGTGCGGACTCTAGAGTATTTTAATGCCGTGAATTCGAATACCCTGTTCATTTTCCCCGATGATGTACCTAAACTCGAGAAAACGCGAAAAACCTGCGGTCAGTCGTTACAATATAAAAGGATCTTTGGGCCGCCAAGCGCGTGTCGTTCGGGTGGGCAGCGCCTGTAATTGCGAGCTTGCCAGGTATATTCACCGGCACAGACACCAGTCCTGACGTCGTTTTCTAACTCTTTGAAAATAGTGAGTGTGCGCGGGCGCAGCTGTGAAAGGTGTTATTGGTGCGCGAGAGTGGAGATTCCGAAAACTCTTTTTATGACGTCACGCTCTCTAAAGGAAGGGGCTTCGGTGGTACTTTGAAATATTTTTTCTGCAGGCTCCGTACAACAAATTTAAAACAAAAATAATCTCAATACTCGTGACCTGGAGGCCAAATAATGGCGATTTAATTGTTCTTACTGAAATACAAAACCGCTTCCGCTTTCCTTTAAGATGTGGCCATGAAATGCTTGTATTGAGCATGAAGCAGCGCTGCGGAGTTTAATTATGCGCAAGTCAGGGTCGTTTACAAGGGTGTGTCGGCTTCTGCCTACACCTGGTAACAGAGGGTATGAGAAAACAAAAACATATGTTTAAATTGTCGAAAGAAAAGTGAATCTCGCGCATTCAATGTCTTGTCAAACCAATAAGCATGCTTTTCTTGCTGTTGTCTTGTTCTCGTCATTTTCGGAAAATTTATATCAACCAACGAAATTCTGCTACCTTGGCGCCCGCAAGCAATGTGAGAGAGCGTTGTAACGCACAACCGAAATGCGACCGTAAAATTTTCGTGTTTGCTCACCAGAGGCGCTGCTCAAACTTGAGAGCTACGTGCCCAGAAAAGTGCTACCAGACAGTAGCCTTCGACGACAATTCAAGCGTCCACTGTGACATCTTTTGCCGGTTTTATGCCTCTTTCATCGATAAAAATAAGGGCAATGCAAGAAAGTCATATTTGATGGTATTGTAGTTTAGCATGCGTTAATTTTAAACTTCTATCGTGCTCTTAACACACACCGCCGAACATGTCCTCTGCAGCAGATAATTAGTCAAAATATGTAGGTTATAATGGGCAGGAGGTGGTATCTGTAATCTTCATATAGGAAGCGAAGTATAACACACGCGGCCACGAAATGTGCCCTCAGTCTCTTGGTCAGTGTGAAGATACTTTTCCTGTCTTTTTCTTTTTCTACTAAGTTCTTAATTTTTTTACCACAGTCTCGGTTGAAATTTATAATGATTCGGAAACACAATTATATAACCTTATGGGACAAGCAATCACGTTGCCATGGTATTGCCATGGCAACACGGTTGTTTGCCCCATATTTGCACGGCGGCTTGCAGTGAATCGGTGTTAAGCATGACAGATTCGGAGCCCCACACTTGCCTGTCAAGAAGAAGGTCGGCGTCTGGCGGAGGCTCTCGACACCGCGCCGGGAGCGTCGTCGACAGGGAGTTGTCATGAAACGCGCGGTTCTGGAAAGCGAGCGTGTCAGTCGTCGTACGCACGAACTCTAAAAATGGCACCGGGTTGAGAACGAACGTACAATCCCAGCATCCAGCAGGTGTTCGTTTCTCTTCGCCATGATGACAATGCGCGTTCGCATCGAAACTAATCTTGGTGTACCTATCGTATCGAAAGCCAGCCGCGACTGCGAGCAGACGAAGCTGACGGCAGGCACGCAGCAGCCGTAGCCTAAGCCTAACGACCGAGCGGCGAGCGGACGATGTGATCTTGAATGGGGAGCGCGTCAACGCCCAAGGCAGTCTGAGATTGAGTTCTTTTTCCGGCGTCGCTGGGCACAATGTCATGCCCGGTCCTGCCCTATTTAAACGCACTTGAGTCAAAATCACACCACTAGATTTGAGGGCGAGGTGAATCCTGGCGTGATGTCATCGGCAGGAATCATGACAGGGTGCCACCGTAACACGGCGGCGGTCTCGCAATTCAGGAGAACGGCCCGGTTGAACCGTTCAGAACCTTCGAATAAAGCCGAGCAAAATTGAAGGCAACTCTCATAGATCGACCCCAAACTGCAGTCTAGCTCGAGTGAATCATTCGTCAGTTGGCCCGTCCCTACTGTAGGATTGGGCTCAGGATTTCATGCCTCCTGGAGCCAGGGAGAGGATACCTACTTCCAATTTCCGACGAGCAAGCTGCCAAGATATGGCCACATGAAATCCTCCATAATCTTTAAGAATTTACAGATTTTTATGTTTGATTAAAACGTTCCTCGGCAAAGCTAAAAAGGACTCTAGACACGTTAAACAGTAAAACTGCTCGAGTTGCCTTTAAACGAATAAACTAAGTATTCAGAAAGATGACATTATATTAAAGCTCTAAAATTCAACTAGGAATGTAAAATGGCGCGTTTCTGCGGGAAAGTAAGTGGCCTTAGACGACTTGAACGCGTTGCTGAGGGGATTGTGATCGGTGAAAATCCCAAAGGCTCGTCATTGCACGGAAAAAACCGGAAGGGCTTGACAGCGAGGTAAGCCGCGAGAAGCTCCCGGCCGAAAGTACTGTCGCGCTCTTCGATCCGCGAACGCTTCCTGGAGGAAAAATCGAGCGGATGCCACTGGCCGTCGAGCACTTCCGTTTTTGACAGTTGGAGTCGGTCCTTTTTTGACAGTTGTCAAGTGTCTTGAGCACCGCGCACCTGAAACCTACGACCTACTTCCCGCAAGCTAATGGTTTAGTCGATCGTTCTTACTGCTGTCTAAAGGCGCCTCCGATGGCCCCCGCCAACTCGGAACATTGAGGTAGTACGTCTCCGCCTATTAAGCTCCTGGGTCTGTACGGTGGAAGACATTGCTTTCGTCGCATCCCATCGGACGTGTACGCACCCGGCCGCCTTTCCGCTAAAATGATCGCTTCTGCCACACCTAAGACACGTGGGCCAACAGCTCGTTTGTCCTACATAAAGGACTCCTCCCATTTTTTTCTCTCTGGCGTTCATTCTATGCCCACTCGAGCAAGCCACAATGAGCCTTTTTTTCTTCCACCCCTTCGCCTTCCACCACGGCAGCAGCTAGAGCAGTCGATGGTACCCGTCGGTCTCTTCAGGCGCCCGAAAATGGACCCACTTCGTCGTTGCGCGCGGCGAAAAGACATTCACATTGCGCCTTCGTGGTCGCGACTAGGGATGCCGCGAACTTTTTTCGAATCGAAGTTTCGATGATCGAATCAAGCGGTTCAAAAGGTTCGAAAGATTTCGATTTTTCGAATTTTCTACATCGTAAAATTCGACGGAAGTCGAATTTTCGAACTTGTTAAGCTAAGAAGTTCGACGCTTTTCGAACCGTCGAACTTATTATGCTAAGAAATTCGATCTTTTTCGAACTTTCGAACTTATTGCGCTGCAAAGTTCGATGCTCGTCGAACTTTCGAACTTGACTGACCAAAAAATTCGATGAATTTTGAACTTTCGAACTTATTTATCAAGAAAATTCGAAAAGTTCCGAACTTTCGAATCCTGAAAAGTCAGAATTTCGACGAACTTCGACCTTTATGGGTAAAAGTTCGACGCTCGTCGAACTTCAAAAGACCAGCGGACGGTTTCATTTGAATTCAAGTAGTGAGGTACATTCGTAGTTTTTTTTTTTCTCGAACTTTTACACGCGGTGTTGCGTTCCTTACGAAAGACAATGGCGTTTGTTTCAATGTTCTGGCATGCTTAGTTTTAAAGAAATAAATTTCTGAAGGGGCGAGGAAGGAGGACGGGTTTTTGATGATTATCGTTTGTGCCAGATTTGAAGCGCGCTGTAGCCGAAGCTATTTGTGGTAGAGATGTTACTTTTTTAAGGATGATCTATGTATAGCCTAGGTAAGTGCCGCCTTAAGATGTGATTATTGTTATTCAACGTGAGTTTCGGCGAAATGTCCAAACATGTATATACATGCAATTATGCCCTAAACTTGATATTTATTTTCATCTAAGTTGTTTGAGGTATCGCATTTAAATTAACACCACAGACAGTACATATCATTGCCATCTGCAGAATACAAAATAATGTATTTATTGTTTTTTCACGTTAGGAATAAATTAACTCATGGGAGAAGATATCTAATAGTGTTCAAGTTCACCACGTCATTAAAAGAAATTTTTTTTTTTTTTTTTGCTTCACGATTCTGGGACGTGTTTTTTTTTAGCCTGTACACATTTTAGTAAAAGAAACTTGTTTCGAAGTTCTGAACCTCTGAATACGCAAGAATACAACACTCCGGCGACGAATTCTTGATAGTTTTTTTTTTTCTCCAGCAATTTATCCCCGCATTTATTCTTTTTTTTTTTTTTTCCTATTGGCACAGGTATTTAGGTCGAAAAGACATAGCTTTGAACTTCCGAACCACTAAGCATGTGACGAGTAGTGCCTTGTGACAACGAGTTTCTAACAATGACCATCTACGCAATCTTTTATGCAGTGAAGAGCGACAGTAGCTATACATAATATGCATAAATAATTTCAGATTAAAATAAGCTCGACCACGCCCTCTTTCCCCGTATTGTTTTCTTTAACAGTCCGAAATATCTGGAAGGGGGGAAGGAAACTGAAACCGCCCTCCCCCCCCCCCCCCACCGTACTTGTCTGGTAGAACGCTCCTCGACCTCGAGTTGTGTCGGCTTTTTGCGAGGCGATTCCTCCGTCCCAGAAAATAAACCTCCAGGACAATTACAAACTTAACTTACTATGTGCCAGCGTCACTCGGGCGGCGTTCGATCGGATTACTATCAGCGTGCAAGGGGTGGCGAGGTAGTTTGCCAGGTCGCTTCAAGGTTTTTCTGAGCCTCAACCTCCTGCTCGTCCCTGGCCGTTTCGAACTGGATGAGTCTCGTAAAACAGTGTGTTCGTGTGATCACTACTGCGTGATGCAGGTTAAAGACCCCACCCCGGGCTGGCGGTCACAATTACTGATCCATGGTCACACGTCACTCTGCACTGGCCAATATTCCAGCACATCCGGGACACTCTTCGTCTCATTTAATTGCCTGACCAACTTCGCAGAATCTAGATATCACACCCTAACTTTTCTAAACTTGATTTTGTGAAAACCAGTGAGTCGTGAAAACGTTATTTGAAACAAAGTGTGGAGGAACTTGAAAACCGGAATTCGAAGTTTTTTTTTTTTTTTTTCGAATTTAGCGTTAAAAGAGAATCGAAACCTTCGAACTTTTCTAACTTTATGCAGAAAGAAATTCGAAATCTTCGAATTGTTCGAACTTTATGTCTATAAAAATCAAAGCGTTCGAAGTTGTCGAATTTTGTTTCCAAAGAATTTCGAAATCTTCGAATTTATCGAACCTGAAGTAAAAAAATATTCGAAATATTCGAATCCGAAATTTTAGAAACCGTGAAAGCTTCGAACTTTTCGAAATCGAAACTGCACTGTGATCGAAAGTTGCGAATTTTTCGAATTCGAACCTTGATGGGTACGAAAATATCGAAATTTTTCGAAATCGAACCTCAGTTCGCTTCGCAAATATCGAAACCTTTCGAAATCGAACTTGGGGTGGTTCGCGACATCCCTAGTCGCGACGCAGTAGTGTCCGGCTACCGACTCAAGCTGGCGTTCCTCGAGGCCCACGCGCCCGCTCAGAGGCCTGGTTTTCCCTCCGCACTTGTCACCGTGGTCTGCACGTCGGCCCCTGCGAGTTTCAAACAAAGCACTGGGACCACTCCGACTGTAAAGGGCACGTGACAAAAGCGGCGTGGTCACAAAGACGACTGGCGGGTGGTAGTAGAGGGGTCGGGAATCGATATCGGGTTGGAATGTTCATGACTTTGCAGAGGCGTGCTGGTCCTAGTCCGGCCCAAGTATACTCCCGCCAATGATTCAGTAGCTCCTTTGTCATGGTGAAATTGCGAGGATAAAAGGGAACTATTTTTCTCAGCCTTGCCTTTGCAAAGCTTGATGACGTAATTTCTTGCTCAAAACCACCCGCCTGACGGCAGTCGAGTGGTGCTCATGAATTGGACACCAGAACTGCGTCATCACTCGACTTCGGCTTCTAACAATCAATGCCTCGGCGGACACTCGGGCAGTGGCTCGTGTCCTACCACTGCGGTTATGAGGATAGCGTGGCTATGATTTACGTTGGCGGCATAGGATAGACACCAGGTCACGTGGCCGCTTGTTCTGGCTTCGAGTTGAGGGGATGAACGATGCTCATATTTCTCGAAATATTTTGGCGACTGCTATTGCCTAGGAAAAAACCTAAGGAAAGTTTATTCGGTGTTTAAAGTTAAGGCGTTTTTTTAAGTAGTATTTAGCGAAAGCAAAAAAAGAAAATCGTTTCATTGCCCCCTTAAATTAAAAGACGGTTCCGTTCAAGACACGAAGCAGGGCTTTCCCTATCTTTCTGGACACGCCACAAAACTATTCCACACCCTACGCTCCGCTCGAATGTTGCAATGGCATCCAACATTAGAGGTATACACGTTTCGCTCGCGACATAATCGAAGCAGGGACTCATTTCTTACCGCGGTCATACCACGAGTCCTCATAATTATGTCGCATTACAGGCGCGGGTTCATCCTTTTCATGCAGATTGAAACGAAGCGTTAGCTCTCTTCCTGTATTTTGCTTCTTTTGAGTCCAGTCGTTTATGCGCTATATTTTTTTTTTACCATGTGTGTCTACAACCAACTAGTCCGTCAATACACTATTCTCAGTGACAGACTGCTCCGTTTCCGGAGCGCCGAGACTACTCGGCGAGCCGCGTTTCGGGGCGAGCGGTGATTCCCGCACTGTTCCACGCGGAGATTACGGGCGGGCCGGGTGACGCCACTGCGCCATCGATGTCCGCCGCCTGGGCTCCGTCGGGACTGTCCCTCCCCCGCTCGGTGATGGATGTCGAGGTCGCCTGAGCGCGGGAACCCGGCGGCAACTCCGAGCTGTTCGAGCTCCCTCGTTGGCGTGTGTGCGCAACCATCCGCCCTATGCTTTCCTTCTTCCATCGTCAGGGGGGAAAGAAAAAAAGGCCGCGGGGTTTCGGTGGCGTGCCTCGAGACGTTGTTTGTATAACTGGGCGGACGGGGGTCTCGATGCTGCGTGTACAAATGCCGAGGACAAGGCACGATCGACTCCCGCTCTCTGCGTAACAGCTGTACGGAAGTTCCTGCGCGTTCCATCATTTTTGGCGGCTGGTGCGTCTGCGTCGGCGCACGCCAACCCTACGCGTCGGGCGAGAATTTCGATCCCCAAAAACTTCGCTTTGGAAAAAAACAAAATAAAGTTTGCGTAGGATTCGTTTTACTCGCACCCAGATTGAAACGCTGAACTGTAAAACCGAACCTCACGCGAAAGGTGTGTTTTTTTGTTTTTGTTTTACTGAACTACGTGTACTCCATATTCATACATCTCAACAATCTTTCGGACGGGGTCACAAGTATGCCTCTCTGACACCTCGATAAATCGAGACGAACCACTAGTCCCGGTTTTGCGATTTCGGACACTTCAACTGTACAAACCAAAAAAAAAAAAAAAAAAATCCGTTGCGGAAGAATATTTGACACTCCATTATTAAACACCAACGAATTTTTTATTTCGCCTTGGAACGCAACGCCTTACCATTAGATATGCCACCACAATCTAAAACGGTATTTAGCTGTTTCGCGATGTCTGAGCCACGGGCACGGTAATGGAGGGGTGTAAGACAGCTTATACTTATTTATTGACGTTCACGGGCCCCAGGTTCTTGCATTTTACGTATTTCTTTTCCGGATGTCAGGTGTAGAATATCAGGTAAATAACGAACAAACATTTCTCAGACGAGTTGGTGGGGCAGAGAGGGAAAGGCAGAACATTTTTATAAATAGCTCCCTCCATCTTTAGGCTTTTGTGTGTAATTTCACCCACCCATCAGAACCCCTCTTTATCTAAGAAGTACCGCACATGTAGTATGGTCCAAACTGGAAATAGGAGCTGTGGATTTGGATGGGACACACAAATAAACTGACCTGTTGTCCCGGACAAACCTTGACGAGATGAACGGTAAGTCTTGTCAATGACCCGAGATTTGAAGGTAAACTTCGGTGGCAATATTTTAGACCAGTGTTCTCGTGCGCTGACCAAAATAAATAGTAGAATATAGTATTTCTTCTTTTTTTTTTTTTTTGCATTGGAACTATAACATTCAGAGTTTATCGGATAAATCCGAACTGACGACAATTTCACGGGCAAGTGTATATTGGAGTTTTTCAGATTCATCCAAAAACAGGGAATCCCACCAATGAAATACAGGAATTTTGTAGAAAAGGAAAGAGGGGGGGGGGGAGGGGGGGGGGGGAGGGGGGGGGGGCTGCAAACTTGAGCCCTCGACCTCGCGCAGCCGCGGGTTAGGGTGATGGATGGGGTGACAACGATCTTTCCAGCGACAACCTCCGGGAGTTTGGTGCTATAAGGTGCCGCCGTTCATCGAAGCAACACGTGTTTGAAACTTCTGCCGTGGAACAGATTAGTTTTGCAAAGGGCCATGGCGTCGATGCCACATCTAGCTGAAGAAAAATTATTTGATATAGGCGCGTTCTTTTGAATCTTGTGCGTGTTTACAACCAAGGTTTATTTATTTTTATTTTTATTTGAAAAAAGAAACATTAATAAAATTAAACTTTGAAATTTTGTGAATGCGGAATCTAACAAAAATGAACTCAAATATATAACGATGTCCCAAACTAAACTTCGAGAAACAACGTAGGAATTTGATGAAAAATAAACTCCGAAAACATGAAACTCTAGCCATAACCCTAGAGCCATGCATTTTGAAATGAATTTGTAAGTTTTCTCTTTAGGGTCTGCCCAAAAAGGATTGCGGATTTGCGACTCTGGCAATCTAAAGAGGGTTCCGGGAACTGCGGTGTCGCATCCACAGCCCGGCACCAAATGTTCGCCCGTTCAGTCGCTCGGCAGGCAACACGAGACGAACGCAAAACTACTCACCTACAGCCAAGCGCTATCCTTGCGCAAGGGGATGCCGCCATAGTCTTATAAACCACAATCTGTTTTAGTAGCAGATTTACATGACAATTTGACACGTTCATCTGTTATGTTCCGGATTCCGTGCTTACGGAGTTTACGTCTCCTGAAATACGGAGGGTGTATTTCGGAGTTCATTTTTCGCTAAGAATTCGGAGTTTACCGGACTTTATATTTGCTAGATAAACAATAATTTAAAATAAAAATGTATTTAATGTTTCTATGTTTTAAATATCAGATACTCAATAAATAGAGTCCAGGTACAACTACCTTCTCTTCAAACAGAATCTTGACGAGCTCAAAGGCCATTCCCTTTTGTCAGTCCTTCAAGATTTCAAAATAAAGCATCTCCTCAGGACCACTCGCCTGTGCTCTTTATACATCAATTCTAATAAAAAAAAACAAAAAAACTTCTGGCGTCTTTTAAAATATAAAATTTTTATTTTTTTATTTTTGTGATTTGACGAAAAAAATTACCGGCGACTGTTTTTCAGATTTTTTTTCGGCCGAAAACACGAAACCCTATTAATGTCCCAGCGTTACGTGCGGTTGAAATGTTTATATCAATACATACGAAATGGCCTATTCAAAGCGAACATAAGAAGCACACCCTGCCAGGAATCCAACCCGCGACCAAGTGACCCTTTGCCCGATAGAACTCCAACTGAGTTATGCTGCGCGAGTGTTGGGAGAGCAACTGCTGAAGAAGCAAGTGCGTGAGAAACATCTGCGGGGAGCGCAGTTGCGCACCACAGTGAGCGTGGCGTCTCAGCCTATGAAAAAGTATCTCATGAGACGACCGCCCTGTGTGCGAGTATGTGTTTGGCACTCTACACACTTTGTGCTCCACGGCCTTTGTCGACATGGTCGAGCTCGCGCGATATTTTGTTTAAGAAGGACATTTCGTCTGAAATGCGTGTGAGCTACTTTTGGAAGTTGGGGTCTACTCTTTTGTTTTTCCCGTGTCATTCCCATTTCTAGAGTTATGAGCGGCCGTGCCATTAGAAGAACGTGCTTGGCACGAGCCGATGGTTGTATGGCGGTTGCAGAACCTCCTACCAACGCGACTCTAAGTATAATGAATGTTATCGGCGGTATATATATATATATATATATATATATATATATATATATATATATATATAACTTTTTTTTTACATAAAGAACTTCATTTGGCGGTAACGCGTTACAAGTAACGACGTTACCGGTACCGTGTTACTTTTTTCTGTAACATAGTAACGTAGTCGTTACTCTCCCAAAACAGTAACGGGCAACGTACTTACGGTACTTATTTTAAGTAACGTCTAACGTACCTACGTAACTTGTTGTTCTTCCCAAGGCTTCAAAAAATTACACTTCAACGTTTTCGTATTTTTAGGCGCCTTGACATGTGAATATTTTTTTGCCTTTTTCTTTGCGTTTTTTCTCCCGAGTGTTTAGGTGAAGCTGTAAAAATATATATAATAATTATGTTCAGTTTCTGCATGAACATAATGTTTGTTGAAATATGGGACTTATGCATACCTCTAACATCGAAACAGTAAAACGTGCTAAATTCCCAACTAAAAAAAAAACACGCAAAAGTAACATGGGTTACTTTCTAACGGTAACGGTAACGCGTACCTTTCGTTTTGAAGTAACGTAGGTTACTATATGCGTATGAGGTAACTTTGCAGTTTGTAATACGTTCAGGCTCCTTCTTCACAAGGTATCTTTTATTCGGACGTTTAAATCGTGTTTCTTGCGATGTTTTTGTTGTTCGCGACTTAGATACGGTAATACATCAGACGAGACACCTGTATATTGTCAGAAAAGACTCCCCGGTGATAGGCTCAGGCAACTCGAATAATAGAGACACAACTTTGAGGGCACGCCTATAGGCGGCGCGCCGCTCCACCTTGGCAGCTGTTTGGCAGCGACCTCAGTTATAGCAACCACGCCGCTTCTTTCCGGAATCAGTGTTTTTCGATCTCGACATTGACAGCTCAACATTCGAAACCTCCCCACGTCCAGCGTTGCTCTGAGTGTGTTTTCCGTCATTCGAACCCCAGGAGTTTCTCGGAGCTTGGGATCAATCGTGTGTCCCGCAGTTCTGAGCGGAAACGCCGGCAGCATGGCCCCATGCTCTTTGTTCATCTGCGCTGGAAGACGCCCCTTCGAAGCGTTATGACGGTTGCGAAATCACTACGGAACGACATTCATCGGTGCCCGTAATCGATAAAATCTACACGTTAATTACTTTTCATTCCTATTATTATCGGATTGCTTTTCGCTCGCTGGCGTATCGAATACAGGTGCACGGGTTTGAGATGATTGCGGTGCTTTCTGCCGCCGCTTGGGAGGCAATCTGTGTTCTCAGTTTTCGGGTCTTGAGTCAAAAATGTTAGCGCCGACCCCCGAACGCTCTGTAAAACGCTGCGCTCGAGTACCTGACATTAATTATATATTAGGTTTGGCTGCTACACTGGATGTCCATATCAGACTGGTCACGTTCAATACGAAATTATATTACTAGGTGTCGTACCGTGACGCTACCGTCTTGTAACAGGACACCTTGCTCGGCTGGTTGGTTGCACGGCATAGTGAGAAACAGCGCAAAAGGAACAGGACACAAAGTAGAAGAAGGACACAGGACATACGCTGACTAACAACCAAAGTTTTACTATAACTTCCACGCGCCCACAGTGGCCCGCACAAGCACAAGCTCTTCTTTCTCTTCCAAAATCAATAAATGCTAATAAAGGAAGAAACAACGGCACTACTTTTACAAAAATGTTCACTGAATTTCTATTGAGTTTCTAATGTATACTATAAAAATACATTAGAAACTCAAAGGAAACTCATTGATCATTTTCGTAAGGGTAGAAGGACATTGCAAAACACCGTGGCCAAAATAAATATAAAAAAAAAAAAAGAAATTCTGACAGCGGCACGAGAAAACAATAAGATCAATCGCTGCGTACACTCCACGTTTGCACCACGTGCACACCGGGTTCAGGACACAAATTAGACCTTTACAGATTGCGTGTACAGTATACTAAGGGCGGTCACAATTGAGGAATTGTAATTCTCTGTTGGTCAGATGCACTGAGGCGACACTAATGCAGTGAGTTGGAGAGAGAGATCATGGAAGCGGCGCGTATACTTGCCTGTGGACCAGATCACTGCATTAGTGTCGCGTCAGTGCATTTGACCAACAAAGAATTACAATTTCTCAATCGTAACCGCCCTTAGTATACTGTACACGCAATCTGTAAAGGTCTAATTTGTGCCCTGAACGCGGTGTGCACGTGGTGCGAAAGTGGAGTGTACGCAGCGATTGATCTTATTGTTTTCTCGTGCCGCTGTCAGAATTTTAGTATTTTTTATTAAAATTTATTTTGGTCACGTGTTTTAACTAAAACATAAAATCAAAACACTACACCGAAAATCCGAGAAAACAAATTGCCACGATATGCAAACGAGCATATATTTAAGTATGTCTACCAGACGTTTAGCCGCCTTTTGTTTAAAACTTACGGCGGTGCATTTGTACTACCGAAGTATGTTTGAATATTTTCGAAATTTTGATTAATTTTCACGCGAGCCTTAAAACAAGCATTGAGCATAAATCTTAATGACATTGGCAAACATTTTAAGGCTTTTCTCATTAGTAACTGTTACAAGTTTAAGACGTAAATGCCGTGCAGCTGTAGTGAAAAAGGATTGTGAATTTACTCCCATGAAGCCTATATTGCAAGAAATATAGCCCTCAATATAAAATGAAAACGATACATAGGGCTACAATATGCAAAGCAACCGCTTTTTATCTACACTTCTTAAAACGTTGAAGCAAATCCGTCCAAAATTAAACTCTGCCCATTTGTACTACCAAACCTCGTACGGTCAAATATTTAGAATTCACATGTTCGCATCGAGCATAATTTCTAATATACTCATATATTTTTGTACGAAAATTAATGACAATTGTCTATTCTATATATTCGCATATAATAAATATATTTAGAAAGAAACCAAGCGTGAGCATTGCGATTCAAACAGCCGCTTACATCGTCATTTGACTTTCAGAGCTACCCGGCTAACAATATTTTTTTAGACTCCGGCCTCTAATCTTTCCGGTATCGCAGTTAGTATCTCAAAATTTAATATAGTTATTATGAAATCGGCAAATAAAAAAGATGCCAAAATCAACATTCAAATCTACCCGCACTCTTCAGCGGCGTGACATCAGGGGAAAGCAGGCGATCAAGTTGAGCGGTCGGTGTAAAAATAAACTATGCTGAGCCTTTGTTTCGTGCTGCTGCGCGGGGGCTCGAGCGAGCTTCCATAGCATTCATTTGACACCATGAAACTGCTTGTAGTCAGTTGGGGATAACTACTGCGTGGTGCACGTTAAAGACCCCAGGCTAGCGGTTGTACTGCACTGGCTAAATTGCTCACCTACAGCGAGTGACTCGTCGCAACTTTGAAATGGCTGACCAACTGACACGCTGTATAAATATCCACACAACCCCGACTATTATTATTTGTAATGATGTGGAAACCAAGTCTACAGTCAAAGGATTGAACCCCAGCCTTGCCCGGACGTCACTCTTTTTGTTGTTGCCAGCAGAGATTCTTACTTTCAGAAAAATGGTGAGGACCGAAAAAAAAAAAATTCAATAGCATCGCCAAAAAAAATGTTTTGGCCGACTAATTCGGTTGCTATTTCAGTGATGTTTGTTTCTGTGTTTAGAAATTTTGCAGGCAAATCGGGGACTATAAAGAAAACGCCGGAGTACCCTTTTAAAATAAATTAAATATATATTTTTTTTATATTTTTACTTTTTGTTTTTATCTATGCTTCGTCTACATATATATAAATAAAAGAACACCTGGTACCGATAATGATGGAGTAAAGTGGGACAAAGGACAAACAGAAATCTCCAAACACAATTAGGTGACCTGTGCAAGACTTAAGACAATCCGTCTGGTCCTGTATCGAACCAGTGACCTCTTCATTTCCGCTGGAGCGCTCTACCAACTGAGCTAACCAGGAGTTTGACATCAGTGGAAGAAGCGGATTTTAACAGCTGCTACCAGTCTAACACCAACAAGGGTGAATGGCCTACATTTTAAGGTTACAATGATGATGCCATTAATGCAAAGGCCCAAGCGAGCTGGACCAAAATAACGATAATAATCCTTGGAGAAGGGGAACAAGGGCGACTCAGAACCAAGCGGATTTTTTTCAGTCGCGCATGAGTCACCTATTTCTGTTTGTCCTTTGTCCCCCTTGTTTTCCTTCTCCAGAGATTACTATCGTTATTCTTGTCCAGCTTGATTGCACCTTTGCATTAATTGCATTATCACCTCGGTACATATTGCTTCTAAACCACATCTAGCTTAAACATCCATAACCCGATCTATCGTTTCATTAATCTTTGAATTTGTGACGTGATTGCAAGCTCACCCTTGTGAGCTTGAAACTATTTTCGAGCTCAAAACCGGCCGGCCCAGCTAGAATGCGCAACTTGGAACGAGGAGTCTCACCTGCTTACTTTAGCCAGTCCGATCGAGTCGCCCAAGTTTTATCATCGCCATCTTTTTAATAGCCCAACGTTTGTCCGAAACCCGCTCCCTTAATTATTGACTTTTGTGCTGTTTCTTTTTTTGTTTTTTAATCACTCGCTCAAACAATCTTAATAACTTTTATCTAAGCAGAGCATGCCTTTCGTGTTCTGCCGCAGTCAGCCGCAATGAGCTGCGTAACCTAAAATAATGTTAATATTTTTTTCCGGAAGATCAACTGTTTTAAAAAAAACCAGAGGCGACGGGCGAAAAAGTGGATGAATACTAAAAATCTTGACCCCTTTTTGTCCGACGTCTCCGGGTTTTCAAAAGTGTATAACAGGAACCAGCTCCACCTGTTTACTCACTCGATATTTCGATCAACCTTATCGTCCACAGCTCAAGCAAGCGGCCATAAATTAACTCGCCCAGTAAAGAAAAGAAAAACAAATTGAACCATTGATTGAATGTTTAGTTCGACAACATTTATCTAAAAAGATGATCCTTAAATCGCTGCTCTCGCTATGGCGATTATCGAAGAAATGCGTTTGCACTTCGCGCAGGGGTCCCGACTCAACGAAGGGCGGGAACCTCAGAAGGGACCGCATGCTGTTAAGCTCGGAAAGCCAGACTATTCTATCGGGCATCGGCGCTTTCGGATGCAGCTACCCCAGCTTCCCTCAAACGCCGCCTACTGTCCGCATACTTCTCGCAATGCTTTCACCAAATGTAGTTTTTACACTAAAGGTACGTTCACACTCCAACGTAACGTCGACTGGCGTGGCGCAGCGCAGCGCGCACAGATACTGATTGGTCGCAGATATGGAGTTTCTGATTGCCGGACAATGAAAGGCGCGCGTTCTGCGCTACGCTGCGTTCACTGCGCTCAACGTCGGAGTATAAACAGCCATTAACGTTTGACGAGCAGGACGCCTCTTGAACCTTAGGTCATTGTGCGCGCCACTTAGACATGTGTAGTTGCATTAATTTTATAACGCGAGCGCCTTGGAAAGTGGTCGTGAGCTAACCACCGACGACCAAGACCGCGCGCGCGCGCTTCCGAGCGATTAGTGAGATGCACGATGAAGCATGCGCGGTGAACCGCGCCTCATGTCGTCGCGACCGTTGCGTCCCCGCCAAGAGAGAGTGTACGAGGGGATGAACATAGCGAAAGAGCACGGCGAGATACACACCGCAGCCTCACAAAACCAATCCAGTTCAAACAAAAGACGGCTGCATGCGCAGGGGGTAATAAATGCTTACGCATTTAAAAACAATTGTAGCGAGATACCTTTCCTCGAACCCAGACCTCCCGGCGAGTCATTCGATTCCCTCTTCCGCATTGCAATCTCCTCCCTGGGACGCCGTGACACGTTCCTGAGCCAATTGTGCCCCTGATCTAAGGAATGGGGCTCGGAAGAAAGGCAGAGGCCGGCCCACACAAACTCTGAAAGTCGTCAGCTGCGAAGGTCATTAAGAAGTTGTTCCAGGCGCTGCCTAAGCAGCGGCCCGCAGCGCGGCGGACGACGCTAGGCGCGCCTCCCTTTCTCGCCCCCGATGGCCGCCGCTCGGCCGGGCTGCTTGCGACAATCAAGCGCCCGCCGTGTCCGAGAGCCGAGAAAGAAAAACAAGCGCCCCGAATTGCAGCTCTTCCAATTAGGCGGGAAACTCGAGAAAACAAACAGGCCTCCGAGGCACCTAATTCCCGGATCGCTCCCGGCTCGATAGTGCGTCGGCCCGCCTGCCCGGGGCAGGCTCTCCACGCACCAACTCCCCCTCCTTGCGACACGGGCGCCCGGGGTACGCGCTTTGCTGGCCGAGTCCCCGTGAGACAGAAAAAAACGAAGCGAGAAAACCCCAGCACCACACAACGGCGTCTTAATCGGTAGACACATGTGAGCAAAAACCGAGCAGCACCGCGTCACTTGGCGGCGTAATCAAACCACCAGTGCCAGAGGGCTGCTCTTGCCCTCTAGGTGATTGGTGGCCTCTGCAAAAATCCGCCTAGTTCCGCGTCAATTCCGGGACCTCTCCAAGCCTAGTGCAGCGGTCTAGCAATTGAGCTAGCCAGTGAGTGCAGCAAACGGATGTTAACAGTTGTCAGCAGCTTTGATCGTAGCCACCGCAAGTCTGAGATGAGACGTCAGTGATTGTATATAATTATTTTTGGGGGAATCCTGAAAGTGGAGAAGACATATGCGAGAAAGAAGATTAGTTTCCACATAAGATGGGCGAAACTGTTAACCTCCGTTTGGTCTACTGACTGCTAGCTTCTAGTTACCTAAGTTGGTAGGACGCTCCGTTTGCGAACGAGGAAAATTGTCTCAGCGGCCACAAGTAGCCAAGAGGATGCGAGTGGTGCTCCGTGTCAGGAGGACGTCCATTTATTCTTGCAGTTCCATTCATTGTTCGGCTATTCCCGCCACTGCAGCGATTGGACACAAGCCACTATCCGAATACTCGTCAAGTCATTGATTCTTTTTACGAGCAGGGATCCTTTGGTCGGGCATTGCTCCTGTCCAGTCTATGAGCCACATTAAAATGTCTCACTCTGTGCATTATGGCAACACTATGCCAACAAATTTTAATAAAAGAGGACAAAAAAACCTTCGGTCCGGTTTTTTAAATTACACTGCGATGAAGCAGTTTCTTTTACAATTTTCTTTCAAAACCTTAAATTAAACGGAGAAATAAGAAGAAAAAAAAACTTAAGTAAAAGGAACAGCAAATAATCGACAAGAAACACCTGAGTTACTTGAGACGTTACTTTGTTGTTGCCCTCTTTTTGTCTTTACTACTTTAGTTGTATCTCCACACAGTCTCAGGTGTTTAAAAAATACGGTTTCTCATCTATAGCTCGGAGACTCGTCGCCCGTTGAGGCAGACACAGTTCTAGGACGTATAAACATAAACACAACCCATTATATTTCTAATGTGGTAAACGTATATTTGCTCGTCTGCGCCATCACTGTATATTACGTTCCTTGGTCAGTAGAGTTACTTGCGAATATACTTGGGCTGACTAGTTCCGGTAAGCTCGCGTAAAGTAAAACAAACAAAACAAAAAAAACATTCGAACTAAATGTACTTGCACTGTACCTCGAAGCTACTTGTAATTGGTAACACGTCCAAAGCCTCTTCAGTGTCTTCACCTTCAGCTCAACGTGCATGGTTCTTTATGGAGACTTTGCACCACTCGATGCCTTATCGATGCATCTTCTTGTTCCAAAATATTGGACTCCTCATCCGAAGGTTGGTTCGATCAAGTCGAAAGCTAACTCTCCACGTATCGGGTGACCTGACAAATTTACACATTCCATTTCGTGGTCACCGCTTTGCCAAACAAACTCCCGGTAGAAGTAGGGAATTTGGTTCTCGTATATCCAGCGACGGACCCTTATTCCACATCGAAGGCGGCGCTGCGTCGCTTCCACCAGCTCCAAACATGCGAGGAACTCAGTGACCGCAGACCCTTACAACCGCTCCGACGTCTTCAACAACTGCTTGTCTAGAGGGCTGTATCATTGAACTTATCGCCGTCGATGATGTTATTTCGCTAGTCACCGTCCGATAACGTTCCCTTGGTGCAAGCGATGGCGTCGGGCCTCCAGTTAACCACCCACGCAAAGCTGGCCGACTCGGCTATGGACGTTGTCAACCTTCTGCTAGCAGAGCTCCGACAAACTCTCCAGGATCCTCTGAGGCGTATCAAGTCCTCTCGACGGAGCTGCATCAACTAAAAAAGGGGCTTTTTTTTTTTCTTTCTTGCGGAGGGGGGACAAAAATCAGAAATAGCATCGCTGCTATTACGTTTTAAATGTACCTCGCAGCGATGTGCCCACGGCCGCATTTATCGAAGCCATTAACCGTTTCCCTCATTGAGACCGATGGTCTGCTGGTACCATTTGACATTTGGTAACAGGGCCAGAGACTGCGCATCACCTTGCTCTGCGGCACAAAAGATCCGCCTGAAGCGATGCCGGGACGGATGACTGCCGCATATTTTTTGTCACTGCCCGCGACACGGAGTTTCAATAGACACCGAAGTTGATGTCAGAGTCTTGCACGCACCTGCCCTCTCGCATCAATCACGACAAACACTCGTCTCTACACGCTGAAGATAATATATTTACGCAAGCTCGATCATGCTGACCAAGACCACGGAGCACAAAATCTGTTGGGCCATGGCGCTGCACTACAATAGAGGGGAGCCAGTTCTGCACTCACACGCGCGGTCGCTTTGCCTCACGTCACAGTGAATCGGCATGTGGCGTAGTTTGACGTCAGAGGAGCCAATCTATCACGTAATTCGACTTAAAGCTAACTTTTAGCTGTTTTCCCGCGCACCCGCTCTTCACGCACCCGCGATGCTTAGCTCAGATTGGGCTTGCTTCCAAGTTCAATTACCGCCGGGAATATTTATGGTATTTGTTTTTTAACAACACATATGGACATGTATGTTTTTATATCACTTTGAACTAAGTCCAATAGTCGAGTGCGATACTTTTTTTCTATAGAAAACGATTAAACAACGCGCTGTGTATGAGCATTCATTTTTATGTATACGGTGAGCGAGTTTTAACTGTCCAGTTCGGATTACGATGATATATTTTGTTGTCAATTTGTAGTTGCGGGTATTGGCTACCCTGTCCTGGGTGTTCATTGTTTCCGTCGTTCCAATTTTCTTGTCCACATGCTTAACAAGCACCTGGTATACCCTGCAACGGACCCCCTGGCTCAAGAAATATAAAGTTCAGCATCCGATGCCCGTCCCAGAAAGCCTGCATACGATGCACAACTTGAGATATTTTCATCTTTACCTCAACCTAACAATTTTCTGCATCCGTTAATTTAAGACTGCATCCAACAATCAAGACGTGACCTAGCGTGCCGTAACTAGTGGGTAACCTGTTTATGATCGTCCGCGTTGATTGCACCTGGATCGCATAAAAGCTGCTCAAAACGAATGTGCCCATAGGCTTGGCATGAGAATCCGATATGCCTCGAAGAATCCTTGGACATCGCTTCTACATACATTTTCAGAAAGTGCTGTGGAGATTGACAACCTTGTGGTGATTACAGCGATTTGAAAAATGTAACAGTATCCGATCGCTACCCACTCCCACACATTGAAGATTTCACAGTGGCTCACTCATGATTCCGGAATCATTCTCTGAAATCGACCTCGTAAAGGCGTTTCACCAGATGATTGGCTACACCAGCGCAAACCGTTTTCGGTTAAATGTTAGTGTGGGTAAATATTACCCATGTCGTTATAACTGCGCAGATTTGAGAAGGGGCATCGCACACCCTCGATATGCCAAAAATGATCCCTAATGTGTCATGGTTGAAAGAGATTATCTTTGAACTTACCGAAAATCTGTCATGTTTTGATGGTGTATTTGAAGCTCACTGACAGGACTTACCTGCAAGGAAAGAAGACAATGATTTTCAAATTTGTGAATCTGAAGATGACAACGATTGCAAAGGTAAAAACGCTTAGTGCAAATTGCAGTTGTAACAAGTGCGCACATAGGAGACAATAATATAGGATCACACACATATCGCGAGAAAGAAGGAAGAATAAAATTCATATGATTGACCTTTCATGAAAACCTAGCCCTAACTCCTCCCCGCTTAAAAATAATCAGATCTAAAGCACTCACATTGTAATCAATTCGTTTCAACCCCTAGTTTCAAGAACGAAGGCATCGAATATTGGTACCATCTTGCCTACTTTAGTGCGCACAAACAATTGTATAAATTAAGTGTTCTTTTTTCATTTGGTAAATTAGTCTGTGGACATACGCTTTCATTGGTAGTTCCAAATGCCTTCCCTATTTAAAAGAAAAAAAATTGTGTCCGTTTCAAGGTGTGACTTGTTCATTATATAGAAATGTGTTGTTATAGATACGTACCTGTGCGGAATATGCGATAGAGTATCTTATTCGTTAGTGCTATTGACTCTCGATTTCGTGGTTGATCGAGTGCTTTTTTTTCTTTTAGTGAACGCTGGGCGTGTATCCTTTTTCGTGTAGGCCCGTTCACACGTGCGGCGCAGTGCTACTTCAGCGCTGGAAGCAACGCCGAACTTGCTGAGGCAGCGCTAACTTAGCGTAACATTACAGCGTTGCACCAGTGTTAAGGTACTTTCTAATCGGCAGTGTTCCTAACGTTCATTTCGCGCTGCGATGTACACACCTGTGAGCTGGCCTTATATGTATGGCATTAAGGAACACTCCTTGAATGTCTGGGTGCCAAAAGAAATGATGTCGCATTTAAAAAGGGCACAATGCCGCGCGTAGCGAAACCGAGCAACTGGTTATTATAGTAATTACTGCTCCTAGTTGAATAAGTCGCACGTGTCTGTTTTTGTCGCTGCGTGTTTTAGTGCCCACGTTTGTACGAGCTTATCTACATACCCTGTAATCTACACAAAGAAGTCGCACACCTCTTGCATTGAACACATTATTTGTTCACAACATAACGTGAAGCTGCAACAAACCCTTACGTTGGGCATATTGATATAACTGGTTTTATTGTTTTGTTTCAATGCTGGTGTCTTTAATGTAGTGTATACGAAAGCACAAATGTAAAAAGAAACCTTAATATTAGATCGAGTTTTGTTGGCGAGGGCCTAACGTGGGAATTTCATAGACGGAATCGAAGTGCCGCAGCTGGGATTGCCCACAGTTGACGTCTCCCCTTGTTTCCTACTCATCCCAGTCTCCTCTTTCAAAAGAAATTGCGGACCCCCTGGCCCCATAGTGCGATTGAACAAATGAAGCACGTTTTCAGAGGAACAGTTGTCTCGTGTGGCCGTCCTATGTACTCTTCTCTTTAAGTTGCAAAACTGAAACGCGTATCGATTGCTTAATAACTCAAACGGGATTACCTTAGAAGTGCCAATAAATCTGAATATTAAACCAGTGTGTCTTAATAAAGGGGCACGTAAGACAAATGTTCGAACACCTATTTACGAGGTATTAGTAAATACAAATCCGCAGTTTACTAATGAGTTATCTTTTTGTTTATTTAATGGCCCCGATATATATCGTGAGCGGTATATTGAAACAAAACAGGTTCAACCGCTGTCTTGGAAACACAATAGCAACCATTTTGAATTACCTGAGACTGGGGCAGAAGTGACAAAATAAGTGAAAGGAACAGAAAGGACAGGACAACGTCTTGAGACGTCGTCCTGTCCTTTTCTTTTCCTTCTGCTTATTCGTTCACTTCTGCCACAGTCTCAGGTTATTCAACATTGTTAACATTCACCAGCTCTCCTGCACCCTTACTATATTATCTCTAACAATAGCAAGTAGCAGTCTAGTTGTGTTACTTTTTAAAGATACTACTTTTCGTGCAAGTACTCGTATAGCCAACGAGATGTTTCAGTGGCTCCCTCTTAAATCGCGGTTAGACAACTAATACATGATAAAAAAAAAATAAAAAAACGGTCTCCGCCGTGGGCACGATGACATCATTATCGGCCGAAACGCCTCATGCATTTTCGAAGCATGTTTACATCATACATAATCATACTTTCAACGTGAAAGCAGACAGTTTTATTATTATCAATGGGACAGAACTGTCCTCCAAGGAAGAAACATGCCTTTGACTGGACGCTGTATTTTGTGTGATGTTGTAGCAGTGTAACCGCGGCTTCTAAATCTTTCCCGTCACGACCTGGATTATCAGTTCCGACCTACAATTGCGTTCTTATTCCAGTGAATGAACGCCAAAATAATATCACCCGATACGCTCTGTTTTATACTTAGTGTACACATCGCGACTCTGTTAGCGCGAACACGACATTGGCGCATTTTCGCATTTTACTTATAAATATAGTATGAGCGAGCACGAAATTTTATCACTTACATTATAGAACTAAATAGGCTCTTTCCGTAGCAATAATAAATTGCATGACATCCCTTGGTTTCAAAAAGAAAAACTAGAAAAACCGGCGATCGCTTGTTCGCGCTAACAGTGTCGCGCTCTGTACAACGCTGTCAAAGCTGCGAGCGCGGGCATGGGACTTGATCTCATTGATCATTTGCACGTCTCCTCGCGCAAACGAATCTATAGATAAAGCCACGCGGTCACGCCAGTAGCTTTGGCAGTGTTGTGTAGTAAGTATGAAACAGATTATAGGAAGTATTCACTGGCGGCCATAGCTGTGTGCGCGACTGCTGAGCGCGTGCTGATGGCTAGCTTCCAGGCTGCTTTTGCAACGTGCATTCCACACCGCCAAAATGGCCGGTCTTAGCAGCCTAATAATGGGGGCTCGTTCTGAGCATGCGCTCTATACAGCACCCACTAATATGGCGCCCAATGAATACTCCTTATAGTGTCATGGAGGTTCAACCATGGCGACGCGTTTTCGTCGCGCACGCGGCCAGTAAAGTAACTTAGATAGCTTTCTTTCTTTCAAGCGATAGTTTTACGGGCGACACTCTGCATAGATTTCAACCTCGTGGGCCGCCGTCGTCCCGCGCGTGAAGATGGGAAAAACGTTTTTTCTCTCCCCTCTTGTGCGAGGAGAAGGAAGTGGGGACTTTCTGTCGGCCGAGCCGCGCGAAGAGAACGAAGACGGCAAAAAGCCTTGGCGTCCCGCCAAGAATGACGCGACAAAGAGGAAATCTTCGTGTTGTCTGCTTGAAAGACTTGTTTCCAAACATTCCTCGCCTAATGCGAAATAACACTTTGGCAGTATCCATTGCTACGCGTAATGTTGAATGGTTTTAGAAACTTCCACCGCGCTTACCCCTCCCTTTACAGATCACCCAGAACTGAAGGCGGCAGTCAGTGGCATCCGTGACGCCAACCACGACTATGGGAATTAGTCACGTCGCACCTCCGTCCTCGGCCCCATTCCACCCTCATTGCACGACCGTGCTACAACTATCGCTTTTGTTTCTTCGCACAATCTGGGAGCGAAAAATACGACCTTTTTAATTTATGTTTCACTACACACTTCTGAAAAAAGGTGATAGTATTATACTCCTTTTAAACTGATTGTATTGTAGCTCAAGTACCTGGAACTGTTGCTCGATTTTCAAGTAACTTGAACATGCCCGGGTGGAACTTTGCGCATCCTTTTTGAAACCAGCGTTTATAAAATAGGCACAAAAAAAAAAAGAACGAAGAAAAAACAGAATATTGTCGTTTATTGAGTTTCACAAGTGGAACACCCACCAAGCCCCGAGTTTCTGCTTCGTGCACGTTAAAAATGTTTTCCCTTCTGTAAATTCAAGAGCTTGTTCTATGCTAGTACTGACACTTGCTGTTGGTTCCAGTGCTGGATACTTGAGAAGAAAATATTGTAGTTCCATCCGCATCGCCACATACATTGCACGTCATGTACGCTACGTTGGTGTCATATCTTCTTTTGTATAGAGGCGTACGCACGGCATTACTGTAGGTTTCGGCGAGGAGTCAACTTCCCAACGTATTTCCACACCAGTAGATAAGGGCGATGTCGGTCTTGTAAGACGTGTAGAGGTGCATACTTGAATGCGTTTGCAGGTCTACCCTCCAACCGTCCGACTCGACAGTTTTTATCTACCCCCTAACCTTGGCAACCCAGTCTTTCTCTGTAGATGACTCGTCGGTAATTGAGAATTCACCGCACTTCGTGCAAAGTTGAATGATTCGACGGCTCAACGTTGTATGCACGCTTTCTAGTTCAACGTAACCGAAAATCATCCTCGCCCAGCAGTCTCTATTCATATATCCAAGTCGGGCATAGTATTCAAGTTTGCTGCTGGCCTCACGTGCCTCGACTGCCATCTGAGATTTTCCTAAACAAGTAGATTGGCCACCCTGCAGTGGCATCCCAGTGTCTGGCGTCCAATCTCTCTTTGTTGTGTTTCAATGTATTCCCGGATCTCGCTGAGTTTACACGTAACACAATTGGCGAAAATCAGTCCTGTTACGGCGATCGTATTCCAAAATTCTCGGGATATTACATACCGGTCGCAGCTCCAAAGGCTTCTTCGACGCAGCATGTTCCGCGTTCTTAGTGCCAATGGCTTGAGATTTTTATGGTGTTCTGCTACATAACCTTCGGAGCAAGTCATGTAGGTTCAAGGTATCTGTATCGGGTAGTAAGTGGAAGTACGTTATCTTGGGTGGTAACGCATCCTAGGCCGTCGCCCTGCCTTGAAAACAGCACCACGGCTGACTTAGTGGCATTGAAATACATTCGAAGCTGAGGCGCTTCTGGTTCGCAGGTGGTCAAAAGTATCTTCATGTCTGACATATTATCGGCATCAGCACAAGATCATCGGCAAAAAGCAAGCCCGAGAGCCGCCATTTAACCACGTCCCTGTGCTGTATGTGCTGTATAGTGAAACCAATTCCTGATTTTTTTTTCAGGGCACTCTTTATGCCGGATGTATATAGCATATACAGAACGGTGGATATCGGGCAGCCCTGACGTAGTCCCCTGTGCACCGAAACCTTACCAGATGTTGAATATTTATATTGCATGCATTCCATCATAAATACGATGGATAAGTCTCACCCAGGGTTCCGGCTTATTTATTTGTTGCAGCCTCCCGATTAACAACGAATGTGATACACAGTCGTATGCTTTGCCTATGCCCAAAAAACAACATATGAGATTCCGCTTTTTTGCCCGAGCAATCTCTATGCATTGTATTAGAGAGAAAAAGTTGTCACCAAGTCGACGATCTCTGCGGAAACCGTTTTCCGGTTCTGTAAGAAAACCAGCACCTTCGGTTCAAGATGAGATTCGCCAATTGATAATTCTCGTAAACAACCCTGTATGCCCCAGCTCCAGAGCAGCAGCGACATCTCTGAGGAAGAGCGCCAAGCTGCGAGGACCTAGAGCACGCAGAGCGGATCGATCCAGATGCGGAGGCAGAACGCTTCTCTTCCATCCCCGCAGGGGGAGCCAGCCATCCAACGTCGTACACTCCCGGGCAAGTCCGGGGCGTTCAAACGGGCGCGCGCCTTTCGGACAGGACACGCGATCGAGCGCACGTGCCGAACGGCGCCTAGCCGCCATAGCCGCCTAGTGGTAAGGCCCCCTATGCATGTTTGTGTATCCCTTGGTTGCCTTTATGTCCGCTTTGCTTAGGGCAGGCTTGAATGAAACATTTAGGTGATGACTCTGACCGCTCTTTCCGCGGGAAGCGAGCGACCAGATCGTGTTTGGAGCTATCCTCAAAAGAGGAGTAGTTAGTTCCGCGCCTGCGCGGTGGGCGCTGAGGTATGAGGTCCCTCCTCGGCGGCCAAAGTGTCGGCGGCGTAGCGTTCTCGCCTTTTTCGCGGTGTTGTGGTGTGGTGGTGGTGTGGTGGTGGTGTGCGGACAGTGGCTGGACTCGTGTTTTGCTTTAGTGTGTGTCCATCACAGGTGCCACCATCGTGCACGAAGGTGAGCCTTAACCCGAAGAAGAAGAAGAAGAAAAAGTAGGAAAAGGAAGAGAACACAGATTTACGGACTCTGGCGACTTGGTGGCGGCGTGGCAGCGGTGAGGTACAACCAGAAGCGGTGAGCGAGGAAATGCGGGATCATCGCTGGGAGAAACAACCGGAGTGGTCGGTTTGGGAGGGATTCCATACTTGGGCGCCATCTATCCCCATGCGAGTGAAGCGCGCTCAACTGAAGTGCGCCGAACACAATATAGCCACCGCGTCGGACAGAGAGTCATTAGAGAGTTTTAGTAGATCGTTTTCAAAGGTCCGCTACCGCTACGAGCGCGCGCTTCAGAGCATGCATCGAAGTGGCAGCGCGACCTCCCGCTACGATTAGCATGGCCTGAAAACACGATCTACTAAAACTCTCTAATACCTAAATGCTTCTTCCACCGTGGCTTAGGGCGATGACATCTGATTTTTTTATTTAAACCGCTTTTTTTTTTGGAGCGCGTGAAAGAGCATTTCCCGCGGCACGCGCTCTTGGCGATGACTGCTCCAAAAACATTTTGTTTATAATGCAATTAAATGCAAAGGTGGTCGCGCACCAGTCACCTAGCTGTGTTTGGAGATTTGTGTTTGTCCTTTGTCCCCCTTGTTCCCCTTCTCCAGGGATTATTTTCGTCATTCAACATTTTGTTTCCGGCAATTTTTTTTATTTTTTACGTGAGCGCGTGCTGTAGGTCTAGGATACTTTTGGGCTGTGTATGTTTATACAGCCAGACTAAGTTCAGGCTGTATAAAGATACACACCCATTTTTTTTTTTAATACCGAGAGCTTGCTACTTGCACACCAGCGAAAGAAGTGCACATCTTCGTGCCACCACCACATGCTGCGTCGGTGATGGAGCGATTAAAATATAATTTGCCTTTCTTGAAGTATGCAATAACTGTATCATCATAATATATATGTGGACACAAGAATGATTGATAAGTGGGTTGCATGCACAGTGCCAAAGACGCTTATATTGCTGACGTGGCATAGCGTATTTTTCTGAATTGCCATTTGTTCTGAATTCTGAATTTTCTGAATTGCCTTGGCCATCGCACCCGTCTGCCCATCGATTATATGCGAGTAACCACGATTAAGGTCGTCGGTCTGAAAACGCAAAAGACATACAATTCTTTTTTTTTTATGTCAGCGTGAATTTTTTTATGAAGGATTGCGTTTTGGGCCATATAGTTTCAGGCGCACTGCATCCTTCACAGCGTTAAAGATGTGCCGCTTCTCTTCACTTCTCCACGCTTGAGAGGCCTACTAACACCACCTAGACAAGCAAAAGGCCTCCTTACCGTCATCCCAGTCAGATCGATCGAGGCATGAGATTGGGCACGAGTGCTGTGTCAGCGTTCATTGGGCTCGTGCTCAATCAGCGAGTCGAAGGTCGGGCTCGGGCCCAAAAGTCGAGTTAGGGCGATCCAACTCTGATGACGTTTCATGGAAGAAGAGAAAGCCGTACGGAGGCTTTCATTATTCTAGGTGGTGTTGGGCGTACCCGCTGCGACAGCCGGGAGCGCAGCAGGTCGGCATTCTTGCTCATTGATTGGCGGACGACACAAAACTTCAAGCACCAGAAAAGAACACTTACGAGCCTACAACGAGCCACGGATGACACCAGCGAAAACACGAGGAACAACAACGAGCACGTGACACCGCCGATAACCGGTCATAGGCTAAGGCAGAGCCGTGTATGGAGATTTAAATAATAATTGTTTTTATGGACATTTATACAACGCGTAGGTTGTCATCCATTTCAAAGCATGAAGAGAGTTTGGTCACGCATTGGTTCGGATAGGCGAGCATCTCGGGGCCAACAACAGGCCGCGAAACAGCCCTGGCGGTGATCATGAGTTCTAAAAATGCCATTCGACTAATTTAAGCCGTTTTAGCGCCGCTCAAGTAAGAAGGTATAACTCTTGGTGACTGAAAACTTTGCGCATGTGAGGTTTTTGTCACGTCCGTATTCAAGGGTAGAATAAACGAACGTGCGCTCCACACCCGGGCTGACTTGATAGAAACAGCGTCTCAGCTGAGACTGGGGGAAAGAGGGCACTGCCGAACTTAGGAAGAAGGAACTAGCTGGCGTGTCTTTTCGATCGTCGAAGAGTCAGCCGAATTAGTGGCAAAGACCATGTCTTCATTCGACAGGGTGCTCACACTGCTCAGTTACAAGCTAGACCGCAAGCTGGGTGACTCCAAGGCCCGCTTTCGTAAAGACCGCCACCTGGCCACTACCGGCGCCAACCCCTGGAGCCGCCCCGCGGGGTTGCTGGACTTCCTGCGTCGCCGGTAATTCGGCCGGCTCGTATGAAAGTCGAACACAACAGGAGCCCTCTCCAGGTGCTCCAGACCGGCCTGGTAGAAGTAAGCAGCCCATGGCAGGAGCACGAAGACCACAGTCGCGAAGAATGCTGCTAGACCTAACACATATATCATGATCACTATCACTTTTATCTTGTATATTCCTCATCACGTAATCACCATCACTAGACGCGGCACCGCGGACCTTCTTGGTACGGGCTGTTGCCTTCTTGCGGCGCCGCGGCTCTCCTGAGAAAATAAAGATTATTATTATTATTAAAGCCAACGCACGAGCCAAGCGAGACCGTCTCAAGCCAATTCCGAGCAAAGCGAGTCTCATGCCGCTCCCGCGCCCCTTTGCACTGTTTTCTTTCAGCCAGTTTCAGCTAAGACGCTGTTCTAGCAAGCCGACCCAGAGCAAACTGTCACGGAGACGCCGAGTTTGAACGCTTCTATTTCACGATTTAAATGTCGTTTCCAATAGTGTGACGTCGCGGTCTGCTGATTAGTCTACGCCGTGTCGCACATTTAGTTTACGCTCTAATCGCGGGAGCAGTATTCGGCGCTGCCGGTGGTTTTTGCTCCGTCCATTGGCCAAACTTTCTCAATATACTGCTCTGGGCTTAGGGCTACTATACTGCCACCTCTAGCGCGCTCTACGAATTGGTGTCCAGCTGTTTCCAGCGAGTTTGCAGACTGACCCCTCTAGTTACGTTGGCCAACGCTAGAGACATTACATGAGCTTCCCTTAAAGTATCGAAACTCTGTTCCCGATATTGTTGTGGGCGCCACCACCTTGGTGGCGCCCACAGAGCAGACTAAATTGCCGATCGTCATGATCCAAAAGTGCGACTTCCTCAGAATTATTATCGGGGTTAGGAAGCTCATGTAATATTGCTTTGCTCTGTCGCAAACTGTTTCAACGTATGTGGAGGACGGAAAGGCGTTTCCTGTGATCTCAGATAAAGCTTCAGATAACTGTCAATCATGATTCTAAGCCACAATATGGCCAAGTGTCGTTACTCTGAAGAACTTATTTAGTGGCACTAGTCGACGTTATGGGCGCACGTGCGCTTGCGCATCTTGAGCACCCATCAAAGCCGTTCACGCGCACTCTTCTTTCTGAAAGAGGGGGATCGGTGGCCGAGTGGTCTAGCGCACACCAGCTCGGAGCACGTGGAGCGAAAGCTCGCGCTGCAGAACCCAGGGATGCTGGGTTCGAGCCCCACCCCTGCCCGTTTCGATCTGGATGAGCATCGTACCGGCGTGCGGTCGTGTATCACTACTGTGTGATGTACGTTAAAGACCCCAGGCTAGCGGTTGTACCGCACTGGCTAAATTTCTCATCTACAGCTGGGAGACTCGTCGCCCCTGTGAGGCAGACCAAGTTCTAGGCTGTATAAACACACACACAACCCAATTTTTTTTTCTTTCTGAAACAGCTGTCCGAAAATATAGTCTTGTAACTGAGGTGACGCGTAACACCAGGTAAATGTGACTTAACTGTGGTTAAGGGTGTGCGTGTGACATGGGTATTCCATGGGTACTCTACGTCCTGAGTGTTTCGTGTCCTGCGAACGAAATCTTGATCGCCTGGATTGACGGCGAACGGTCAGTGACCCGCGCCATCGCCGAGCGCTCGAGCCACATCCGCAGCTTGGATAGACACGCTTGTTCCGAAATAAAAACCTAGAGCCATTTGTGAGGAAAGGGCCACACATATATTGCGGGTCAATTCCCCTGAAATTGCCGCCAAGTTCAGCATGTCCTTTCAACAACCCTCGATTTCCTTCCTTCCCTTCATCCCTGCCAGCGCCAGCCTTCCCTTTTTAGCGGATAGCATTTACGCGTAGGCATTTCCCCTTTTCACGTCGAGTTATTAATACAAGTACAACATCAGGAGGTCTGCCTGCGCATGTTGGCAGCAAAACTATTTGTCCAGTAACCTTCGTATTACTGCAGGACCGGTCCAGAAATGCTTTGTTTGGAACGGATTTTTGGACAAATTTCTTGCCCCGAATGACGTCCAATAAACACCCACAGAGCACTTTGAAAATCCTTCCTTAATAAACCCTTCTCTCTATCTCCCTAATATGAACCTCCTGCAAGTGACATCGACTTAGCGGAGTGCTTTGCAGAGGGTTTAATCGAGTGTTGATCCCCCTGGGCCCCAGCGAAGGCGCTAAGATTCGAGTACCGCTTCGAGCCAGTGTGCAGCAGTTCAGGGCGAGAATCGTGACAAAGCTCCAAGAAGCTGGCACTCTCGCGTGCGAATTCAGACACAAGCCCCGGCGGGACGCAAGGCGTGCACCCCTGGCTCACGTCGATCAACTCCGAGCTTTCCCATCCATCCTGCGCAAACTGACGAGTCACGTTCTCCATCGGGGAGCATCCGTGTCCCGTGTTCCCCCCACCTGATATGGCCGGGAATACTAAAACAAAACTGAAGGCAACGAATCGCGGTGTGCCACCGCCATAAACTGGCGAGTATCAGGAAGGTTAGAGAAGAGGAGCGCGGTTCTGCCAGAGTTGCGGACCCTCGTAAATCAATCCGAAGGAAAGAGATGGGAGGCCAATAAACGGGAAAGGACGCCGGCGCGATCGGTTGCCAGGGCAACTCGGGCCCTTGACGGCACGGAGGCTCGCCACGGCGGCGATGATACGTCACGGGGGACTCCTAGGCGTCTCGGACTGAGACGGCGGCGGAGGCAGCACGGAGGGCGCCCTGCACCGCCTCGCCGCGCGATGACCTCTGGCGGCCTTGTGTCGAGGCCCGCCGGCTGTTCCGCCACCGCGCCCAGCAACGCAACTTCGACTGGTGTGCTCAGCGCTTCTTTGTTCAGACGGCATTGCATCATTCGTAGACCTAACTCCAATTCAGCCTCGAAAAAATGCATTTTCATTTATGCTTACATACATGCGTACGATAAGTTTATTTCCCTTTTTGAATTGTAAAAAAAAAAAAAAAAAATGGCGTTGCGTTTGGGCGAGTTTGTGACCAATGTTATCTAGCTTAAAAGGCAAGGCCTGGGTTTCCGCCTACAAATGTTAGAAGTAGTGGGTCCATGCAGCGGCGGCCATCAGGGATTCTAGATTACCTTAGTTGTGGAACTCCCGCGGAAGGCGATAACATCCCTCCCCCCCCCCCCCCCCCCCGCCCTCACTCACTTCAGTCTGCCTCCCGTCGTTCGAAGCGCCACCTAGATCGTCGTTTACGAACTGTGTGCGCCGTAGTGTACGGTGGAACGCTATCTACACGCTGCGCTTCAAAACGTACGCATTCCATAGAATACATTTCAGCTGCCACTGGTGAGTGAGGGGGGGTAGTGCTCGCACATGCAGCCTCTATGAGGGCTTGTAACTGAGCTAATCTATAATAACGTTGGCCGCTATCGCGTCTCGCAGCGTCTCACATTCGAGCGCAACGCACCACGCAGCGAAGCCCAGACGCACGCGTCTTCCGCTTGGGGCGCATCGGCGAGCCGTTAGCGATGACGTCATGACGGGATTCTCTTTTAGGTGGTATTTGTCCCGTAAGTTTGACGTAACTGCTCAAAACAAACAAACAAACGAGTGCATGGGACTGTATTCCGCTCAGAAAGAGCCATCGTTCAAAAATCGAACGTGCAATTTAAACGTCTAAAAATATTAAAATATAGGACGCTTAGATTTAAAAGCTACCACGACAGACGTTTGCCAAGAATTGGTTGTTTCTTAAGTATTTGCGACCGCAACTTCCGCTCCTTGAGACGTCTCGAGATACCTGCAGCAGACGAAGAACGCGTACGGAAGGATAATGTATGATGTCTGCCACCGTTTGAATCCTGTGCATAATTATATGTTTTTGATATTGTATTCATTAGGAACATGTCGGGTCTAAGAAACCTCATCCGGTTTATTAAAACAGTTTGCTCTGGCGTTCGACACGGGATACTGCCTGACGACAATCGTCAAAGGCATATAGATCAGCTAAATATACAGCAAGGGAAGCGCCTGATTAGAGAAAGGTATCAAAGTAGCGTCAGGCCCTCTTTTTTGATTATGCAGTGGACGTGCATTGTAATGAAGAAGCAGTGATTGAAACTCTGATATGATCAGTTCGAAACTCGAAACTCCGTTTCTCAGGTTCAATATATGGGCGTGTGTTTCGTTCCTGCTTGTAACCATCCCACTGAGAAAATATCTTGCTGATTCTTCCGTTTCCAGTTAGTCCACAAAGAGCGAAATATCTGGATAAGGGCGTCAGGTAAGTTATATATCTGTTCCGGACAGTTCGTCTGATCCCACAAATGTGCACTGCTACAAATTCTGCCGTCAGAACTCCTTGAAACGTGTGGTGGCCTGCGCTTTAACGTTGATACACTTCACGTCGTCGTCGTACGTGATTCGGCTTCAAAGTGTCTTCGCCCGTTTCAAATATTGCGTTAGCCTCCAGGGACAGGCGTTCGGGCGCTCGAGCAGCTTGAGCGTCGATCAAAACTGTGCACGGGCACACTTCGCTTCAGAAATCCCACAGAAAGTTGACCCCGAGAATGTAAGTTTCGTTGGTCGTCACCAAGCTAATTTAACGCCGTCGTTTACCCTCTCGGAAAGAACCACTGAACCCGCAAAGCCATCTTGTTGTCTGCTAAAAAGGCAAAGCCGGTCGTGCGTCTTTATTACGGGCTTTTATAATCGCTTTATGACACTCAGATGATAGCAAAAGTCTTAATGATTAAATATTAAGAAAACACAATGCTTACAAAGAAATATTTACTTTATTATCAGAACAATTCTAACTTCACGTCGCGCCCCCACACATTTGTCCGTAACAACGGCCTTACCAACGGTTTGTTCAGGGGAGAGCGTCATGTAGGGACGTCATCCTTTAAGGGGTCCACTGTTCTGGCTCCGTGACATACTTTGGCGGGAAAGCGACATCGTAGCTGTTAGCGCAGATTATTGCGCTAATAGATACTTGCAGGCACTAAAGCAGAAACGCCATAGAGAGCTAGTCATACCGTTTCACTTCTAGACACTTGGAGCACGAAGATCAGCTTTAAATGTATAGACGTCACTACATGTGTAAACAGCACGTAGGAACGGGAAATTGGTGGCCGAGTGGGCTAGCGTGGAGCCGTTAAATGACCTACGTTTACAGTATCGGCACTCTGTACTCCGATATTGTTGTGGGTGCCGCCATTTTGGTGCGTGTGTAAAGCAGACGCAAATTCCGATTGTCATGATTCAAAAGTGCGACTTCCTAAGCATCACATTCGGTGTTAGGAAGCTTATGTAATATTCCTTCGCTCTGTCGCGAACTGTTCAAAAATTTGAAGAACAAAAAAACGTCTTTTTTTCTTTTTTTGTGATTTCATATGAAATTAACTAACTGGCAACCATAATTTTAAGCCACGAGATGAGTAAGTGCCGTTACCCTGACGAGTAGTTTATTTAGTGGCACTAGGCTTGCGCACACCACCTCGGAGCACGTGGAGCGAAAGCTCGTGCTGCACAACCCAGGGACTCTGGGTTCAATCTCTACCCCTGTCCGTTTCGATCTCGATGAGCATTGTACCGACGTGCGGTCGTGTGTCACTGCTGCGTGGTGCACGTTAAAAGACCCCAGGTTAGCGGTTGTACTGCACTGGCTAAACTGCTCATCGAAACCTGGGACACCAGACACACGTTGATGCAGACTAAGTTCTAGACTGTATAAACATACACACACGCCAATTTTTTTCACCACGTAGGAGGTAGGATAGTTTGCAATACAATGCTTGTTAACATTTGTTTCAATTTGCCGAAGACCTTCACAGCAGTTAGTCCATTTCAATAAGTAACGATGGCAAAGTGTACTATAGTAATGTACTCTCCACATCTCGCCTTGACGATGAACTCTCATTCGCAGAATTGTGTTTGATGAGGAATGCAGTGGACGCTAGCTCCATCCTACAATCACCGAACGCCGTATCCTCCGTTGCTACGTCTTCGTTTTGTAACGTACCTTTATTTTTTTCCTCTCTTGTTTTCGAAGCTTTCGCAGCTGACAAAGCCTTCTCGAAGCGTCTCAGAGTCCTCGCTTCTGCCCAACGAGGTAGAGGGGCTTAGAGCGAAAAAGTTGTATCCCGTTCGCCAGGAAAAAGGGATTTCCACTTGGCCGCCACCATGTCGTACAATTTTGACCACTAGGGACGTGACCGTGCCAAATCGTGAGACTTTTACACAAAGCTGTGCCGAGATTTGTATGGCAATCACTGTAGAAAAATATATTAAACTAATTTTTCAAAGCTGTTAGCCCCAGAGATCACTGTCAAGCTCCGATAAAAACCAAAAGTACAGCACCGCGGCTGACGGCATCTAGCGAAGCTGCCAAGTGATTGTCGTAAAAGCACGTTTTGGACTTAAAACGAAGGAAACATAACTCATCTCGTCGGTTTTGTTCTTAAAGATCAATAAGCAATTATTTGTGCGCGGTATATCGTTAAAATCTAGACGCAAAACTCTTAGGTCACGTGTCTACTGGTAAAATGTGCAACATGGCGGCGGCCAATCGGGGGTCTCTTTCAGCTGCCAGTTTATCGTCCTAAGGCTCTCTTTACCTCGTTGCCTCTAGCCCTTCAGCTTTCCTTCTTTTTTTTTTCTTTTGTACCTGCGTTGTGGGCGACCGAGCTCGCGGCGTAGGTCTTGGAAGCCACCCATCTCTCTTCGATCGAGGCTTGACGTGGCACGCTTCACTTTTCGAGGCTAAACCAAAGTTAGCTTCAGTAAGAATGAAATTGTGCATAAAAAATAAGAGTAGTCTGTGTTTTAACGACCTTCGTCAAATTAGCCGTGCTGTAAATGCTGGCGGAAATGTCCTTGATCTGTGTGTGACAAACGTCAGAGAGGCTTCGGTGGGCTCTGCCCCAGTCGTTCCTGTTGACAAGAGCCTTTTTCACTAGTGACTTCTTTTCGTTCATTATCAGCTCAAATGGACACACTCTGGTGTTCGACTACGCTCGTGGTGACTATTTCGATTCATACACGCACCTGAACGATATCGACTGGGATATTATTTATAGAAGTGCTGATGTTGAGAGTGTTGTTTCTTAGATCGCAGATATTGTAAAATCCGAGATGGAGCGCTTTATACCGACAAAACGTAGTATCCGAAGTAGCCTTCCTTTGTGGTTCTGACGTGATCTCCAGCGGGGGCAGACATTGAAATCCAGTTATTACAAACAATCTAAGTCAACTGGCTTGAATAAGTTGCACTCCTTGTTCAAAGAGTACCGTTCTAAATTGAAGCGATGCATTGAAAGAGATAAACTAAAATTCCACGCCTCCACTGAGCTTGGCCTTAAAGGGTTACGGAAACAAAATGACGTGCCCTCCAGCTTCAAATTCGGCCAGCGAGACGCGCAAGGCGTATCGCGCTCGTGACGCCAAGGACCTTTGCTCGACCGAGGGTACTGTAGTTGTCAGCATTGCAGCGTGCTGGCATCAACGCGTGACAACCTTGCCAAGTCGCAATATCCGAGGACTGTACGCCCGATGGCCTATACACAGTTTGCCTCTCACGTCATTCGCGGCCATGCTGGTATTTTTTTGCGCTATGAGAGTTTAGTTCATCGTGTCAGTTTCAGACTGCAGAAGCAGGAGCTCGTGGGAACCAGCAAGCATTTACTGGGTGGCACATCATTCGAAGGATTGGGGGCAGGGGGGCGATGGTTTTATGATTGGCCTGGCAGTTGTCCCCGCAACCTCAAATCAAGCACCTACATATCGTCTGCCAAAAACGGCAATCTTGATAGTGTGAAATGCACTTTGGGAAAGCGGTGCATTCTACACCACTTCGCGAATCCACTCAAGCCTGAGTTCTCTGTACATTTGCCTTGTACACCGTAAGTGGCGCTGGGGCTTGAGGGATTCGACGTAATAACTACATCGACCTCCCAACTACCAGGTAGCATCGATTAAATCGTTTTATTCGTTCTAAAAATAGTTTTTGTGCGTTTACGAGCGGAATACTGGTGTTTCCGAGGCGCTTATACACAATGTAGTTTCTGAAAAAACGAGGAAATAAAAGCTAGAATTTTGTTTCCGTACGCCTTTAAGCGTTGTCCCGAGAGACTGGGAATATGGTAAATGCACTAGGCCATGCAATAAATCTGAGGGTATAAATTTGAAGACTCAGACATTTCGCGTCTCTCTTTGAGTGTCGGTAATTTATTTGCTGAACATTTATCATCTGTTATTAACACCAGTGTCTCCCTGGCTATCATCACATCCCCGTGTCTGGACAATTCCCACCGTATGTCGATTCCCGTATTGATGATTGATGATAAAGTCTCATCCATAACAAAATTTGCAGCGAAAATTCATGTGGCGATGATGGGATCGCCGTCCTTTATTGTGAAATGCTGTTCCGATATCTTGGCTCGTGTACTGCAACACAGTTTTAACTTGTCCTTAAAAACAAGTAGGTTTCCTTCGGCATGAAAATTGCTGTCATTGTGCCAGTGCACAAATCTGAAAGCTTCATTCTTGTCGATAACTACAGACCTATAGCATTGATTTCTGATTTTTCCAAGAATACTTAAAAAGAAATTAAAAGGCATACTTGGCTTTTTGAGAAACTCTTTCGTAATGAGGCATTTTTCGGCAAGTCTTTAGGACACTTTAAAATAAAACGCTAAACCTAAGATTTTTTGTGCTGAGTATACCGTTCCTAGTACATTTTTAAAGAAAATATATAGCCTTATACTACTGTAAATGTATTTTTCATTACGCCCGAAATTTCCCAAAAAATAAAACTGCAAAAAAACATGACTTTTGTGCTTCAAATAAAAAAAAACATCCTCGGTTTTCTTTTAACTTTATTCGGTGGATTCTTCACAAAGGATAGTTTTGTATCTGCAAATACATGTCGCATTGTATTGTTTCAAATAAAAAAACATATGTGTAACCAGGTTTGTTTGTTTGTCGTTTTTTTTTTTTCTGGGGGGGGGGGAGGTTCTTTTTATACCTGCTCATATTGACACCATGGCAGCATGACGCACTATGAACAGAGAGGTGTTTTACGCAGACACCTGCCGTCTATTGGGTGTAATCCACGTATTGAAATTAAACATCTGAAGGAGCCGGCTGGTACAATACGACACCAGAGTTGGGGAGTCGACACACGAGTCCGGAGCAACCGCCAGTCAGAAATCTTTGGCGCGGTCGCCAACCAGCCAAGGAGTTCAACACGCTTCTTTATATTTTGGGCGATTCATTTGTAACCGAACCAGTTAACACTTCTTTGCATTTAATCAAAACAATATTGGTCAATCTTAAAATTAACACATAAGCTCTTTCATCATCGGTGTGGCTGTTACTGCCTATCAAAATTAGCTTTGCGGCGCGTTCGGTATTTAGGGCGTTTTATTCGGTTGATTATATAATCACTGTGCTACCTTTCCACTGCAGTACTTCAATGTTTGCAGTTTACTGACAAAATAGTTTGATTGTGTTCTCTAGGCATCACTAGGAACGTGTAACATTACGGAAGCTTCTGCTCTGCCCGATGCCAGACGTTGCGAGGGTAAAACAATAATAAATTGTGTTACAAAAAAAAAAAAAAAGCAGTGAAGGGAAGCTAGGTTGCATTAGTACTCAAAATCGGAATTTCTTCTTCACCGTGTGTGCGTGGGCGCTACTTAATTTGTTGCTATAAAAGGCCCTGCGGCATCTTTCGCGAAGCCTCCTCCACCATCAAAAAATAATCTGGGGCTTCTCGCGGAGGCAAGAGAATGTGGGTTAAAAATGGGTATGGGCGGTTACAAGAATTATAAGAATGGAAGAAGGACACTCATTGAAAAAACCTGCACTTGTTCAATTGGTATAAATACGCTCTTGATGAGAAACAGTGAGCGTCGCCACTGAATGCCTCAAGCGATACAGTGAAACACGTTCAGACTTCTTTCCCCTCAGCGTCTGCACTGCGTACAACATTCAAGGAGTGCTCAAGACCCGATTTTTTATATTTTCACATTTGAAACGACTGCATTCCAGGCACCTTCTGGGCATTTATCCAGTTTCTTTTATTTTAATATTTAAATACGTCAACCGTGTTCTTCCTAACGTTCACCAGGCAGAAATGTTTCATTTTGCCTGTTAATGCCACAAAAACACATGCGCCATATATGGCATCAGTGGCGGGCGACCGGAAATTGTGCAGGATTGCCTGATGTTCCACAAGCCAACATACTCCATCGCATACATTCTTGTGGTGCCTTGTTGCCAAAAATGTTCTCTCCGTCGTCTGGAGTCCACTTTACTGTACTTGCAGGCAAATTGTGTCCCGTTGAATGAATCTTAGACTGCTGAATGTTCAACGTGTCATGAGCTGCCCTTTCATAAGTCGTAGGCGTCGCCTTAGGAGCCGTTTGCCGAAACTCTCGTTGTGCTCTGGAGTCGACAGAACTGGAGCGACGTTTCTGGTCCACTCACAGACAAGACGCTTGGCAGCCGGAAAGCGACGCTAAAGGATTTAGATAATCGAAATATGTAGAAGGAATAAATTGCAAAACGAGAGACAATATCCAGGGTGAACAGCCGGAGGGAGAAAAAAAAGTTGGAGGGAGATACCGCAAAAAGTCCTAGTGGCCAGAAATTAGTTTACTGTTTAAGCCATTGGGAAGTCAGTGCGAAGATTAAAGATCAAGCGGTTTTCTTCTTTTTTATGAGTGCGGGAACGGAGGAAGCCAGATTTAATTACGCAGACTTGCATGTCAAGTTCGTTGTGCCCGTTAAGGTAAATGTGTTCGGAAATATGTGTGGAGAGGTAAAAATATATTTTGTTGGCAAGCCTGAGAGTCCGTAAGCCGGCGATCTTCACGGAAGCTCACGGAAGCTCGCGCTGCAGATCCGAGGGATACAGGGTTTGATCCCTAAACCCTGCTCGTTTAGATCTGGATTCTAATCGTACCAGCACGCGCTCGTGTAATCGCTACTGCATGATTCACGTTAAAGACCCCAGGCTAGCACTCGAACTTCTTTCGCAAAATTTCTCATCTACAGCTGAAATCTTGGAGCCACTCAGAGGCAGAATAACATTTCACTGTCTAAACGTCCTCAAAACAAATTGATCTTTTTTTTTTTTTTTTTTTTTTTTTTTTTTAGGATGCGATTATCTGGAATTTTGTGTTTAAAATTAAGGGGAGAAGAGACTTGCCTTCACGCAAGACATCTGGGGGCGGTGAAGGCTGTTCTACGGGGGACAGCGTAGGGGATCTAGGGACGGCGTAGGAAAGACGGCTTTTTGCTGGGAGAGGTTTTTTACAAGATCGGCCGTCCCTTGCAATCCCTAGAGAAATTAATCAAACTATTTGGTCAGCAAATTACTTACCTTAAAGTATTACTGTAACGAGTAAAGTAACTACGTATAACCATTACTGTTTTGAAAATGTACGACTACGTTACAACGTTACTGAAGAAAGTAACTCGTTAACAGTAACGCCGTTACTCGTAACGCGTTAGCGCCAGCACTGCTTTTGTATAATATATGAGCAGTGTGACCCCGGCTTTGTGCTCCCGCCACAGGCATGACACGTGTGGTCTGTCACTCGGCTTTGACCAACAGCTTTGTTTTCGGTACCCAGTCTTGTCACAATTCCAACAAGTCGGCGCTTTGTTCGCTTGTGGATGACCGCGGCAAGTTTTTTCCTTATATCCATTCTTGTTGCAAAGAAAACAACGCAACGCATTTCGGCTTCCCATACTTGTCGCTTTGCCCTGCACTGGCGCTCTAAAATTTCGAGGGGGCTTGTTATTTTTTACCGGTAACCTTCCTTGGGGGGGGGGGGGGGGGGGGGGGGGGGGGTGTAGCGGAACCGTTGCAGTAGCGGAAGCTTCACTCGTGTATAATCTAGTGCGGCCGTTGGCGACAGCCGTCCCACCACCTTCAGCGTTTCTCCAGTCCGACACAAACTCAGAGTCGTCGTCCATATTTGGTGTGGCCATCCCAGTCCCGTCGCTGTACGCCCAAAACGTAACAAGTACGCGTCCAAACTGTCTGTTTTCCCTTGAATTGCGGGATCATCTTTTAGGGACTAACACCCTGTGTCTGTCCTCTGGTATCTCTTTGTTGCCCTCGCGACTTCTTTCCTGACCTACAGCCCTGCTTTCCTGTACAACTAATTTCAGCTGCAGTACTTCTCGCTCCTTATCTAATCTTATACACTCCGCCTAACGCTCGATCCTTGAAGCTTCGCTCTCTAGCGTTCTTTCCTTCTTGGCTGTATTTATTTCTTCATCCATACAGTTCTTCAGTTCGGTCACTGGGAGGCCCAGCTTTTTCTGACCGCAATACGTTTATCGGTTTACATTCTGTATTCCACGAGTCTACTGATCCGTGCGCGTCTCGGCCGACGTGATCAGGTGTTATAATGTAAAAAGGGATTTTGGCAGGTTCGCCAATTCTCACGTTCGACCGGGATCGTGCGTGAAATCAAGAGTGGTGAGGCCAAAACAAATAATATATATTTACAAAATAAAAAAAGGCTAAACGGAAGGTTCAGAAAAATCAAAATGAATTCAAAACATTAAATACATTTTCAGGTAGACAGTCCTGACCCATGTTTCTGTGGAGTTGGAGTACGTGATTACCCGCGGACTTCCCTTGGAACCTGGGATCGGCAAGTCTTGTTCCAGATCAATTTGCCCGGGATAGTCTTCAGGGACAAGACAGGAGCTTGCCGGGCGCTGGGGCGGGGCCCGATTCCGGTATACTTGCTTCGTGACGGAGCCGAAGACCAAACAGCGTAGTCCAGAAAAAAGCCTCTCGCACGAACTCTCACCTCGGATATCGCTCTTTTTTGTACTTCTTTTTTAACTTTTTACAGTGAGTATCGCACCCTGAAACAAGCATTGCTTCAGACAAATTATATTCAGCAAAGTCCGCTCGCACCAAAACTTACAATTTGGTGTGCCTGCAAATACTTAGTAAGCGGCTTTTGCCAAGACCGTCGCTCATGGTTAGTAGCTTCAAGTTCAACAGCCCAGTGTGGCAGTAAGGTGAAGATGTCATTTACTATGTGACCTGACTGGAGAAGCTGTCCGAACATTTTGAGCGTCGCAAGTTTCTCAGTGATCATGCAAAAAAGAATTGCTGTGGGAGCAGTGACACTGAAGTCTCAACTTGCCTGCCCTGATATTGCCACGCGCGACTCCGGCCAAGCGCGCCCATTGCCGAATGGTTATCGTTCTTGGCTCCCCCGTAGGTTCGACGCCTGGTAACGGACGCAACAATTTCGTGTCCCGCTCTTGCGCTCGAATCTACTGCTACGACGACTTCGACGCTCGCGACTCACTGCTATTACGTTCTGCTGCCTTTTTTTTTTTCCTCTGCAGAAGTTTACTCCATTAAACACCTAGTTTCGTTCGTTATTTACCGCCTCATCAATTGTCATTCGTGACATTTTGGTGGAGGTGCGAGGTAACTCAGCCCATGAAGCGTACCCCTCCGAGGCGTCGCAGCGCAAGCCCAGTCCCCGGCTGAAGAAGACTGTCGGTGGAGACTACCGAAGACCCGAGGAATCCTCCGCACCGAGGACCAACCCGCGGAATTCGAACTTCTGCCGGACAGGCAGAAGAAGAGGACACCAACCATTACCACCCCATATGTCGTCGTCCTACCCGTCGATGCACATGCGCCCGCGTCCTTCTATGGGGAGCATTATGAAGACGCCGAGGACTGGTGACAGCAATACGAGCAAGTGGCTCAGCACAACCAATGAATGGGCGAACAGCGCCTGCGGAATGTTTACTTCGCGCTGGAAGGAACAGCCAGGCACAGGTCTGAGAATCACGAGATCTCCTCGACCTCGTGGACCGCCCGCAAGGATGCACTGAAACGGACATTCGCCAGCCAATATCGACGGGAGGGGGCCGAAGTCTTTCTTGAAAGGAGGTTCTGTACCTTATGCTAGCGGGAGCAGCGTGCGCGCGAAGAGACCAAATGAGCCCATGCTCAAAAATAAAGAAGTTGTTTTTGTTGCTGGCACTGATCGTGAACACACTACATTTACATGGTGTCAGAAGCCCAAAGGTTAAATCTCACGGCATCATGACAGATCTTCGACCTCCAGAACCGCTGCAACTTGGCGACAACGCGGCGGAGTCCTGGCAAAGGTTCGAGCAGCGCGTGGAGCGGGCTGTACTCGTTTAGCGTTCTTCCTCCAATATTTCCAAGGTCTAACGGTCTGGCTGAAAAATGTTTACAAGTTGTCAAGTGTCTACTACGCAAAACGGAGTGTGCCAAATAAGACTTTTGGTTGGGCCTCCTCAACTACCGGGCAGCTCCCCTTGAAGATGGCCACTCACCCGCAGAACTACCGATGGGCCGAGAACTACCAACCCTACTTCCCGACTTCGCCGCGTCTCCCGCATCTCCGGTCAGAAAACACGTAGAGAACGAGACGAAAGGAAGACAGCTAGCTCCTCTTCAGCAGGGAGAGATCGTGCGAATCCTTAACAACGGGCGATGGGAGTATAAATCACAAGCGCAAGGCTTGGTGGCCCCAAGGTCATACACGGTGCTTACCGTGTATGACTTTGGGCTGCATCTTTCGAAGATGCAGCCCAAGCTGCTGCATCCTTCGAAGGTGCTGCCGTAACCGACAGCATCTTCGAAAGACACCGGAAGGATTCTTCATCTCGATCAACGACAGCGACACAGAGGACGACAACGACGATCGCTTGCCAGCATTAAGAGATGGATCACAGCCCCCCTCACCACCAGAGCCTCCTCGAAACCGGGCGTCGCCTCACCCACCAACGTTACCCGTCCTTGAGGAGACGTCAGCGGGAGCAGGAACTCAGTCCAAGAAACCTAGAAGGCTACCACAATGCCTGGGTTGCATAAAAGGCTTCCAACTGGCAGAACTAATCTAAACGAGTACAGCCCGCTCTACGCGCTGCTCGTGGTTGTTGTGTATAACTTTGTTCCTTCAAAGAAAGGGGGATGTACCATATGCTAGCGGGAGAAACACTACGTACACGCAAGAAGACCAAAAGAGCGCGTGCTCAATAATAAAAAAAAAGGTTTTCTTGTTACTGGCACTGATCGTGAACACACTACATTTACAGGTTCCAGGGCTCCAATGAGACCATCACTGGTTACGTCAAGGATGTCGTGCGCCTGATCGTTCAATCCGACCCTCAAACCATCGACGAAAATAAGCTGCGGATTTTCGTGCAAGGTGTAAAGGATTATACCTTCTGTGGTTTGGTTCGCGAACCCCATCCAGAGTCGAAGAATTTGTCACGGAGACCACGAACATGGAACGTGGCCTCCTTGCAAGAGCTAGCCAATACCATCGGCATTCGAGCGTCGCTGCTTCTTTGCCACCGGGGTACGACACCAGACCTAGCATATCCGGCATCCGTGACATCATCCGTGATGTCGTACAGGAAGAGCTGAATAACCTACTGCCCGCTGCCACACGTCTGGCCTCTCTCTCAGTCACCGAAGTAGTGGAAAGAGAAGTCCAGCGAGCCATCCAACCAAAGGCTCTCGTTACCGTGGCCCCACCCGAAGAGACAGCGGTAACATATGGCCGCAGTAGGCCCACATGCGTCGTCTGCTGCCCTTCTATAGTAGGCAAAACTTTGACGAGAAACCCCATCTCCGCACTACCCCCAACGCCAGAAAGATCGAGTGTACGTGCGTCATGAATCAGTTGCGCAAAGAAAGTCTGACTTCAGGCGAACGGCTGACCGACGACTTGTGTGCTTCCGTTGCGGCGAAGCTGGCCACGTATATGGACGATGCCCTACCCCGAACTCTGTCTTCGAGAGTTAGCGGCAAATGCCCCGTTTTCGAGGTACGGTGAACGACTGAGAGACATCAAGGAGTTCCTGCGGCAGCCACCATCTTCTGGGCTAACTCATCTCCGAGGATCTCGCTCTTCATCCCCGGCGCGGTCTCGTGTCGCCTTTTCGTTGGTACTGCCGAAAACGTCCGTGTCCTCTGCGTCGCCAAGAAAACTGAGTGCGGCAATGGCCGGAGGTAACGTTGCCGAAGACGACCGAAGTAAAGAGCCTCCAAGAACGCCGGAGCGCTCCAACTCTCCCAACGCCACGCATCGCAAAGACGCTCCGCCGAAAACGTCCGTGTCCTCTGCGTCGCCAAGAAAACTGAGTGCGGCAATGCCCGGAGGTAACGTTGCCGAAGACGACCGAAGTAAAGAGCCTCCAAGAACGCCGGAGCGCTCCAACTCTCCCAACGCCACGCATCGCAAAGACGCTCCGCCGAAAACGTCCGTGTCCTCTGCGTCGCCAAGAAAACTGAGTGCGGCAATGCCCGGAGGTAACGTTGCCGAAGACGACCGAAGTAAAGAGCCTCCAAGAACGCCGGAGCGCTCCAACTCTCCCAACGCCACGCATCGCAAAGACGCTCCGCCGAAAACGTCCGTGTCCTCTGCGTCGCCAAGAAAACTGAGTGCGGCAATGCCCGGAGGTAACGTTGCCGAAGACGACCGAAGTAAAGAGCCTCCAAGAACGCCGGAGCGCTCCAACTCTCCCAACGCCACGCATCGCAAAGACGCTCCGCCGAAAACGTCCGTGTTCTCTGCGTCGCCAAGAAAACTGAGTGCGGCAATGCCCGGAGGTAACGTTGCCGAAGACGACCGAAGTAAAGAGCCTCCAAGAACGCCGGAGCGCTCCAACTCTCCCAACGCCACGCATCGCAAAGACGCTCCGCCGAAAACGTCCGTGTCCTCTGCGTCGCCAAGAAAACTGAGTGCGGCAATGCCCGGAGGTAACGTTGCCGAAGACGACCGAAGTAAAGAGCCTCCAAGAACGCCGGAGCGCTCCAACTCTCCCAACGCCACGCATCGCAAAGACGCTCCGCCGAAAACGTTCGTGTCCTCTGCGTCGCCAAGAAAACTGAGTGCGGCAATGCCCGGAGGTAACGTTGCCGAAGACGACCGAAGTAAAGAGCCTCCAAGAACGCCGGAGCGCTCCAACTCTCCCAACGCCACGCATCGCAAAGACGCTCCGCCGAAAACGTCCGTGTCCTCTGCGTCGCCAAGAAAACTGAGTGCGGCAATGCCCGGAGGTAACGTTGCCGAAGACGACCGAAGTAAAGAGCCTCCAAGAACGCCGGAGCGCTCCAACTCTCCCAACGCCACGCATCGCAGCGACGCTCCTACAACGATGCCCAACAACCTAAACGTTATTATTGACGGCCACGACAGAATGGCACTTGTGGGCACCGGGCAGACTACTCAGTCTTGAGTTCGAGTCTTTGTCGCCGCAGGCGAAAAGTGACGACGCCGTGGTATGCACCTCAAATACAAACCGCCGGAGGGCACCTCATCACACTAGTCAGGAGATGCATTGCCCCCGTCGAGATCTACGGTGAGATGTGCCTTGGGAAGTTCGTTGCTCTGCAAGACTATCCGAGGAACATCATCCTCGGAATGGAGTTCCTTTGCTGGTATGCCGCCGTCATCCACCTCGGGGCAAAGCAGTTGACGCTGCGAAAACCTCTTCTGCCGCCGGTGGAGCCCAACACGACGTTAACCGCGATCCGAGTTAATGCAGACCATGTGAACCTGCCGCCGTGGCTGAGTATTTCTGTAACCGTCATAACCGACCTTGCTATGTGCGATAAAGCTCTTCTGGAAAGCACCGTCCAACTGCTCTTTAAAAAAAAATTGGTGTCGCACGAGGCGTAACAGATTTCCAAGAAGGACGTACAACTGTTCACGTGACGAATTTTCGAGAGGATCCGCAGCACCTAATGAAGGGTACCACCGTGGGTCTCGTCGAGGAGCTTCAACCGCAAGCCGTGGTCGCCGCAGTCTCTCAGGAAACCTCGTGATAACATCAAAAGAGCACGTCGCCGCCGCAGGTCGACGTCGACTTCAAGGTCCCTGCTCTAAAGCGCCGGCAAGTGGTTGATGGTTCACCTCCTTGCTGAATACAGTGGCTTTCTTGCCACATCGCCGAAAGTTCGTCAAACACAAGGAGAAAAACATTGCATTGTTACCGATGACGACATGCTCCCAGTCCACTAGTCACCGTACCGTGTCTTTTTGAAAGAGAGAAAAGTAATCCATGAACGATAACCTGTCTGCCATGGGCGCGCTTGCTCGCAGACACGCGTGGCAATATCAAGTTTACACTCATGTCTGCAGTAACATTGGCCCTTTCCACAAAACACGACCGGTCCCAGTTACTTAGAGGCGTGGCATCTGTATCCGCAATATTATCAATGTAGAAGGACGAAATAGAATGGAAGCATTAAAGATGACTCACTTCAGGGTTTAAAATTTCTTCTTCGTTGGCGAAGTTGTACAGCACATAAATGAGTGCACTATGTTTTGTTTTCTCGTAGACCATAAGCAAATAAAGATTTTTTGATGACGCAGGTAGCTTGATGAGGGGCAGAACCACGGTTCAATGAGGCACGAGGTATTCCATTTAACACGCCCGACAGGGTGTCAAAATTGTAGACATTGCAAAAACGCGGCATCCGAGAATCTCTAAAGGGGTCCAACTTGGCGGTGCCGATCGTCTTAGTCCTGAAGAAAGGTATTCCTGTAGACGTTTAACTATCCAATTTCGAGCATTTTCCCTGGAGAACAAATTTTAATATCTTTAGTCACGTTTCTGTTCTGCCCGCCTAGCGTTCTTTCAAGCGCTCTGTTACCGCGAGTGAAGAGACTCTTGCAGACGTCTATATGCGCCTGTGCATTGTGCATCGTGGGACGCCAGGACGCCGCTTCAAGTGAATTGATAGATCGCGTCACACGAACGCTAGCGGAGGCCACAACGTCTCATTTGTTTTCGCGTCTTGGGGACGCTACCGTGCCCCTGAACAAGAGAAACACACCTATTCGCAAACACTGAGACTATTAAGTGACTCACCCCACTGTCCTAAACTAGAACACAATTCCAAGATTCAAAGTTCTGGGCAAAGCTGAGTGCAAGTGGGGGGCGGGGGGGGGGGGGGGGGGGCGCATTCGAGGTGATTGAACGATATCTGGAAGACGCATATCATCAATTGGTTAACGATTCAGCGTCACAAAGTAGACTGATGAGTCAAGAGAAGACGAAAAACTTCTTTCTTTGAGCTGTTTACGCAGTTATAGCGCGTTTGTACTTGAGAAATGACGCGGGATAACTTTAAGAACTTGTACCGTCACGCGTTCCGTCAAGCATACGTTTGTTTTCGGCGCCGCGTGTAATGATAATGCAATAAAAGTTTACAAATGACTCCATTTGCGACGCTTCCGTGCATTACGGAGTCGAGTAATCCCCCTCCTTGGAATAATTTATTATCACTTCAATCAGCATTTTTGAGTTCGACATTTTTATGGGCACAAGCAGGTCCACAGGTCTCACGAATACAAGATCAACGCACTGCGGATGGCAAAATGTCCGTGGCCGAAAATTCGCCACTTGCTCTCCCAAAGAAGGCGGCCACTGCAGCAAGGCGCAGCCAGCAAGTAACAACGATGTACTCTAGGTTGAACGCATCGGTCTACAAGAACAGCGCTCAGTGAGGAAGTAAGGGACAGCGTGAGGCGCCGTCTGACCAGGGTGATGAAAACCGGAGACCCCCTCCTCTACCCTCCATCCATCTTCACGGCCACGAAGAACCTCCAGGTCAAGAAGTGGCAAGATTGCACCCTTCACCTGGCGGAAACTTTAAAAGTAACTGCGAAAAACATATATAGGGTTTATTTATTCTCCGAACGCTCACTCTCCTCACAGATGGATCGCTAGCGTTCCGGGCAAGATACCAAAGTTTATCAGCTTCCCAATATCCGACTCAAAATGTATTAACCGCTTATGAATATTTCCAACAGGAGAGTTGAGGCCAATGAAGCCACATAGTATGAGCTACCAAAAACGGCGTCCATTTTCCATCGAAAGTTTCTGAAAATCGTGTATAACTTTTGAATAAGATAGCAGTTAGTTCCAAACGTTTGGCATTTTGCACGAATATCTACGGCTAAATTTGGCGGAAGTAGGCGTTCGACGATGGGTAGGATGTTTTTTTTTTCTGTAAAAACACAAAATACAGTAATATTTAATTTTTGGTTGGGACACATTGTACATGCACGTTTTTTTTACTCTGATGCTGACCTATATGCTTGTAATCGCGCATGAAACTTTCTTATCATATGAAGATAATGCAATTAATGCAAAGGTGCAAGCGAGTTGAACAAGATTGGCGATAATAATCCCTGGAAAAAGGGAACACTGGGGACAGAACGAAACCGAAATCTCCAAACACAACTTGGTGACCGGTGCGCGACCTAAAAAAATCCGCCGATTCCTGGTATCGCTAGAGGGACCTCCATTTCCAATAGAGCGCTCTACCAACTGAGCTGACTAGGAGTTCGCTCAGTTCCGAGAGCGCTCCACTGGAAATGGAGTGCAGTTGGTGAACTGAATGCAAGGGTGCGACCGAGCTGGTAAATAATATGCGTGAAAAAAACTCTGAGACTGCGGGTAAAAATGACACTTACACTATAAGGTACCAAAGATACCTTTTAGTGAATCTGTCTTTTTTACCCGCAGTCTCGTGGCTTTTCCATGAGAAGTTGAGTTGGTTTCGTACAGTCCCGATGGCCACGTGGTCTCCGTAGCCAGAGTTGCTGCTCGCACCGCATTTCCATCTTTTTGCCTAAACTGATCAAATACCATTGATTGGTATTGAAAATGCGCTGCTGAAGTAAACTTTGAGAAGATCCTGAGAACACACGAGACACAATCGAAGAAAGCGTTTATCGAGTTAGGTTCGTCTGGGATTTATCTTCACGGGTCCGGTTTTTCCGTAGTGGTGCACTCGGATCTCTTGCGCGAAATACTACGAATGTTTCCCTTTGTCTACAATATTCGGACAGCAACATACGTTACTCATGGTCGCCTGACGGCAGCATTCGAGGAGCGTTGCGAGCCGAGAAACGGCTCTGGCTGGATGCAGAGCGACGCCCCACTTTCGTTCTCAGCTGCTCCGAATTCTCCCCCATCTGCCGGGCGCTTCCGGAGGAAGGATTACAGCTTCCTCTCCGCCTTCGTAAAGGAACCAGCGCAGAACGTGTGCCCAGGGTCCTCCCTTCCTCCCCAAGCAAAAAAAGGAAAAGCCGAGAAGAAGAGGCGCTAATGGATTTCAGAGCCGGAACATTTGCTCGCTATCGTTCGCGTCGTACACAGCATTTCCGAGAAGGTTCCTGCTCCCGTACCTAAGATAAATATTGGAGTACAAATAAAAAGGGAATTGGTAGAAACCTCTTTATTCTTTATAAAAGATTTTTTTTTTTTTTTTTTTGTAGTGGCGTGTTTTTTGCTTAATCCTTTCGAAAATTCTTGGGGGCTGCGAGCAGAACTAAATTTCCGGTGAGAGACCGTCGAGTTTAAGAAAAAAGCGGGAGATCGAAAATGTTTTTGTGGCTTGATATTGAGGCTGCTATAGTTCCGTCGGAAAAGAAACTCTAAAAGAAAGCTGTTATTTGTTCGTTTTCTTCTTTTTTTTTTCTTGCTGAGCTGTCATTGCATTCGTATGCCGCTTCGATTCGAACACGGACAACGGATACACGTTTTATAACTACGAGCAACAAAAGTCAGTTTTAAGGAATTGTTCTGCATCCCCGATCGGTCGTGGCGCGTCCCGATACGATCGCCAAACGACACGCTGGAAATGTGTCATCCAGTCGATAACGAAATTGAGAGTCCGTTAGCAGAAACATGACGAAGAGGCTAGAAATATGAAAACGAATCGCCTTTGGATATTTGAGGAGCCTCGCATAAAGGTATTTTTGCGGAAAATCATAACAAACTAGATTAAAGGAAGGTCCAAGCCTACATCATCTTAAGGTAATATAACTCCATAAATAGCACGCAACGTATCTGTAGTGGTAGCCCAAAACTCTGAAGTGTCGAAGTTCTCTTATGAATGAGGTCGTCCTTCTTTTCTGTCTGTGTGGACGGCGATAAGTTGTTGTTCCCCCGCGAATAAACTCAGCTGCGTTTACGATTTTTTGTCGTCCTGTCCGCTGTTGTTTCTACTTGTCTCGGGGTTTAGATTATAATGTTTCCAAACCAGCTCGCCTGCATAATTTCAATTTTTGGAATTCCCCAAGTTCTCGGGTAAACATTTCTTGCTCTTGCTGTATTTTATTTCCTTAATTGACTTCTTTTTTTTTTTTTTTTTCGTAATGCACAAACACGTATTATAGCGCTAAAGCACCCTCTGAGGTTTTTTTTTAATTTTTTTTTTGTGTTTCCTTAGCGTTTGCATTAGTGCCTTAATCTCTGTAATTCCAACATGGTTTAAACATGACCGTCAGTCACCACACTCCACACTCATTCAAATTCCTCCGTTGTGCTGAGTGACGGTCTTGCTGATACTTGATGGAATCACCCCGGAAGCAATCCCCTTTGGGGAGGCATTCGAAACGCTTGCGCCAAGTAATAATAACCGCCTAAATATGTAAGCGATAATGTGAAGAGTTAACCAGAGTCCGTACGTACATTATTTGTACATTAAAATAATTTTATATCTCCTTTGTGTTTAAACCGCTTCATTGGAATTTCAAGAACCAAAAAGCAGACAGCGTATATTGGCAATTATTTTTAATATCCCTAATAAAGTTCATACTGAAAGTTTAATCTTAGAGTATAAAATACTGAAAATAATTAACTATTAGGAACATAGATTTTGTATCATCTTTGACATTAACATTAGTATCAACAAGAGAACAGAAACAAACGCACTTTTGATCAATATTATTTTAATAGACGATGATGATGATGATGAAGACATTATTCATTATTAGCGCAATCTCTCGGCGGCCGAGTGCACTTCCGCGCCATCTTTGAGGCTTTCAAGCCGTGCTCAACGTTCTGTGCGCTAGGTTTCATGATGCTGTTTTTGGGGTGGGTTAGTGGCGTTTGAATTGCAAAATGCATTATATTAGCGACAGTTCCGTTGCTTGCGTTCAGAATGACCGCAACGACACCACCCTTACAAAATTGTTTAATGAGATTCAATTGAACTTCTAATGAATTCATTCATTACACCGTTTTGAGTTCCGTTTGATACCTTTGTCCTTTTTTTGTGACCCTGTTGAGCCTTCCCAGAATATTGGCCACTGCGTTTCAATTAAATTTTTAGGAATTGAATTTTTATTGAATTTTGGTAGCTGCGTATGAACTTCAAAAGAATTTCAGTAGCTGCGTTTTTACTGAATTTTTATGGAATTCTAGTGGCTGTCCATGGAAGCTTTTCAACCTCGTTAAAAATTTGATTCTTTAGCTTCTTGGGAATTTGGTTTTATAAATCCTTAAAAGGCAACTCCGTTTAATTTTTGAAAGTTTTTAGATGAGCGATTACGCATTATAAATCAATAATAAAAGGCACTACGTCATTTGCTTCATGAAAATCGTGATATAAATGTTGTTAAATCTTACGTTAAACATGAGCGGAAATTGAAACCAAAACTTCGGCTCCGTCTGGCAACGTTGGCCTCGGGCCGCCAAAACCATGGCTCTCACGCGATACGAGCTACGTTACGTGATCCTCTACGCAACACCAGGCGGAATTGGAGCTGCCCGGAGGGGCACCATTGGGGCAGGCGTGTGCCATGCGCATGTGCAGTCTGCACCGCACTCTTTGCCACTTTTTGGTTTCTACGACATTCGAATACGTCCGCTCAGCTACGGCATCAGTCTGGGCACATAGTGTGAACGAAGCTCCAAGAAACAATTATCACAAACGCTGAGAGTCAGTCGACGACGGCGGTTGTTCCGTAAGTTCGGTCTAGCGTTCGAAACACTTATCTGCATACACGAAAACTTTTAAAACAGAAGAATGCCACAGAGCTCTCATCTCCCGATAAATCTAGCACAATAATAAAAGAAAAAAAAACACCTTTTATTCTGCACGTACCTTTACGGTTTTGGAGTTTTTTAATAAATAGCGAAAAAAGGCGAGGGGGGGGGGGGCACTATGCCGTTAAAATGGTATAATCAAATACATTTTAGTTGCATACTGCCAGTAAAATTGGTACATTTGCATTAAAATGGTATAATTACAGTTTTTCCAGATATACGTCTGGGAACATTTGATTCTTCTTCTTATTATTATTATGAGTGACATAAGTGCACTCGTGGTTTCTGTTTTCCGCAATGCCCCTGCAGGTATTCCTCAACTGCAAAGCGTGCAAATCTTGTTATGTCTTTTGCGAACGATAAAAACTCACATGAATCTGCAGTGGGCAGACAAATAAATGTGTGTCGAGTAAGAAAACTCAAGTGCGTCTCTCGGGAGTGAGCTGAAATTATTGACCATTGAGCCCTTTGATAAATCCTACAAATATATCTAATCAGTATGTTCAAAATATTACATATTGAAATATTAATGATAAAACAAATTTGCAAGCCTAGTGTGTAAATTAATAAGATTGAATATTAAGCCCTTAATGAATAAACTCATTTGCATTCCTAATGAGCAAATTCAAAGGTATTAATATTGAACCCTTAATGACCAAGCCCAATTGCATTCCCAGTGATTAAATTTATTAGAACATATGTTGACTTCCATACGATCCAACTCATGAGAAGTTGAATTCATCCAGAGTTTCAGTTGACTCTATAAGAACACATTAGAAGCTCAATGGACCAATCTCACCAGCCAGCTTGCTCGCGCCACCGCTGCCGGTGTGCATTGTGGGAACTGTAGTGTTTCTGCACGCGCGACAACCTCGTTGTAAGTCTACACGTGCTGTCTTGTTTACCTCCTGCGAACTACACTTATGGCGGCGTTAGGCATGCGTGAAGCGCTTAGTAAGGTCGGTCTCTTGAAACTCAATGATAGTTTTTGTAAAGGAAATGAGCAACGATGTCACGCACAGAACAAGCAATCCGAGAATTATCCTCGTGAGATAATCAGGAGCCGCAATTTTTGTTGTTGCTCTCGTTTTGATTGCTTTGAACGCTACCGATACAAATTTGTGAACACGCCTTTAACCAGCCTTTAAATTTTCGAGTGCCACATATCGATCAAATTAGGCAGAGCCCGCGGTAGATTCAGGGGGCTCTGTCATTTTGACGCTCGCTACAATTATTTCGAGATTCGCTCTAAGGACTTTAGATTTATAGGAAAAACACTGCCATTCGTAAATTTACTCGGGTGTGTTCGATATTTTCCCGTTGGTTGCGCAGCGAGTCACAGCCGTGTCTGAGGCTGCCGAAGGAGGTTGGTGCAACATACGACAGATGGAGCTCGAATCTGAGTAAGGTTTCTTGGCACCGATCGAGCGGCTCTATTTAACCGGGCATACGGGGTACTGGGCGCTCACTCATAAAAGACTATGGCTCGCAAATGCTACGCTGTTCCCGCTCAATTAGTTTTTCAGAGAAGCGCGTCTCGATCTTATATCCATTAAAGATGCACAATCATTTTGCTTGCGCCGATCGCTTATTTTTGCGTCTCATGTAGTTGTCATATATTTCCTACTTGAGGTACAAAAGCTATGCTCCATCACTGTTTTCGTCATTTGACTATAAAGCTGCCGTCAGGCTGTTTATACAAAAGACTAGCTGCAGATACTCTTTGAGGCGTGTCGCGTTGGTCTTAAAAGACTGTTTCCAAATGTATGTACGGAGATTGCTTGAGATTAATCCTGCCATCATGTATGCAGACCGTGTCCTTTGTATTATCCACGGGCAGAGTGGATTTCTAACTTTAAATTCTGTTGAAGGTTTTTTCTTCTCTCTCTCTCTCTTAATCAGCAAGTGCGTGTGCTTTCGCGTGCGTAATTTTTTCTCACGATGCTGCGGCCGTCAGCCTGCCGCTAAGGGCTCGTCGAGCCTCCACGATACGCTCTCATGTTCCCGAATTCTTTCGAAACAGCGTTGGGTTGCAGTTAGACGCGGGTTCGAAATTTGTGGCCATCCCGACCTGGGCCAATTTGCAGGCCCGACTTCCCCGGGGAGCGTCCCGAGCCCAGAGTCGACGGGAGCGGCGCGGGGAGAGTGCTTCGACTGCGGGGCCCCCCGACGCCGCGCACGGACGCCGCCGCCGCCGGAGAAAAATGAGCGGCGCCTGATCCAATATCGGCTCGGGGGAAGCGGACGGCGGAAAATTGTCACCTCGACAGCGTGGCAATCATTCAGCGAAGGCCGCCGCGGTTGCGCCACCGAGGCTTCGAGAGATGACTTCCTCGTGGCGGAACATGTGGCGCCTCCAACGCACTCGGCAATACGAAAGAACGTCCGGAGATTGTAAACGAGCAAGAACCGCCTCTGACCCCTGGGCGGGCAAAGTGGGACGCGTCCCGGTAGATGTCTTTTTCGTTTTTTCTTAGCTTGCTACAATCGTCGCAACTTGGACATGTTTCAATTCTCGCAGCTCTCGTACATTCCCGCCGTTATTACACTATATTTTACTCCCGTGTGCAAATATGTTTCTCTTTTTTTATTATAAATTGTATGAAGTTTAAGTCGGATCCTCGAAAGAAACGGGCACGCAGACATCCGTATCTCTTGTCACCGAAGTGTGATAAAAAACGATAGGCAGAGAGAGAGAGAGAGAGAGAGAGAGAAGGGGGAGAGAAGCTTATTGGAGAGGTTGAAAGGCTATTCCGCGCGGATTTGCAGGCTGGCAACTTGACCCGTGTGGGCAGCAAATGAGGCGGCTGACGGCCTGAACAGGCCTCGTCCTGCATTTCGAACGCGGCTTGGGGAAAAAGAAAAAGCAGCTGACGTTGTTCGAGAAATGGATTGCCTTCATAACGGCATCGAATTGTCTACAGCCATGCAGAGAAAGAGAAAGAGAGAGAGAGTGAGAGTGAGAAAGAACAAACAAAGAGGAGGGCGGGTAAGCGGTAGAAAACCAAAAGAAGTCTACACGAGAATCTTCTACTGATCCAGGCTATCCTGGATAAAAACAGCACGTCTTGTTCGCCGAAAATGTAAAGTAAATCCCCCCAAAAAACTGAGTTTTTTCGTTGTTTTTTTATTGCAAAAATAAATTACGTTTTCCCAAACGCTCCTTCCCCACCCAAATGTAACGCTCGTGGTCAGAACCAAGTGGGAAAGTTTCAGTGCTAAGATGTAATGAGGAAGCTGGCGGTATGTCTTTTGTAATGCGCAGTGCGTCAATTATTCCGTTCAATATAAATGCAAAAAAGTCTCGTGGTTTTGTCTGAAACTCGTGGGGAAAGTGAAATACTCCCCCTCACTTAAAGTAGGAGAGGAGCGGGCTATGTTTTGTTTTTACTGACTTCAGCGAATTTAGTCCTTGACTTGATTTTATTTTAAAAAGCAATATAAAACGACATCTTCGTTTATACAGTTTAAACGAAGTTGGTCTGATTTTAAATATTTTGGCAGGAGTGAGCCAAAACTGACTACTCTTTAGGTGGGCCGCGAGTACGCCGCGTTACTTACGGTAAATCGAAAATATCCGCCTGTACTCCAATCTCCAACCACGCACTGCAGCCATGAAATCCCCGACATGACGCTTTGTGATTTCATAATTCAGATTTCGCAAAGTACGTCTTGGAATTACCCGCTTCATCTAAAGGCGATTTATAAATCTCGCGTTTTAACGTACGAATATTGGGTGTCAGAAGCCCCGTTAAGATTACCGATATTTTTTTCTTAGACGAGTGATTTCGCCATGAACCAGAAATAAACAGCAGCATCAGTGTACGACACGCACTGGCCGACTACGCGCCCAAGCGGAGTAAACTCTGATAGGGGTCGGTAGGGTTCTTGGTGTTGCACGACGGTACACAAGAGCCGGAAGGTCGACGTCCCTGGCTCACGACGCTCTAGGAAGGAATCGGAAAGCCGCTCACACATCATACAAGCAGTGCTCGTTGCAGACAAAATTATCTCCGGAAAAGCCCGAAGGCTGTTCGCTTCATGCAGATCTTCGGACTAGTGCTGAGAAGACGGCCAATGGAACCGTCATCCATGGCAGATTCAGGCAATGTCTATTACACGATGTATGAGACTGTGTCCTAAAAGCAGGGTTGGGCAGTATAGCGATACAAATGTTTCGCGATAGTATTTCAGAGATACATTTCGTATCGGTATTTCTGTATCGCGATATATTTTTTTCAGCAGTATCTGTATTCCTGTATCGATATACATTTAGAATGTTTCTTTGTATCGCGACGCAAGCAGGATGAAATGTATTTCGTTACATTTCTTGAGAAATACTCTCCCACCCCCCTCCCCTTTTTCCGAAAAAAAAAAAACAAGTCAAAACGCATTTATTTTTTTTTTTTTACTTCTGAGGGCACCTGAGTCAAGGAAATGCTGGGGCATTGTTACTATGCTGACCAAGGGTCCTTTTGATTCTGCAAACTATTTTTTCTATGCGTCCTCTTCTCTCTTCTGAGAAGTGTTGCGTAGTCGGGGACTCAAACCAGGTGGCGTGCCAGGAGTGGAGTCAGAGCATCTTCTGCCGCAGGTCCTTAGGTAGGGATTTCTTGAGTCATTGTTTTCTGGCATCTAATGCCCGCTGCTAACCGTCTCTCTCGCCTTAGCGTACAGAGTACACCCAGCCAGCAAAGCTGAGCCACATTCCGTTGCAGCACGAGCCTGGTGGTGGTTGACTTGAAATAGTGTGAACACTCACGCTGTGAAGTTCAACACATATTCGAATGCATCGGCGGCTGCGCCCGTAACATTGCACGGCTCAAGGGCACGTCATCAGCGGACTTGAACGTGACCCGCTGCTCTGGTGATCCGAAACCCAGAAGGAGGCCAGAAGTGGCCTCGCTGTGCCATCCCAGACTACGTACTCCATCGACTCGTCTCGAGACCGCTGTTTCTCGGAGAGCTCGCACCTGTGCCGGAAATATCAGCTCGCAATCCACGAGGTCTCTGTTTGGATAATGCTAGGCAAAACTTGAAGGCTGCAATTCGTTCGTCGGTGGCGGAGGGTCGGTAGTAAGGACCTTCAGAACAGGGATGCTACCGTGTCGTTTTTTCAACCGTAACAGAAGTATTCCAAGATGCTTCAGGTGGTCCACTATTCTCAAAAATTCCAAATGACACTGCATGCACGACCTTCAACTAGGTAACCTACAACGTAAGTACGCATTGTCCTTTCATACAGCAGCGTGCTAAAGTTTCATGCTCAAAGCCACACCTACAGATAAAGAATACTATAGTTCATTCCACCGTGACACCATGTGATCAGTGTTGACAGGATTCCCTTGTCAGACAGACAGGATGTCATGGAAGGGACCGCGGTCAGCCCTTGATGGAACGTTTTACGTTTTTTGGGACCCATTGAAGACTCCTTGTCCGTCCGAAAGCACTACCTTCAAAACAAAGTGCCAAGCCTACAGAAAAGTAGTTTCGAGATCAAAAACATCCACTTCAAACTTTAAGCTTCATCTCATTTGGCGTCTCAAAAAATTTGAAAAATGTATTGCAGTATCAGTAGTTCTGTATTTGTATTTCTGCTCTCCCTAAAATGTATTCCTGTATTTGTATTTCCAAATGCTTTTTGCCTCTTTCTAAAATGTATTTCCGACACGTATCGCGATACATTTTTACAAATATATCTTAGTATCAGTATTTTAGCTACTTTTTAATGTATCCCAGCATTTGTATTTCCAAATAGATTTTTGGGTGCCCCACCCTGCCTAAAAGTCGGGGCGTATATTGCGCACCTCCAAATGTGAGGGAGCGCATTGTGTAGGCGACGTACACTAATCGACACCATCATCGCAACGCAGCGCGAAACAAATTTCACGGGCCCCTTCAGCACGTTTGCGTGCCTCGAGCAGACCGGTCCAGCTCGCACGTTCCGCCCATGTTCTCTCGCTTCTGCCGCGCGAGCAGCCCGTCCGGTGCCCGACGGCGGAGCGAAGGGACGCGCGGGCCGCAGGTAGACAGCGGCGGGGCCGAGCGGCTTCGCTCCCTTTTATGGCAGCGGATTACAGCTGTCGGCGTCACCCGCGGCGACTCCCGCTAATTGAATTTCACGCTCGGAGCCGCGCCGCGTGTGTTCGACCCCCTGTCCGTTAAACGCGCCGCGTGACGCACGGCTGAGGGCGCGCGACGTGCCATCCCTACGCCGAGCCGACCGCGAAACAAGGGACCCGATGAATGGCCACCACCGCGCTCTGAGTCGGCCGACCACGGCAATTTGCGGGCACGCCCGGGGCTCCAACTGCGCGCTGCGAGCAGTGACCACCGGGGAGACCCCATTCGGTGCCTTTCGCTCCCCGGTCTGACAAGCTCGCGGTCGTATTCACTGTCCACGTGACGTCGGACCTGGCACAGGCACGCGCACTGTATCCTACAAGCACCGAGAGCACCTTCCAATTAATCCCATGTGAACAGTAATCGAGAACGCGGTGAGCGTAAACTAGAGGCATTAACGCCTTTTGTTTGTCTTCCATGCTAAAGCCCCTGTTATAAATACCACCACACTCGCGGACGCCAACTATGCGGTGCTGCGTGGATCCTCGCTGACGCGAGCTAGCCGGTGCTGCGTAGATTCACTAGTATTGACGTTTGGCGGGGGGGGGGGGGGGGGGGGGGGGGGAGGGGGGTCACGGGCTTTGTCTTCAAGCTACTATTTAGTCGAGTGGCTGATATGACGTCACAGGGGGCGTGATGCATTGTAAAATGTGGCATGATGCGACGACAGATGGAGGGAGGGATATATGGATACGGCTGGACTGTTTTAATAGGGCGGTGGCTCGCGCCACCTAGCGAAAGCTTTTATTTTCAGCAGTTAACTCCGAGCAAGTATGGAATTAAGAATGAAATATTTTATTATTGCGACGTACAACCAAATGTGGCCATATAGACCAACTAAACTCTCTGACTTCATGCCACTGCGGTGGCACTGCTGTCGCCACTGCGGATGCGCAGATGCTTCGCCCCAGGTGAATCTGGTTTCCGCGCCACGCCCAGTGCCCACACCAGGTGTGGGCGAACGCGAGCGTGTTTGTAAACAACGTGTCGATAGATAGCGGATATTACAGAAGATCCATACGGGCAGGTGTGCTTATCAAATACCGATGAAGCATATTATCGAGGCTGTTACGTTGCATTGGGCGTGAGACGTGTTGTATTCCCGGTAGGGCACGGCAAACAACATAAAAAAAAAAAACAGTTACCACCATTCCTGGAAAGCCCCGATTGCCCGACGAAGGCGCCATTTTCGATCTTTCGGTACGCCGACGACCCGAAGCTGGCGGCACGTGTTGTGCGATCACTCCCCGAATCCAGGCCCTGGCTCCTCGTCTCTATATGCCGACACGCCGGCTAGCTAATCAAAGTTTCAGCGATACAGGGATCTTCTCTACAACCGACGCAGTGCAGCCGATTGGCCTTCTACCGTTGCCGACGGGCAGACTCGATGGAGTACCCTTTGATGTGTGTGATGCACACGTGGTTTGCTCCGGCACACTCGAGTTTTGAAAAAATCCGTCTTTGAAAGGGCAATCCTATTGAAGGTAACGATCGCCACAACAGTAGCAGGTACGTGACGCAGGGTCGCTCAATTCGAGGGACGAGATTATCTTTTGTTTACGCGCATTTTATGACTAGATATATTTTGTGCTCTCCCGTCATAGAGCCAATGGGCTTTATCAGCTGCCACCTGTCTAACACCACCCGCGAAGAGATAGTGCAACCAACCTCTGCTGCGCTGTCATCGCGCGACGCAGCGGAGTCTGGTTGCACTATCTCTCCACGGGGCGCAGTGCTGCCGGGGCCGAGATGCGCTCTGATAACAAACCGAAACTTAAAAAACCCGCCGAATTTGTGCGGTTTTTGAGAAAGGCGTAAAATGCTTCCCATGCCTTCTATCGTTCTGCAATTTGTTGGTTTAGTGGTTTTTGATGATGCTGAGCAATTTTTTAATTTAAAGTATGCCCTTAAACATAATATTAAAAAAGTTAATTAGGCAAAAATAATTAACAAGTTATTTATCCCGGACTTTAATAATTTTCTTAAATGCGCCCCTGGCCCAGGACCACAACGCCACAAGCCTTTTTTCGTTGCGATGAGTACTTTTCGCAGGAGCGATTTGGCCTGCGTTCTTTGAAACACCCTATATATATATATATATATATATATCTTCGGTTTCTTGGAGTGCTTTGTCAGCATAGGAGCAGCGCCGTAGCCGATCTAACAAAACGAAGCGCGCAGGATTTCGTTTCTAGAAAGTGTGGGTTATATCATCCTATACAGCGATAAGAACATACAACGTGACCTACCGCTCCTCGAGCCCCCAAATCAAACCGAAAACTCGCATGCTCTCAGTGAGATGATGATAATGATAATTGAAGGCTAGTGGCACAAGGGAAACTAAGGCCATAATGTGTGAAACGCAAGTTTTTTTAGGAACCATTAACGGTATCTGAGTTGTTATATCTTACAGGCGAAAAGTATGGCTACCATGAAACGTGATATTGTCACGGGTGGTGATCAATAAACAAGAAATGAACAGGAAGAAATAAACATTTAATGTGGCGAACTTGTGCTGAAATAAAAAAGTACAAAAGATAATAACAGAGCGTCGAGGGCGTCGAGGTCGGCGTAGCAGCAGAGTCGAACGCTGGGGCGAAACTGACTCCGGCTTGCCACGCGGAGCCGCTTTTGTACACGCGTTGTCTTCTGGAGCATTCGACGTAGAAGGTTCGACGCGTAGAACATTCTAAACTCGAATCAGCTAGACGGTTCTCGAATTCACCAGAACATCTCATTACAGTGTCAACAAAATGCGTAGCCGCGGCTAGGAATCGAACCCTGGCCCTACGCGTGGGAGGCAAGCGCGATAACCGTTAGGCTACGGCCGCGCGGCCTACTTTGCGCGCGGCATTACTCACCCCTTAAAAAAAGTGCATCGCCCCGATGCAACACAAAACAAAACAAAACACATAAAAAGAACGGCAAACGGAAGAGTTATTTGGAACACATAAGATCCACAGTCCTATCGAGCGTAGTACGGCTTCAGGCGCACGACGTGGACGACTTCAGGTCGTGGTGGGCGGCGTGATGATGTTCTTGTTCCGTCGGGCATCACCTCGTAGTTCAGCTCGCCGAGGCGAGGAAGTACCTTGTATGGTCCAAAGTACCGTTTCAGCAGTTTCTCACTGAGGCCGCGGCGACGGATGGGCGTCCACACCCACACCCTGTCTCTGGGCTGGAAGTGAACGCCCCTGCGACGAAGGTTGTAGCGGCCCGCGTCGACGCGTTGCTGGTCTTGAATCATGAGTCGGTCGAGCTGGCGGACTTCTTCGGCGCGTTGAGCAACCACCTGGGCGTCGTCGCTCTGATTGTCAGATGGCTCATGGGGCAGCATTGCGTCCAGCATGGTCGTTACCTTCCGACCATGTACCAGCTGGAAAGGGGTGAATCCAGTGGTCTCCTGAACCGCCGTATTGTAGGCGAACGTGACGTAGGGCAGCACCTCGTGCCACGTCTTGTGCTCAACGTCGACGTACATAGAGATCATGTCGGCGTTTGTCTTGTTCAGTCTCTCCGTCAGCCCGTTGGTCTGCGGGTGGTACGCAGTTGTACGACGGTGGCTGGTGTGACTGAGTCGGAGGATTTCTTGGGTCAGCTGTGCCATGAACGATGATCCGCGATCAGTAATCAAAACGTCTGAAGCGCCGTGCCGGAGGACGATGGACTCGATGAAAAACTTGGCGACTTCAACAGCCGTGCCTGCTGGAAGGGCTTTCGTCTCGGCGTACCGTGTGAGATAATCGGTGGCGACGATAATCCAGCGGTTTCCCGACGTTGACGGCGGGAAGGGGCCAGTAAATCCATTCCGATCTGCTGGAACGGCATAGACGGGGGAGAAATCGGATGCAGAAGTCCTGACGGCTTCGTCGGCGGTTTCTTGCGTCGCTGACACTCGTGGCATGATCGAATGTATAGGTGAACGGCTTTCGGTAGCCTCGGCCAGGCCAGTAGTACTTTTCTCGAACCCTGGCGAGCGTCCTGCTGTAGCCAAGGTGTCCAGCCGTTGGGTCGTCATGGCATCCTTGGAATATTTCATCTCGAAGGCTGGCAGGAACAACCAACAGCCATGCTGTGTTGTTGTTGACGAAGTTCTCCTTGTACAGCACCCCTTGCCGCATGGAGAATGTATGCAGGATTCTTAAGAAAGTACAGGAAACCGAACTCGCTTGTCCCTCTAAGTGCTCGATGAGCGCTCGCAGTTCAGGGTCGTCTCGTTGGAGTGCTGCCATGTCGCTGACGTCCAAAGCGCCGAGGAAACACTCATCGTCGTCGTCTTCGATACAGGCAGGTCCGGCCTCGACAGGAGCTCTTGACAGGCAGTCGGCGTCATTGTGTTTCCGGCCGGATTTGTACACAACGGTCCTGCAGTCGTAGGCTCCACCGGGCGAGGCGTCCGGAGGGGTCTTTCAGATTCGCGAGCCAGCAGAGCGAGTGGTGGTCCGTGACCACACGAAAAGGACTTCCATACAGATACGGGCGGAACTTTGTTATTGCCCAGACGACAGCAAGACACACCTTTTCAGCTCTTGAGTAGTTCTTCTCCGCCTTAGACAGCATCCGACTCGCGTATGCGATAACTCGCTCTGCCCCGTCCTGCCTTTGAACTAGCACCGCGCCAAGTCCGGTGTTACTGGCGTGCATGTGGATCTCTGTATCAGCGAACTGGTCGAAATGGCCAAGAATCGGGGGCGTCTGGAGTCTTCGTTTCAGCTCATTGAATGACCGCTGGTATTCATCTGTCCATTCGAACTTTACGGCTTCCTTCGTGAGGTGCGTCAGCGGTGCGGACAGCTTGGCGAAGTCCCGAACAAATCGTCTGTAGTAGGCACAAAGACCGAGGAATCTACTCACGGCCTTCTTGTCAAACGGCGGCGTAAATGCAGCTACGGCGCGGGTCTTCTCGGGGTCCGGGAGAACACCTTTGTTGCTCACGACGTGGCCAAGGAACCTAAGTTCACCATAGGCGAATCGACACTTCGTCGGCTTGAGTGACAGGCCGGCGGCCTTGATGGCTTGAAGCACGGCTCGAAGTCGTTTCAGGTGCTCGTCGAAATCTCGTGAAAATACCGCGACGTCATCGGGGTAGACGAGGCAGCTCTGCCATTTCAGACCTGCCAGCAAAGTGTCCATGACATGCTGGAAGGTGGCTGGCGCTGTACAAAGCCCGAACGGCATCACTTTGAATTCGAACATGTTCGTCGGGAGTGACGAAGGCAGTTTTCTCCCGGTCGCGTTCGTCGACTTCAATCTGCCAGTAGCCACTCTTCAGATTCATCGACGAAAAATATGGGGAGTGGAGCAGTCGGTCTAACTTATCGTCGATGCGGGGGTGCGGATAGACGTCCTTCTTCGTCACAGCGTTCAGTCGACGATAGTTTACGCAGAACCGCAGGGTTCCGTCCTTCTTCTTTACAAGGACGACTGGGGACGCCCATGGACTTCTTGAGGGTTGAATGATGTCGCCGTCGAGCATTTCTTGGACTTGATCCTGAATCACCTTCCTTTCCTTTAAGCAGACTCGATACGGCGACTGATGGACAGGGAGCGCGTCGTCGTCGGTAATAACGCGATGTTTCGCCATTGGTGTTTGGCGAACTTTCGACGACGTGGCAAAACAGTCACTGTATTCGGCGAGGAGATCAACCAGGTGCCGGCGCTTAGGAGCTGGGAGCACGGGGTTGATGTCGATAGGCGGCGGCGGCGTGCTGTTCTGTTGTGACGGCGAGGTTTCTTCGGAGACTGCGGTGACCACGGCTGGCGCCTGAAACTCCCCAATGTGGCCCAGAGTGGTACCCTTCGTTAGGTGCTGCGGCTCCTCTCGGAAGTTTGTCACAAGAACAGTTGTGCGTTCTTCTTGGAGATCCGTTACGCCTCGTGCGACGCCAATCCCTTTCTCAAGGAGCAGTTGGACGCTGCCTTCCAGAAGAGCTTCACCGTGCATGGCTGAGTCGGTTATGACGATGACGAAAACACTCGACCGCGGCGGTAAGTTCACATGGTCGGCGATAACTCGGATCGCGGTTGACGTCGTGTTGGTATCCACCGGCGGTAAAACAGGCTTTCGCAGCGTCAGCTGGTTTGCCCCGAGGTCGATGAGGGCGCCATACTCGCAGAGAAAGTCCATTCCGAGGATAACGTCCCTCGAACAGTCTTGCAGAACGACGAACTTCACAGGGCACGTCTCACCGTGGATGTCGACGCGAGCAGTGCATCTCCCGACTGGTGTGATGAGGTGCCCTCCGGCGGTTCGTATTTGTGGTCCATACCACGGCGTGGTGACTTTTAGGAGGCGGCGGGAGAGTCTCCCACTCAAGACCGAATAGTCTGCTTCGGTGTCCACGAGTGCTGATGCGTCGTGGCCGTCAATAACGACGTTTAGGTTATTGAACACCGCTGCAGGGGCGTCGTTTCGGTCTCTGGTAGCGTTCGAGTGGGGGCCCTCCGACGTTCGTGGAGGATCTTGGCGTCGGTCGTCTTCGGCAACTTCACCTCCAGGGGTTGCCGCGCCTAGTTTCCCCGGCGTGGAGCGAGGGGCGACAGGCTTTCACGTCGGGGTCGGTGCATCGGCGCAGCTGGACGTCGTGGCGAAGGCGACCGGAACTCTCGGCGGGACGCAGGCTCGGGGGACTGAGGTCGTCGCAGGTACTCGTCGATTTCCCGAGGCCGTTCACCATAACGGGGTCGCGGGTCGTTCGGGTGGAACCCGCGCAGCCCGAGTCGACGGTACGGGCATCGGCGGTAGGTGTGGTCTGCTTCCCCGCAGTGGAAGCACAGAGGGCGTCGGTCGGGCGTTCGCCACACATCGGTCTTCCGGGGTGCACGGGGCTCCTGACTGGCGTACTGGAGCTGGTCGTCGCGGCGTCGGTCGTGCTGCGGCGCAGGAGAGTGGCGTCGGGGCGGCGCAACATAGGCTCGAGGAGAACGCGGTGGCCGTCGGGCCACTGCTGCGCAAGTCAACGTGGGCTCCTCGGTGGCTGCCACGGCGACGGGAGCCTGTGGTTGCTCTCTGAACTTCTTCCCGCACAACCTCGGCGATAGAGAGCGTCGCTGGTCGGTTTGCAGCTGGCAGCAACCGACGGATTTCCTCCCGGACGACCTCCCGGATGATTTCGCGGATGTCCGTACCAGGAACGTTTTCGCCGCTAAGCAGAGCGGTTGCAGTGACGCTTGGATGCCGCTGGTGGTGGGAAGCGCGCGCTTGGAGGGCGCGCTCGATGTTTGTTGCCTCGGTGACGAAGGCGTCGACGGTTGCCGGCGGGTTGTGGAAGAGGCCTCCGAAAATGTCGCCCTCACCCCGCGCATGAGAATTCGTAGCTTCTTCTCTTCGGTAGCCCGAGGGTCGGCGCGGGCACTCAGGCGCAGAACGTCCTCTACGAAGCCGGTGACGCTCTCGTTGGGGCCCTGGGTTCTGGTTCGCAGTAGGTCCTTGGCTCTCTCTCGGCGGTGGTGGTTGCTGAACGTAGCCTTGAGATCGGTCTTGAAAATGTCTCACGACGTCAAAGAGGACTCATGATTCTCGTACCAGTGCTTGGCGGTACCCTCAAGCGAAAAATAGACGTTGTGCAGGCGCTGCTCGTCGGTCCAGCAGTTGTGGCGGGCAACGCGTTCAGACTGGTCAATCCAGTCTTCGACGTCTTCGTATTGCTCGCCGCGGAATGGAGCAGCCGTGCGCGGTGCGACGGGCAGATAAACGACAGCTGGAGCGGCCGGGATCTCCGACTGGTTGGCCATCGTCGTCCTCCTGGTTTGCCTGATCCTAAGTGGCAAGGGTCCTTATTCCGGGGGTAGGCCAAGGTTCCGGCGACTTAATCGGATCTCGGTCTGGTCTTCGTTGGGTTCTTGGGGGCGTGTGTTGGGACTTGCACTGCGGGAACTCGGAGGGGAGCGCTGCACGGGCATGCGGTTACCCCGCACCTCCACCAAAATGTCACGGGTGGTGACCAATAAACAAGAAATGAACCGGAAGAAATAAACGTTTAATGTGGCGAACTTGTGCCGAAATAAAAGGGTACAAAAGATATTAACAGAGCGTCGCGGGCGTCGAGGTCGGCGTAGCAGCAGAGTCGAACGCTGGGGCGAAACTGCTTTTGTACACGCGTTGGCTTCTGGAGCATTCGACGTAGAAGGTTCGACGCGTAGAACATTCTAAGCTCGAATCAGCTAGACGGTTCTCGAATTCACCAGAACATCTCATTACAGTGTCAACAAAATGCGTAGCCGCGGCCAGGAATCGAACCCTGGCCCTTCGCGTGGGAGGCAAGCGCGATAACCGTTAGGCTACGGCCGCGCTGCCTACTTTGCGCGCGGCAATATCTAAAAAGGTCTGGGAAATACGATCGGCGCTGAGCATATGGACCTCTGCACTGTCATTATATGCGCGGGACAGTCAGCACTTTCCCGCAGTTCTCACAGAGATTCACATCCTCACCCCCAGAGTAAGTACATGTGAGTCAGACTGGAGTGTCCAATTCGGAACTCTGTCACACCCCCAAGACAGGCTTAATGGCATGAAGCATGTCAGTTCGCATGTTGCAGTCTAACTGCCAGAAGTTAAACATTTGACTTTTTGAAAATATATTTGAGATGGTAGTGGGGTCAGGGTACTCCGCCGATTTCTTCATGGTGCCTGATTTGCTTGAAATTTTGCTAAACTCGCCAAACAACATCGCCAAAATAATATCCCAAATATTGGGTCAAAATAATTTTTTTTTCACGAAGTTATTGAATTTACAATTTTGGTCCTCACCCTGTTTTTCAAACTGAAAGTCTCTACTGGCAACAACGAAAAAGTGACGTGAGTGTAAGTGCTGGGGTTCACTCTTTGGACTGTAGAGTTTGTTCCCAACTGATTCGAAGCAGTTTCATGGTGTCAAATGAATGCTTTGGAAGCTCGCTCCAGGACCCGCGCTTCAGCACGGAACAAATGATTGGCATATTCTATTTTTAGACTGCTCGCCCGACTGGCAAGCTGACCTTCCACTGACGTCACGGCACTGAAAAGGGCGGGTATATTTGAATGTTGGTTTTTGCATCATTTTCATTTGTCGATTTCGTAATAACTATTATGAATTTCACGATACTAGATAGCGTACCAGAAAGGGTAAAGGCCGGGGAGTCAGAAAATATAGTTAGTTGAGGTAGCTCAAAAATCGGCGGAGTACCCCTTAAGGAGACGGGTTCTGCGTTCGGCTGGCACTTCTGTTTTGTTCAATTTCAGGAGTGCGAAATGAATAACGGTTAGATTCAAGCCATATAATACATTCTGTGTCCGAATCTGCGTAGTACCAGATATATTTAGCTGCATGTGCCCGAGTTCAATTTTGGCATTCCCATTTAAAACCTGAACATCTTTCATGGTCTTCCTCTATTTGCACTCGCGTGTGTCTTGCTCTTTTCCCTGTTATCTGAAGGTGACACGCACGGGCACTTCTTTCCTTAGCTATCCATTACAACTTGTGTTAGCGAGAATGCAAACGAAGTATGCTGATGGCTACTCCGCTTTGTGTTATATTGTTTTCCAAAAAACCAAACACAGAAACATATAGAGTGTCCTAAGTTCAACATGATACTAAATTTGAAACTGGGGGTATGAAAAAAAAAAAAAAAGCGCCAAGAGCGACAGAGAAGAAATAGGCAACATCTTCAACTGAGCTACAAATTCAATTTCGTAGAGGCCTTATACAGGGTGTTTCACGAAAGGTATACACATTCGATATTGCGATAATTACGCGTCGCAACACAAAAAGGCTTGTGTCGTTTTAGTTGTGGGCTAGGGGCCTATTTAGGAAAATTATTAAAGTCCAGGATAATGAAGTTGTTAATTTTTTTGTTTAATTAACTTTTTAATATTGTGTGTAAGGGCATGGTTTCAATAAGAAAATTGCTCAGCATCATCGAAAAACATTAAATCAACAAATGGCAGAACGATAGAAGGCACGCAAAGTATTTTACGGCTTTCTGAAAAACCGCACAAATTCAACGGGTTTTTAAGTTTCGGTTTGCTATCGGAGCGAATCTCGGCCCCGATGGCACCGCGCCCCGTGGAGAAATGGTGCAACCAGCCTCTGCTTCGTTGCGCGTGGACAGCGCCGCAGAGGTTGGTTGCACTATTTCTCCACGGGGCGCGGTGCCGTCGGGGCCAAGATGCGCTCCAATGGCACACCGAAACTTAAAAACCCGTAGAATTTGTGCGGTTTTTCAGATAGCGTAAAATACTTCGCGTGCCATCTATAGTTCTGCATTTTGTTGATTTTGTGTTTTGCGATGATGCTGATCAATTTTCTAATTGAAACGATGCCTTTAAACAGAATATTAAAAAGTTTATTACGCAAAAATAATTAACATTCTAATTATCACGGACTTTAATCATTTTTCTAAATAGGCCCCAGGCCCAGGACCAAAAAGACAGAAGTATTTTTTTGTTGCGACGCGTAGTTTTCGCAATATCGAATTTGTACACCTTTTGTGAAACACCCTGTATACCTCAGCTTACACCAACTCGCCTGCACTCTGACTATTTTTCGTGTACTAAGTGTTTTGCAGTAATCCGATAACGGTCGTAAAACGCTAAAACTAAAAGTAAGACCGCAGGTAAAAGACGGACAACAAGGAGCCCGTCGTCGATATACCGAAAGGAAAAAAAAGTATTCTCCTTGTGGTGCCACGCACACGTGTCTTCACCTGAATGAAATATTGGCATAATTAATGCGTTTAGCGATTAAAACACAGCGGTTAGCTCGGTGCTTCTGGCGCACGTTTCAGCTTGAAGACTAGATTGGCAGGCATGATAAATGGCGTATTAGCCCGTACGCACTTCCAATTAATAATCGAAGCGTTAGCAGTGCACTCGTTGCGCCCGCAAAAAGAAAGTAGAAACTTTTCTCGTGCAACCTGCCTCTGACAGACGCTGACTATGCAAAAAGAAAAGCACAGAAAATTATTTTAATTTCAGATCTAAACTTTTTAAGTAACCGCAGTTATCCTACACGGAAGCAACACGAGGCCAAAAGCGTGGCAGTGAATACGGCGTGATTACGCAAAATTTTCTCAGGTTTTCCGCAGAACCTAACGTGTTTATTTATTTATTTACTTATTTATTTATACATACTGCAGCCCCACTGGGGCTATGGCAGGAGTGGGAGTTAAACACAGACGGTCCGGACATCACTGTGGACCACTGTCAACGGCACAGAGAAATTCATCTGGTTGTAGTGATCGGACGTTTCCTGGTAATAAATTCCAGCGTTCAATGGTGTGAGGAAGAAAACTGTATTTAAACATATCAGTACGAGGATGAAAAGGTAAAATGTTTAATTCATGGTGGCTCCTAGTTGCAGTTGGCTCGAGAAACTTTATGTAGTTATGTAACGAGTCAAAACGTGATGAGTTAACCATGAAATACAGAGACTTTAGGCGCTCGATACCACGACGCTCAGAAAGAAGTCTTAGGCCTAACACGGAAAGATTAGAAGGAGAAAAGTTTCTGTCATACCGACGACAAATAAAACGTACCGATTTCTTTTGTACTGATTCGACCTTATTTATATCGGACTCTTTGTAGGGAAACCAAATAATAGAACCATATTCGAGGATTGGGCGAATCAAAGTTTTAAAAGTTAAAAGCTTAGTATCTTGTGGTGCCACACGTAAGCTACGCCGCAGGTATCCAAGTCTTTTAAGAGATTTGTTACATGTCGTATCAATGTGCTTAGACCAAGATAAATCAGGCGTGAAAAGGAGGCCAATATATTTATATTCAAAAACTCTTTCTAGGCATAACCCGTCAAATGAATAATTAAACACAGAAGGTGATGAACACCTAGAAAAGGTCATAAAAACCGTTTTACTAAAGTTCAGGTTCATTTGCCAGGTTTTACACCACGTAGAAAAATTCACGAAAGAATTGTTAAGGGTGATATGGTCATCGGAGGAGTTTATCACATGATATAGTACGCAGTCGTCAGCGTAAAGTCGGACCTTAGTGGAAATACAGCGTGGCAAATCATTGATGTATAACAAGAAAAGTAGCGGTCCAAGAACTGACCCTTGTGGAACACTTGATGATACGTCAACTGTACTAGACTTGGATGAGTTAAAGTAGACAAACTGAGACCGTTGAGAAAGAAAACTGGATATCCAGTTCACAAGGTGATGATTATTTAGAATTAGGTTAAGCTTGTGTAGGAGTTTAGAATGAGGAACTGTGTCGAAAGCCTTTGACAAATCTATAAATATCGCATCAACTTGGTTACCAATGTCAAGAGACAAACCGATATCATGAACAAACTCTGTTAGTTGTGTGATAGTACTATAACCGCGTCGAAAACCATGTTGGAAATCGCATAAAATATTGTTAGTAACGAGAAACTCTATTACATGCCTGTAGACTATATGTTCCAATAATTTGCATGAATGTGACGTTATAGAAATTGGTCTATAGTTTGACAGTGATTGTGAGTTGCCAGATTTGTATACGGGAATGATTTTTGCGAGTTTCCATGATGAAGGAACTGTGGCCGTTGACAGTGATTTCTGAAAAATAACCGTGAGATACCGACTGCACCATTGGGACTACCTGACAATAAATGAATTAGGAATGTCATCAGGACCAGGACTTTTTTTAGTGTCTAACTTCAAAATCAGGTTTAGTACACCCCGAGCGTTCACATCTATGTCGTCAACCGCAGACTGTGAAACATGAGTAGGGTGATTTCAGATAAGATCGACCAAAGGGTGGCTGGTCGACATTTTTAAATCAACTGATGTTTTTATATGACATTGTCTAGTGTCTGGTATAAACGAATCCACACTTAGTTTTGCCCAGAAAAAAAATTTGGAGACAAGAAAAATCGTAAGGCAGGGAGAGGTGGACAGTTGCAATAACGCGCACTGATGGAGGGGGCAAGTTTGAAAGTGAATAATTAAAACAATAAAATTAGGACAATTTTAAAACTTTTTACAAACAAACTATGGGTACAACTTGCTTGTAATATAAAGTAATAATATTTATTAAAAATTTATTTAGTTTTCTAAAAATTGCCAAACATGCCTGCTCGAACGACAAATGGCAAACTTTGGAAATCTGTATCTCATGAAATAATTTAATCATTATTACATAACTTGCAGACATTATTTTACTAATACATGGCTATTATTGAAAAAATAAATAAGGTATCTGAGTGACACAATAGTTACAATATATTTAGGCAAACATGGGAAAAATTCAAACAAAGAAAAATTCCAATGCGAATAAAAAAAAACACCACCTTCGATTTTTTTTTAAATTTGGGTACCCTGTTATACTCTATTTCGGCATTCATTTCTATTAAAAACATGTTGCATCATTGCACTGTGAAAGAAGAAACAACTCCCCAAAGTAGGGTCCTTTTTCAAAGCCTACACTTAGCAGTGTCCTATACAAGAAGTGACTCTGAGTTCCAGTTTCATGAAACTTGCACAAATCTTTTATATACATTTATTCAGATGAGGTCATTGATAAAAAGAGCGATCGGTCACACAGTAAAAGGGAGGAGAAACTATATACAGCATTTTACATAGGCGTACAAAGTGGTATCCTATTAGAGACTAATGATTTGAGAAAAGATGATGCAGTGAGAAGTTGTACCTTCCGGTATATTTTACATCTAGAGTAAAATAAATAACTTTACTTCCACACACAAAAACAAAGATATAATAGTAAGATATTTAGGTTGGCTGTGTATTTACGATTACAAACAATTTCAGGTGACGGATGCCATAGTGCCTAACTGGAGCAGCTTTGATGCTCTCGGTGTACGAATGAATCGTGGCAAGCCGATATATTTTATCCTGCTCGAGGATAACATTTTGGGATTTTTTTTTATAGTGATCAGATAAAAATTATTAGTAACCACCAACAAAAACAGTAGGTTAAATACCCCGTGAAGAAAAATGTGATAAATAAGATGTCCCTGCATTCAAAATGAGCAGTCCTTGGGAAATCAAATTCGGCACTTTACGCTAAGGTTTTCCTCGCTGTACCCATTTAATAAAGTTGCTTCCAAGCAAATCCGACTGTCCGTGCTACATATACGTCACAGGTCCCTTCTGTTGATGACTTGCTGAGCCGCCACGCGTGCCAAGACTGAATGCCAGGGAAGGCGCGCACCGTCAGCCACTCTTCTTTTTTTTTTTGTTCACGATACCGAACAACCTCATTTTCGTCCAGATATACAAGATGCAGGCCTTTCAGTTTCTTTGATAGAACGCTCACCATTGTGCTGGCCGTCTGAATTGCGCTTACTGAACGTTCTCTCAGGTTGTTCAGCGTGGCCTGGTGCTTCACGAGTCCGCCAACTCCGTCACATGCATTTTTCCCATGTCCAGATGCAGAAAATAACCACTGGGCTTGTGGGCAATCGTCCTTTGCAAATTGGGGAAGCTGGTAGCGATTCTTGAAATGACTGGCGGCGCCGTCACTTACGTACGTCACGTACGAGTATACCGCAACGTTGTCTTCAACCCACTCCTTCACTTTTTCTAGAGCCAAGCAAGCGTGAGCGGCGTCGTGACACAGGTCCTCACTGATGATGGCAAAGCTGTTTGTAGATTTTCTTGTCGTCACTACACATGTAAATATCGAAACTTGTTTTTTTTTTCCAGTGATATGCTTGCACTTCGTCAGGAAGCACGATGGTCCAGTTTTCAGCAAAGTCAAAATGAAAGACAATGCTCCCGCGTTGCATGCACTGTTTTTCATCGTAGATCGCTTTACCTTGCGTTTGCCGGATATGGTTGTGAAGTACCCAACTTCCAACCGTCACTTGGATGACTTTTAGGAAAGTCTCAGGTTCCAAAGTTTTTTTCACAAGGTCGCCGGACTCCCATGTTGCAAGCACAATCTCTTCATCCTCCGGGATATCAAGTTCCTGGAGTGTAAGAAACTGGCCTTTTGGGCAGTGATCACAGTCTCCTTGAAGGCACAGTTCTGTTGCTGGGTCGCACAGAAAGGCCGAGTTCATTTCACCAGTGTTGAATGTTGAGCCTGTAACGTTCTCCAGAGCGGCAATACAAAGATAATAATTGGCGCAGCGCACACAAACGCCACTTCCTGGTGTGGAATACATTGGACCCATCTAGGGCGCAACGAATAAAATTTCGTTAGCCCAACGCCGGAATCGGGATGCTTGTCTTTGTATATACGGAAGGCCTCTCGTATTGAGCGTGTCATGAAGCGCTTTGGCACGAACGTTTTCTCTCCGTTGAGCATGACAGAGATGACGTCCTTCTGGTTGGGACTTTGGCGCGTACATTGTAGCTCGTCTTTCGCGAAGTACTCTAGGGCAGCAGACAGGTTCTCAGGGCTCACCTTGCACCTCGTGTAAGGATCCGGCTCATACCACACGCCATGCTTTTCTTTGAGTTTTCGGGATTTACTGATGAGGTACATTGAGGCCTGTGGAATCATCTTTTGAACCTCATTCTTCGTCAGTGTTGACGGCAAGAGTGTAAGCAGTTGACAACGTTCCCGGAGAGAGGTGGCGGTTTCAAAGGCCTGCCGAAAGTTGTCCACCCACTCAGTGCATGTGGAGCATGTTGGTTCGGACGACCCCGATGGTGCGTCCCTGTCGTACGCAATACGTAGCCTTGAGCGTATATTCTTGACAGCAACCTGCTCCAGTTCTGTCTGCTTTTTCTTGACATAGGCAGGCCTGTCCCGACTTCTTACGACGCTTGGTTGTCTCAGCGGCGACACATCTGTAGGTAGTATGCTGCGATTTAGATCTTCAATTGCTTCTTCAGCAGGCACAAATATGTCAGGGCACTGCTCTGAGCTTCGCATCGAGATCTCCTTAGTGATGTGCATGAAGCAATGGTAGCACAGGTAGTCCGTCGCACTCACTTTGGGGGAACAGTCAGGCGGAAGAATTGGCTTCAACGAGTTTAGGTCCAACTCGCCAACACTGAAAATTCCGCTGCTTTGGTATAGTCTTTTTTGTTTGCAAAAGTAATCTGCACAAAACACCCGTTCGGAGCTCCAGGGCGTCTTCATAATGTATACATAAATAATAGAAATTAAACCCCAACTGATGGCATATAATTGCCAAGTGAAAGAACTACTGGGTGCACAAGTGACAAGTCCAAGGCTGAGGAGCTCACTCACTGCAAACGTACATTTGAAAAGAGAGGTCACAACTGAGGCTGTCGGCAAAGCTTGATCCACGTCAAAGGAAGAAAGAGGGAAAGTCTCCAGGCAAAAAATTGTGGTCAGCGGCTTTCGAAAAAGACTTTCCGGAATCACACTGTCGTCCCTCCACGCGCTGATATGAAAGCACCCGAGCTTCTACCACGTGGTTCATGACACAGCCTGAGCCATGTCGGCGACCGGTTCGCGAGGGGTTGGCGGTGGGGTTACGTTGATGGTCACTCGGATTAGCCCTTGCTGTACTGAGCTACCGCCTGCAGTGCCTTATCGCCGGCTGGTGTCAACAACGAGAACACACACACCCTGTCTACACCAAAACTACAAGCGTTCACCGCACACGCGTCGCCGCCGCTTTTAAGCTTTTGTTAAATTGCTTTCTTTTGCCGCGGAGAACCGCCTTATCTTTACTACGCGCCTGAAATCCTTCCAGGCGGGCGTACACAATATCAAGCGTTTCGAGAAATGCCCGTGGAGTAGAACTATGGGAAAATTCGGAGCCCGCGATGTCGATATCGTCGCCGTTGTGTTAGTACGCCGTCGCGTACTGCAGTCCCCCGTTGGGGGAGGGGGGGGCGGTCTTACTACGATAACATGGCGACAGCGTTTACACTCTATGTATTTACGCGAGGCTCGAGTATTTGGGGATAATGCTGCCGGTTGGTGTGCCCCTTTGTGCCTGATATTATCGCCCGTGACGCCAGCGAGTGAGATGGCGACAGGCATGACTGCTCAGTAAACAGGCGTCGGCGGCCATGTTTTGCTGGTTGAAGCGAACCCCCTTGTCCTTGACAGCGAGCGGGGAAATGCGAAAAAAAGATTGTATCGGCCGTTTTGCCAGAACTAGCGACGAGTGTCGTCTGCGGTTTCCGGCAACTATTTTGCCATAATCGTGAGCTTAGCGAGGAAATGATTTTTGCTAGCCACAGAACACTACCACGCAGAAAGGGAATGCTTGAACATGTTTTTGTTCTGGATATATATCAGGGATATATATGAGAGAGAGAGAGAGATGAAGGTAGAGCGGAAGAGGGAGTAGCATATAGTGTCGCAGGAGAATAAAGTAAACAAAGTTCCTAGTGGCCGATGGCTGCATGATCTTTTCTCGGATCACTAGTCCGTAATATGATACCTCTTTGTACACAGTAGTTTCTCCTTAATTTAAGTGTGTGAACGATTTCTTTAGTTATCATTGGCCTCATCTGAAAAAAAATATATAAAAGATGTGTGTTGGTTTCATGAAACTGGAACTCAGAGTCAGTTCTTGTATAAAACACTGCTAAGTGTAGGCTTTGAAAAAGGACCCTACTTTGGGGAGTTGTATCTTCTTTCTCAATAAAATGATGCAACATGTTTTTAATGGAAATGAATGCCGAAATAGTGTATAACAGGTTACCTAAATTTAAAAAAAAATCGAGGGTGGTGTTTTTTTTTTTATTCGCATCGGAATTTTTCTTTGTTTGATTTTTTTTCCATGTTTGACTAAATATATCCTAACTATTGTATCACACAGATACCTTAGTTATTTTTTAAATATTAGCTATATATTAGTAGAATAATATCTGCAAATTATATCATAATGATTAAATTATTTCATTAGATACAGACCTCCAAATTTTGCCATTTGTCGTTCGAGCAGGCATGTTTGTAAATTTTTAGAAAAATAAATAAATTTTAAATAAATATGAGTACTTTATATTACAAGCAAGCTATACCCATAGTTTGCGCCTAAAACGTATTAGAGTTCTCCTAATGTTATCGCTTTAGTTATTCACTCTCAAACGGGCCCCCTCCATCAGTGCGCGTTAATGCAACTGTCCACCACCTCATGCCTTACGATTTTTCCTGTCCCCAAGTATTTTTTCTAGTCAAAACTAAGTTTGGATTCGTTCATACCAGACACTAGACAATAACATATAAAAACATCAGTTGATTTGAAAATGTCGACTAGCCATCCTTTGGTCGATCTTATCTGAAATCACCCAGTAAAAGGAGGAACTTCGAAATTATCAACTGTAAACACTGACTGAAAGTACGTATTAAACGCTGTAGCGATTGTCAGCGCGTCCATAGTAGTTACGTCGTCAATTATAAACGAGTTTGAAGTTGTGGTGCCTGGTAAAATAGATTTCCAGAATTTTCGAGGGTTGCATTTTATTAAGTTTTGTAAGGTAACACGGAAATAGAAGTCCTTCGAGGAATTAGTTTTTAGGCGGAGTTCCTCCTTAGCTTGAATAAACTGAGCAGACTTTACTCGATCAGCGCAACGTTTTCCACTCCGCAGTCTGCCGACCCGTCGCGATAAATGTAATAATTCTCTTGTTATCCAAGGTTTGACAATGTTACTTTTTTTAGTTTTGAGTGGCACAAATCGCTGGATACACGATTTAACCAAGTCTTCAAAAAATGTAATGAGTACATTCCCGTCACTGGAGATACTAAGTTGTTCAAACACTTCAAAGGAATAGCTTAATGAGTCAATTATGGACACATCATCGGCACGGTTAAAATCAGGAAAAGTGTGGTAAACAAAACGTGTTTTAGGGACAGAATAAGCAACAGAAACAAAGACTGCCCTGTTATCTGATATACCGTCAACGATTTCACATTCAAAATGGTTTTATAGAAGAGGTATACTAAGAAATACCAAATCTAAAACTGACGACTCTCTCGTGCTTTCCTGAACAATCTGTTTTAAACCAAATGACAAAGAAAAGTTCACTAACTCTCTAGATATTTGAACGTCAGGACCAGATAGCGACAAAGACGACCACTGGATGCCAGGTAAATTGAAATCACCCATTAATATTAAATTGGAAGAAGACAGGTTATGCTCGTACATAAAATCGCATAAAGCGTGTAACTGATCAATGGGAGAGCCGGGAGGGCGGTAGACAACGCCAACAACTAAAGATATATTATCCACATTAAGTTTGCACCACACCGATTCAATCTGGCGAGGACCCTGTATCACTGAAAATGTAATATTGGTCTTTAAAAAGAGTGCGACGCCACCGCCACGCCCGTACTTTCTATCACCTCGAACCACGCAGAAACCAGTGGGTGTAATTTCGGTGTCGTATATGCCATCATGTAACCATGTTTCAGTGACTCCAATAATGTGAGCAGAGTGGGAAGAAATTAGTGACAGAAAATTGGGGAACTTGTTTACTAAACTTCTGGCGTTAACATTCAAGACACAAAGATTTTCACTTAAACCGTCTTTTAAACCGCGGCCGAGTCAACGACCACCAGTAGATGGGGCGGTGGTAGTAGACTGGGCGGAGTAGTCGGAACACTTAACCAGAGTATTAGTTTTAACATCCCAATTATATCGCTCATTATTGACGAACACATGATCATGTCGAAGGCGGACGGAGGAGCCACTGTCACGGAAAGAGGCCGTCGCATCCCTTATTTTCTTTCGAACAGAACGGACATGAACAGAGAAGTCTTCCGATATACGAATATCTGAACCCTTGAGCTTGAAAGAATTTTTCAATACTTCAATTTTTTCGCGGAAATCAAGGAGTTTCATAATGACAGGACGTGAACGATCGTCGTGTTTTCGACCTATTCTATGGCACCTTTCAATACGTGGGCAGTCAATAATCAGTTTATCCGGAAATATTTTTGATATGTTAGAGATTAATGACTCACTAGTTTCGTCTGCGCTTTCGGTGAGGCCATATAAGATTAGATTATTTCTGCGCGAACGGTTTTCCATGTCGTCATTCCTCGCGACGAGTCTGTCTACCACACCAGACGATGACTTAAGCTCTATAAGCAGATTGTCACAAGATGTACAAGGGACACTTGGCGTGGCAGAAGGCGACTCGAGGGCAGCCACTCGTGCTTCAAGAGCGTCAAATCGGGAGTTAACTGACTGTTGGAATAATTTGATTTCAGCTATCTCCTGAGCCATCTTTTTCTGGCCAGCCAGCAATTCAGTAAACATACCCGAAACTGTGGGTTGCCCCTCGATATCTCTTCCGTCATTATCGCTCTCACCCGAATTAGCAGCCCTCGAGTCCTCTGTTACTGGAACAGGACTTTGAAACTACGTTATCTTGTTTTGTTTTTTTGCTGTCTTTTTTTGGTGGTCCTGGATGCGTTTCAACGTCTCCACTAAGGAGAAGGCTATTGATGCAATACACCAGCTGAGAGCACAGGTCAACAAAACAACAAATACCGTGATCGTACCCATGTGGGCGAGGAAATAGCAGTAAAAAGCGATTATCGGACCGTACACAATGAGCGTTCTGAAGGTAACATACCTGCGAGAGAGGCAGACAGCGGTTGAGCATACTGTCCTCGCTGCTATCGCCTCGCCCACTGAAGAGGAAAGATGTCGGTGAAGCTTTTCTATCCTCGTTAACCGACGTCACAGAACTGGGCTTTTCAATGATTGGACGATCCAGGAGGGCATCACCGACGGGGGTGACTTGCAGATTCACGGTTTGTAGGCCGTTAAGGAAACCGTGAACACCCTCAATTCCGCTGGCAAGGAAGTTTGTGGACGAACAAGACGGGTCGACCACGCAGCAAGGAACAGTTGACGAAGCAGGAAGCCCCGGCAGTAGCTCGTATCCGTGCGCCGCGGTAGCATTGTACACAGGAACAGAACAGTGTTAGGGATATGCGTGTAGTGACGATTCTTTTGCACTGATTCAAAACTTGCCGGATAACTGTTTTTACAACATACTGCTATATAAATGTAAAAAGTAAAAAAAAAGCACACTATTTAATTTTAATTTGGAAAGTCAGGGTGCGCTCTAACCCCCCCCCCCCCCCCCCCCCTTCCTTCCTCTTCCGCTCTATTCTTTTTTCTGAGTACCATGTGTGGGATTTTCCCTTGGGGGTACCACTTAGAAAAATACAATGTTCCTTGTGTCCGTATAATGACGTGTTTATTTGATGATAAGGCCACCCGATTGCCCAAGGGCAAACAATGTCCGAGATAATGGCGCTGTCTGTGTTGACAGGATCGCCAGTCGGAGTCCGCGCTGCCGCTATTGACAGTACCACGGAGGGGAAGGATCAAATAAAGAAAGGCAGGCATCTTTTAACTGACCCTTCCCCAGCAAAAGTCGCTCCCGGCCGTTTGATTTGGCCGCATTATACACCAACTCATGCTTACAAACAAACCGGAGCGCCCCTAGCGGACGCCACCGGCGCCGCGCACGCGCGATGGGGTTGTGGGCAAGAGGCTCGCCGTCGCCCATAAAAACAAACCATTAGAATGCGATGTTGTCGGCGTCGGTGTGAGTCTTCCTGCCCTTTTTCGCGTTCGAATTGTTGATTATACGTGTTCCTGGGCGATGTCTGACTACTTGAACGGCGTCAACGAAATTACCAAGGCTCGTTACACCACAAAACTTCGCGTGAATAATGTGACATGCGGCGATTCATTCCGCGTGGACGCCGCAGTATGTACGCTAAAGCCTAATTTGCATATTGTCATTTCGCTCGCAATTTTCAGTCGAGACGGCGCTCGGGCTGCAAAAGCGTGAACCGTAGCTGAGATGGTCGACGTCAATACTGAAAATCGGAAGCAGAATCGGACCAAGTGAACTAGGGATAACAAGTCGGTGATGATCACTCGTAACAATGATCAACATCTTCTTGTATGTACTGTTTACATCGAGCCTGCTTACCAACCTTCAAATTTAAGTCTTTTGAGGCCTGCACTTGCTTCTTATCGCAAGTACCGGGCCAACATTTGGTCTACGGGCCGGCGTCGTCTAAGAGAGCGGGCGACAAGCAGAAACGTTTCAAAGAGCAGACGACAGTTCGAACGATCAGGCGGCCTTTTGAACTTGAAGACGCACTGAACGTAGTCCGCAGGTGGTCCGCACAGCTCGACGGTTTTTTGGCGTTCATGTTGGAACAAAACAAATAAATCTGATGACCACAAGTATCCGTGAATTCAACCAAAAGTGCTTCCCGCCCAAGCAATTGTCGTCCGACGGCGTCCGCTTTTCTCTTTTCACGGCACATATCCAGATTCTCGGACGAACCGAGCACGTGAAAACTGACCTTCAAATCTTTCTCGACACTTTTGGTATTGCCCCAGTCGCGGTGTTTTGACGAGAAGGCAGGTTTTTGGCTGGTTCCCTTCAAAACAACGCAGGAATACACGTCTGGCATGGGGACTTCTGCCCACAGCCCCAGACCGGAAGTGCGACCGACGCGCCACCACCGCGCCGTGACGTAACAGAGATGAGTTCGTGTATATAGCCCACGGGAATGGACGCATCCGGGGTGGTCGGATGTAGGTTGACTCCCCGGAGGGGCGGACGCGTCCAAGTATCAAAATCCCGAGGGCTGTGCCTTCGGCAAATCAGCCGAGAAGGTCGAGGGAGAGCCGTCCGCGAGGGAATACGGCCTCGCCTCGCATCCGGGACGCGCCCCGACAAGGCGACGCCCGACGGCATGCCTTGGCTAGACCTAGTTAGGGATACGGGTAACACGTGGTTCTCACAGATGAGTAACTAAAAAAATTGCAAGCAACCTTTAGCTGTAAAGTTCCATAATGCATATAATGTTGTATTTAAGGTACGATCGTGTAAAATTATTTATAGCTGGTGAGAGTCTAAGTGTGAAGCGGAAACCCCTCCCACCTTTTCCCACTTTAGCAACGCAAGCGCTGGAGAGGACGTCACCTTCTCTTCTTTATTCGCTCTGCTAAAATGAAAAGAGGGTTTCGGGGAGTGATTTTTTTTTCATCGAATTCCCCGATATATTGAACGGAGAGAGTGCATTGCTACAGAGCTCACGTGGCTTCAGCTCATGTGGCATCAATTTTCCCGCTAAATTCAGCGGAGAATGGGAATTGTCCTTAATGTCACGTAACACCAACAATCGTTAGATTTAGCGGGGAAACTGAATCGATGTATCGGTCACGTGAGGTCAGGCCACGTTACATCGATCAACGTCACATGACCGAAACACCAATTGAGTTCCCCCGCCAAGTTTAGCGGGAAAAGGACGGACGGACGGACAAGGTGTAGGAATGGGAAGGGGGGGGGGGGGGGGGAGCTAGGTAGCGTTAAAAAGCCTTTCATGATTTAAAACAGTATCAGACGCAAGCCGTGACAAAGATCGAGTGAATCTGAGAGTGTAGGGAAAGGTACTACCTTAGATTTGCGCTCCCGATGGACGAGGCAGGCGGAATTCAGAGTCACATTAATCAGCTCTTTTACTACGAAGGAAAAAATCCCAAACATTTTTGCGGCATATTTTTTTCCCGTAAATTCATTGGCCCTAGGCAAAAAGATAGACGAAAGTAAAAGGAGGACGCAGCGAGGGAGTTGCGAGCCTCTGACAGCGAAAGGCAGCCGCGGAAGCCTGTTGGGCCCCACAGCGCGCCGCAGACGCGCACTTGATCAAGCGTCTCGCTCGGTGTCGGACGAATATGGATCCGGAAATGATGGAGTACCCTTCCGGGGAAGTCGCTGCCATGTCGGGGCCCGTACGGAAGCGACGGCGGAGAAGGCGCGCTGCGAACACTCGGCATCTATACGCTGTGCTCATGGCGTCAGACTCGTATTCTTATATTTAGCTGCTTACAAGTTCCGACTTACAAAATAAGAACGAGGAGTCGGTAGTTACCTCTCGATGGAGGAACGGCTTCCGGTATTGCGTTGGACCAGTCAACGAGCTGCGGTATCCTTTTGCTGAAAACGGTGCACGAGCAACAGTCTGTGCAAGCTTGCCTTCAGAACGCGCTCAGCAGTCGCGCACTTAGGTATGGCGGGTAGTGAATGCTTCCTATACACCTTTTCCACGAGAGCGCAGCCGTTTCGAATGTCGCCACTTCTGCTAGTCGGCAAAACATCGTTTTGTTCTCTCCAGACCGGTGGAAGGTGTTTGCGAAAAATGCGTGATTCTCACACCATCTTGTTTTGCCTCACCGATATTTTCTCGCATATTCCAGGTTGAAATGTTTCATCATATTTTCGTCCTGCATACCAGATACGAAACCCACGTGGCTGAGAACGACAGGAAACAGAAAAGTTCTATAGATATGGTCGCCCCTATTCATATCTCCCAGACCGCGGGCAGGAGAACGAAAGCGACCAACGATATTTCCTCAATTAACATATCAGCAGTTTATTTTGCAGGCCGCATCGCATACATATTTAGTGGACGTCGGAGACCTGTTCCGGCGACGTGAGAAGTGAGGACGATGACTAGCGGTCCCTCTTCAGACGCGAGATCGAGTTAAAAAAAGTTACTTTTTTAGCGAAAAAACAAATTAAGGTAGTGTAGACTTTTTCTTTTAAATTGGGTGTATGTGTCTCCTCCGGTCAGACAGGCCACCCTAGAACAGCGTCGCAGAGACCGCTCAGTGTGCCGACGGCAGAAGCAGCCCGCACTGAACGGACTCCAAAGAAGCTTTCATCGGCGCAAATGGTTCGTTGAATCTACACCATTTGGTAATTTCCGGACATGTACGAGTTAAAACCACGTCTGGGTCCTGGACCCTCTTTCCTCGTCCTTGTTACAGCAATTCAACGTCCCGGGCGTGCCACAAATTATGAATGCATGCAGTCAATGGAACCCGCCCCTGGTCGTACACGGTGTAATACGCCTGTACTCGAAGCTCGGTGTATTTCCCCTATATACTGGTGGGATTCTGAGACAAAATCGTGCTAAAGAACAGCTTGACAAGGTCTGGGGACTTGTTTACAAGGGCACCAAAAGTTCTTAAAACATTCGAGAAGGCAAAGGTTTGAACAATGTTAAATCTAAAAGAAAAAAAAAATCAAAATATTAGAGCAGGTATTACTATGAAAAAGATAAAAAATGTCAAGCTAATATTCATAGCTACGTTCGGCGCACTAAAGAAGGAACAAAAACCAGCCATGGATATACTGATTATGTATAAGCTCTCACCAGAAGTTATATACTTCAGATTCATAAATCAGGTTACGATAGAGAGAGACTAAATATTAATTTGTACAATTGAGAGGAAACTGCCACCTCTCAGGACAAGAAACAATGGTGTTCTCATTACTCGCAACGCTTCCCTGGCGGACTGGCACCGCATCGAGATATTTTTTTACCAGTTTTCATTCACTCGCCAGTGAGCCCAACAGGCTCGGTCATCGCGCGCCTCGGGTCCTTGTGACGTGATTTGTGCTGCCCTTGTGAGCTGTTTGAGACCGCTCTATTTCTTGGAATTCGGAGGGTGAGAACGGCAGGGTGTTGGACGCCTCACCCTCGTTGCCTTTGGTGGTGCTTTGGCTACGGGTGCAGGCTCGAAGACACGCGTTGTCCAAGCTGGAGGCAACTCCTCCCTATCGCTTTCAATTCTGCGAGTGACTAGCGTCCCTAAGAGGCTCGAAGGCATCGGCAAGCTTATATCTGAACCCATCGAGTAAATGAAATGAAAGGCCACATGTCGGATGCGTTAGCGGACGGTGATTTACGCGCTTCCTGTTTTAACCGAAATCACATAATCCGAGCTATATTTTATTTAGCGATGTCCCCCCTACCCTCAAAAAACTATTACGTGCTCCTAAAAAGCAGCCGGTAAATCTGCCCAAAAGGGTTCGCGGAATAGCGCATATCGAGACAAGCGCAACAATAGGTAGCGTAATGAACGATTAATCTCTAAAACAATAGCCCGCGCCACTAATCTCCAGAAATTTTCTGTCAACGGTAAAACGCGCCGAAGCAAGGAAAGATTGCAGAGATCGCTGAACGTTTACTCAATATGCGGAGACATCGAGCAAAACACCGAAACAGACGTACCGTGGTAGCGCGCGCGTAGGCGCGCGGGTCGCCGACGCAGTGCAGCGGAATGGCACAGGCCACTGGGTTTGAATTTTAGGCAAGAGGCGACGGGTCGACCCTCACGAACGGGAGAACCACAGCAACTCGAAGCGTAGAAATGGACCAAAAAAGAGAAAAAGACCAGGTGACGCGCAGCTGCCAGAGGCACACGAAGGCCGCTTCTCTCGAGGCAGGCAGCACACAACGAAGGCCGAGGATACAAAGGCCAGAACAAAAAAACGAACGGCAAAAGGAAAGATGAATCTACGAGCCGGCATGTTCGATTCACTTTAGAGTGATGCTTTGGTTCCCGTTGAGCCTCCCGAGCCTTTCGTGTCCGGACGCTCCGGCACCCGGCAAGAAGCCCCGCGCGGGCGGCGGTCAATTAATCCCCGTAAAACGAATGCGAGCTCCCGACAGCGAAGTGCCGCGGGGCTCCTCGAACCGGGGAATTCCGGAAAGGAAGGGGAAAAGGGCTTAGAGTTGCCCTAGGAAAAGCGGCAACAATTCCCTAATTGCGAGTAATATCGCGGGGATCCCGGAGATGACACGCGGGAACTAATCTCGAAGACATCGGCAAATTACCGGGATCGGCAGACGCGGAGGAGCCTCTGTTGCCCGGGAGACGCCATTCGCCGGCCTCGTTGCCGTCTTCTCGGGCTACGCCGAACAGCCAAGCGACCCCTCACTGGCGGTTGACGACCGCCGGGTCCCCGCCCGTCCCCGGAAATGCGCGACGACGTTACCAACAAAAAATCTGGATTTCATAAATTGAACTCGGGTTATCAACGCGTATTGTTATGCGAGGTTTACATCGTAGCTGTCGCTCGCGCAGATTGTGTAAGCCAGGACAAGTAAGTCGGTAGAGATCGCTGGAGTCTCAGTGTAGCGGCATTTATTCGACGACGCCGCGACGGTCCGTGTTACTTTTCGCGTCACCTGACTGTCCTTTACGCTTCAGGGGCTCGTGGGCGTCGCCGGTTTCGTCGGAGCTTTCTGGATGCCCTTTGCGTCACTTGGAATTCTGTAATGCGACTTTAGGTGTTCAGAACAGCTTTAGAGGAGACCATGGCATTCTTGTTTTGCTCCGTCCTGTTTTAATACCTATGACGGAGGAAAGCGCCATCCCCGCTAGACAAGCTTGAGTAACATTTGGATACAGTGATCCTAGAATTGTAGAAGATCCTTAGTATTACTCCCAGGTGTAACTTTTTTACAGGCTTTGTACAAACAGTTCTTTTTTACGTTTTACAGATGTATATTTGGGTGATTTCATCTCAACTCAGGCACGGATTTAGGGTCGAATTTTTAATTTTGACGAAAAACATATATGTTTTGGGGCAATTCCTATAATAAAAGAAGACGCAAACGGTTATTTCGTCGGATTTTTTGTTCTCAAATTATGGACCGTTGAAGCGGTGAAGGTGGAAATTGATGTTTTTCCAGCCTATCGGAGGTGTCATATTTCACCCCATCCCTTTTCCCTACTTTTTACGCTACATCAATATAACCTTTTGGGAACACTCTAGACATAGGCTTTTTTATGCTAATTAAGCGTCCATGTCATAACATTCTTAATGATTTTTTTTTTATTTGTCAAACCGCCTCTCTGTGACGATATTTGACGAAGTTCAGCAAGCTGTGCTGTGTGACCTAATCAACATATTTTTATGATCTTTATACCACCGTAAAGCGCCAATTATGCTCTTTCTTTTGAATATAATTTCAATATTTTGCCACAAGTATATATTGCGATACATGTGCCTGAAGAACGAATATTTCGAAAAACTAGCAAGTTTGGAGTCGATTTTCTAAAAAAACCCACTTTTTATTTTTTTCATTTTTTATTCACAGTTAGTTAATATAGTAGTCTATCAGGAACTACCAACAGAAATTGTAATATATTGTTTGTATGGCCGCTATTAAGACTCGAATCTCGTGCTATGAGCGTTTTGAACGGGACTTCGCACAGGCGCTCTGCTGAGCAGAATTTTGGCCTATATAAAGTTTTCTATTTATCATTAGCAGTTACCTAATATCCAACCATAAAGATTAAAAAAAAATTTGAATAGTGCTCTTAAAAAAAAGTTACTTAGAAGTCCGTATTCACAAGTGCGAGCGCATCTTTTTCTCCCAATACGGGGGAATGCAGATCGTTAGAGAAGTCCTCTGAGGCCTTTTGCTTTCGGCTCCAAAATTTTACAGATGCCACCCTAGTCAGGCGGCGTGTATAGAATACTTTATCTTGAACATCACGCGGCTACCGCCTCTATCTTCATCGGTGTCCTGGAGCCTCTAAGGATTATGCCTTTGGATGCGACCGACACGGAAACCCTGATTGTCGGGAGAACAGGCGTTTCGAGGTTAGAGTTTACGTCGCAAGCCCCCCTCTGTCTCTCCAAGCTCCCCTCCTCGTCCTTCTTACACAACCGTGACACTAATCCGCGGGCACTAAAAGAGACGCCGCTGCTGCGTGGCACTCAGATTACGCGCGAGGCGGAGAGCGAATGTTTAAGTATGGATCGACGGGAAGATTGGGGACCCAAAGGAAGCCGAATCTTCGCACGTCGTCTAACTGATAATAGCCTTCTCGGTCCCTTTCTGGCTCTGGAATTCCTAAGCCACGGCGGAAAGCTGGTACTCATTCTAACTCCGTGCTGTCTGAGCTGGATGAACTTAAAACTGCTCCTGCTTTCAGAAAGCCAGAAGTGTTCGTTACTGCCATGGCTAATACATTATTCAGTTCATACCGGAAAGTGTGCGCCGACTATTCAAGGAGACACAAGAGAAGAGTGTTTTACGGACGCCATTTTCGTCAAGTCTCGGAGCTAAACCTAAGTTTTCTTAAGCAAGTTCTACCGGCTGAGGACGCCCAGCGCGTAAGCCCTGGAGATGTTCTGTGCAATAACTGCTACACAATGTTCTTGGGTCAGATTGAAGAACATAAGCAAGGACAGGAAATGTTGTCATCAAGCTCATCGTCATCATCCCTGAAACCAGCGGACAGATCATTCGTTGACGAGGAAGCCCTGGTCCAAGGAGTGTCTGAAGCAATTGATGCTGCCGAAGTAAGTGTGACACCACTTAAACTCCCTTCTAGCGTGACTCCACGAAGTCGTACCGGCAATGTTAAGCGAAAAAAATCCGAGATAACCGCGGACTTCAAAAAGAAAATTGGTCGTAAACTAAGTGACGTGTACGGAGAACCTACGGGCACAGACAAAGAAGATCCATGCTCCTCGTGCTCCCGACTGGGTCAGCAATTTACGAGCAGCCTACGTCAAGAGCGCGTCGCAGCTAGAACGCTACCGCCTCTTAACTCTCTTTCCATCTAACCTCAAAAAGAAAGATATCCTGAAAGCAATTCCTGAAGTGACGAAGCATGCTTTGGACCAATCAAGAAAGCTGAAAAAAAAAATGGGGGTCTGGGCGTCACCTGACCCATACCAAGGACATGCTCTCAACGAAAACGATGTCGCTCTTGCGTTGACTTACTACACATCAGATGCAAAAGACTGCTCAAGACAAAGCCCGAACAAGAAGGATGTCGTAAGGCTTTTTATTGATGGTCAGGAAGTCTTCGTCACGAAGCGATTTATGACGAGATCTATTAGGGAAACCTACAAAGAATTCAAGGCGGCCAATCCCGAGTCCAAAATGGGCCTTACAAAATTTTATTCTCTTCGGCCCAAGTGGGTTAAGAAACAGCCTGTACATGAAGAGTGTGTGTGTGTATGCTGCGCCAACTTCATACTCTGTCTGACATCTCTGTCAAATGCGGCGGGGAAGACCATGACCTTTGAAGACATCCAGAAAATGTTTCTCTGTGAAAATCCTTCCCAAAACTGCTTCTTGCTGAGGTGTGAAGCCTGTTCGAACCGGAAGGACATATCCCTCGAGATGCTAGGGATGAGCGCTGAAGATGAACTGGAGTTGGCACTGTGGGAATCTGGTGGCGAGTTGGTGAAAAAACATTTGGAGGCCACTGCTTTTCTTAACGAACTCAACAAGTGGACGAAGAAATACATACCCCACTATTATATTCGGCGCGCACAACAGAGAGCAATATGGCTTGAAAAAGCAAATGTGAAGCCACGTGTCGTAGTCCTCCACTTTGATTTCGCCGAAAACTGGAGTATTGTGCTCCAACGTGCAGTGCAGGGATACCACTGGAAAACCAAGATGGTGACAATCTTCACCTGCGTTGCGACGACCACGAAGGGAACACTAAGTTTCGGCGTCGTGAGTGACGATACCTGTCATGATTCTGCACACGCGCTCTTTGCGCTCACAATGATTGAAGACAGGCTCGAGGAACTCGTGCCCGTTTTTTTGGAGCTGATCTATGTTTCGGACGGCGCTCCAAGCCATTTCAAAAATCGGCACCAATTACACGAATTTCAGAAGAAGTTTGTCGTCAGCAGGTGGATATACTCGGCGTCAGGGCACGGCAAAAGCGCGTGCGATGGAGTGGGTGGTGTGCTGAAGCATCATGCGTCACTGCATAACTTGAAAACAACTGAGCTGAGCTCCATAACTAACGCGCGTACGTTCGTTGAAGCTCTCGGCCAGAAAATCAAGGGGATAACGCTTCTCTTCATCGACCAAGAGGAGCTGTCCCGTTATCGGGAGCTTAAAAGGAAGGAGTGGGAGAAGGTAACCCCATCGAAAGGCATCCAATCTTCTCATGTGTGGAGCAAAGCAATGGGGGAAGGGGGAGGTGATATGGTCCTAGAAAGAGTTTACAAAACCCCAGAATAGACGGAGCTAAATGGTGGGACCGTGAAAAGGCCGGACCGTTTCAACAGTGCCTTCATCCTTGTCCCCCTGTGAGTGCGCGCTGTGTGATCAGACGACGCGCCATGGACTTTGACACTGAACTGACTGCAATTTGGACAATGCGAAAACTGGCTCAGAATCGCATCAATCTATTGTCTCGAAATGTGCTACGTCGAAAGATGACTATCCCTATCCCAGGTGTTTATCACTGTTTTTGTGTGAGCAGCGCCATGTATAGTATTGAAAAGGTACTGCGTCGTCTATCCGTAAACCAGACGGAATTTGGCGGTGTTCAATTCGTTTTAAAGTTTATATTTGTATTAACTTTGAGTGCATTTTATGTTAATTAGGAGTATATGAGACATGTGCTCAACACATTTTGATATATTTTATGCAATGAACATGTTTAGGCTACAACATGAAATATTACTTCCCTTCTCTGGTTACGTGTCGCATCTTGAGTTTAAAATTCCGAACTTTATATGTAATTGTCATATTTTCTTATGTCAAACAGTTATGCAGTGAATATACATATGTGCGATTTAGTATCTGACGCTTAGGAAGTACGGTCTATTTTGTGCACATACGGGCTCTTTCGTAAAATAACGAGCATTTCGTGGCGTGTAAGGACGAGCATTTCGTGGCGTGTAAGTCTTCAAATGCGTTAGTCATGTGTTTAGGTTTCATTTCTATTTGCAGTGATTCATGCCAGGTTACTTAGACTTTTCCCTCGTGACTTAAGTTTGTCCGTGAGTTTAGATGTTACGTACTTCTCCGTCAGTACATAAGGCGAAGCTCACACACCTTTCAAATCACCCCAGTGCCAAGTAAATAAATGTTGTAAGGATAAATATTGTTACTTCACTTGCTTTTACGCTCAGATATTGTGGTAAGTACTAACATTAAATAGAAAACTTTACATTGGCCAAAATTCTGCTCAGCAAAGCGCCTGTGCGAAGTCCCGTTCAAAACGCTCATAGCACGAGATTCGAGTCTTAATAGCGGCCATACAAACAATATATTACAGTTTCTGTTGGTAGTTCCTGATAGACTACTATATTAACTAACTGTGGATAAAAAATGAAAAAAATAAAAAGTGGGGTTTTTTAGAAAATCGACTCCAAACTTGCTAGTTTTTCGAAATATTCGTTTTTCAGGCACATGTAGCGCAATATATACTTGTGGCAAAATATTGAAATTATATTCAAAAGAAAGAGCATAATTGGCGTTTTACGGTGAAATAAAGATCATAAAAATATGTTGATTAGGTCACACAGCACAGCTTGCTGAACTTCGTCAAATATCGTCACAGAGAGGCGGTTTGACAAATAAAAAAAAAAAAATCATTAAGAATGTTATGACCTGGACGCTTAACTGGCATGAAAAAGCCTATGTCTAGAGTGTTCCCAAAAAGTTATATTGATGTAGCGTAAAAAGTAGGAAAAAGGGATGGAGCGAAATATGGCACCTCCGATAGGCTGGAAAAACATCAATTTCGACCTTGACCGCTTCAACGGTCCATAACTTGAGAACAAAAAATCCGACGAAATAACCGTTTGCGTCTTCTTTTATTATAGGAATTGCCCCAAAACATATATTTTTTTCGTCAAAATTAAACATTCGACCCTAAATCCGTGCCTGAGTTGAGATGAAATCACCCATTTACTTAATCCTGAAAGCTACACTAATCCGGTCTGCGCAGGAGAATTATACAGGCTGGAATATATAATATACGAGAGTAGTCGTCGCAATAGGTCGGATAACTAAGTAAATTATATTATTTAACTGTTTGATTAGTGAAAAGAAACATATTGTTCCGAATGAAATTTTGCTGAGCGTCATTGCCACCAAGCTTATAAGTAATGTTTAGAAATATTTGGGGCGCGTTTAATTCGCAGTGGTGCGCTAAACTTGCCACTTGTACAAAGGGGGGGGGGGGGGGGGGGGGGCAGTGCTGGCAGTGCGAAAATGGGAATGATAAGAAACAGAAAAATCGCGTTTTTTCACACCAATAGCATTTCGCGAGTAGTAATTTTGGCGCATCCCGGGGGCTTCCCCAGAGCTTCAAACCTTTCTAATGTGTTGTAATTTAGTGGCGTTCGACGAAGCTCCGCAAATTTATAATTGGAACTATATAACTTTATTGAATTATTAAAAAGTCAAACAACACATTTTAGTTGACTGGCTGCCTTTTCATGACAAATATTCCCTTATAGTAACCCCGCCCCGGGACCGTGGAATTCACCTGTACAAAACGCATTAGTGTTGCTTGGACGATATTTTTTTAAACAGAACTGTAAGTTGTAATGACAACTGAAAAGAAAGACGCGGGATGTATTTATATCCAACCTGCGATTGAAGAAACCTCTTCTGTAGTCAGGTTATAATCACTGTCAATCAAACACAACACATGCTAAGATCACAGCCAGAATTTTGGGACGTTACATGACATTTTGCCCTGCTGGGCATAAGTCGACTAGAATAATTAAGACTCGTAGTATTGAGCATAAGAGTTCAAGAACAAACACTCTATTGCACAAAAAAAAAAAAGCGTCTACATGAAGGCGAAATAGTGGGACATCCAGCATAAGTTACTTTTTTTTTCCCTCTCCATCACAACACTGCGCCGCAGCAACTGCATCGTCAGAAAGGCAAGACTTGCTCGAATGTGAGATCCTCAGGACCGGATATGCTGAACAGACACAGGAACGTATTTTCGTTTCGGACGTCAAAAAGAGGACTAATAGTTCCTTCAGATCAGCAACGTGACAGGTGACACGGATGACACGGAGAAAGAAATTTCGGTATACTATGCCAAATGAGCTTGGCTTAATCGCGGATAAAAGAACCCGCTCTTAGGGCGTGGTAGTATAAAGAGAGATGGTTCGGGCCTGTGCATGCAGGAGGGGCTCGCACAGTCAAAAAGAAAGGAAGAGGGGACGAAGTGATTTTTCCGATATGAAAAAAGGGCAAGTAGCGCTTTGACGGTGACTTTCATGTATTGTATTAAAGCACTCGGAGAAGTTCACACACCATTTGTTTTTATAGTTAAAGATGGCGACGCGGGCGCCCCGTGTCAACGCATTTTCCAACCTGCGGCGCCATAGCCTGTTTTTCTTGACCAGGAAGCGCTGTAGCGTCAACGAGACGCTATCACAAAAGACGCGGCTCCAGTAGTGTCCTCGAGACGCGACCATTTGCTGCTGGCGTCAAGCGGCGACCTAGCGTTCCATGATCTACAGGCGTACGCTAGCGTCTGTCAACGTCTCACCGGGTTTGTCAACGCGCACTAATAGAGCGTTCCAAAAGACGCAACGCGACACACAGCGGAAACCCGAGCTAAAAATATACGATTTTGCTCGACCTGGGCATTGTTCAAAACTTGACAGCTACAGGCCTATGTCCTAGGGAAACCTCACCACTTACTTTGTCTCCAAGAACAGATTCCCACAATGTACCGTGCACCGCGGACCGCGCTCGTATTCATTGAAAAAAAGAAAAAAAGAACGAGAAACAGAGAGACTTCCCCCGCCAGCACCTTCTGTCGGCGTGTGGAGCAACAGCCACTGTTTTGACTCTGCGCGCACAGCAAACGTAGCCGGGCGAATTCGCTTGTTCCGAAGATATTTTCTTGATAAAGTCCAGGTTTTAAGGCTATGTGTTGAATAGATGTTTGCAAGCAGCCACGCTTCGAAAGGCAGTCCAGCCACCATGGATGGAAGACGCTTTGTTGGGAAGCCAGTCTGGAAACCGTGGGTACGCCTCAGCATTGCTTGACTATCTGACGATCTACCCACACCAGCCGCAAGATGGCGGCGCCCAGAGGCCGTACTTGCAGACGTTTGCACATGCCAAACGGAGGGCGCCATCCATCTATGTAAATACCGATATTGTTGCATAGAGCACGTCTTCGAGTACTGGTCTTTGGAGTGGGAGTACGTTTTTATGTGACGCTTTGACGCCGACATAACACTATGCTTGGCCCAGCTTCTTTTTTTATGAGTACTTGCTATACATCGGTCGTTTATGAAAGAAAGCGACAATGCACAGTTCCTTGCTACTTGTTGAAAAAATATCACAATTTCTTAAATGTGACCTAGACTCAAGCAAAGCTTGTTGCACTGGAGTAAACGAAAAGAGTCACTCTTCATCTTACTGTTTAGGTTAGAGTGGGTGTAGTCTGACGTGGAGTTAGAGCATAGAAATGCGCAAAAGACAAGTCAAATCGAAGAATATCTGTAAGAGGAAACGTTGTTTCTTCCACTTTTATTCAGGTTTGAAGCGCACAGTTATTAGAAACGGCGGGCTCGAGTGACCTGTCCAGCGATATGTGTGGTCTAGCCCTTCCGCAAGCGTGCTCTCTTTTGTTCTTGAAAAACACGTGGTTCCTGACTCCCATGGAGCGTGATCTGCGGTTATTTTCACCTTCATGAAATATAACTGAATACTTGCGTTGCAGTAGTCTAATCAAAAACAAAATTATACTACCTCTTTCACTTCTAACGAAGTGACGAAATTCTCGTCTCGTTTAAAATTAAATAAGTTGCACGAGTTACAAATAACACCAGCTTAACTTGAAACTCCTCGCGCATGTTGGTTTGACTCTCTGCCAGGTTTTCCGCGCCGCTGACGCGGCTCTCCCTCTAGGATTCTCTTTCTCAGGCGAAGCCAACTTACAGGAATCCGCTTGCGAATCCCGCGTACCCCGCGGCATTCGGCAGTGCGGCGTTAGCCGGCACCTGAGCCCCTGGGCAGCACCCGGACGGCTGGGAGCGCGCCATGCGCATTTCCACCACAATTTCAGGGGTACAAAAATCGGGGAAAATGCAAATTTCAAACATGGTGAAAAAAAGACAAAAAGAAAACGGACCTTGCACCATTGCGCATTGGCTTCACATTCGCGCTACATAGGAGCGAAATTCAGGTAGGCAGTAGGCGATGATATTCGAACCTTTTAGCGATGGTTGTACTGAGCTCTTTGAATCGCGCTCCGAAGCTCATGGATGAAAGTGCTCGCTTACACCTTCCTGATGTGGAAGTGTCAAATAAGGCTCCTATTTCGATAGGTGTCGAGATGTCGGGGTTTCGGTGTCGACATGTTGGTGGGACGCTGATTCGCCCTGTTTCTACAGGTACTGGACTAATGGTCGCCCAGTGCGACACCGATTAAAAATCTTCAGTCACAGAGGATAGCAAGCGATGGTAAATTCCCACCCACCCCGTCCTGGTCTTTCGACGTTCGATCTCTGGATCTTTAAAAACCTGACCTTCAACCGCGCCTACAGCAGGGACTGTATATCAGCGGCTGTTTCAGACTCTTTCTTTGGGTGTCGGTGTCAACGTGTGGGCGGGACGCTCGCTGGCCAGTTTCTGCAGGTACTGGACGGATCGCCGTCCGGTGCGACACCGGTTACACGTCGTCAGACACAAGTGACAGCAAGACGAGATTACGTAAACCGTCGGGCCGCTGGTCGGGCCGTGATCGGAGGTGCGGGGAGTCACAGGTTCACATAATGGTTTACATTAAAAAGTTTTGAAACCGCTTGAGAGATTACGATGCAATCAATCGACCTGTTTATAGTGATGATGGGACTCTGGTCTGAACCATAGCTCCTATTGTACAGTAGCTAAAGGGATACTCGTCTGCGATTTATGTTGTCCCTTCCCCGAGAGAGATTGCGCTCTGTGGGAAGGACTGAACAGTCTTGAAACATGAGGGAAAGTACGTATATTAACAGTTAGAAATTTAACAATAGAGATGGGGAGGTGTAGGCAAAATCGACAAAAAAGCTATTCTTTATTTGCTGTATAAATATACTACGGTTCCGGATAAACTGCCTTCTAAGTGGAGCACGGTGATGAGCGCTAGACGTTTTCGAGCTCACTACGGTGTAGCTCCGTACACTTACAGGGATACTGAACCGACATTTCGAGCTCACTAAAGAAGGCCGGGCGGATAGGTGGGAAGCTGCGAAACCAAAAAATATCACTCATACGGCGATATATCGAACGGACCGCCGTATTTTTTGGAAAACAAGTGCGCTTTTGGAACCCGGCCGACGAGGCCGACGAGACAAGGCACGTCACGATTCCCATTCTCTCTCCTCCTCGCTACGTCCCGTCGAGCTGGTGAACCGAAGCGAGGAGGGGAGAAGCGAGGCCGCTTCTCCTCGTTCTCAAATTCTCCCGGAGGACAGTTACGTCAAAGAACTCGCTTGATCGCGCCCTTCTTTTCCAAAAGTACGGCCATCCGTTTGAGATATCGATGTACGAGTGGTGTTTTGGAGTTCGTAGTGTCCGGTTCAACACTTCTGCATCCTTACTTTGCGAAATCCAAATTTCGGTTAAGTATTCCTTTAACATTTTCCACACGTCACAGCTTTGACTGCATTCCTATTGGTTGAAAAGCGATATTTCTGCCACTGAAGCATCACCTAAAGCTGAGTGAATATCTCCTTTACATATATTAAGTCAATGCGACAATTTCAGCCGCTCGAAAACAGCACAAATAAGAATAATTACGGCATGAGCGTTTACTTTTGACTAAGAGATTCATCCCCCTAGCCGTTTAAAATACTTCCTTAGGTACGACACAACTTAGAAAAAAATCAACATGCTGAGTGTATTAGTTAGTGCTTAGGTGCTCATTGAGAAAATGAGTATACTCAAAACGACGAGTATAAAAGACGGAAGCTCAGTGTACCTAGTCACCGAAGAGGAAAACTTGCGTTACTATTAATGTTTTTATGTGTGGTGTTTGTATATGTTCTTTCTGTATGTGCACTGTGCTCTATCATATGCAGTGCACGCGAAGTGTATGTGTGCGTAAAATATAGATGTATAAATCGCAATATGATATCAAAACATTTTTTTGTGACCGATAAAATAGACGGTTCGGAACCCTACCTAGCCTAGACATTTGTGATTACACTGCCTGGGCCCGCCATCTGGTGGCTAGCGATTTAACCTTCATTCACGTTTCGCGACATTTATTTTAGCGTGCATTAAGCCAAGTGCTGTTTTAAACTCGCTATTTCGGGAACGAATTATGGTTTTTGCGAATGGTTTACCATTCCTCTCTGGCGTGCGGTGCCAACGAAGGATATGTTTCGCGGGCAATATCCCCGATGAGACGTGACATGTGCGCACTGGCCGTGTATGTGTCGTCTCCGTTTAACATCGCAGTGTTAAAAACGAGAAGATTGAGTCAAAGCGTTCGAAATGCATTTCCTTACCGGCGTGGGAAGCCGGCTGCAGATATGAACATGGTTCGTGAAAGGCTCGTGTTCCGTTTTAATTTCCTACAGCCCTCTCTCCGAAAGCAGAGGCACGCATGAATGCATGCGTTTCTTCCGATAGCTGCTTAGCAGGCCTAGGAAGCCGCCGGTACTGCGAGGTAATTGCCTGTCCGAAAAATTGCTAGCTCTTTTTGGTTGAATCGCGGCAGCGCTCCGCGTACAGACCTACTCCCTGGCGTCGTTCATCATGGCGTCGTCGATAAGCCTTAGCGAGCTCGATTCACTCATTTTGAAGCCGCCATATTGCTGCACAAACGAGGGAACGAGGGAGGAACTTTTCTCCCCCATTTGCAGGGACGAACATTGCTCCGTTTCTAAAGGAGCATAGGGTACAAGAGCGTACCTTCCTTTACGGAGGAATATATGCACCCTTTTTTTCAAGAGTGTAGCTCGGGGTCTTTAACGTGCATCACGCAGTAATGATGCACGACCGCACGCCGGTATGACGTACATCCAGATAGAAACGGGCGGGGGTGGGGATTGAACCCAGGATCCCTGGGTTCTGCAGCGCGAGCTTTTGCTCCACGCGCTCTGAGCTGGTGTGCGCTACCCGACTTGGCCACCGACACCCCATGAAGTGGCGAATGCCCATTGAGCCTGCAGATACTTATACAGGGCGTCTTAGAGCGCAGCTCTTAAGGCTGAACTCCATGGGACGAATATGCTGCGAATAACCGACGAATTTTGCCCGGCAGCTTTTGCTCTGCGCGTGGAATCAACACACTGGCTGCTACGTCGCGCGCTAAGCGAGCGTGCCGTCGGGCGGCGTTCTACAGTTATTCGTCACATAATTCGTTCCATGGAGTTCAGCCTTCAGGCGGCCGTTTTCGCGTATAGGAAGTATTCACTGGCGGCCATAGCTGTGTGCACGACTGCTGAGCGGGTGCTGATGGCGAGCTTCCACAGTTCTTTTGTAACTTCGCACCTTCGAGATTGCCGGTCTTAGCAGCCTATCAATGTGGGCTCGTTCAGAGCATGCGCTCTAGACATCACCCACAAATATATCGCCCAGTGAATACTGCTTATTGCGGCGTCGCCGCCGCCGTCGGCATAACCGCCCACTAAATTAAGCTTGAAATTGAATTGGTGTTGAGATAATGTGACGCCGATCTTCCCGCTAAATCTGGCGGTGAAACTGACCTTTTACATGAGTAACTTGAGACGAAGTTATGGGACGTCATTTTCCTTGCTGAATTTAGCTGGGAAACTGTATTGGTGTTGACGTACTGTGACGTCATTTTCCCCGCTAAATTTAGCCGGAAACTGAATTGGTGTTGAGATCACGTGGCGTCAATTTTCCACCTAAATGCAGAGGGGAAACTGTGGGAGGAGGGGAGGGTAGAGAGGAGGAGGAGAAGAGTGTACGAAGAAGGAGGAGAGGGTAGAGGGTTGACCCGCACCCTTCCCTCCTCATCCTCAAAAGCTGCGTTCTAATTTCGCATTACAGAGATTTGTAAACGTCTTCTATTTTTTTAACCTGAACAGATTTGTTTCAAAAAGACCGTGAAAGTTACATTTAGCGGTTTGTGCGGGTGAGTCACACGGCCAGGAGAACATAGTATAGGGGGCTAATCGTAACGATCTGTCGGTTAATTGAATAAAATAAGTAAGTAAAAATGGACATATGACTCCAATTAGTAATTTGCTTAGCCGCATCAAAAAGCACTAAATCAGCAATTTCTAGAAAAACCGAAAGCGCGAGAAGCGCGGTAATGCCCTAAAGTATCTAGTAGCGCAGCAGGAGCTAGGCTACGGGTGCGATAACGCGTCCGCGAAATATTTTCTCCTCTTAATAGAGATGCGCCTTGTACCTGCTGGACGATGGTTACTTTAGCGCATTACTCCGCCTCTCACGTGATCAAAATATTTCTTGAAATTACTGATTTGGTTGTTTTCAAAGGCTCTCAGCACGTTTTAAATTGGAACAATATGTCTATTTTTATTAATTAAAAAGTAAATTAACAAAGTTTACTTAATTAGCCAACTGGAAGTTACCATGAGCCCCCTGTACTATGTCCGCCTGGCCGTATAATCCACCTGCACAAGCCGCATAAGTGTAGCTTTCACGGCTTTTCATAGCGCAACTCTTAGGCGCCCGACTCCGGGAACCGCATCGTCGGCGTCGGCGTAACCACTCTAAATTTAGCGAGAAAATTGACGTCAGGTGACTTCAACACCAATTCAGTTTCCCGCTAAATTTAGCGGGGAATTGAATTGATTTTAAGGTCACGTGACCTAAAGTTTTCCGCTAAATCTATCGGAAAAACTGAATTTCTTCATGGGTGTCGCGACACCAAGTCTTGTGACGTCATTTTCCCCGCTAAAGTTAGTGGGGAAACTGAATTGGTGTTGAGGTCACGTTGCGTCAATTTCTCAGCTAAATTTAGCGGGGAAGCTGTGGGAGGAGGGAAGGGTATGGAGCAGGAGGAAGGGAGGGTACGGAGGAGGAGGATGGGAGGGTACGGCGGAGGAGAAGGAAAGGAGGAGGAGGGGATGGAAGGGGAGGGTGAGAGGAGGTGAGGGTAACGAGGGGGAGAGGTGGAGGAGAAGAGGAGGAGATGACGAGCGTGGGAGGAGGGAGTACGGAGAAGTAGTAGAGGCATACCCTCCCCTTCTCCTCCTCAGCAGCTGCGCTCTAATTTTGCAGTGCAGAGATTTGTAAACGTCTTTCATCTTTTAAAACAAAACTGTTAATCATAAAAAAGATTTAAAAAATCTTACACGTTTGAAGCGGACGAGGGAGCTTCGAGAACCAATGACACGGGCTCAACAGGTAGAATACACGTAGCAGAGCGCGTTGAAAACTACAGAATACACAGAATGTATTCTGTGTATTCGTGCTTCATGTGTTTTATTCTTTCTGTGTAATAGGTAGAGTACATTGGAGCGTGCGGAGTGAATAGAGACCTGTTAGTAGAGCCTATTCGGGAGCTACGCATTGCTAGCGGGAGCTCGTGCCGTCGATTCGAGTCATGGAGTGAGCACACGTTCAATGAGGCCGCTCTCCGCAGCGTAATGTCTAAAAATGGTCTACTAAATTCTGTAATGCGGCGACACAGTCAACATATTAAAAAAAAAAGAGAGAGAGAAAGAAGGACAGCTCTCGTATACTCGACCTTTGAGCTTTGAGAAGTGCTTCTATGCATGTGCTGGCTCGAGCTTTCTGCTTCCCGAGATTGTTCTACAGCAACCAATCATCTGCACCACCACTTCCGGCGGAAACTGGTGTATCAATCGACGAGCGTTGAATTCTTTTTGTCCACGAATGAATCTTCGCGCTCTAAAACGAGCCGGAAAAATGACGCCTTCACATAGAACACTAAAACTTTCGTCCTATGTGCATTTAGGTGGAGTGTTTTACCTGGTGTAGTTTGAAGGCGTAGCTGAATTCTTTTCAAAACTGAGAATGATGAAATTGCCAGGGTCAACGGCGGAAGTGCTCGCAGATGTTCCAGTTACCGATGACTGTAATGTATTTTATGAGCCTCAGTATCTTGTCTTAACTTATCTTATATTGTCTAACATATTTATTCATATATTTACGTATTCAATTCATTCATTCATTCATTCATCCATTCATTTGAATATAATGCCGCGTGTGCGGCGCGTGGTTGCCATGCAGAAGAACAAGGTTCGAGTTCCGCTCCACCCGGCTCTTTCTTTTATTATTTTGTTTTATTCTACAAAGTTTAAGGCAATTCTCGGCTGTCCTCATGTGTTCATCTGGTTCAGAATGTTCCTCAACGTACGGCCTGCAATATAAGCAGTGATCACTTGCTGCTTTGGGACAACAGCGCTTTCGTTGAGAACGCCATATGCCTGGAACTTTTTTTCATTACGCCTGTAGGCACAAGTTAGCTTTATTACACATTAATTCGTAGTTTTTACTCTCTTCCGTTTTGTTTTTAGGTGACAATCCTACGAAATTTATTTTAGGAAATATAGCTTGTATTAGGAAAACAAATCAATAGAGCTTCAGTTGCGTATAAACTATTATGACATTTCACAAATTTCTCGATAAGAAAACAAACAAAAACGGCACTTATAAATAATCTTAAAGGTGCATTTTAACTGTTGTAAGAAAATATTCTATACTGGCGCAAGTAAGCTAATGCGCATCAAGATTATTTTAGTCTGTTACGATAGCAGCGAAAGATTAGAGCCGAAAACGGTTATTGTTCGAAGAATTTTGAAGACATGTGGATTAGAATACGCGTCTGATGGTACGACTATTGATGGTGTTGTGAACGGCGTATTGAATCTTTTAAGAATTGAGGCGGGTTAAAGTTTACGGATGGGCTCCAGGTAGGCGCCTTCCTGCGATTTCTGGACATAGGAATGAACTTGGCCGAACGTCACAGTTCTGTGGCCAAGGAGGGGCTTTTGACGAAAATAATCCTTGGAGAAGGGAAACACGGGGGACAAGGAACAAGGGCCTTTTGCCTTATATTTCCGCGAGATAAAAACTCCATTGGTGACGTTTCATTTTGCTTTTGTGCTTCATTTCGCAAGCAGAGAGACTCTCGATGCATGGTTTCGCGAGAGAATTTTGAAAAATTAAAAACGCAAACAACAAGGAAAAGAAGATGGGAACTCGCCCAACAGTTAATTTTGATTCACGACGGCAGCCTTTGTCGCAGAGAAGTTTAAAGAAAATATTAAAAAGAGCTTCAAAAGCATAAAAATACACCCAAATACTAGACCGCAAATTGTACCGCATATCTACAGGATTTTTCATATTTTAAAAAAAGGTCGCTTAACGGTTGAACGTTTCTATCGTCCCTTCCGCCCAGCGTTAGCTGGGTCAATGGTGCCAGCAGCTTAACCAAACAAATACCCCAGACAAAATCAGCTGTGTGGTAAAATCATATTTCGACTGACCCTGAGAGTCAACTGGGCTTTGCTTACACGAAAAGGGGGAAAGGACACTTGCTGGGTTTTCACGAAAGATCGACTCATGTCCTGTTCCTGTGAACGTGCTATGAAAACTCTCGGCAAAACTATAAACGCCAGTTTACAACATTGCTGTAGCGAACAGACACGCTGACGATCCCTGGACAAGAAAAAAGGTAGTACAGGCTTTCCCGGCTTCTCCTTATACCGAGAGAAACTGAAGCAGAAGATGGAAGCGCGTGAAACTTCAGAGCGCCCAGCTCCGATCGGAAGAGGTAGAAACAAAGGCTAGCTGCCTCTCTCTTTCTCTACTTACTGTTCAAGCTCGTTCGAACGCATGATGCGCGCGTGCGGCGTTCGAACGCTAGGTGCAGGAAGAGAGGAGGCTTCAGTTTGCTCTCATTGGAGGTAGACAGCGGGTAACGACAAAAGCCCACCAATCGTTCCAACAAGAGCTCTTCTCCTTTCTCTCTCTCAGTCCGCATGTCGACGATGATGCAAAGGTCGTATGAGAAGCAAAACCGCGACCGCCAATAATGACCGCTCGGAGTGTTGCATGGTACGACAGGCGGAACACGATGTCGCCTGAATGTTTCTGAACGACAGAGCTGGACGCGAGACCGACTAATGTTTTACGGCCCACGACGCTCTCATTACTTATCCAGTCTCCAATCTCGCAACCAACAGGTCGATAAATCTTGTCCCCAGAGAACGGACGAACCACCAAAAGAAAATATGCAGCCTATAGAACAAAACTAGCAAACGAAAAAATCAGAACGATCATGTAATGGCCCGACTTTTATATAATGCAGAGAAGCTTATGAATAATGATGAACATGGGCTACGCTCTATTTTTTTTCTCGTTTTTTTATAGATGTTTTGGAATGAACATGTCGTTAGGAAAAGAAAAACACTTGGGAAAGGAGTTGAGCCCAACCTCGGGAGCCTGCAGCGAAAAACGTCACCAATGGCGGGCGGAACCAAGGTACTCGTTATCGTTCGGCCCGACATTGGGGGGACATTAATCGGTGACCGTCGAGCGGCAGGGATGAGGGCGCTGTCAAGGATGGAGGCACTGCTGGTACTGGAACACTGCGGCGCAATCGCGCCCTCGCGTTCCCCCGTGCCAGCGCGTTTCCAGCAGACGGTGCCATCGTTCAGAACGCGAGATTCTTCGAATCGTTAGCGATTTACACACGCATGTTTAATGGCGTCGGCGAACAATTCGGGGCAATCTGTTCCTGCTGAAACCACTCGCTAGATTCCGTGTCCTCTCATAGCCCAGCACGTGCTATAAACACCGCCAACCCTTACCCGCGTTTTTTTTTTCTTTTTTATAAATGAGAACGTAGCTTATCCAACCGAGAGAGAATCGACCCCGCACATCCAGATTCACTTATTCTGTTTCCCTTCTACCCAATCCCGGTTGACCCATCTCTATTCACTGCGCTGCCGCCGCATTCATGCATGAACAGCCATAGCCGGGAAAATCCGGCAGTTATATAGACGCTTTACACACGCGCCAAATTACAGCCGCCATTGCTGACCTTCTCTTGTCTTACCGAGATGCCGAGCAACTGAAACGGTGGTTGACGATCCTCTACCAAGGCCAATGCTTTAGAGAAGGACACAGTTGAATCTAATGTGGCAATAACCTGGCCTGCTATGGTAAAGATGAAGTGAAATAAACGAAATAAGAGGAAACAAAAACTGAAGGTCAGTTATGGCGGCGTCCATGCACAGCTGCTGCAAAGCGTCTATACTCGCTGTTCTTGTCGGGAGTTGAGGAATTCAGCTCGACGCGATTCCTTCCCACGTTTCCCGTAGCACCGGCGAGTGTAGCGTATAATATGGGATAGTAATACTTTCGGGGATTGCTAGTGAACAGCATGCAGAGGAAGCGAGAAACCTTTGGGCTGATCGCGTGGAACTTCGCAGATGTTCTTCCCCGGCCACCTGCGCCACACTTTAGTGAACCTTCGCATTTAACGATCTTCAATAGCCGCTCTATGCAGACGGATGCAGGCCGCAAAACCCTGGCCTCCATTGTAGTAGGATAAATTGCCGGGGACTTGTTGAGTCATGAATCCGCCATTTTTTTTACATCGCACAGCGCAGGCGCGTTGTTGAAGATATATATGAAGGACGATGAAGGGGCCATCGGACGCGCGTGCATCGGGCTTCGGGTACGGAACATAAACAAGTACAGTTCGATTAAGGGGGATTGACCCGCGATTTACTTCTAGCCTTTTTCTCATAGATGGCGTAGAATGTTTCCGGAACAAACGAGTTGCACGCTCACAACCGCGCAGGCAGGTCGGGTGCATGGGGTGTGCTGGGGCCACGGGCTGTTCGCCGCCGATCTAGGTGAGATAGATTTTGCTCGCACGGCGACCGCCTCAACCGTCAGGGGGAAACGGCAGGCATGGGGCGCGAGCAACACAGTCAACGTAAAGCCCCTTTATTCTGGGAAAGGTGGCGCCATTCATTGTTGTAGAAATGCTCGAGGCACGGGCCGCGCGACACTTCTGGGAAATTCATGGCGTCTGAAATCTAGCTCAGTGCTGCGCTGTGCCGCCATGATCTTCCCAAGGATTGCACATTGCACGTGCATCGCGCATTGGCATTCTTTGCGCTACTTTTGAAATATAAAGGGACTTTAAGTCAACGAAATGGCTTTGATTTCCGACTGCCTCCGAAGTTGGAACAACGTTCCAACTTTTCAAACGCATTTGTAAAAAAACCTTATGTTTCGATGTAGTTGCGCGTTGGTAGTGCACTCGGGTTTTCAGCGTTCGAAAATTGCGACATTTGTGTGCAGATAAAGTCGTTCACGTATCTGACGCCTTGATATCATGTATTGACTTTGGCGGTGTTCATCGCTTGGTTGTCGTATAGTCACGGGTGGTGACCAAAAAAACAATAAATAAACAGCAAGAAATAAACGTTTGATGTAGCGAACTTGTGCCAAAAAATAAAAGATTACAAAAGAAAACAGCAGAGCATTCGCGGGCGTCGATGTCGGCGAAACCGCAGGATCGAGCGCAGGGGCGAGACTGACTCGACAAGGTCGCGGGCGGCCTCTTATCTAGAGTGAGTCACTATCTCGAAGATTCGGCGGAGAAGGTTCGAGCGTAGCGTGCTCGGGCGAGAATGAACAAGCACTTTCTAGAACAACAAAAGCAGGGATAAACGATTGAAGTCATGTCCGCAGCAAGAATAAACGAGAAATTTCTACAAGTCCGTGACCCTGCGCGCGGCATTATCCCCCCCTTTAAAAAAAAGTGCATCGTCCCGATGCAGCACAAAATGAAAAACCAAAAAACAAATCCTAAACAAAAGGGCAGCAGAATCGCGAGCCGTAGTTCACAGTTCACCCGTGGACGAGAGTGGAAAGTTCTATCGTTCGTAATACGGCTTCAGCCGGACGACGTGCACCACCTCGGGTCGCGGGTGACGTCTTGCAGACGGGCGCGTTCCGTCGGGAAGGACTTCGTAGTTCAGATCGCCGAGGCGTCGGATGATCTTGTAGGGTCCGAAATAGCGTTTCAGAAGCTTCTCGCTGAGACCGCGGCTCCGTATTGGTGTCCAAACCCATACCCGGTCTCCGGGTTGAAAGTGGACGTCCCGGCGACGAAGGTTATACCGGCGTGCGTCGACTCGCTGTTGGTCTTGAATCTTGACTCTTGCCAGCTGACAAGCTTTCTCCGCGCGCTGGGAGATCAGTTGAGCGTCGTCGTTGCCATCATCGCTTGGCACGTGAGGCAGCATGGCGTCGAGCATTGTCGTAACCGCCCGGCCGTGTACCAGTTGGAAAGGCGTCACTCCCGTGGTCTCTTGAACCGCTGTGTTGTACGCAAATGTAACGTACGGCAACACCTCGTCCCACGTCTTGTGCTCCACGTCGACGTACATGGAGATCATGTCAGCGATCGTCTTGTTGAGCCGCTATGTTAGTCCGTTGGTCTGCGGATGATAAGCGGTGGTTCGTCGATGGTTGGTGTGACTAAGCCGAAGAACCTCTTGAGTCAGGTGTGCAATGAAAGATGATCCTCGATCTGTGATCAAAACTTCGGGTGCGCCATGTCCAAGGAGGATGGACTCGACGAAAAACCTGGCGACTTCCAGCGCTGTTCCCGATGGCAGGGCTTTCGTCTCGGCGTATCGTGAAAGATAATTGGTAGCGACGATAATCCACCGATTTCCTTGCGTCGATGTTGGGAACGGCTCAAGTAAGTCCATTCCGACCTGCTGGAAGGGCGTAGTCGGTGCGGGCATCGGCTGCAGGGGTCCTGTCGGCTTCGTCGGAGGCCTCTTACGTTGTTGGCACTCATAGCACGATCGTGTGTACAGATGGACTGATTTCGGGAGTCTCGGCCAGTAGTACTTGTCACAAATCCGGGCGAGCGTCCTGCTGTAGCCGAGGTGTCCAGCCGTCGGGTTGTCGTGGCATGCTTGAAAGATTTCTTCTCGCAGGCTGGCCGGAACAACCAGCAGCCAGGCAGGGTTGCCCGTTCCAAAGTTCTTCCTGAAGAGCACGCCTCGCCGCAGAATGAAGCTTGACAAGTCTCGGGCCAAGACTCGCGGAACTGAACTTCCTTGACCTTCGAGGTGGTCGATCACAGCGCGAAGTTCCGGGTCGTCTCGTTGAAGTGCTCCCATGTCGGTATCTGTAACTGCGCCGTGAAAACGGGTGTCGTCGTCGTCGTCAGTGCTTTCGGTAGGAGATTCGACTGGGGCTCTAGACAAACAGTCGGCGTCGTTGTGCTTGGGACCAGACTTATGCACAATGGTTACGTCGTATTTTTGCAGTCGAAGGCTCCAGCGAGCGAGGTGTCCTGACGGGTCCTTGAGGTTGGCGACTCAACAGAGAGCGTGGTGGTCCGTGACCACGCGGAACGGGATCCCGTACAGGTACGGGCGGAACTTGGTTAACGTCCAGATGACAGCGAGACATTCCTTGTCTGTCGTTGAGTAATTTTTCTCTGCCTTGGATAGTGCCCTGCGTGCGTAAGCGATCACCCTCTCTGCTCCGTGTTGCCTCTGGACGAGTACCGTGCCGAGTCCGTCGTTGTTGGCGTCCGTGTGAACTTCCGTTTCCGCTGATGGATCGAAGTGTCCGAGGATAGGGGTTGACTGGAGTCTTTCCTTCAGTTCGTTGAACGCTTTTTCTTCCTCCTCCCCCCACTGGAAGTTCACGTCGTCCTTCGTCAGATGCGTGAGCGGTGCAGAAATCTTGGCAAAATCGCGAACGAAACGTCTGTAGTAAGCGCACAGCCCAAGAAATCTTCTGATGGCTTTCTTGTCTGATCGCTTCGGAAATTTAGCAACAGCGGATGTCTTTGCAGGATCAGGGCTTACACCCTGAGCACTCACGACATGACCCAGGAATTTAGCTCGCCGTAAGCGAACCGACATTTTGACGGCTTTAGTGTCAGTCCAGCATCCTGGATAGCCTGTAGCACGGCTCGCAAACGTCTCAGGTGCTCGTCGAAGTCGCTTGCGAACACCAAGACGTCGTCGAGATAGACAAGGCAGCTTTTCCATCTCCGGCCGGAAAAAACGGTGTCCATTACGTGCTGGAACGTCGCCGGCGCCGTGCACAGTCCGAACGGCATCACCTTAAACTCGTACAGTCCGTCCGGCGTGACGAACTGTACGAGCTCACGATCCCGTTCGAACTCACGATCCCGTTCGTCGACTTCGATCTGCCAGTACCCACTCTTCAGGTTCATCGACGAAAAGAATCGGGCGTGGCGCAGCCGGTCCAGGGTGTCGTCGATGCGTGGCAGCGGGTAGACGTCCTTTTTTGTTACGGCGTTTAGTCGACGATAGTCCACGCAAAACCGAAGACTCCCGTCTTTCGTTTTCACCATGACTACCGGTGAAGCCCACGGACTGTTAGAGGGCTGGACGATGTCGTCGTCGAGCATTTCTTGGACCTGCTTCTGGATGACTTCTCTCTCTTTCACAAAGACACGATACAGTGACCGATGAGCAGGAAGCGCGTCGTCATCAGTAATAAATCGATCTTTCGCAACCGTCGTTTGGCGCACCTTTGACGACGTGGAGAAGCACTCACTGAACTCGGCGAGAAGGTCACTGAGTTGTCGTCCTTGTGGGGTAGGCAGGACTGGATCGATGTCAAACTGCGAATGCGCAGTGATGTGATTGGCCTAAGCCATTTTGGAGCACCTTAAGGAGCAGCCAAAACAGTGTTTTGGAGCAGCAAATGTGGCCACTGGAGCAGCCAAGACGGTGTTTTGGAGCAGCAAAAGTGGCTTTTAGAGCAGCGAAAACAGTGTTTCGGAGCAGAAAAAAGTGGCTTATGGAGCATATATATTCTTAGAAAAATAAATATTTGTATTAAGTGCTGGACCAACGAGAGCACTTTGCGTTGTGTTGTGACGTGTTGGGCGGAACTCGCTGCTTGTGCTTTTGCTGCTGAGACATCCCACAAGTATACAGTGCTGTAGGCGTTGCCGAGCAATACCGAAAAAAAAAAAAAAGAAACACTTGCTATGGTTTTGCTGGATTCCAACGTGGCAGATTTGGATAAAAAGTAAGCAAACTTAAAACGATGGATTGCAAGCGTCGTGGCTTGTGCCTCTCGTGCAATCATGTTCACAAGCACGTGAGGGCAACTTCGGCAGGCTTGCAGTTACACGTGCTTCGTCACACAAGCGGACACAACAGCTGTTCGACCGAAACGAAAACCACGACACTCCGCTCCGTCGACAACTGGTTCCCAAAATAGTGTGCAAAATGTAACTGTCCAGCATACGACACAAAACAGTTCAGCGGTGCGCGCTTGCCAGGCCGGCAAACAAGGTACAAGCTAAACACACAGAAAAAAAGAACCTTAGCGTATCGATGCAAGACATTGCGAATCAGGGTCAAAAAGCTCTTCAAGCGCTTTGTGCAAAGACTGAACTCGAACAAACAAGCGCGGTGTGCGGGTTCAGCGTGTGAACATTGCCTTCTTTGCTTTAGCTCACTTCTCTTTACCAACTTTCTTTCGCGGCAGATTTTTCCTGTACCGGGGTCCCTCTCGAAAGAAAGCCCACCGAGAGAAACCTAGGTAATCAAAACTTCGCCAAGCATTGATTGAGTTAGAGAGATATTTATAGGAGCATATGATTTAATCAAGAGCAGGAATGTCGATGCGTTTCAGTTTAGAAAGCGCCATATCTGCAGCGACGTGGGGACGGCAACACACGACGTCGCGCGAGCGCTTCAGCTCACAAAGTAACTCTCGCCGCGATAAACATGGTTTTCTTTCACAGTATGACGACATGTCTGGCACCCTGCACACTAACGTCGGAGCGTCCGCACAAAAGAAAAAAGAAAAAAAGACGCGAGACGAGATTTTCGAGACGACGAGAGCGCGAAACGCGAGATGGCGGGAAAAATCATGCAAGACCGAATACACGATTGATGCAGGGTAATTTGTGTCGGGCGGCGTTTTGTGCCACCTAGCTCACGGTTCTCAGTTTAGGTTCCTTTCTAAAAAGCGATCAAAATTGGTCCTTTGGCGCAGGCTTGGCGCAGATTAGCCATATTTTGGCGAAATGTAGCAGGATGTAGCAGGGTTAGCCCCTTGGCGCAGTTTGGCGCAATTGGCGCAGCAATCACATCACTGGAATGCGGCGTTGTCTCGTGTGGCCCCGAAGAGATGTCTTCTGCTATTCCGGGGATTGCGGCTGAGTCCACGAGCTCCTCGGCGTGACCCACGGCGGTGCCTTTCGTAAGGTGCTGAGCCTCCTGTCGGAAGTTTGTTACGAGTGCAACAGTGTGTCCGTTTTGGAGCTCCGCGATGCCTCTTGCGACGCCGATCCCTCTCCCTAGAAACAACTGGAGGCTTCCCTCGAGCAGAACGTCGCCGCAGAAAGCCCCGTCGATTCCGATGGGTACGAAAACACTGGACCACGGCGGTAAGTTCACGTGATTTGCGAGGACTCGGACTGCGGATGGCGTCGCTTTGAGTTCCTCCAGCGCTGGAGCAGGTTTTCGTAGCGTCAGCCGGTTTTCTCCGAGGTCGATGACGGCGCCATACTCGCAAAGAAAATCTATTCCTAGGATAACGTCTCTCGAGCAGTCTTGCAGAACGACGAACTTGACAGAACACGCCTCACCGTGGATCTAGACGCGAGCGGTGCAAATTCCGACTGGTGTGATTAGGTGCCCACCGGCGGTCCGTATATGTGGGCCATCCCACGGCGTCGTCACTTTCCGAAGGCGTTGGGAGAGCCTCCCACTCAGGACGGAGTAGTCTGCTCCGGTGTCGACGAGGGCCAACGCTTCGTGGCCGTCGATAACGACGTGTACGTTATTCTTCACCGTTGCTGGAGCGTCGCTTCGGTTTCTGGTGGTGTCTGAGTGGGGGCCCTCCGACGTTCGTGGACGATCTTGGCGTCGGTCGACTTCGGCAACTCCACCTCCAGGAGTTGCCGCGCCTAGTTTCCCCGGCGAGGAGCGAGGGGCGACAGGCTTTCACGTCGGGGTCGGTGCATCGGCGAAGCTGGACGTCGTGACGACGGCGATCGGAACTCTCGGCGGGACGCAGGCTCGGGGGACTGAGGTCGTTGCAAGTACTCGTCGATCTCCCGAGGGCGTTCACCATACCGGGGGCGCGGGTAGTTTGGGTGGAATCCGCGCAGCCCGAGTCGTCGGTATGGGCATCGGCGGTACACATGGTCAGCTTCCCCGCAGTGGTAACACAGCGGGCGTCGGTCGGCCGTCCTCCAGACGTCTGTCTTCCTAGGCGCAGGTTGCTCTGGGTGAACGTGCGCCTGATCTTCATGTCGTCGGGGGTACTGCGGCGTTGGGGCGTCTCTTCGGGGCGGCGCCGGGACTTGGCGGGAAGCTTGCGGCGGTCGTCGGGCCATGGCGGCGTAGCTCAACGTCGGTTCCTCCGGTGCCACCGTGGTGACGGGAACCTCTGGTTGGAGCGCCCGATGCACTTCTTCTCGAACAGCCTCGGCAATGGGAAGGGGTGGCGGACAGCTGGTGGTTGGCAGCAACCTTCGCAGTTCCTCCCGGACGACCTCCCGGATAATTTCGCGGTTGTCCGTACCAGGAGCGCTTCCGCCGCTAAGCAGCGCGGCTGCAGTGAAGCTTGGCTGCCGCTGGTAGTGGGAAGCGCGCGCTTGGAGGGCGCGCTCGATGTTTGTCGCCTCGGTGACGAAGGCATCGACGGTTGCCGGCGGGTTGCGGACGAGGCCTCCGAAGATGACGTCTCTCACCCCGCGCATGAGGATTCGTAGCTTCTTCTCTTCTGTAGCCCGAGGGTCGGCGCGGGCGCTCAGGCGCAGAACGTCCTCTACGAAGCCGGTGACGCTCTCGTTGGGGCCCTGGGTCCTGCTTCGCAGTAGGTCCTCGGCTCTCTCTCGGCGGTGGTGCTTGACGAACGTAGCCTTCAGATCCGTCTTGAAAATATCCCACGACGTCAAAGAGGACTCATGGTTCTCGTACCAGTGCTTGGCGGTCCCCTCAAGCGAAAAGTAGACGTTGTGCAGGCGCTGCTCGTCGGTCCAGCCATTGTGGCGGGCAACGCGTTCATACTGGTCAATCCAGTCTTCGACGTCTTCGTAGAGTTCATCGAAGAAGGGGCCAGCCGTCCGCGGTGCGACGGGCATGTAGACGACGGGAGGAGCGGCGGGGGCTTGCGATTTGTTGGCCATAGTCGTCTTCTTCGGCTTGGGTTTGTCCAACCGCAAACCGTAATCAAGATATTCTCCCTTGGTGCGGCGGCTGGTCCTAGTTTCAGGTTCCGCGGTGAGTGGTCTTCTCACCGAGTCGGGAATCGGACTTGCACTGCGGGCCCTTGGAGGGGAACGTTGCACGGGCATGCGGTACCGCGCACCTCCACCAAAATGTCACGGTTGGTGACCAAAAAACAATAAATAAACACGAAAAAATAAACGTTTAATGTGGCGAACTGGTGCCAAAAAATAAACGGGTACAAAAGAAAACAGCAGAGCGTCACGGGCGTCGCTGTCGGCGAAACCGCAGGATCGAGCGCAGGGGCGAGACTGACTCGACAAGGTCGCGGGTGGCCTCTTATCTAGAGTGAGTCACTATCTCGAAGATTCGGCGGAGAAGGTTCGAGCGTAGCGTGATCGGGCGAGAATGAACAAACACTTTCCAGAACAACAAAAGCAGGGATAAACGATAGAAGTTATGTTCGCAGCAAGAATAAACGAGAACTTTCTACAAGTCCGTAACCCTGCGCGCGGCAGTATAAAAGTTGGCTTTCGACCACTACGCAAGCAGCACGTTGTAATAAAAACCTTTCCAGCACGAATTTTGCATTTAATCTCTTCGCCACTGAGCTCAGCCTTAAACGGCGCTCAAAACTACGCGACTGCACGGGCGCCTGTAGCGTTGTCTTCATAGCGCTACTAAAGGACAAGGCGTTATATAGCTGCGAGTGGCTCAACCTAACCAATACGTAATGAAGGCGAATGGAAAGACTAAATGTCCGCACTATGAGACTTGTCACTGGACTTCCCAATTATACAGTCCTGGAAGACCTAAAGAACAGTGCAGGGAGGAATCAGATCCAAGACCAGGAGGAGATGCAGGCATAGCTCACTTTCAAAAGCTTGAGGAAACTTCCATTGGGAGACCCAGCACTACCGTGGCAAGACACAAACATCGTTTATCATCGATCCCTGCCCAAGGCGCATAACCAAGGATGCAGAGCACGGGCGGAAACACAACACGCTAGATGGTGCGACGATCACGCGAACAAATAGGAAATCAGATATACGGACGCCTCTAAGACAGAAATGGCATCGGCCAGGGCTTAACCAAGGCCATGGCCACAGCCTGGTCAAAGAGAAAGGGGGGGGGGGGGGGGGGGGGTACTGTTGGTACAATCAGTGTCTATGACCAGTTTTGTAAGTAAGCTAATCTAATATCGTTGGGTCGCAGTATCCCCCCGTGACGGTATTTGAATGCTGCCCATAAATTAGACCCGAACATTGCGTGAGCACTCGATTTGGGCTCGTGATAATCAATAGCTTGACAAGTATTCGGATAGTGGCCAGTTTTTAATCACGGCAATGACAACAATAGCCGAACCATAACAATGTCTGGAACTCAGCGCGCATCCTGTGCTTTGCCAACCTCAGCGCGTGGCTGCGATCAACATTGGCGGCCTGTAATCGGCTCCAGATCACGTCGCCGCTTGTTCTGAGTGCGAGTTGAGGAAATGAACGCTGCTCTTGTTTTTTTTGTTTTTTTTCTGCGACGTTTATTGCGTGGGGAGAAAATTCAACGCGTGTTTCATTGGTCATACACGTCACAAATCATTTCAGCCGGTATTCACGCTAAGTACCAAAATTGCTGCACCGCCCCTTCTTCATGGGTGAGGGTCTAAGGCTGCTCGACTTCTCGCTTAAAGGGTTTGTCGGTGATATCTGGGAGTTACTAAGTTTTTGCGCTGGTCAGGTGGAGATGGCCAAGGCTTAGTCAATTGCGATATTTATTTCATCAAAAGACGCCCCAATTTTGTAAAATCACTCATGAACATTCATTCGAAACTTCACGCCAAATTTCGCAAGTATGCTTGGCTGGTTGTGTCGTGACGTTTTCTCCAGATGAACGCCAAAAAGCAAAAACAAAAAGCACGAAACCTGATAAATTTTTTCAATATTCTTGTAATTTAACTTATACCTCAAGAGCCAATTAAAATCATGGTCCCCAATTATGTGAATCTTTATATAAATTCACAGGAAACGGCTTGCTGTCCTCCACGAATGCTCCAACAGTTCGTGACAAAGCAAAGCAATATTACATCAGTTTCCTCACACCGAATTTAATTCTGAGGAAGACGCACTTTTGAATCATTTCGATGCGTCTGCTTCGTACTAAGCACCAAGATGGCGGCGCCTACAACAATATAGGAGTACAGAATACCAATATTCTGAGCGTTGCTTATGTAGAGGCTCTACTCTAATGGCGTATTTGCACGACGAAGATTTCTTCCACAGAGAGGGGCAAACGTTATGGCGCTTCGAGGTCACGTGCGCCATTTCACATATCCTTGCTATACTCCGTTCACCCTTAACTTTAGACTGCGGCCAATGCTACAACCAGGAGAGCACGAGATCGCAGCTTTGAAATGTTCTTCTGCAGAACGAGCGCTCGCGCTAGAAAAGCCCGTCTCAAAGCCGGGAGCGCGTGCTAGCTCGCGCTTGCAGCTTTGGCTGTAGTCTCAGCTTCAGCGTGGACAGATTATAGCAAGCAACCGTGATGTGCCGCACGAGATCTCGAAACGCGATGAAGTTTTCTCCACTCTGTGCTAGAAATCTCCGTCGTGTGAATACATCATTAGAGTAGAGCCCCTAAATAAGCAACGCTTAGAGTATTGGCACTCTGTTTCCCTATAGTGCTGTAGGCGCCGCCATCTTGGTGCTTAGTACAGAGCAGAGGCATCGCCATGAATCAAACCTGCGACTTCCTCAGCATTAGATTCGGCGTTAGGAAGCTTATGTAATATTGCTTTGCGCTGTCGTGAACTGTTTGAACATTAGTAGAGTAGACATTTAGGCGAGTTGGTAGATATTGAACATAGTTACAGTTGCGCACACAAGGACAAGGACAGAGAAGAAGAACACGTAGACGACAGACAAGCGCCTATACGTCTACGTCTACGTAGTCTACGTGCTCATCTTCTCTGTCCTTGTCCTTGTGTGCGCAACTGTAACTATGTTTGAACATTCGTGGAGGATAGAAAATATTTTCCTGTGATTTCAGAAAAAGCTTCAGATGACTGGGAGCCATGATTTTAAACCTTAAGATGGGTAAACGTCGTTCCTCTGAAGCGTAGCTTTTTTAGTGGCACTATCTGAGAGTATTGAAAAAATCTCGTCAAGCTTTCTGCGCGCCAATGGGCAGCACTCAAAACGTGTAAGATCCACTCAGCGCCATTAAAAGTTGTCGATTCAACACGCAGACACCTGTCAGTGCGTCGTATGTAGCCCGGAAGAAGAAGAGCAGTCGGTTTCAAGAACAGCTGTCAACATTTTTACTCCCGCATAGTTTTGTTGCGACAACATCGAGGCAGAACGAACAGCTCCTCGTGCCCCCCTGGCAGCCAAGAGGCCCGGTGGGGAGGATAAGGGCGAAAGGAAAGGGAACTTCCATCCGTTACCTGCGGAACCCTCGCCGGAAGCAACACTCGTGCGTTTCGGGACCAGGTGAGGCGCGGTCGATGGCGCCGGAGCTCGGTATCGGCGCTCGATGCGCCGTCACGCAGCCCGCGTTTATTTCCCATCCGGAAGAGCGCACATATTTGGAGAGCGATCGGACGGACCCCCTCGCGTCCACCCGAGGGCCGCCGCCATCCATCACGGCCGCCGGCGGGTTCCAGCGCCGGGGAACCGCCATTAGGCGCAAATGGAGCCATGGCGTGCCCAGCCGCCGCTTACCGGACACTTCCCGACGGCCGCCTGCCCTCGGACGATGCCGCCGCTACCTGCCGGAAAGAAGCGCTTTTCCCATTAAGCGAGCGTCCGTAATCGCTCAGTTCGCTGATTTGAATGCCCGTTGGCGGCGCTAAAGTGATTCTGGCATTTAATTTTGGGCTAGCTCGGGCTTCCGCAGAGACCCTCTCAGAGCTCACGCGGATGAGCGTTTAGGAGTTTGCCGCTCTAATGACAGCCCCGGACCTCGAAATTTGCTAACCGCTCACGCTACGCGCTCTGATACCTGTAAACAACAAGACGGACGGAGAGAGCATAAACACCCTTTTTTTCCGGCCGTTTTTGCGGAGCTAGGAGAATGCTAAGTGAATGCCTCTTAGCCGGTTGTGTTATTTGATCACCTGGAGGGTTCCTCGTGACGAAGTTTCTACGAAGGTCTTTGAGGCACCGGAGTTGCCAAGTATGAGCGCATTGTAGACTGCCAATCGCACGTTTCCAGGAAGTTTACCGATAAAGGTTCCGTTCTTTGCTTGCGCATAAGATAACTTTACGTACATTCGCAATCAAACGTAACCAAAGCTCGCAACCGCGCGTTTGGTTTTTCAAGGAGCATCAGCGTGATGGTGTCCAGTACGACAATGCTCTTCTCATTTTAAACAGCCAACAGAGGTATGATCTGGGTCACCACGAGAGCAAGACCGAGGTCTAATTATCCTCTCGCGGAGCGAGCCAATATGCTAGTGAAACTACCGTTTTTAACTGTCATTATCTCAACGATAGTTGGCATTTCCCAACTGTCATTGAGCTCAACTAAGTTTTTCGGTGTTACACGGTACATCGGCCCAACAACACCAGTTGAGATACGCGTCAAGGAACACAGCTGACATCGATACGAAAACGAAACTGATGTGTCACGTTACATATCTTTAATTGATGCAAATTAATTACATGCACATATTTCGTTTATTATAAAAGTTTAGAAAAAAACAATATTAACTTTTTGTTGTTTTTAGAGTAAAAAAAACTATAATCAGAACGTTTCACACTAATTCTAGCAAAGGAGACAAAACGAAAGTCTTATCGGCGCCGACATCACAATGGCCACGCTCGCCGATCTTTGGCTTCCACGGAGTTCCGTGATCGTTCCAGCGGCATCTCTAACCCCGAATCATACCTCTTCCGACAATATTTGCTGCTTTCTGGACAGCTCTCCAATCTTCTACAATACTAAGTGCTTCGCTGGCGGTGGCCATGGGCGACGATGAGGCGGACACCGTCATCTTCAGATCTAAAGGGGCGAACCCCCCCCTCAGTTAACTGAGGTAGACCAGCTCAGTGAAACTCAATGATCGCTAGCGGCTCAATGACAGCTGGCGCCGCCATGTAACTCCCGCTGATCGCGATTGAGTCAACTGTCGGTGGCTTGATGAGAGTTAACAGCGCCATTGTAACTAGGGTATAAGATTGCCTTACCTCCCGTGCTTGCTGTTTTTGCCTTTTGTGACAGACCTTGCCAAAAACAAAGCCTTATCTAGCCTGGGCAATCACTCTCAAGGGGCCATTCAAAGTTCTTGGAAGTGTTCCATTTGTGGTGCTCAGCATCACCTTCGCTTTAATAAATACAGTTTGTCGACATTACATACGACTGCTAGCAGGAAATCACGGCAGTCATAAAGAAGCAATGCATTCCAACAAACACACCAAAGGATCTTCGCAAAGCACATCAAGAAAAAATTCCACGCAAGAACCCCACGCTGATTTCAGGCACAGCAAGTGCAGCGAGACAAACCACTGTGCAGACCGCAATAATTAATATTGTTCACTGGCCAAACTCTCTTTGTATAAACAGCTCTGGCTCAACCCAATGGCCAAATGTGAAAGATGTCAACACGGGAAATGCAACCATTTTTGTACTCGACGCAAATACCGCTTAAAACGAATCTCTGACGTTAATGACCTATGCAACACGCCTTCCTTTTTCACCACACGCAATAAAAGTAGCAGAACATTTCTTGAAAAAAGCGAGTAACTTTCATCTCCTCATATCGCAGCCAGAAAAAGAGGCCACGTGATCTGGAGCTGATTATACCCCACCAATGTTGATCATAGCCACACGCTGGGGTTGGCAAAGCACCGGACACCCGCTAAGTTCCCAACATTGTTATTGTTCGGCTATTGTCGTCATCGCCGCCATTAGACACGGGCCACTACCCGAAGGCTTGTCGAGCTATTGATTATCACGAGCCCGAATAGTGTGCTCGCGCGATGCTCGGGTCTATTCTATTAGCCGCGTTTATATATCCTCACTTGGCGCTACTGCGACCGCCCAGCTACGTCCTCAAGTTTTGCGAAGTAGAAATAGAACGAAAACGCTCGCTTTTGTCTTTGAAATTATATCGCAACAAAGAAGTTCCTGGGTCAGTGGCGTTGCGTGCGAGTATACTTCGGTCCTAATATTGTCATTTAACTCGGATACACTGAAAAAGATTCCAAGCTTAGGTCGGTGCCCAGCCCCTGCAATTGACTAATGCGTTGGCCTATTCAACTAAGAGACGGTGCTTTTTTGCCTTCTGTCTACTGTAAAACCACTATTTAGCATTCATTACAAAGCACGTTAAAATTGCAAAATACCTTAATGATGTACATCAATGTATCTTGCCTATGAGAATTTATGATAATGCGGACTCATCACGTGGACAACTAATGTACCTTAGCAGAAACATCACTATAATTTCCAGTACTAAGTCAGGTTCGATGTGAAGAGTGAATAAAATCGCACGTTCATCTAAGCGATAGCGAAGAATTCTAAGATTTCACGCGAAGTTAGTTTTAGTCTATTTTTCGTATTCGATGGCAGCGTCCTGGGCCAGCTTTTCCACGTCGTTATCCAAACAAAACGCGCAAAGGGTCAGAAAATCTGAGATTGCCATCTCGAAAATAGCACGCCTAGTTGGTGCATATCATTACGGCTAGTTGGTGCATATCTGCAAAAACTGTAACACGGCGCGCAAAAGACGAGAACACAGTAAATAAAAGAACAGAGGACAAAATCTCGTATCCTAGATCCATCAAACTTCCTTCTTGTTCTTTGTATACACTAAACGGAGCACCCAAACACCTTCAATAATGTTTTAACGACGTATTTCAGCCAAAATGTATTTCAGTATTTGAATTTACAAATGTGTTCCTATTTTTTTAAATGTATTTTGATTCGTATTGCGAAAAATTTTTATAGCTGCATTTCAGTATTAGTAGCTTAGCGGTTTTCGCCATGTATCCCAGTATTTGTCCAATGAAAGAATGGATTGAACTGAAAAATAGTTTTTTTTTTATTCAGGAGTGTCTTTATAGATCAGGTGAACCATGCATTCGACTTTATAAAAAGGAGGGAATGTCACGGGACAGCACCCCTCAAAGTTTATTTTTGATGAATGCCCAATTTTTATCGCCAGAGCGAGGTGCGTGGTTATGCGTGTAGTCTACAAAGAATTGTGCCAAATTCCTGTTTATGTCTTTAACACTTGCACAAAAATAGTCATTGAGTTTCTTTCTGGTCTTGGCAGAACGTTGAATAGCAAAGGACGCCTTAACAAATATAATCCTATGGACACAAAACTGATTAAAAATATTGATGTCGAGCACATACTGAGAATGGGTAGTTAAAAGCACGCCTAAGGTGGCATTATTTTGTGTGGGTTCAGAAACCATGTGGTGAAGATCCTTGATACGCAAAGTTTGAAAGAAGACATTGGATCGAACCGGGTTTACACAGAATTCATGAAATTGTAGACTCGATCAATTAATACAAAGAAAATTAAAATCCGCAGCAAGGAAATGTGGGTGGTTAGGAATGTTTTTATTGACGGTGCTACAAAATTACAAAAATTTCAATTTATCTGTTTGTGAACTTGAGAGGACTATAACAAACGACAAGGAGTAGGATTCGAAAATCAAGTTGCAAGCGTACCTGCAACATTTCTAAGGGCGAAATGTTTTCGATGACTGAGCACTTTCTATCCGCGATAAGAACGCCTCATCCTCTTAGATATGACAACTTTGGTGCTGTTGATATCGGGGCATAACCGGGTCCCAGTTTCAAATATGAAATCTGGTTGGATAACTGACTGTGATATTTCCAAAGTATACTTGCTTTGAAAGGGTGCTTCGAAAGTTAGCTACTAAAAATTATAAACGAGGTGAGAATGCGGTGTCAGTACTAGGACTTTGGGCAAGTCCTTTGTTCGAAGCATTAACCTTGAAATCCCCTATGAGCTGAAAGACAGTTTGGCTAGAATGGGAGTACATATATGTCTAGTTCTTTTCGTACAGCTTATCAAGCATAATTTTGTACCTTGTTCCTGCATATCTGTACACAAGCGTAGTCCTATAGGTTCTGTGGGGCTAGCCTGGTTTTTTGGGAATAATCTTCCAAGATTGACACTTTGGTAAAGCTACGTTTTTTTTTATTTTGAAGGTTCTACGAAGTACCTGCTTTTTATTTTTAAAGTTTAGAAGTTTCACAATTCTCGGTCTATGAAAACCGTCTCCCTTGCGACCGACGCGATACACTCCTTCCAGCTCACCCAGGTTCACAACCAAATTTCATGCTACGAAATCACTGATGATTGTCCCAGCTTGGCTCCAAGTTTCGTATCGCTCTCTGTAAATCCCTCGTAAATACGGTTATTCCTTTTTAACCGATTGCTTACGTCATTGAAAGAAGTTTTGATAGACTTTAACTGAATTTTCAAGGCAGCAGTATTTTGTTTAGCTCGCCCAGAGCTGACTTTACCGTGGTCAAGTTCTAGTTTATATGTTTGATCTTTTTCACTCTAGTTTCCAAATTGCCAACGCGGACTCTGGCGATACTCCCTTTTATTTTGTATGGCTTCTTCGAGTTACCAAGTTGGTTTTGGGTAATATATGTCCAATGCAGGGATGTATTGGGATACTTTCTAATACCTGCCATTGACCTAACACCTTCACTAACATCCACAATCAGACTTTTTGCTGATGATTGCTATATATATAGAAAGATATTCTATACATTAGGGGGATCGGTGGCCGAGTAGGCTAACGCACACCAGCTCGGAGCACGTGGAGTGAAAGCTTACAGAACCCAGGGATCCTGGGCTCAATCCCCGCCCCTGCCCGTTTCGATCTGGAAGAGCATCGTACCGGCGTGCACTCGGGTATCACTACTGCGTGGTGCACGTTAAAGACCCCAGTCGGTTCTATTTCACTGGCCCAATCTCTCATCTACAGCGATTGAATCGTCGCAACTTTGAAAGGTCTGACCAACTGCACGCTGTCTAAGTATCCACACATCAACAATTATTATTATTTTAACCAATACATACGACCATTTATTATTGGAAGATGACCTTGATAAATATGAACTTGGTGTCCTGATTGGCTCATAATGTTATTATCTTAAAAAGTAAACACATGAACCTTTTCACATCACCAAGTAGATCATCTGCCCAGTATTCCCTTTTAGAACGCGACAATCACAGGCTATCTGTCTACAAGTATACCTAGGCGTTCACTTTTTATAAACGTTAAACTGGTGTCATCAAATTGATAGAATGGTAGGGAGCGCTCACAAAACCCTCGGCTTTTTGAAGTAAAATGTATCTTTCGCGCCTCCATCCACTAAATTGCTTGCTTATAGATCGCTAATGCTTCCAAAACTAGAATACGCTAACGCCATCTGGAACCCTGCTCAGGTATACCTTGTTGATAAACTCGAATTAGTCCAGAATAAGGCAGTCCCATTTATTACCTCGGACTACTCATCATTCGCTAGCGTCACAATGCTAAAACAAAAAAAAACTCGGTCTACATTATCTTGAAAAAGTCGACAGCTGTCACGACTATGTTTGTTTTATAACATCTTCAATCGCGATTCAATTCTTAGGTAGATGTACTGCAAATCTCCCTTCTATGTATCACCTAGAACTGATCACCAACTCAAGATCCAGCCTTCCAAATCACGCACACTATTATTCTTCTCATCCCCGCTCGTCTTGTGTATCAGTAGTTGGAATGGTATGCCATACAAAGTAGTATCTAAGACTAACTCAGCAATACATAAATTAAAATGTGAACAATACCTTGGAATGCGGAATTAGTTAGCTGTCCCTACTTGTACATTCATATACCTTGCATGGTGTTTTATATTTGTGCACTTTTTGTAATTTTCTTTTTGCTTATACCGATTAAAATATATTGTAATCTACAATACTGCAATATTCTATCATGTATTCTGCTATTTTTCTTTGTCTTTTGTGTGCACGCTTTCCTCAGTGCTTTTGTATGATGTAAATAATATATACGCACAAACAGTGTTTTGAACTTTACCTGTATGTCTGTTATGAATTTTCCCACTCATGCAATGCACTCGCAAGTAGAGTACCTTTGACTCAAATCAAATCAAACTTGTATTTCCAAATACTTTTGAGAGCATTTCTGCCGAACCCAGGTTATCGGAACGGTATACTAAAAAGTCTACCGTCATTTTAATTGACCATCCGGATCTGGTGGCTTTATTCCAAGATACAAGATCGATATACATGTGTTACTTATATTACTACCATGCCCGAGTACTTTGGAGCGCTCTTTTGTACGTTTCAGTTTCGATTTGCTGCTTACATCTCCAAACTGGGCTGTCGATGTTATTTTGTCGTGCAGAGCAAGTTTTCGCCTCGTAATAACTGATGCTGACGGCACGTGGAAAGGTTTGTCTAGAAGACTTCTGTGTCGGTTTCCTCCTTCGGTGCTCCAGAAAGGGAAATCTATGTCGTTCAACCTCGCGCTTCATGGGGAACCCTGATACATAGAAATCAATATTAAACTATAATTAAAAACAAATTCTCAATTACAATTAAAAAATATCGGTTAGGGATACTGAGAGAGTGACCCCAGGGTGCGAGGCAGGGGCGGCACTTGGCATAGTACCCAGTGTCGAACAGTATTGTTCTATAGAAAAAATCCTCGGTTGGAAGCATGTAGAGATCAACTAACTTTGAAAGCATAGATCAGTATGTTTTAGATAAATATATATACTTATAAAGGTACGCTAAGGTTATTTGGCATGGGGCCCACTTTTGTGTTCAACATGTGTGGAAAAAAAAACGGCACTCAACGGATTGAAGATGGGCGTTATTGTGTATTTCTTTGTATCATCAGGTTCGATTTTTTTTTTTTGTTCGCAAATGTGCTTTGTAATTATGTTTTCTTATACTTTGTCGCAATGTTATATTTTGTTTAGAGTGTTATATATGTTCATATTTTGTTTGCTACGGTGAGGGATGCGAAGGGAGAGGGGCTTTTGCCTCGTCAGGCATTTCCATTGTCTATTGCGACGGCTCCCAGACAAGTGTGTATCTGTTTGTTGTTTGTTCAAAGCTCCCTATAGAGCCGTCCCGCTTACCGACCGGAAACGTCACCGGTTTAGACCTCGGACACTGCCCGACAAGCTTGCGAAGAGTTTCGAAGACTCGAAAAATATCACCCACCTATATTTTTCGAGATTTGGTCGACGACGACACAGGGGAGTTTTTCAGATAGGGCTTTCCGTCGATATCCGGCCAGACCGCTAAATATAGCATTGAAAGGTGCCAGGTATTTCCGACACGCCGATAACGGTGACCGGCCACACCCTAGCTTTATGGCTGTCACGCTCTCTGCGGGTAGGCGCACACTGCGAGGAGCCAAGTCCCCTTTAATGGTTTCCAGCCCATCAAAGCGTCCTTCTGTGGCTCACTGTGGAGCCAAGCTTTATGTAGGAAGGCCTCATGTGCGTGTTTGTGTGTGTGTGTGTTGGTTGTCACTTATTAGCGCAGCACAGTCAGACGTCGCAGTGACGCAGTTTCCGATCACTCCAGTATCGCTAACAGACACACTTTCTGTTTCCCACGACTAGCGGCTGCCTTGGAAACGTCGAATGCTGACAACGCACTGGAAGGCGCCGTTTTCTTGAAACGGGACTTGTGTATGGTTGTCGTCACCCCTACGGTCGCAATTACAAAGGAACCTGCCATGAGCGGCCATTAAACCTTGACTAGGCAAACGCCCTAAAGGTACTCTAGATTCCAGTTAATTCTATAAAACATCGTCGCCAGCGTGAGAATTAACCGAACAACTTTCCTCAATTATTGTTTTGGATTTATTGTCGTAAACAAGTTCTCGATTCAAATATATGTCGCACTCAATTCAGTCTTAGTCCACTTAAACGCATTGATTTCCTCCCCGCGATGGACTCTAGCCCCTCTAGCAACTTTCGCCGATTTAAAAGTCTGCCAATGTATTTTTTGAAGCTGGAAAAATGATCTCCAAAAAGGCGTATTGTGAATATAATGTAGCCATAAATGGCAGTTACTAACAATAAGAACGCGAATGGGACAGAGGGAGGGCCATGCTGTGTGCCGGAGATGCCGCACCGGGAAAAACAAACTGCGTTGCCGTTTAAAAATATTTAATATCATCCTGACTAATCGCTGACCTAGTCAAGTCGTTCCTAATGTTCCCCGAAGCATTTTGCTATATAAAACAGGTACTTCATATAGTGTGAGACGCCTGAAACGTTCACCGTTTCTTGAATTGCGTTTCCTGTCTGGCTGCTATACCTTTCAACTTGTCCAACACTTGAACCGCGCTTGTTTACGTCGTCTGACGCTGTCTCTTGTTGCGTAAGACAGAGAAAAAAATGCCTACTATATTAAGATGCATTTACGCATGAATAACAAAAAACCAGCGGGGCCACGTTTTTCCTTTGCGCTATTTATGTTTAGCATGAATGTTAAGTATTTATGGGGATAGGTCGAGCTCCGCAGAACACTTCGGTTTAGATTACAATGCAGTTTAGGAAGATGAAACACATATGACATTTCAATAAAGCGTACCTTTCAGAGAAGAAGCCGCTAATTTGAAAGCCTGCATTTGTTTCCTACTTTACATCTAAATGTTTTATAACTGCGGCCCACTCGTTGCTAATTTAGGGGGGGGGGGGGGGGGGGGGGGAAACGATGGCGTGAACGTCTATAGCTTTCTACCAAATTGCAGAAGCTCACGAGGTCAGATAATTCGCATCTTCACTACGGGGCTGCCGCTGTATTTCTGATATTATATAACATAATATCTTTATCAACCACAAGCGTAAATACATATAATAGGCGCTCGGAAAAAACACTGTCTAAGTAGCTTGACCGGCTCCCAGCCCCCTATAAACGGCTGGGAGCCGGTCAAGCTACTTAGACAGCGTTTTTCCCCAGCGCCTATCATATGTTTTTATGCGTGTGACGAGTAGATATGTTACAAAGGGTAAACAGAGTTGACATAAGTATAATCACAGCCACCTCCATATTGACAAAACCTAGCAGATCACCACGGGAAGCGGCCGCCGAAATTGAAAAGGTTAAGGGGCAGACAACGGATGAGAGGAGAGCCATCTGTCGGGCTCCCCGCTGCGGCGAGACGCCGAAACACACTTTTCCCGAGCGATTGAATGTACGCTGGTGCTCCTCGCGTTTCTCGCGCTACCGCTTCTTTCTTCGTCGGGTTTGAAAACCATGTTTCGGGTCCTCGCCTATGCACAATCTGTGCGCTGACTACAGGCTCTTCGACAAATGCTCTGTGCTACCAGTACCAGATCCTCGCGCTCCAAATCTGCGACCGAGCACTCAATGGCTCCGTCGTTCAGGATTTGTGAGTATATAGAAGGCTGTGGTTTGAGCTCTATACCGCGTGCGAACGTTTAACCTTTGAGATGCTGAGGTGTGGAGGTCTGGAAAAGCTGCTGCTTCCGCTGGGCACGCGAGTGTCTGTAAGTGCCGGAGAAGCGCTTTGCACGCCGAAAATATCGGAGGCCATCGCTAGGTCGCTCGCTAGCATTCTCGAGCGAATAAAATATTCACAGCACCTGGCGGTCAAAAAACAAAACCGTGAAAGTAGGTTAAAAAAAGCGACGAAAATCGCCAATAGAACAAGTGTCTGCCCGCGGAAGTAACCGAAGCCCGATCCGAACTCGCGTGGGGTAAAAATATTTTTTGTATCCATTACTCACTGTCAGCCTTTCCTTTCTGCGCAGCCAACCCCGAAAGCAACGAAAGAAAGTTGGCAAGTTCAAGTCGGCCCCACTTGTGCGGCTGTTCTTGAACCTCGACGGAGGGACGCTGAAGACCCCTCGGAGGAGAGCCCCGTCGGTAGAGGGCCCGGACGGGCCAGCAGCGCGGCGATCGATATTCGATTACCCCGCGGGAGTGATCGGGCGCGGACAGGACGGGTTCTCCGAACCCTGGGCTGCCCCGAGGCGAAGGCGGCCGCGCGAGGGGCACGCACGTGCCGGCGGCTCGGACGGGAACCGGCCCCTGTCACGCCGCCGTCCGCCTGGCCGCTCCTTGGTCACAAGTACGCTGCCTGGACCGTGTTTCCGACTGCTGGCTTTGGCGTCCTCTTTATTTATTTACTTGGAATACTAACGGTCCTATACAACACCAAGATAGAAGTGGTATTACACAATCACATAAAATCACGCGCACAAAATACGCAGATCAATAGAAAATGCAATACAGCAGCGAATTAATTAGGTACTGCTAACAGAAATGTCTGAGGTAAGGGAACTTTATTTTTCGAGACTACTAGTACAGCCATGCCATGTCCGGAGAGCTTGTTTCATTCTCGCGCTGATTGCAAAAAAAAATGATAATAAATAAATAAAAAAATACTTCAAACAATTTTTAGAAAACATTCGGTCTTGAACATATTGTCACGAATGACAAATAATGACGCGAAGAATAACTGAAGAAACGAAACGCTGAATGAGGTGAACTTGCGCCCAAAACAAAATAGAAGTAAGTTAGCGTCGCAGGCGTCGATGTCGGCGAAACAGCAGGATCGAGCGCTGTAGCCGCGTAGGTTTCTGGAACATTCAGCCTAGAGCATTCGGCGCGTAGAATATTCGGCACTTGATCAGACGAGAAGGTTCTCGAACTCACGAGAATAGAAAGTTGTAAGAAATAAATAAAAAAAACATTCCGCTCGCTGGAATCGAACCCAGACCTTCCGCGCGGCAGTCAAGCGCGGTAATCACTCGGCGACGTACGCGATCGCTCGGCGACGGTCTTGGCAATATCTAGTATGCTTATTGCGGGTAATACGCGACATGCTTTCATTTATATACTGTTGTTTGTTTACAGGAGGGGCAGATTCGCTCTACCATAAAGAATTGACACAGGGTCTAGCCTTTTGTGACAAGAGTAGATAAAACGTAAGGCACGTCGTTGCACCTGCTCCAAATTTTAAACAAGATATTTAGTATGTGGGTTCCAGACTTCTTATGCGTATTCTAGTAAAGGTCGTATTAACACATTGTATGCAGTATGTTTCTGAGAAGCATGTTTAAGAGAGCGCTTAATGCTTCGAGTCGTATTAGCTTTTGCGACTACGTTGTTCGCGTGCAGGGTCCAACTTAGATTTGAAGCTATAGTAAGACCGAGGTATTTGTTTTCTGATACTCGGCTCAGTATTTTTCCCCCCAGCGTATACCAGTACTCTACCGGCGATCGTTCGTGAGTGGTCGTCATAGACGCAGTCTTATCTGTTCCGTGCCGTTTGCCACTTAACATACCATTCATTAATTTTAGACAAATATTCGTTTAGCATAATTTGTTCATTAGCGGATTTAAGTTCATCATACATTGCACAATGGTCGGCAAATAATTTGGCTTGAACAGGGAGTCTTGAATAAGATAATTAACAAGAATTAAGAACAGCAAAGGACAGAGAACTGAACCCTCCGACAATCCAGAGTTTACCTCACATTCGTCAGAACTTACTCCTTCAATACTGACAATCCATTGAGCAATGTTTTATCTCCCAAGATAGAAATAAACTTAATTAAGAATTTTCTATTATTAACTTGTCGAATGCCTCCTTAAAGGATTAGAACGTATTGTCTATTTATCCCTTATAATCCAAAATTTCAGAAAAGTTATGTATGGTTTCTGTTAGCTGCGTGACCGTTGACAGATCTCTACAGAAACCGTATTGCTATTCGTACTGGCTGAGGACGTCATTTGATGATAGAAACTGCCGGACGTGTTTAGATATGATATGCTCTAGAATTGTGCACGATATTGGCACTAACGTGATGGGCCAATGATTGCACACTGACTTGGTGTCTCCACTTTTTATAGTATTGGCGTTACCTTGCTGAGCTTCCAGTCATACGGTACTAGACTGGTCAAAAGTGATTTCTTAAAAAAATATGAGTAAATGCCAAGCAATCCAAACTGCATATCGCTTTAAAAACGAATTTGGAATTGCGCCCGGGCCCATAATTATCGATGTTTTTAGAACAAGCAAACAAGACCAAATTTTCGAAACTGACTCTTGTATCTCATCATCAGCCTCTGGAATTTCGGCAGATATTCCAAACTTTGCTGATCGTTCATCACTTTTAGTGAAAAAGCTTGCAAACTATTCGTTAATTTTAGTTGCAATATCTAACATTTTGTTAATAATTTCTGTTCTGTAATTGTCTGTTAGTCTGTTTTTCTGGCTGGTCTCGAATGCCTCCAAACCTTTTGCGGCGATTCAGGAGACATTTTTTTTGTATTGTGACATTATAAAACTTGTGATTTGACTCCTTTAACAAAAATTTCAGCTATGTGCTCAAAGCAGACATATCATTCAATGATGCCAAACTTGATGTGCGACGATACCTTGAACTGCGCCGCCCTACTTTTCTTTTTAGGTGAATAACGTTTCTCGTTGTCCAGGGATTACGCACTTGGTTACGTTTTGTTTTCAATGGCACACACGTGTTTATACATTTATGAACAAGCGCTTTAAATTACACCCAGAGCTGATTAACACTTACTGTCTCATAATGACAAAGCTTCTCAAATGGCCCTTAGTGGTAGTCAAACTTGTCGAGTTTAGCTGTGTCATCAGCCATGGCGAAGTTTCTGTAGGATCAAACTGGCCTGGGAGATTTCTTAAAGGGATGGTTAACCGAACATTTCAGTGCGTATAATAAGTGGCGCACTATCTTTCCATGAGTCAGGAGCCGCCGGTGAGCGCGAGCACACGCAACGAAATTGACGTTATCATATCCCCCATTCAAGCTTATTAAGCGTGAATGGCGGATATAACGACGTCAATTTCGTTGCGTGTGCTCGCGCACACCGGTGGCTCCTGACTCACGGAAAGATAGTGCGCCGCTTATTATAGAAGCGGAAATATTCGGTCCACCATCTATTTAAGTGGTGCCAAAGTCGTGCTCATGTTCACTATATGGTGATATGAAAAAAACGGGCCACAGTTCAACTTCAGAAGTTTTTGATAAAATCCCTTCACTTAAAAAAAAAAAAAGTAGATCAATAGCTAACTTGCTATTACCTTGAACACGTGAATATTTTCGAGATATCTGTTTTAGTCCATGGGCAAAACACAAATCTAGTATTCCAATGGCAGGTTCATGTTCCCCTTTTCCACGCAACATTACATCCCGCATTCCTTCCGCTACATTCAAATCTCCCGCCATTACAACATTTTTGTTTGTTAACGAAACCAGGACCAGTCCCTGGTGGGCGGTGGACAGCACCTAGAATTAATTTTGGGGGGCCTAGGTATATCTTGCACCACGCAGTTTCTAAGTCAGGCGGATTCTGTATAACGGACTACTTTATTGACTCATCAACAGAGATGGTCAAACCGCCCCCCCCCCCCCCCCAAACTGCTACGACCCTTCCAAATCACGTCATATCCGTGGGACAAATTTCAGAGTCAGCAATAGCAGATTGAAGCCGCGTTTCTTTCACCACTACAAAATCAGGTTGGTGCTCAATCAGGGGCTGTTCGAAATCAGCGCTCTTGTTGACAATGCAATGGCCGTTAAAATTCCATAGTCGAAACTTATCAATGCGCTCCTTTCATGGCTGCGGGGCAACACTTGCCCCACCTGCACTCACTGAAGCCTGCTCGCTCACTCTTAACACGCTGACCTGTAGCTTCGTCCTAAGCGTATAGAGGCTTTGCAGCAGCTGCGCATGGGCGCCGCCATAACCGACCTCCCATTTTCGTTTCATCTTATAACGTTTACTTCACTTCATCGTAATCACAGCCTGGATAGGTTATTACAATTTTAGATTCTACTGTGGCCTTCTTCACAGCATTGGCCTTTGTGGAAGCTCGGCAACGCCCACTTCCCTGGCTCGGCATTTTTGTAAGACGAGAGAGGAAGTCAGCAATGGCGGCTGTAATCTGGCGACTGTGCAAAGCGTCTATATAGCACTGTATAACTTTAGCTGAACAAAAACCAATGCAAATATTTTACCGCTCTTGCTCTTTTTTTGAGGATCTTTTTCAAAGTTTTTGACTTTTCTGTTTACGACTGCTGGAAAGTCTTCCTTAATAAAATATGTGTACCTTTCAGCTTTCGATGATTGCGTAGTAGTATGAAACCAACAAGGCTCAATTTTAAACCAATAATTGTCTCGTAGTTTGGGCGCAAATGTGAATGTGAGCGTATTGACACTCGGTGTATGAGCGGCGCGGGTTTATCCGCTTGCCTGGACGACGTGCTAGAGGACGAAACTCAAAGACGACGCCTAGGACGACCACTAGGACGACCACGAGGGCGATGTCAAGGACAACCTCCAGGACAACCTCTAGGGCGATCTCAAGAGCGACCGCTAGGACGAGCTCGAGAACCACGCCTAGGACAATCTTGAAGACGACGTCTAGGACGACCCTTCTGACGACCTCATGAACGGCCTCTGGAACGACGTCGAGGACGACGTCCACATACGCGCGGCGCCCGCGTATGCGGACGTCGTGCGCATACGCGCGTTGCGCACACGCACGGCGTATTCGAGGTCAGATGACGTATCGCGAAAACAGGGTGAAGTAGCTCAAGAATGCAGTCGCATTATTGACCACACACAGACTCGCGTATATTTTTCACGCAAATTTCCGAGCTCAAAGAAGCCGTCTATTGTTGTTGTATTTTTTATTTATAAACAATGAATTTTTGAACGAAAGGAACCACAGACTTAAATAAGCTATCATGTTTCTCACGCACATACGGGTTTCAGGAATAAAACGGGTTAGCCGTAAATCTATCGCGCACCTCGAGTAGCGCGGCCCGTTTTCCTTTCTACCAGTGTAGTGCTCGTTAGCGCAAAGATGCAACGAAATGACGTTACTCGTTAGCTTGGAAACAAGCTAACACGGTACAGGGCTCCGTTACCATTTTGTAAATATAACATAATACTGGGGTCGTTACTTGCCATGACCAACGGGCGTTACTTTCAGGTTAGTTTGTCATTTTTTGTGTTTCACTGTTACTATATGACAGCTGTTTATAACAAAACGCCTCTATGAACTTCGGCAAAAATACACTTGTTCAGAGTGATTATTTGTTTATTTATTTGTACTCTGCAGCGCCGGAGCATAACAGAAGAAGAGTGGGACACAGATCATATTTATGCATTGGAAACTCACACAAACAGCACAAGCTGGCAACGAACAATATAATTAAACAATTAAAAAAACACGGAATAATAAAATTTCAAAATTTCCAAACCGCAAAAAATACTAACGAAGAAATTCACGTTGCATTGGTCAGCTTAATAAAAGATTCACTAACGGCAGGATGTGTAATGTATATCTAAGACCACGTGACGCTTCGCGAGCGCCATTCAGTCAACTGTAATGTATATCATCAACAAGTTTAGCTAGCCCAGCTTGTTTCTGTGGCCTCGGCCGGATGTGTAATGTATATCCTCGAACATGTGACACCTCGCGAGCTTGCTTCGGAGCATTGAACTTTTCCTATAGCACCTGCCTGGGAAGAAGGAACCGCTCTGAAAAGAACGACCGGAAGCACGCCATTTAACGGACGCAAAATAGACTTCTTGATGTAATCAAAGTTAATCCGGCCATATAAATTTTATCTTATTCCTTCGCAAACCAACGTCGCATTGCCAATTAACGAGACGTCAGCATTCGGCCACCGCTGGCACACTTGTTTTGGTTCAAAGCGTGGGAACATCAACGCTTCCAGACTTCAGAGTTTATCCTTTTTTTTTTTTTTTTTGTTGACAGAACGATAAATTATTTGTTTTGAAGAGAAGGATGTGACCAGCTAGAGTAGCTAGGGACGCTGAGGCAAAATTCTTTGAGCGGTGGCAGTCTGTTGCCTTCTGAACGGATGTCTCTTTCCAGCGAGACGGCTGCTCAGGGGACGGGGAAGGTGACCTTAGCAGCTTCTATACGAAGACGGCACCAAAGACGCAGGGGTTCCGCGCAGCGATAATCTGGCTCCTTTTGGGCCTGGTCGTGGGAACGTTAAAAGTGTCTTCAGAAGGAGATTGAGATGACGCCGTTTATACATAGCTTTGTGTGGGTTTCTTTGCCACGTTTACATAGCGTACAAAATAAAAATGATTTTGGTTTCAAACAATTATGCGGCCATTTTTAATCAAAAGTTACGAGCAACGGGTAACGTAATTGGAGAGGAGATACCGTAAAATAATAACGACATTACTCGTTAGTCATTTGAGATTCGATCGAGTATGTTACTGCGTCAATAAAAGAACTAACACGTTACCAGTAATGTCGTTACTTGTAACGCATTAGTTCCAACACTGGTTTCTACCGATCTTGAGCGTTGAAGCAACGAAGGTTTAAAAAAGGATCGCTGCCATTTGGCCACTGCGTGCTTGTCTTACACCTCTGTTCACGCCAGAGATGTTAAAATTACTTTTAAAAAGTGATTGAATTACATTACTAATTACTTTACTGAAAACGGCAAAAATTTAATTAAATTACATTACAAAGTACCGCAGACTAAATTAATGACATTACCTTTCAATTACTTTCCAAAAGTATTGAAATTACTTTGACATCACGTTTCAATACCTTGAGGCGGTAATTCGTGCTCATCGTATTTACACTATATCATATATGTACCAAACTCAGATATTTTTGTTTACACCACAACAGCCTTATACGCCTCAAAGTGAACCAGACTGAATTATCGTTTTGCTGGCGCACACGACATAAGTGTCAAACATGATGAATAGCCTCTTCTTTAGATTTCACCCAAAAACAGCCGACTCACCGATTTCGCTGTTCACTCAACGGCGGAGGTACTTAGTTAGAGGGTGATTTGTTTCCGCCTTCCTGATTTAGAAGAAGTCATAATCCGTGTGAGTATGTTAGGTCGGGCCATGGGAGCTCGTTCTTAGGAGAAGTCGTTACGTAAAACGTTTTCTTTACGCCTCGAACACAATCTAATTGGATTCTTTCAAGAGCAGTAGCTCACGTATTCCCGGTCATTGCTCTCAAGGAGTATTCTTCCCAAACACCCGAAGAGCCGAAGTTATTGCAAGTGAGTTACACAAGGGGGCTGGATATTTGTGGGGCAGAAGCGTCGCCATTTGAGGAAATGGATGGCGCAAACTTCCTTAAATGTGAACTTTCCCAACAAACGGGTGGCGATATCTGCTCGTAGGCTTAATCCAGAATAAACTTCCGAAGGAAAGGCAGAGAGGCATACCACGAGCGAGACCTCCATTGTTCGCTTCCCATCTTTTCCGACTACAGAAAGCACCTTGAATTAACAAAGCCAAAGATACGCTCGAAATATTCTGGGGTTTTGACGAGGCATTTGGGATGAACTATTTATTCTGCTCGTTTGTTGTTCACAAAAATAGACGCTGAAGGGTTGACGTTGCTTGACCCGTCAGCCGTTTGTCCTGTCCTCTCAGGTTTGAAAGTGTGTTGATCTCGCTGCAGATCTGCTCTTCGCCTTGTAGACTATAAGCCATTCATCCCTATGCTGACAGTGCCGTGGAAGTTACGTGCTCGTTGGAACAGTCACACGTATATCTTTCGCCACGTAACAGCGCTCTCGTTCATGCCCACGCGCAGAGAAAAAGACGAGGCAGGTGATCAAAGGAAGGCAGTTGATCGGTTCCGGTGAGTTCGTAGCTCCCACCACATGGTCAGCTTAGGGATGAACGAAGTACCGCATCGTCGTGATGGTGTGGCGCAGTGAATCTGTATTAGCTGGAGTTCGTTAGCCGTGGGTTTCCAGCTATGTGTTCACGCGTAAGGTCTTCTTTTTCGCCTTTCCAGCCAGCCTTTGCGCGTCTGTCGATCTCTTCGTACGAGGCTTTGCACTCAAACTGCCGTCGTTTATTTGCTGTAATGCTTTTTTACAACATTTCACATTGCAAGATAATTATTGTCTTCTTTTTTTTTTGTAAAGCTCGCAAACGAACTTTTTAATTTGGGACAAAAATAATTTAAAAGGTAATGAGTAATTTTCTGGAAATTAATGCCTGAAAGTAATTCATTACATTACTAAATTACCAGCTTAAAAACTAATTCATTACATTACTCATTACCACAAAACGTAATTTAATTATTGCAATTACATTAAAATAATGTCATTACCGCCATTGCTGTTTCACGCAGAGACCACAGAGCCCTTGGCGGAGGAGACGGGCCCAATCGGCCCTCGCCGAGCTGTGTCGAGTATGTTCTTCCAGCGGAGCGATCGTGGCAGCCCCATGTTGATCGTAGCGAGGCACAAATGACGCCCCCCGCTGGCTTGGGGCCGAAGCAGGGAGGGCCCCAATCGCCTCCCGGCGGTGGCCCGTGGCGCAAACACGCTTCAAGCGGTTACCCTCGTTACCGGAAGCGCCATTCAGCCGAGGAGCGGATCAGCGCCGTGACCGCGGTGCGGGCTCGACCAAGGGATGGGCAAAGCGAAAGAGCCCGGGGTCCACGAGGGGCCGAAACAATGCCCCCCGCTTCGCCCCTCCGCCGGGAGACGCCGCATCCCCGATTTGCCCCAAATGGGCGGCTCGGGAGTCGCCGAGCTCCAGCTGTCGGGGGGAAGTGCCGCCGCACAACGACGCCGAGGACGCGACTGCTGCTCCTGCACTCCGGCTACTCGACCCGTCGCCCGGCACTCACCCGGCCTGACGACGGCGTCGACAGAATCGTCCCGAGGGACCCGGCGAGTGCCACCGATACGATGATAGTCCATCAGTCAATCGATCTGTATTTGTCTCGCTTTCACGCCGCGCGAAATAGACCCTTTCCGAAAGTTACGTGCCGATTATTAGCTGGTCGGAACCACTGCACAATGGCGTAAGGACTGCATCGACGAACGTGCAAGCAAATAAGATATAGCTTCGCCCAATACCTGAAACTCCTCCGAAAACCTAGAGGAGCGCAAGTTCGTCTGCTTCTTGTACAGTGGTTGCGACGATGTCAGAACGCCGAGCTCTTATTGGCTGATTGAAAGAAATAGGGGCCAGAGCTCAATGCATCTAGCATTGAGGTCTACCCACTTTTTGTTTCTTCAATCAGGCATTAAGAGCTTTGCGTCGTTTTGACGTCACCGCCACTCTTGCGCACGAAGCAGACGACTTGCTGTCCGTATAGGAGCGGCGGCGAACGTTACTGTGGGACTTGTAGCGGACTGTGAGTCTACGGAAGCAGACGACGCAATGGAAAAGTATAGGCTACGAAATGTCCTCGAGCTTTGCGATCCCCGTTTCGTCACCACAATTGCCAAAACAATTCCATTACGGTTGCTCCTCTTGCAAAGCGGACTCCACTGATTGCGACTGCAACGACAATCAAATAACGAGGGAAGAAACAAAGAGCAGTTTATTTAGCTGTCTCAAACGCTACTCAGGGGATCACACGCGTTTGAAACGAATGTGGGAAGCTGAAAAAAGGCCTAAAAGCTACTCGAACTACGTCGTAAGAGGTTACTGCTGATCCGTTACAGGCTGCGTTGTCACAATTTCTTATCTGAATAAGTGATTATTAAAACGTGCACAAACGAAATGTCATGAATACCACAGCAAGCGCACCAACTTCTGCAGCGTAAAAAAAAAAAAAGTAACGAGAAAAATGACCGTGCAAACACTTTCCAAACTTTGCAGAAAATATGGGGTCCCCATCCCAGACGAAAATAATAATTAAAAAAAATGGGGAACTGTCGCAGAAAACTGCGAATGAAACAAAGCTAGCAGACGATACAAAAAAAAAATACCAATCACCCAGCAAAGACCTCCTTCAACGATGACGATCGCGCGGGGAGTCGGTAGGAACATTGAAAATAAGCCGGTGGTGGTCGCCGCCGCTATTCAGTCCACAACAAACAAAGCGGAAACAACACGACTAAAGTATATAAAAAAAAAAAAGCTTCACGTTTTTTGTTTTTTTTTTTTGGCTGCACGTTACACGTGTGTTTATTGGCTTTTGCGACGTTGGTAAGAACTAAGCACAAAACAGAGGAAAGGAATAACGCAGTTCAGCTCGAATTGCTCGGTAAATAAGAGTCTCACGCTGCAATCTGCTACGTGATAGCAGTATGTGACCTTCTTTGCTTTCGCATTTCTTTTCCCAGCGACATGGTAGGTTCTTTGTTTGCTCGCTTGACGAAGCAGTTCAAAAGTACATTCAAATACTTGTTGACCGTATGAATCCAGGAAATCCTTGCACACCGTGCCTTTGTTTCGAGTGTCGATCAGCGGCCTCAAGTACCCCTTCAGCTGAACCCTTGTTTGGTGCGATATATCAGTGAAATGTGTGCCGAAGGCACGGGTGATGTTAACGGCTAGGTGACGAGCTAAGTCTTTAAGTGGTGTCATTTTCGCATGCGAATATTTCTTGTTCTCCAACAGAACGTCTGTCGAGGTGCTCCATGTTTCTGATTGCAGTTGGACTTCGCAAGCATGATGAGAGATTTGACTGGCTGCCGACCGGACTACAAAGGACTGGGTGTTGAGTTGTGCATCTGGTCTGTCGCCCGTGAAGTTCTCCGCCATCTCCGTGGAGTTGCCATAATCGTCTGTTGAGGCGTCAGTGGCGATATGGAAGCCATACTTGGATAGCTCTTCCAGTTTAATTTGAGGTAACTTAATTACTCACTTGTGTTCGGTCTTCGAGAAGCGAATGGTGGCCCAGCTAATATGTACGTCGCGCAGCGATATTTTACGAAATTCACTTTTCTGAGGTGCAATGGGGACAGCGGGGTTTACTTATTTATTGAAAGTACCCTCAGTGCCCGAAGGCATTACAGAGGGAGACAGCACATGCATAAAACAGATAGTAAAATAGTAACATGTCAACAATATTAAATATAAAAAAACAGGTCATGGGTCACTGCTAAAATAGTTAGTGATGGAATTCATAAACAGGTTAGTATCAGTTATCGTAGCAATCAAACCGGGGAGGTGGTTTCATTCCTCGGCTGTGCGGGGTGCTACGAAGCACCGTGTACGGGTGGGCCAAGTGGGTTAATATGGATTAATCAGACATCCGCAAGCTGTCGCCTCGAAGCGTTGTGAATGGGGAGGGGGGGGGGGGGGGGAGAGGGAGGGAAGCGGGTGAACACGCGCCCCAGTAATACACCCTTTCTCCCCCATTTCGCCTCCAAAATGTGCGACCCGGCTTTTACATGCATGTGTCTTTGATCCAGAAATGTCGCCGCATCTCGCCAGCTGGTGCGTCATACGGAACGCCGCGCGGAGCCTAGTTTCGCCGCTCATGTGTCTCCCGCTTTAAGGCCGGTCCAAATCAATCAGGAAAGCGGGTCCGGAGAAATCCGGGGGGAGAGGAGTGACGTCAATGGTCACGTAAACGTGAGATTTTGCGGCTCCCGCTTTACGGTCCAAAGTTCAATATATCCATCTTTTCCTTGCCTCAGAGCCGCAAAGCCCCGGGAACTTCCTTGGCCAAGAAGAGGAAGGCGGTCTACACTTCTCGCCCTCCTCGCAAACCTTGAGCGGGGTGGGGTTGGGTGGGGATTGGAGGGGGATGCACTAATTGTTTTAAAGAACGCAACGAAAGGACAAAGAGAGGATTAAGAAGCAGATTTTTTTATTCTCTTTCTTGAGGATATTCATAAATCCGACAAAGGGTTCCTTTTCTTCCTCTCCACCCCGCCATGTGCGTTTTTCCCCTTCCCCATCAACCTTTCCGTTTCCGATGTCCCGGCGAGCTACCCTTCGAAATTCTCGTCCATGCACCCGCGCACGCTTCTGAACAAAAAAATGACCGCATCTCCACGTGGTGAATGATGTTGATTGGAGCGAAGCTCTGGTGGTGCTGATGATACTGATTTTGTTCATAGGTAGTGCTGATGATGCTGACTTTTTTTTTATCCTCTCCGGAGCAGCTTGCTGTCTGCGTAGACGCTGAGCCGCAGCATGCCGAGCTTTTCGCTCGTTTTCATCCATGTCAGAAAGAGAATGTGTTGTATGGAACGTGGTTATATATGCATTTAAGCATTTGACCGCAGCGCCATCTCGCGTATAAACGTTGAGCCAATACATGCAAAGTTTAACGCGATTATATACGCATTTGACCGCAGCGCCCTCTCCTGTATAGACGTTAAGCGGCTACATGCAACGTTTCATCCACGACATCCCCAGCCCTTGAGTTACTACCACATCTCAGAGCCCCCTACTCGTCCCGCAATCGTGGCCGAGTGGTTAAGGCGATGGACGAGAAATTTATTGGGGTCTCCCCGCACAGGTCCAAATCCTGTGGACTGCGCACGCAAACATTTTTTTTTTCTTTCTTTAAGAAGACAGATGAGATGGCAATCGATGTGAGCACGGACGCCGGACAAGGCTAGACCCTTAGGAGCTTCGCCCCTAAAACAAGCGGAGATTATATATATAAAAAAAAGTGTTTCCCTTGTCTAATCTTTGCGGGCCCGTTTTGCGGCTTGGTTTGGACCGCGCTTTATCTGTATGATCTGTACCATAGCCTTCTTTATATTGACAAAGCCTGGCAGATCGCCACGAGACGCGGCCGCCGAAAGTAAAAAGGTAGAGCGGCGGACAACGGATGAGAGGAGAGTCATGTAACGGGAGGCCCGCTGCGGCGAGACGCCGAAACACACTTGACCCGAGCGAAGGGATGTCCGCTCGTGGTCCTCGCGTTCCTCGCGCTACCGCTTCTTTTCTTGTCCGGTTTGAAAACCATGTTTCGGGTCCTCGTCACTGCAAAAGCTGTGCGCTGAATACAAGCTTCCCCGAGAAATGCTGTGTGCTGCAAGATCCTCGCGCTCCAAAACTGCGACTGGGCGCTCTATGGCTCCGTCATCGAACTGCCAGGCTTTGTGAGTATAGAGGAGGCTAGTATGTCTGTACCGACTGGATCGGAGCAACGCGGCCCGCGCGCAAGTGACGTTGGGGACACCAGCTCCGGTTGCTAGGATACTGCCGCGTGGCGCCTGTTTTCATCGCTCATGTGTCCCCTGCTTTATGGTTACGTGGGGGGGGGGGGGGGATGTTCTCTTATAAGAACCGCACCATGTATTGTACTGCACCTTATGATGTACCGCAGGAAAGGCTACAAGTGCATGCTCTTTGCTCTTGGCACATCTCCGCGGCACAAGTTCTCCTGCATTAAGGGTAGCTAGCTACCAACCCTATGAGCTTGCGCTTCTAGCCTTCGCTGTTGTGGAACATAAAATGAAACAGGGTATAAAAATTCGTCAAAATTGAGCAATTTTTTTCAAGGCAATTGAGTGCGCCGCGCGCCTTATATCATCATAATATGGGTGGATTTAGGAGCTTTGGATGATTCGCATCAAGTTTCTATTTGAAACCATAAATTTAAGGCTAATACTTCAAGTCTAATTAATAAAAGTAGTCTATTACACAATTATACTGAAGATTAGTAACGTTAACCTAATGGGCTCTTTCACACAGACCACTACGGCATCAATTTTGTTTGTGTGCGGTGCATAGTTTTCTCAGGAGCGATCTCGCTCGCGTTTCCAGAAAAGCACCCTGCAAATCCAGGTGGACAAACAGTGCGGCGAACGCTGCGACGGGATCGACCAGATAGACTCCTATTATAGCGCCCGAGTAACCTATTACGACAAAAAAACACATAGAAGTGTTTCGTTGCTATGGCACCTGTGCACGTGCGTTTTTGATTCGGCTCCTCTAAAGTCACTGCATCCTCCAAAGTAGCGCCATTGCCTTCCCTCCCTGTTAGCGGTAGACAACGAGATAATAACATACAGATGACCAAACCTCGCAAGATGAGTGGCCGTTCAGTAATCGCCAGTTTGGTCCTTTTCTAGCATTCTAAGCTTTGTAAGGCTTATTCTGAGCAAGTCGCACCAAGATCGCTACGAAGCATTATCGAACTGAAAGCGTTCCTCGCCAATAAAAGCCTCGTTGAAATGAAGCGTGCTGTAAATAATTATCTTCTTACACCGCAATATAAGTGTCTTTGGCGCTTTGCGTGCAACCCCGTTATCCATCGTATTTGTCTCCGCAGATCTCTTACAATGACACTGTTGTTCTCACGTGTTTAAATACAAGAAAAAATATTTTTCAATAACGGCAAGCGCCGTTGAAGCATCTGTTGGCGGCGCGAAGGTGTGCGCTTGTTTCGCCGATCTGTGGATAACGAATTCTCGGTATTCGACAGACGTCTTTCTAGGGGGTATTCACTGGACGCCATATTTGAGAGCGCTGTTTACAGCGCATGCTCAGAACGAGCTAACCTTAATAGACTGATAGGACTGGAAATATTGATGGTGTGGAATGCAGGATGCAAAAGAACTGTGGAAGCTCAACATCTGCACGCGCTCAGCATTTGCCGCACACAGCTATGGCCGCCAGCGAATACTTCCTATTCGAGCGGAAAAGCTCGCTAGGGCGCTTCTGTTTTCCTCACAATTGGGTAGTGCATGTGCTAGCCACGCGGTAATGTTTTAATTTCTGTAGTGCATAAAAGCTTGGGAGTGCACGTACGTGCTTGCAGCAGCAGAGGAAGTTGAAGTATCCTCAATCTGAGTTGTGAAAAAACTTCCACCAGGCGGCGATACCAAAACTTCTCGTCGCGATTACAGCTACCCGTCACAAGCGAATTTAGACCGACTCAACAAAGATGGCGAGGTCAAGCAGAGACTGCTCATTATAGGAACCGAAATGGTGACCATATAGGGAGCTTGGCGCTACCTTCCCCAGTTCCAGTCACTCTAACCTCGACTTACCCTGGCTTGAACACCGTGCCAGAAATATAGGAAAAATGTGTTTCACGCGATGCTGAAGCGTTTGAAACAGTAATGCAACTAGCAATTTCGAAGTTGTCAGAGGCTCTTAACAAGACAAGCCGATTCATGCAGTAGTGTGGAACTGCTTTTATTCGAGTTTCAATGAGGAGAACTGCAATATGACATGAAGGGAAATCGGAGATTCGCAAACAGCGTGATGCGTTTTGTATTATGTCTATTTTCGGAGCTGGAATAAATTGTTCTTTTGAAAAGAGTTGGCCCAGAGGAAAATTTCAGGGATTTTCTGCATTTTTACAAGCACTTAGGAACTCTGAGCAGACGCCAGAACTCACTGTTACACATGCATATGCGACAGCCTTGGCTCTGAAAAAAAAAAAAAGTGAAGCCCCATTCCCCTGGTGCAATTTTTAACCTGCGAATTCCGGAGTTGCGACGTCAGAGACCGCAGCTTCCACAAGGCTGTCTTTGCCGCACCAGCGAAGTCGTAACTGCAAAACCGCAGGTAAAATCGCATCGCATCACTTGAATCAGACTTAAGCCTGATGCACATGGTGCAACTTTTCTTTTGATTTCAAAGTTGCGACGCCGCTCGTGTGGCGAAAGAAAGCGGCTGCGGGCTCAACGCTGCAGCTGCGAAATCGCTAGCGAAATCGCACCGCGTGGATCAAGCTTTAAAACTGCGATGTAAGAACAAAGCGCCTTTCAGATGTGTGTTACAATCCTCGCTCCCCATTGTGCTAATACAATCAACCCAATTCTGTCCCGGTTCAGATATCTGCACTCCAGAATGCAAGGTAATTAATTCTCCATGCCGACTGAGAATGTCTTTAGTAACATAAGCAAAAAATGAACTCTGGATTTTCGCTGATCTTATTTCATACCCTACCGCATCAAGAACGTTTCCAATGAGAGTCCAAATTGAAATCCTCGGTAATTATCTTCATAATCCAATCTTGAGCGGCGCTAAATCTTTTTGCTAAATTTCCAACGCAAAATGAACGCAAATCTAAAACAAATATAGAAAAAAAAATAAAGGGAGAGAAAAAAAAACTGAATACCGATGAGGAAAACAGTGACCGTTGCGCCGAGGCAAAGCTAATAATCCCAGAAAAGATTGCCCCGCGTTTCGGTTCAGAATAAGGCGGAACCTTCGAACAAAAAGGAAGGAAGAATTGCCGAAGAATATTGCTTGCACTTTGAGATGCAGGCACGGCCCGATTTCGATTAATTTTACATTGCTGAATTCATTTATAATATGAATGAGTGCATTCAAAGGAGTAATTATCTCTTGAATGATGGGGCTGCGAGAGATACATTCGCATTCAGAGTGTGCATTCAGAGCATTCGCCGGTAAATCCGTGAAAGCTTGAGCGCCACAAAACAAAGTTCCCGAATTTCACCAACATCCGAAAACAAAGTGGAACAAAAAACGAATTGTAATTGTTACATTCACTCTCGTCGGAACTTACGTGTATTTTTCGGTAATGTACTGCATTGTAAACATGCGTGTTGAGAAGGTAATTATTATAGGCTCACAAAGCTTTAGAATATGACATCAATCACATAAACCCAATGAAGGAAAGCGGGCGAGCTGCTACTCCGGAAGCTTGCTTAGGTTAAAAATGTTAGGAAGGGCACTTGAAGTGGAAAATATTATTTTTCCGAAGGCGATACCGGTCGCGGTGGACGTAATGGGGGGTACTTCGTGCCCTGCGCGAGCTCCCACTGGCAACGCGAACTTCTTGGCTGCGAACTAAAGTCCCTAAAACCGGGGTCAGACTGCTTACACATCATACAAACGACAGTTTGCGAACAGATTCGAACGCAAGTCGCCACGAGACCGGTGCTTCGAATGCGGCATGGCAACGAGCTCAAGGAGAAACTTGGCACGCGGCATTCTAGCCACGGATATTGTTGCGACTCGTGTTTGCAGACTGTCTTTTGTATGATGTATAAGCAGTGTGACCCCAACTTCATGGCACTAGTGTGGCGCAACAATTAGAAAAAGTAACTACAAAAAACCCAATCGTCGCCATTCTAATAAGTACACGTTTTAGCCCACATATTCAAAATCGGAGATTCGTAGACCTTCGTCGGACTAAAGCATCCACAATTATCTTAAAAGCAGGTGATAATTAACATTGCGATGTCTCTAAATGTGATTGGCGCATAAATGTTTTCCACATACAGAAGGTTTTCATACGATAAAATATATGTGAAAACTCTAGAATATCATTAGATTTTTCTGTCATCCTGAACTGCAGAGGCTTAAAGCTTAAAAATATGAAAGTAAGACGTTTAAACCCGTTTCAATGTCATCGTTAAAAGTTACCTGAAAACACAAAAAAATGGAAAGAATATGCAGGGTGTACTTTTATGATTTAGCTTTGTTTTAAAGCAACTGTGAAAGCTGCACTAATGCGATTTGCGCAGGTGAGTTATACGGTCGGGGGGACAAAAGATAAGAAGTTAATCGTCCCGATAAGTCGGCTAATGAGCTCAAACACGTTAATTAACTTTTTAATCGGTAAAACTAAAACATTCTTATCAAACACCCGCTGGACCTTCATCGAGAACTCCTAAATTAGTGAATTTGATAATTATTTTAGAGTTTCTAGTCTTTGGTTTAAACACAAAGTTTGTGGTTTTTGAAGGAGATGTACGTGTATGTCCAAAGGAAGGGAATTCGTGTCGGCTCCAATGTTGCCCCTGTTTTGTGTGATATTTTTTACGCCATTGCAGCAAGGCCATTTGAGAGATACTGAATAATGAACTATTTAGGTACGTTGACTTCATCTTTGCTTGCTCAGGCGAGACCATTAGCAGTAGTGTGACAGAAGTGCTTTATTTGCCTAACTTTTGTTTCTCTGGGTTGACATGTGCGCGTGAGATACCTAGTGATGTTCAACTGCAGTAGTCAGATCTTACGCTAAGTTTTCTAAGGGACAACATATGCTTGACGTACGCTCCTCGATCAAAGAAAGGCATCCTGCTTTACCGTTCAGCCGATTCGAAAGTAGTGAAAAGAGGCATAGCAAGCTCGTGTCTAGAAGCACCCCAAATTGTCCTGTAGGCACTGCACACAAGATAGCTATGCGAGGCACATTCAGCTCCTCTTGCGAGCGGGCTTTCTACAAATCGCAGTCGTTGACGTGGCTGACGGTTTACTAAACATGAACAAAGAAGGAAAAAACCCTAATCGCGATAACACGTCTTTGACGCAGGTAGTCATCCCACACATGCGCACTGTCACCCACAATTTAAAGAACGTCACTCAACGCCACAAAGTACCGGTTGTTATTCACTCAACAAGATGACAAGATTTTGAAGCCATATTTATAACTCAGAACCGAACATAGACAAGTGTGTCACTATCATTGACATGAAACTGAATTTGCAATATTTCGAGGGTATACAGAGTACGAAGATTTAAATTTAATGAGATTTACAATAAGGGTAGATAGACTGACATAGTTTGGCATTTTGGTAGGGCGATATCAGGAACCACGAATCTATGCGAGTCCTTTTCACAGCGTGGGCACATCGTCCTCTTCTTTTCTTTATAATATTAACATTATCAGAACGCCAGCGCACACGGAACTAACAACGCAACCCATGGATCATGGATTCAATCCTTACTCCTGCGTGCTTTTATCTATGTAAGAACCATACCGTCGTGCGGTCGTATATCACCACTACTGATGCATGTTAAAGACCCCAGGTTAGCAGCTGTACTACACTTGCTACATTTCCCTCCTACAGAGGAGACACCAGACCCGGCTTGCAAAAAGGACAGTCTTAACTAAGACTGCGTAGAAACAAATCTGCCAAGGTTGGGGCGTCAGATCGGCTGAGACTGGACTTGATGTGCCACTGGACGCGTGCACAAACTCTGGCATTTTTTCACATAACCTTGGCTTCTAGCAAGCCGGCCCAGATGACCATTTAAGGCTGACTCACTTCTCGCCGTCTAAACAAACACACGGGGCCAAAGTTTCGCTCGGGCTTAGTGATCCCACGCCAGGAAATCATTCGGGCTACATTGCTCTTCAATATTTCAAAATTTTATTTGAGATACTGCGTATAGGATAGTAAGACATTCAATGAAGGACAAGCATATAGCATTCAAAAGCGCCTTCAAGATACTAAACGACCAGCAAGTGTACGTTCTACGCAGTCCCACGAGTAGCGCATCCGAGGTGAGACCTTCCGCCGTTCCTCGGAAGCGGAGGTCGTCGTCCGAGTAGGACGGATGGCAGCCCGATATCGACCGCTGGCGCTCGATGTTTCGATTCGGGAGAAGGGAGGGAGGACGGACCATCTTTCACGACTGCTTCCGCTTCTCGGGCACGCGTTCACTAAGACTTTAAGCAGAAAATATGAGGCTTACGTGGTCTTCCGCCGCAACGGAACAATAGAACGAGGCAAACTCGCCGCTCAAGTGGTCCTGGGTTCTTCTACGAGGAGGGGAAAGCTGCCCAAAGTGCCACAATGTAAGCCCGCTGCGGGGGCTCTCAACGACCGAACGTAGACAAAACAGATATTTTGAATATTACACGTCAGACTAACGAAGGGCATTTGACACGTTCCTGCAAAGGGCTAAGACTTAATACGATTTACATATCTTTTTTTTTTTTTGCGCAGCTAACTTTGTGCATGTCCCGTTGGAAGAACAAAAAAAGAGGAGAAACTTGCAAGGTAATTTTTTCTGTAGCGGTGTCAGCGACGTTAAAGGGACCCGCTCTAAACTTCCACCACCTGCTTGCACCCTGGTAGTAAATTGCAGCGCGACACATTAAGAAACCGATTTTTGCGGGTCGTCTAAAGTGCATTAGAAGTGTTAGTTTTAGTTTATATGCTGCAAAAAACTGCCAGCAAAATAAACCGATGATTAACCATCTTCGCTTTCTCCATCCCCTAGCCGGGTAGTGACTTACCCTGTAAAGGAGGCCGAAAGCTCTTCCACTATCCATTTTCCCTGCATAAGACCAATCGATCAATCAAACAAACAAGCAAACAAACAAGAAACCTATGTCCTTACAAGGACGCCCGAGAGTTTTTGAGCCTCGGGTGGTACCCAAAGAGCTAGGGATGAAGCCAATATGAGATTTTTTTTCTTTCCCACCTGCCCGATCCGTCAGTGAACGTAAATAGGCGTCGTGAAAAAGGGAAACAATGTGCCATCAAACTGCCACCACTTGTGAGGTTAGAACTTTATTACGGATGAATTCAGAGCTATTTGTGGCTCCAAGAATTATCTGTGACGTCTCACCACAAACTCGAGTGTTTTGTCAAAGGATAAGGACTGCCTCGTACTACGAGTGCCACACGGGAGTAAATAAAGTCGGTGTAACCAGCTGATACAACGTGGTGTTGCCTATTGTAACCGGTGGCCATCGTCGACTTCTTAGCGGCCATTGTATGTGCCCCATGCTGTGACCGACTGGTTGTCCTGTGGCACGAGACAATAAAACATCATCATCATCGCCATTATTAATACAAATATGCGTCAATCTAGTATGAGTGGGTGTACAATCGGCACTAGTGGAGATTAACACAAGAGATCGCGGCTCGGAACGCTGAAGTCACAACACGCGGCGCTGTCTCGTCTCAGATACAAGGTACTTCGCCTTACCTCAGCATGGACTATCGTTAGACGCGCACACCGAAAGCGAGAGCTATTTGGTTTGGATACAGTGAGCTAGAAATCATTGAAAGGGGCGAGCTACAGGCTCGGCTCATGCTTAAAGCTAAGAATGTGGGAAGTTAGCGTGGAGGCGTTACGATCGAAGTGGCTTGGTTCGCCTAAATCTTCGTCGTGACGTCGTGGTCGTTCGCCGTCATGACGTCGCGTCGCGTGGAGGACGAATCCGTTAGACGGCATCAATGGCTGTTGTAACGCGGTCGTGACGCCGCGCCGCGTCGAGGACGACGTCGACGTCAATGCCCCACGCAACGTCAAACGTCGCTATGACGTCGCGTTAACGTCGTCCTGACGTTTCCGTCAATGTCAACTTCGACGTAAACGCGACGTCACAATGACGTCACGATGAAGCCTTGATGACGCGTAACGTCGTCGCCTTCGCCAACATCAACGTCGACACGCCGTCACGACAAAGCATTGACGTAGTGTAACGTCGTCGTCATCAATGAATGACGCCGACGTAATTAAGTTGTCGGGACGTTGTGACGTCGAGTTGTGTCATGTCGACAAAGACGTCGATGACCTAACGCCAAGCGTCTTTATCACGTCCCGTCGACGGCAAGGACGCCGTCGTCTTGACATCGCGGGAGGTCCTCGTCGTCAACGTCAATGTTGACATCGACGTCGTTGTCAACGCAATATTACGTCAGAACGAAGTCTTGATGTCATGTAACGCGCGTTGTCAAAGTCGACTACGACGTTGACGTCAAGGTGTCGTCGTGATGTCGCATGGCGTTGTGACGACACGTCAGGTCACGGTAACGTTATGAATTTGACGTGACGCTTGACGTCTAGGTTGTATAAAAATAGAGCCCGGGCTCTGTTGTTGCTATGACCTTGACCTGTGTGCCGGTAAAACGTGGCGTTGGAACGCAACGCATTTTTTTTTTCATAAAAAGCGACTGATAAAACACATTTTGTGCTAAAATTAACTGCGCGTTTGGTCAATAGCGTATAATGTGGTTCTCGTTTACTACTTGTTTATGCAAATTCAAGCCACTTCACTCGTAGCGCCCTCCAACAGTGTTTCCACATCCGGAGCTTCAAAAATAGCACTCCGGTGGCCTCACTCGTCCTTTCTAGTTTACTCTAGCTCCAAACACTGACGTCCACCTTTGGCTTGAATAGAGCAAGGAGATTGTCCATGGTGACTGCCCCAAATCATGCCACTTTCCTCTAAGGTTAGGGATTCCACTGACCCAGGACTCGCGTAGTGCTTGATTCAAGGAAAGACTACTCTCGAATGAATGTGGTTTCGACAAAAATAGTCCTCCGCGTAGAGCAAACATTTCCAAAAATCTGTCATATTAATTTAACCCATATTTTATTTTTTAATGGCAGATATGTAGGTGTGCTCATATATTAATTGCAACACCGGCAGCCAAATGACGAAGGCATGCAGTGTCAAGGCCGAACTGTTTCCTCATATGCACGCCATATGTTTGTCTAATGGCTCTTTTCCACTAATTTATGGCATTATACATTGGAACTTGGTGGCATTGTAAAAAACGTTTACCAGGAATTACACAGTGATTATTGTTCCAGCTAAAAACGAGGCCAACCTATGGAATGTACTAGTTAAAATGCACGGAAACCCCCGGCTCTACACTGTTACTGATCATCAACACTGCCATGCAAGCAGCACAAAACATGGCCGACAGTCCTGTCTACCTATAATCTATCGTAGCTGAAGAATGGGGGGCATGGCGGGTGCACCTTATTATTGCTGTGCCAGTGATGTAAGAGCTGAGCCATTTTCTCCAATTGTTTCCACAAACGATGGTCTGCTAAATCTCGCGCAAAAATGCTATTTTTGCTAAGAATAGACCATTTGCTAAGTCCACCAAGCGCCCCGGCCCGCACTCGAGGAATCATGCGAACGGTGTTCCTTTAGTTTATAAAAAAGTTTATTGACAGGGAGCACTGTAAAACAAACAAAAAATGTATATATAAAAAACAAGGGAACATACAAACGCACGAACACTACAAGATGTAGAAGTGGAAGAAACAGACACTGACATAGCGAACCTAACAACGTCGCCCCTTAAATCACCTAAGCCCACCGAAGGATAACAATGTTCTTTCTCAAATCAAAGACATAGTGCTAGCTGGGCGTAGCGCCCAATCGACTGATGAGCGAGGAACGAGCACACCGCGCGAGGACCCTAAATATAAAGAGTCAGGGACCACCCAGGGTGGTCCGGGTCATCGCACACCCTCAAAATTATGCGAAGAGAGAGCAGGCGGCACACCGTGTCTACGCAGGGCACGCCCCTGCCGCCCAGTGCCGTGGGAAGACAGAGCACCGACATTGTCACCAGCTCGGTACCCTCGTTCCAGTGGAGCCGGAAAAGATATGAGGTGATACGCCGGATGAATCTAGGACAGAGAAGGGCAATGTGGCAACATAAAAAGTTGGCCACAGGACACGGTCCGCACCAAGTACGCTCCGTCGAGCAAAGAAAGTTTGAAAGCACCCGTAGCAGCAGCCTGGCGTTCCAGCGCGGAGGCTACAACCTCCCACGTACACGGCACCACTGCACAAAAATCGAAAGCAACACCGTGGACACGGACCTCTGCCACAACATTAATGTCCGTAGAAAGGACCTGAGGAGAGCTCCCGAACTCCACACTCCAACGAAAAATGGAGGGGAAAAACTATCAACAGCGCGTCTTCCTTTCCTCTACCGACGCGCCCCCAAGCGGACACAAGAAGAAGGGAGGAACTAGACTTTTTTCTTTTTCTCCAGGCAGACGGGTGAAAGGTTCCGCCCTTCTGCATCATCTTTCGGTTTCGTATTTTGAGCACGTCGCGCGCATTGTTTAATAAGTGTTGTTGAGTTAACTGAGCTCGCTTCGCTTGATTCGGGCCGCTATAATGAGACGCAAACAGCGGAGGAACTTTACTCTCCAGCTTTCAGGGGCGAAAGTTACTTCCTCTCTGAAGGAACATATGCATCAAGAGAGTTACTCCCTTTAGGGAGGACTATATAGACCCTTTTTTTAAGGGTGCAGAGCTTGGCTTCTGGCCGTGATTAGGCGCGCCCCCAAGAATGCTTCATACTCAGTCAAAAGCTGCGCAGTAGCCTCAAAGCTGTGGGAGTCTCGAGCAAACAAACCTACGTCGTCTGCGTAGGCACTAACCGCGACGGCATCCCGGCCGTCTAGCGGGAAGCCTTGTATCCGGGTGCTTGACGCAAGACGACGGAGCAGCGGTACGAGGGGGAAAACATACAGTTGGGAGGACAAAGGGCAACCCTGTCGGACTCCCCTCGTGACCGAAGGTCCAGGAAGCCACCCATTCATATGTAAATGACTGGTCAGTTAAGTCTAAATTTGGGAGTGCACTAGACAAACGAGCGAGTCCGTGAATGCACTTGCCAAAATAGAAAATAAATCCTAGCAAGCGCGGTGCCTGTTTTGTTATTCTGGGTCGGAAAGTCTTCAAGGTCTCACTCCCGACAGACCTTCAAGTATTTCTGACATTGCTTTCTTAAACGCTTCCGGCGCTGACGGAAATTTGAGGCGGCAGTCGCATGTACGGTTGCCGCAGACGGTTCTAGGTAAATGGCGCCGAGTGTAGCTGGCTGCAGATTCTGCTTTTACGTGTGCGTCTATTCAGGAGACATGTCACTGCCACGGTAAAGGTGACCGTAGCAGAAAGGAAGGAGAGGGCGGTGTGGCCAGATTAGATGCGTGCTTGGGCTCTTTCGTAGTGTTTTTCAATGAGCGAAACGCTATTAAAGAGAGTTCGACATATCAGCACTTAACACAAAAGGCTGCCTTTTTTCAGTTTCCAATATCCTGAAAATTCTTACACAGAAAAAATATTTTCCTGGCTATCCGACCATCGTTTCTTTTTTTTTTTTTGTTTCGTTTCTGAAACATGGGGTGAAAGTGTATAATTGTTGTTGATTCTTTCCAGTTCAGCCTCTTAGAAACCACCAACAGCCCTTAAACACAGACTAAAAGAGAATGAGACAGAGAAAAAGAAAATAAATTATGGTTGTGGAGAAATCGGCAGCTTTCCTTTTTATGAGCAAACACCCGGGAATCCCATGTACACAGTTATGCGTGGCCGGCGAGACCATGAGGAAAAGCAGCTGCGTTACGAAAGTGCAGGACGGAACGGCTACTGTCTAGCGACCTTCCTCGCACTACTAAAGGTGGTTTCATTTCACTCAAAAGAAGAAAAAAAAAACGCATTTTGGCCAACGTCGACGCAGCCGTCAAAGAAAATAAGCTGCCACACAGCACCGGCCAACGTTGGAATCGTCTAGGAATATCCCGCGTCTGTCGAGAGAGCACCAATATTTTTCAGTTAATGTTTTATTTTTATTCGCCTGATTTGTAGTTTACGCGCGTTTATGTATGTACGTGCTCTCGAAGACGAATTTCTTACGGAAATGGGCAACATGGATTAAATTCTGGCTGAATGCAGTTTAAAGCCGCCCTCAAGCTCCTGCAGGTATAATTCGCTGCTTCCAGCGAATCACGCAAAAGACAGTTTAGAGACACTGTCTGGAACTCTTCATTGCTGTATGACGTGCTCCTGTCATATGGTCATTCAAACATTTCTACAGAGGAGTTCAAATCATACATAGTTACGAAAAAAACATGATCTGATCATGATTGATGAGTGTCTCCAGACAATTTTATCATCTTGTATGTCGCAGACATTGTCTGTTCTGTAAGATGTACGAGCTTGTTTGACGCCGATTTCTGTGCAAACAAAGCACAGCGCCCTGCTGCGATCGCGCGTCTCAACCTTTATTAGCGCTAAACACCGTTTCTGCGCGAGTCTTTTCAAAGGGGAACTGTTGTATTCTGCAGCGGTGGTCTGCACATCAACAATACGCATAACTCATTGGAGATGAGGTTGCTGCTCAGGAACAGGCTGTCAAGTCTTTCGTTTGGTGACGGCTTTTCCGTACACGATAAAGTAGTTTCACGGCGTCCCACACGCACAACATCATCAGATTTTTGCTATCGGCTTTGTTTTTTTGAACTCGATATGCCTCTAAGCACTTTTGTCAGCTGCCCGCTCCCCTCAAGAACACTGCAGAATAAACCGGACAAAGACGACGGCTCAAGTCCATCCGATCGCTGACTGCCGCAACCGCGAGCGTCGCGGGAGTCACTGGGAACAAGCAGAAACTATTGCCTACAGTTCACCGTTTTGCGCAGAAGTGGAGCTCCGTCTTTGGTTGGGAAATATGTTTATGACAAAAAATTCTCGCAATTTTAATACAGCAAACACGTTGTGTTTACCAGTGAAAACCATGCCTGACCCGCCCAGCTCAGGAACATGGTCATTTGTGATCGTAGGCGCAAGCGGCGCGCTGCTTCTTGCGCATCAAACGTCTCATTGGCGGCTGGCCGCCATTGCCGCGTTTGATGTGCGAAACGGCAGATCGGAAGGGCACGGCATTTTTAATTAATGTAAGTTGCCGCGAAGGGCACAAAACCGGAAAAGCTCGCTGACATTCGGTAAGCGGCGTGGTGTCTTTTACGCTTTTCCGTCATTCCGTTAATTTCCTGAGTCACGGATTTCCCTCACGAAACTGGTCGGCAGTCGACCATGAAGGTTCGCGGAACTAGAAATAAATGTTTTAATTCATTTGATATAAGTGAACTCAGCCTGAGCGCGGAAAGACATTTCCTTTTTACAGGCGAGAGTATGGAAGATACGTTGTGCCGAGTATATACAGCTAGAGGACTCCCGATTTGCTCCGTCATATTAGTTATTACCACAAGTCGCGAACTATTTAACACAAAACCCGCCCTATTACTTCGTAAACTAAGATTTATTTTTTTTTTTGCCGCGAAAGAGTTGGATTGCTGGAGCGCCGGACGGCGAATCGTCTTGGGCTCAATTTGCAGCAGGCAGCGGCGGGACTCACGCCTTCCGCTTTGAGCGGCTCTCATTAACGCGATTGCGGGGCCCCGCAGCGCACGAACGGGACCGGGGCCTCGCCGACGCACTGCCGACCGCCGGCTGCCCGCGAGAAGCGCGTTCCCGGAGGCCGACAGTCCGCCGGGAGAAGCCCACGAGGGTCGGCGGGAACGCGAGTCAATATTGGCGCCGCTGCGCAAACACAATCCGAAGCCTCCCTACACCGAGCCCCGACGTCGTGCCGAACCACCCCGAAATAGAGACGCCCGCGCGATACCGCCCGGGGAAGGGACGCCCCTTCCCTGCGCGGCCGTGCGTGTTGGAGGGCGACCACGATGGTCGGCAAGGAGGGACATGGTACGTACCACGCGCCCTCGTTTCATCTTGCTCAGGCACGACATCTCGTCTTCAACAAATGACGCTGCAAATTAAAATATATATATATAAAAAAAAAGGAATAAGTGCCGTTGAGTTGGGCGGACGATTGAAATTACTTCCAGAATCTCGAAGCTCGGGAGTCCTGTGTGGTTTGGGCCAACAGCGGGAGGACAGCGAGAGCAAGCGTGGTGGAACGAATAAATTTCCATGGCCGATATCGCGTCTCTGATGAAGGTGGTGGGCGGCCGCCGCCTCAACAAATCGCTTTTTAATACGCGAGAGCCTTAGCAAAGCTCATTTGGATGAATCCAGAGCGGCCGCCCCGAACCAACATTCCGTGTCCCGGCGGTCGAGATAAAAACGCCGCTCGCGCCCAAAAAGAAAATCGACCGGAACGAAACCAAAAATTACGAGGCGAGGTTTCTCCGGGAGCATCGCTGCGAGGAATGAAATTGAGTTACCTGGCGATTAGTGCGTCCTAAATACGCGTGCCGACTTTCCGAGAGAAATTATCCTCGTTGGAAAATATCGCTCATTAAATTGGAGCCTGTTCGTATTCGGATAATTACCTCGAGCGCATGTTGTCAATTTCCAGTGCGTTACATTGCAACCGGATCGCCAACCTCTTTCCGATTTCGAGGAATATCGAAATTCCGGGAAACGCTGCATTTCGAGCAAAGTTTTCTTCGTACGGCCAGCGCTCTACGTCCTGCATTGAAAACCAACGTTATTTTATTGTGTCTAACGCTTGGATGTTGATGGAGGTATTAGCACGAACTTCTGCAGGCTTCTTAGTTTCGATTGTAATATAATATACATGCATGCCAATATTATGACGGTAATAGTCATTGCAGAAGGGGGGCAAAGGACAAACACAAATCTCCGCACACAACTAAATGACTCGTGCGCGACCGAAAAAAAAAATCTCCCTGGTCCTGGACCGAACCGGGGACCTCTCCATTTACAGCGAAGCCCTCTACCAACTGAGCTAACCAGGAGTTAAACGTGAGTAGAGGACACGGGTTTTATCAGCTGCCACCAGTTTAACACCAACAAGGGCGAGTGACCCGCAATTTAGGGTTACGATGATAATGCAATTAATGCAAAAGTGCGAGCGAGATGGACAAAAATGACGATAATAAATAATAAAAAATAATTGTGTTTGTTCTTTGTCTTCCATGTTCACCTTTTCCATGGATTATTATCGCCATTCTTGCCCAGCTCGCTTACACCTATGCATTAATTGCATTATCATTAGAACCTTAGACTGGTTGCAGCTGAAAAATACCGTTTGCTCTACTGACGTCTAACTCCTGGTTAGCGCAGTTGGTCGAGCGGTTCAATGGAAATTGAGAGGTCCCGCGGTTCGATATTGCAACTAGGCGGACGTTTTTGGTCGCGCACCAGCCACCTATAGCTGAGTTTGGAGATTGGTGTTTGTTCTTTGTCCCTCTTGTTTCTGTTCTCCAGTGATTATTATCGTCATGCTTGTTCAGCTCGTTGGTATTTTTGCATTAATTGAACTGTCATCAATGTTATGTTCTCGTTTTTTTTTTCTTTTTTATTACCGGCAAAAATAGGTAAAGGCAAGAAACAAAAAGGTCCTAAGAACAGCGAATTGAAAAATGCAAATTCGCCCGACTGCCTTTTTTCATTATTATTTGAGATGCTATCAGTTTTTTCCCGAGTCCCTAAACTCGTCAGACACAAAGCTGGGGCCGACGTTAACGGAGCGTGCTGATTGGACACCCGCTACGATGGCGTCACGCGAAACGAGATACCAATCATGCAATCTCTCTCGGCGCTCAAATTCTAGAGAAATAATTTTTTGTTTGAAAGTATTTTAATATATACACCCTCACCACCTTGACCCGTGGGTCATCTGTATGTGCGTGTGTGTAGGGGAGGGGGGAAATAGGGTGGGATATAAGGGGAGTTAAACGCCTTAAAAGTGGTTTCGGATGCTAGTATCCCCAATTTCAAAGGAAAGTCGAGTACCACCTCCTTTTGCTGAGCTTCGGCCTCTGGCCTCATCCACTCTGATAGGGTTTCGAGGCGATGCCGATCGAGAAAGTCATATATTACGGCCCGTCATGTTCGTACAGTTGAGGGGGCGTATCAAAAGGAGATGCTTGGTGGTACCACATCGAGTGCACTTAGCGGTAACTGGTTCGTCTGGGTGTCGGATCCGGAGGATACCGTCCAGTTTAGCTTGCAGGGCTGGACCTGCTACCGTCGTTGTGCGAATGCAGTGGAGTATATTTTGGTCACCCTGGCTGCATTGGGCTGGTAGTAAACCATACTGGTCATGAGCAGACCTGGGACGTATTCCTTTACGAGTGACGGATTACTTGTAATCGATTACTTTTTCGAATAATTTTGTAATTGCCAAGGTATTTTTGCGGCAGTAATTTGTAATGTAATTTCGTTACAATATTGGTAACGGATTACTTTAATTACCAGTTATTCTTTTTTTAAATTATAACATCATACAGAAACTGGAGCAATGTAGGGAGGCAATTCAGCAGCATATATATAGCAAGTTTAACAACATAGAAGGCATCGTAAAAAAGATAATAATTGAAAAGAAAACGCGATGTTTTGTATGACAAGTCAATATAGCACCACTAGAAAACCGTGCAAAGTATATACAAATATGCGAAAAACAAAGATCAAGAACACTACAGCGATTAGTCATTGCCTTGGTGATCTCATATTGGAGGTAGACGCTGCTACTTAGTGTGCGCGCCGCTAGCTTTTTCTGCAGAATTCCAGAGATCATTTCCGGTCGCCGTAAGCTAGCGGATTGGCGGGTGTGCTCGCAGCCAGTGTAAAACCATATCCAGTGGTCCCACTCAAGGCCACTTCCAATAATAGTGGATAGACAGCGCCCCTCAAGCCGGATAGCGACAACTGGACGTTTAAAACCAAGAAGAAAAAACAAAAAACGATAGCAAAATAATCGTAATAAAATAAATATAGTACTCTAATGTTATTATATTAAAAGGTATGAGAAGACCGGCTATGATACTAAACTAATATGGAAATGAAAAAATCAGAGAATGACGGTTAGCTTTACAAGTCAATTGCCCTAACCGAAGCCATGTTTTTAAACTTCGCCGATCGCGATGTAAGCGTTGCTGTTCTGCGAGTGTCTCTTTCGAAGTATATTTCTCTTTCGGCTGAAACTCATACGCGTGTCACACGGGCAACTCGAGTCCCATTTACAACGAATGACATTCGTGTGATCAACGAATCGGCTCGGGATCTGTCGCGCGTGGAACGTCCCACGCTCGGGGTGTCACGCGCTGATTGGCCGATCGTTCAAATGTCATTCGTTCTAAATGGCATTCGAGTCGCCCGTGTGGCACGGGTGTTAGTTTTGGTTTTTTTAATGCCACGTGAGTTACCGAATCACGCTCTGAATGCGATCTAGTGGGGCTCCTCAGGCAAGATGCCAATAAGCCGGGGACTCACTTGGCCGTTCGGGATTCCGCCGATTCCGCTTCAAGTTCGTTACCGATGTGTGTAAACATTTCTTGAAGTGTTCGCGCTTTCCCCCGCGTCAGGTCTGATACGATCGTCTCTTCTCGAACGCATTGTAAGTGACGAGATAATTTCTTAGGCATATGCACGTCGGACGCGAGTCGTAAAACGGTCGAACGTAATAATTTTCTTGTTCACGCCTAAAGAAACTTGACACCTCCAAAATGTTTTTCTATTTTTTTGCCAGGCGATTCATTATGGTGTCGGAACTTTTGCTACAAAGTCACGTAAAATTTTATTAAAGCAAAAAAAAAAAAAAAAAACGCAATTGCTGGGAATTGAAACCGAAACCTGCGCACGGAGGTCGGAGAACTTTAGAGTGAGTGCCGGAAGTCAGGTGGCTAGCCTACACCCGACCATGCAATTTTTTTTTTTTTTTTTTTTTGCAGCGCGCAGCAGACGACAGGCGTTACGGCAACCGTTTGCCGTGCAATTCCTTTGCATTTATATTTGTTGCACTCGTTGTTCTGCACTTCTAGATGAGTTGTTTTGTACATTGAAGAGTTGGAAATGAGTAGCGAGTGCCCGTGGTGAATTCCCGTGATCGGCTCCGAAAAGAACACCTCCAAGATTTTGCGTGAAGAGCTCCCTCACAGGTTCCGCGTACGAAAGTGTCATTGTGCGGCCGACTCTGCACAAGTTTCCGAAATGTCAACGGGAACGGCATATGGCTGGCTGCAATTCCGGCAGACCAGTTACGGGCATCGAGGAAGCGGACGTTACCCAATTTATGTGCTCATTGCACTTTGTGGGAAGTGATTACATTGAATTCGCAGGTGTCAAAAAGGGAATCCCATACCATTTGTTCAGCGACCTTTCGTCCACAACATTTTTTTTCAGTCACAAATGTAAAAATAAAAAATGTGAATATCGCAAAAAAATTGTCAAGGTGCAGGCGAGCTGGTGTATGTAGATCATGATGTTAAAATCCTGAGACTGGGAAGGAAACTTGAAAGAAAACATGTAAGAAACACAGAAATAAGGGGACAGACAAACGTCTCAAACTCAGCTAACAAATTGTATTCCCTCGACAGCTGCTATAGCCGCCTCCGAAGGTTGGTGAAGACCTTGGCAGGCCGCTATAAAACCTGTGGACGCAATAAAATTTGTTGGCTGAGTTTGAGACGTTTATCTGACCCCCTACTTCTGTGTTTTCTTACACTTTTTCTCTCTAGTTTTCTTCCCAGTCTCAGGATTTCAACATCATTATAAATATCGCAAAATGTGTAACAAAAAAAAAAACAAAAAAAAAACGTGATGTTTTTACTGGGATCGGACCTGGGTTCGCTGTGAAGCGGACATCTTTGCACTGCCACCTATCGGGGGAACACTTCGTAGCAAAGCAGCCGGTCCACTGGAGGTCGGAAAGTTTGCTATCGATTTCCCTCCACCAAAGGCACTCCCGGCTCGAAGTTGGCCAGCACCACGCATTGGCCACATTCGCACCTACAGTCGGTGACAGGTCAACAACGACCGTGGAAGCTCCTCCCACCTCTTCTCACTTAGCAGAGTCAACGGTAGAGAGGAGGTTGCGTCCTCTCCACCGTTCGCCCTGTCAAAGTGAAAAGAGGTAGGAAAAGCTTCCACTTCGTTCTTGACCTGTCGCCGACGTAAAGAAATCGTACGCGTACCTATTCAACTTGAAGTACGCACCTCGTGCTTGACGTTTGCACGAGCGATGTCTTGAGCCACTAGAAGGGGCGACGGCTCGGCGACGTCTTCGTGCAAATCGGCTTGGAGGTCGGGCGTGTCGTACGGTATGAATGCCAAATCTTTTGATCGGTCAAGAATTTTTCTTTCGAAGGAAGACAGATTCGCCCGTACCGCGAACGACAGTTCTGAAGTAGAGGTCCCACGCCCGTCCTCCGCTGCCATCGCCGTCCCCGCGAGTGCCACGATACGCCATAGGACGCCATGTTGAGAATTACGCAGTGATCGCACAGAATGCTTCCAGTTCTCTGTGAAACTTTTTTTTTTTTTCAATCAACGTATTTTTAGAGATTTATAAGCCACAAAAATGGGTTTCGTATTTTTTTTTTATATTGAGTGTGTGCATGCATTTAATGACCCACAACTTCAATTAAATTTGGTGGTTGTGTCTGAACCCTAGAAAACGGCCCGCGACCACGGAGAAGAGTGTGAGCGCCACTCAAACCAAAAGGAAAACATTATCGCCAGGTTAAATGAAGCTGCGAATCAATTAGAAGTTCCAGATCTAACCGCACATCAGGTTGTTGCGACCATACATAGAGTTATTATAATGTACGCTAGAGGTTCAACTGGCGCTAGTGTCTATGCGGCTTCCGAGACGCAAATTGAAGCAGACAGAAACCAGTCTCCTTTTGCGGTGCTCCTGTGCATTCCTATGGGAAAACGCGCTTGCATTTTGTCTCTTCGCCGGAAAATGACACGGAACACGTTGGATATTTGGGTCGTACCGAATAGTGTGTGCCTTAATCAACATTGTAATAGTGTAATTACTTTAGCTAGCGCATTTTTCTTCGTTCGTGAACGATGTTTAGCTTCGCTACATTTCAATCCCAAACGTGTGTTCCGCAGCACGTATGTAAAAACAAGCGACGATTAAAGCAAAATTACAATCGCAAGGAATATAGAGTGTGTTAAAGGCTCGCCAGCATTCCAATGACGCTTATTCATTGCTAATATGCTAGTCTTGTAACTATATGAAAATGACCCCGTCGTGCATGAGCGGGAAAAACATTCAAAACGTAAATAATAAAGCACGTCGGCTATGAAAGATGACTCTTCGTATTGTTTTCTCTGCCGGGCAGCTTTTATCTTGCACTTGTTCTCAAAGATTTCGACCGTCTGGTGTACTCTGAACGTAGAACTTCGCACAGAGCAGAAAGAATAAAGTGGGTACTTACTTATTTAAAATTGGAATATACTATGTGGCCTTCCATTTATTTTGATCGTACATGCGCGGGTAGTTACTGATCCAGTGTTACTGCGTAGTTCTTGCCGTCTCTCTTGGCTTTCCAGATGTCCTTCGTTCGTTTGGCACGTATATCCCTCCTGCTGAAAAGCGCCGACGTCGTGTTCGCGCTAAGAGTGTCCGACAGTGCACATAAATACACGAACCAAGCCGTTTTAGCACCGTTTTCAATGCGATGAATTTGAAAGAAAAACGCCGTAACTGACCAATTATTTCATCGGCCTGACTGAGAAATGTTCCAAGCTACCTAGTACGTACGAATTATTCGGGATATTTGCCCTTATGATTTAGCGAACGGGAGAAAATGCATTCACTTTTTCATATAGAAATGCATTACCGGAAGTCAATTTTCGGTTAGTTGCTGTCCGCTGCAATTTACGTCAGCACACTAACGCCACTTGAACCTCTAGCGTACATTATAATAACTCTATGGTTGTGACACACAGGCTGGTTTAGCGTCCCAATAAGATCCCGGAATAATTGTTGGATTTTATAATCAAGCGGCACGGGACGTTTGGCTCGAAAAGAAAAGGTCAAATCTGAAGCATATTCGAAGCAAAACCCATATCTTGAAAAACATGACCCAGAGAGTCAAAACACTTCTTTGGGAAGCGAACGAATGGGTTAAGGCACAAAGATATCAGTATGCCAGGTTCAAGAACGGAAAAGTCCTGGTAAGGGAAAAGGAAAATGCTACAGCAAATATAATCGTGACTGTTGGTGACTTGCACAAACTCGAGTAATTTGTTGCCTTTTTTATTTTTTCGCATGTAAAGATGGTATTTGTTTCGTATCATAGATGGCATGGCTTATTTATTACCAAATGATGTTGACGTGGTTCCGACACGACAGCGAACCTTTGCATTTTTTCCTGTTTAACATGAATGTGCAATATGTGCGAAATCACTTTGATCAAATAATTATTTTCCTAAACCGTCTCAACTTTATGTATCATGTGATCATGCTCATCGAAACATCACATGCCATTGATTATGAAGTCGATCAACTAGAAAACTATGCAATTTAATCATGTTGGACGTTATAAAAGATGAGGTTGGGTTAGGTAAATGGGTGACCATCTACCTATTTTTATTTTTTTGCCCCCTTCCTCAACACAACGTAAAGTACCCACAAGTCATGCACCTATTATGTATAGGGTCATTAACGATAAAAATATTACGTTGTTTCAAAGTTTAGTCGAGGAGGAAAACTGGAGCTACGTTGTTCCGTTGGATGATCCCGTTGCAGCATACGACTTATTTTCTACAAGAATTAAGACACTATGTGATCAAGCGTTTCCAATGGTTCCATTTAAAAGGAACAGGAAGCCTAGAAAGCCTTGGATTGATGCCGCACTTCTTAGGAGAATAAAAGAACGAGATAAGCTCTTCGCCCTTTTTATAAAAACAAAACATCCGGATTATCTAGCTGAATTTAAAAAGAGCAGAAATAAACTAGGCGCTGATATTAAACGAGCACGAAATGTGTATCATGAAAATAAGTTTGCAGATATATATAATAACCCCAGAAAAGTGTGGAAAAATGTAAACGACCTACTTTCTAAAAACGAAAGAAAAAATATTTCTGAACTTATATTTGAAGGCATGTCCTGTACAGGGGCTAAGCTTACTGATAAATTTAATGCCCACTTTTTGATGTCCGGTGCTTCCCCTGGCAATGTCATTAGTAGTTGTGATTACGAATCTTACATCTCACCGGGTATTGAGAGTTCAATATTTTTGTTTCCTACTACTGAAACCGAAGTATACAGCCTAATACACAAACTTAAGAATAACGGTGCTTGTGGTGAAGATGGTATAAAATCCCAGTCTATAAAGTCAGTTGCTCACTTAATTAGTGGGCCAATCTCACATATATGTAATCTAATTCTGAGTAACGGCATATTTCCCGATAAATTAAAGATAGCAAGAGTGTCGGTGATTCACAAAGGAGGTGATAAAAATGACCTAAATAACTACAGACCAATCTCCATTCTTCCCATTTTTTCTAAACTCATAGAAGGAGCTATCAATGCACGACTAATAAATTTTTTTAAACAAAATAATGTTATAGCTGAGCAACAGTACGGCTTTCAGAAGCAAAAATCGTCTGAATTGGCGCTGCTAAACATCAAAAATAAAATAATTGACAATTTCGAGCAGAAGTTATATACAGTAGGAGTGTTTCTTGACTTCAAAAAGGCGTTTGATTCAATCAAGCATCATATTCTTTTCAGAAAATTGTCCAAATATGGAATTAGGGGAATCTCACTTAGTTTAATAAAAAGCTATTTATCGAATCGTTCACAATATACAGACATAAATCGCGCGAGGTCAAATATGGGTCAAATAGAATACGGTGTCCCGCAAGGGTCCATTCTTGGCCCTCTCTTCTTTTTAATCTACATAAATGACATTATAAGAATACCTCAAACACCAGATATAATTTTATATGCTGATGACACAAACGCATTTTTTTTCCGGAACAAGCCTAGAAGTACTCGAGCACGAAACGAACGCATGGCTTGAAAATTTATCATCGTGGCTTAGAGCAAACCAAATTCAATTAAACACGAAAAAAACAAAGTATAATATATTTCGACCACGAAATAAATGTATTCAGCAGGAGATTCAAATTCAATTTCAAAGCGAAATCATCGAACGTGTTATATCACATAGGTTCTTAGGTGTTCTGTTTCATGAAACTCTAAATTGGTCTTTCCATGTGCAGAGAATAAGAACGGAAATCTCACGCTCTATCGGGATTATCTATAGACTTAAAAATGTGCTGCCTCACTGGGTAAAAAAACAACTATATTATACCTTAGTTCCTTCACGTCTTCACTACTGTCTCCTTGTATGGGGGACCACAGTAAAAACAAATATAGAAACCCTGCACATATTACAGAAAAAGGCCCTGCGCTTGGTTGAAAATGCCCCGTACCGGAGTCACTCTGCTCCGCTCTTTAGAAAGCACCGAATATTAACTATTCAAAATGTTATAAATAAAAAATTATCTTTATTAATTTATAATCAAATCAAATTAGAACCAACTGCCTTTTTCAGTACGTATCTTTGGACAGATCATCCCTACAATTTTCGGCACACCAGCTACAGAAGGCAAAAAATACGCAGAAACTATGGCATACAAAAATTAGATTATCAAATACCTGTACTTCTGAATGACCACCCTGATCTCATGACCATTATTTTGGGTGGTATGTCTATACAAGCTTTAAAGAAAAACATAAATGTCTATCTATTGTCCCTTCAAAAATAACATGTTTTTTCAGTATATTTTTTTTTGTGCGCGTATGTTGTTTTTTGTGCAGCATCTCGAGATGGCTGGCTGGCTGCACTATGTTGTTGTTTGTGGCCCCTTTGTTTGTCATGTTTGTGCAGGCATAAAAATTGATGTGCCTCGTTGTTGTTTGTCTTAGGTGGCGGAGAGTCTGGTTTTAGTTCATTGTTTTCTCTTTGTATACAGTGTTCTGTACCGCTTATGGGATTTTATGTTTGATCTTTCATGATCAAGTAGTTTTCGTCATCTAAGTCTTTCATTTTGTCTGGCCGTGGTGATGGCGGGGGCTGTCGCCTTGTCAGGCATGCCGATGCCTTTTGTGACGGCCCCGCAGACAGCTGTATTCCTCGACGGTTGTCTAAATAAACTAACCTTTGAAACTTTGAGCTTTGTATGTGTGTAAAGAAGGAACTTGAACGTACCGCTATTAAAATTTTATAATTACCACGAACGATGACGAGATACTGATTCTACGGGACACTAAAATAGTTTTTTTTTTTGCGGTTTATCGCCCGTTGCGAGGAAAAATTTCTTATTTTTTTTTAATTCCTAAATTTTTTTTTTTACGTATATCGGGAAAAATGGATTCACTTTCCATTTGGGCGGTGGCTTCAAAATAGACATGCTTATGTACTTGCCATGTCCACTAAACGTTTTTTCATTATTTCAGTCATATGGGTTGTTTAGCGCTATATCTTAACTTGTGCGTACCAGAACTGAACACGTGGCGTTTATGACTTGTTTTTAATGAATATTTGTGAATCGTATGCTATCTCTGGAGTGATCGGAGAAACCATCAGTGATCACCTTCCAATTTATATGCTTGCTCACGTAGTTTTAAAATAAAACGTAGCCAATGCAAATAAAATATATTTTAAAAATATGAGCACACTTTACATTGAACGTTTGAACAATATCTAAATTGTGAAGACTGACGTGCAGTGCTATCTAGCCGATCGCCGAACGAGGCGTTTGATTACTTTCTTTATAGGTGCATTACTTTGTAAGATATTTATTTTTCTTACCGAGCTCAGAAAGTCCCCCTCAAATCTGGCAAACCTTGAGTCATGCATAAAATTACAAAATAACCAATACAAAGGTGCTCTTTACACCGACTCGAGCGCGCGCTAAAGACACTCCAATATTAACTTTATTTAAAAAAATGAAAGCCGTTTACAACTCCTTACAACGCCAGATTGGAGCGCAGCTCTTGAGGGGGAGGATGGAAGGATACTGAGGAATAGGTGACTCCCTGAGGTCACGTGACGCCAGGGGGGCCACGTGACCTCAGGGGGTTCATGTGAAATAAGAGCTCACGTGACCTCAGGGGGTCACGTGACCTCACGGGGCTAACCCTCATGACTCTCGTGAGGGTAACTCTTGTGACCCTCGTGAGGGTAACTATAGTAACCTTTGTGAGGGTAACCCTCGCGATCCTCGTGAGGGTAGCCTTTGTGAGCGTAACCCTCGTAGCCCTCGTAACCCTCACGAGGGTTACGAGGGTTACGTGCGGTAACGCTGACGGCGACGGCAACGGCGACGCCACTCAAGCCGGAAACGGGCGCCTAAGAGCTGCGCTCTAAAACGAAGAAATTTATTAACCCGCTCCTGAAGACAAGAAAACCCTGCATACTACAATAATTTGTTTGAAGGTGATAATAAAATGGACGTTCTTTGGAATTAATTAAGTCTTTATTCAAACAACGGTCGCTAAAGCAGAGGGTCAGAGAAATTAAAATGTATGATATAGAAGCAAGTGGAGTGGCTTTAGCAGAAAAAATCAGAGCATTTCGCTGAGCTTGTACAAAGCATACATTCAGAAGATGCTTCAAGATATGTACAGACTACAAAGGAAAGTTAGTCTGTTTTTCCTACGGATGAAAATAAAATACGTTCGGTGCTTGTAAATCTAGAAAACAGTAAAAGCTCCAACATTTGTAGCCTTAAAATTAAGCCAATTAAATATACTATGCTTGCTTGTTCCAAGCTTGATGCACATTTTTAATTGAGCACTAAACTATGGTACTTTTCTTAAAAAAACGAATGTAGCAAAGGTATTAGCTCTCTACAAAGTCGGAGATAAAAATTATTTGGTGAAGCATAGACCCGTTTCTATCTGACCTATAATTTCCAAAGGACTGGAAAAAAGTCGTACACAAAAAATTAACGGTTTTGTGAAAAATTTCAGTGCTTACTCCCTGTAGTAGTGTTTTAGAAAGGATCGTTCGACTAAAATTGCATTGATGAAACAGAAGGAGTTAATTTTTAATAGCATCCAAAAGGAGCTTGTAACACTGGGTGTATTCATTGATTGCCTGAAGGCCTTTGACCTCCTCAATCACGAAACCTTGATCCAAAAGTTAGGCTTTTATGGTATTCTTGGTATTGCCTTGAAATCGTTCAAAAGCTATCTTCGTGACCAAAAACAATGCGTGGAAATCGCTGCGAAACTATCTGACTTTATTCCACAAAAGGCAGGTTTACGTCAATGCTGCATACTGGTACCTCTTCAGTTCAATTTGTACGTAACGACACTATAGACATTGATCAGGATGTACGTTTTATTATCTAAGCAGTCGATACGAGTGTCTTTTTTTGCCAGTGAATCACAGAAACCAAAATATAGAAAGTGAAAATAAATTTCTTGATAAGCTAAATGTAGGGCTGGGCGTCGATTAAAAGTTTTCACCCGATTAATCGCCACCCTTTATTCGATTAATTAATCGATTAATCGGTCTCGTTAATTTCCGTGCATAATATTTCTAAAAAGTCAAAATTAATATTTGTTTTCTGTTTTTTTTTTAATTTGCGTAATATAAGGTAAAGGGCGGATTATGGATTTTTTATTGTGAATTAACCTTGATGTGTAGATAAGAACAGTTCAAAGGCACTCACACTCACATATCATTACTTCAGCTGCCTGATGTAAAAAGGTCTTTGATATTATCCGGCAGGAGGGACCTCCTTTGATTGTTTGCACAATAATCTCTGCTGTGCTAAACGGACACTCGAACGGCGTTGAAGTGGCCGGGAACATGTGTAACCTTCTGCACCCCCCCCCCCCCCCCCTCAACCTTTTTCAGGAGTTACAAATCTTGCCCCTACGGTTTACTTTATTTAGGCGACATCTTGAACTACGGTTTCCGTAGTGAAAAAGCCATTTGTATGGGAATTTTGTTTGTGTACAATAAACAGATATGAATCTTACAATATATAGAAGAACATATAAGAACCATATAAGAACAATATAACAACTATATAGTATATATAGGAACAATATAAAAATCTTATAAGAAACTTCTAACAAGTTTTTGATATCGTTCCTATATGTTCTTATATATCTTATATAGTTCTTATATGTTTTATATGCTTCGTATACGTTCTTATATAACTTTTAGGATTCGTATGTGTAGTTAGGAACTACATATATATAGTTAAAACTACACGCATATAAATGTTTCTCATACAAATGAGATTTTTCATTAGGGTTGCCCTTCATACAGATGTACTTTTCCACGTCTGCCTCGTAAAACCGTTTATTTTTTACTTTATTTTGGTTCGTTAAATATTACCGATTAGCCGGTTAAAAAAATGCATCCAGATTAAAGCATCAAATGATTAATCGGTAGGTTAATCGATTAATTGCCCAGCCATAGCTAAATGCTTTGGACGAAAGCCAATTCATTGCAAATAAATGCGAGCAGAACGAAGGCAGTTTTATTTAAAGCGTGTAGGACAAATTGCGTTCATACGGACAATACTTTCTTAACGGAAATAAAGTAGATATATTAGGAAATGTAAAAGTGCTTGGTATAGCCTTGAATCAGTATACGATGTGAAAGGAAACAGTGCAGCATATATGTAAAAAAAAAACTATCCAGGGTGGTTGGTATAGTTTATAAATACCGTGACACTCCCCATTTCAGTTTTCCTGCTCATCTATATTTTTTTTATTCTCAATGTAGCTATTGCTTTTTAGGTTGGGGAAACACGACGTACACAAATTTTAAACAAATTAAAAATAAAAAAAAGTTATTTCGTATTATATGCCACGCTCCCTATGGTGGTCACTCGAATCCACTCTTTAATACATTTAATATAGTACAAATTCTGAGTAATTACGACTACAAACTTACTCTTGCTTACAGAACCTCTTTTTAGAACAATAAAATATTTATTTTACAATGGCTTAACTGGAACGAAGAAAAGTGATTTATGAAACCCGCGGTGCAGAAAAATTTATAGTGCGGCGCTCCAGAACACACTTCGGAATTTAAGAGATAAGGTACAGGCTCTCCTATATTTTAAATCGTTTAGACACACTCAACATAAGTACTATTTATAATGTTTAAATACTCGAATGCAAACTGAAGGCGTGCTAAAATTATTGTATTATAAACAGTTTTCTCATATTTCACTTTATCTTTCAAGATTGAAAATAGTTTTTTTTTTCTTTTTTTTTGCAAACTGAAGGTATATTTACTACTCTATGTTAATTTGCTTTGTTATACTGTTATGCCTGCGATTTCCTTAAATTGTGTTTCCTTATTTTTCTGATCCACTGTTGTAGCTGCTGTTGGGAAAGGCAGAGGCTGTTTTAAGCAACTAGTAAGTTGTTGTTTTTTCTCTCCCTCCCCTCTTTATGTTTGAAGAAGAATTCGAAGCCTATAAATTGATATCGTGTGACCTTTCTTACCATATTGGGTTACGTAGTGGCAAATAAAGAGGCGCTGCATATGCGCATGAATATGTGCAATGATATCGGCTCCACGCGGCCAGTTGTTTGACCTGTGTGAAGCCCGCTTCCCATGGTAACAAAACGCACTGTTTTTGTTCTTACATGCAAAGTTCTTTGACCAGGCGTGATGACCCTGGTCAGGCTCAGGTCGTAATCCATGGTCATACCTTCCTGCTTAATATATGCGCAAATGGCGATTCGTCGCCTGCATTCCAACTTCACAGATGGTAAACGAAAGAAGATTCCTGTTGAGCGAATGTGGTCGCTGGAAAGTGTGGATTTACGTGGCGAGGCGATCGCCAGGTATTCCTGCGAGGCTCTCCAGGCAGAGGAACAGCACTCACCCCAGGAAGAGTCTTCTGCTCGTGGAGGGCGTGTTGAGCCTTGATGGCACTTTCCCGGGCACAGTAGGTGAGGAATGCGCAGCCTGCAAACAGAGAAGACGGGACGCTCGTCACCAACCTACGCTCGTAATACAAGAGGCACCAAAGGCTCTCTTTCCCTGACAGGTTTCTGCCGAAAATTAGTGGAAGGATATTCAACTAGCACCAGTCTCAGACACGGCATCTTTCGCGGTGCACTTATTGGCGGCGCGCGCGAACTACAGGGAGCGCTTCTCTAGCTATCATCATCGCCGTTTGTGATGTTACGGGTAGGACAGACTGGGCCAGACCGCGCCGATCCTTGATCCGTCGGCTCGTCAGCTCGCTTCATGCGCTGTTTGGGTAACGCGCGGCAAAGCCTGTTTCACGCGTTGTTTTTTTACAGCTGAGCTGTTAAGGGCTACTTTCCCCAGTATCGTGTTAGCGGGCAGACAAATGTCGACACAAAACTCTGGACAGCTACCGCCATCTATTAGCGACGGCGGCAAACTTTCAATTTTTTCCACTCTGGCTTGCCAACTTGCCGCCGGCCATTGCTTCATTTCCGCCATAGTACAGCTTCGCTCGTCTTCCTTCTTCACGAGAGTAGAAAGGCTGAAAGTTTACGGTGAAAAGATATTTGTAGTAGGATATTTTACCGAAGCTTGAAACTGCGTCACGCGTAGTCGTGCCATCAAGCACTTTTGGCGCTGAGGTATCAAAGCGCTGGGATGGTGGTGTGCTATTCTCTAGTCCAGTATAAAAGGCTGGATGATGAAAATATAATATCCAGCGCTTTACCCCACTACAGCACCTTTTACGGGAAATAGGGTGTATCTATAATTATTCGGATAAAATAATACTCAGCAAGGTATGTCTAATCAAATTGAAAACAGGAAAGCAAAATTGGAGAACCTCTCACGTGTGTTGTAAACACTTCAGTGAAATACTCAGTGTATCCAGGTGGTTCCAATGCATTTTGTGAGTGCTGGTCTCTTATTACTTTCAAGTTTAATACTTTTTAAAAATTCTGTAAACCAGTAAACGAAGATTTCCTCAGAATAACTGGAAGGGCTGGTAGAAGTGGTGGCTGGCATCCGGAGTCGCTTCATTCACCCGGCCGACGCGAAACGTGCGAGATCACCTCGCGATCGATGTCTTAAAACTACTAAGTTGGTGACACTTGAGCACCCCCCAAAAAATGAAGTGTACACCCGCTATAAATTGCTATCTAATTTTACGAACCCTAATGCGCATAATGCGGGATGCGCTTCTCAGCGAGCGATTTGAAATTTGTAAACAATTCTTAGAATTAGATCGAACAAGTTTTTTAAAAAATCGCGTGAATTTTCCGGTCCATTTCCGGCAACTTAAGGATTTATTAAAAAGTCACCTTTTCTCTCGAGCAGAAGTCGCGATGCGATAAACTTCCTTGCCGCGTATTAGATGCGGGAGGAGCCAAGCGTCGGTTGCTGACGAGCACTCGCTCGGCAGCAAGTGACGAGCTACACTTGGATTGAAGCATCGGTGTTGGCAAGTTCAATGTAGCTTTGCAACAGACCTGTACGCGCGTGCACAGTTGAGGAAACAGCGCGTAATTTGCTTTGGTGAACGCCAAAAATGTCTTTGAAAATCAGCGTCTACATTTCCGAAAAGACCAGAATCAGAGAGGCTGTGAATAGCCCGGACGCGCGCTGCGCAAGCTGTAATGTGAAGCACTACGCTTGTTTTTAAACATTTTAATTTTTTTTTGTATACAAAGCAAACTTCGAGGCGCTATTATTCATTAAAAAATATCACTCACAAAAACGTTAAATGTGTTTATTTAATAAATAAGCCGTTTTAAATGGCATATATATGAACTAACATAGCCGCTCTGTGATTCGACATAGCGAGTCGACTGCTGGCGTCCTACCTGTTCCGTCACAGAAGGGCACCCTCGAGGTGGCGCCACCAAAACAACGTCTCGTCTCTAGTACTAAGCTGTTGGTGAGATGGGATTTTGTTCTTTCTTCGGTCCAAATTTGTTGCGCGATTGAGCCCAATGGCTAAAGCAAACAGTTTCCAGATCTTTCAAGCGTGTGCTCACGATCTTATAGAATGTATTGATGTCTTTGAACTCAAAAGTAAACGATAATCAAGTTTATTTTCTTATTTTTTTAAAACACCTTTTAAGTTTTCTTTTTTTTTATTTGCGTGACAATTTCGAATTCATTTTAACGACTTACCCACCTGTGTGTTTCTTCCCGAGTTCGACTGTTTGCGCAAGATTGCGTCACTTATTATTTTTCGTAGTAAGACCAACAGCCAAGGCTTTCGTTCCACCTTGACGCATAAGCGCATTGTGTTCAACTTGGCTAATGACGCTAAACCTGTCCAAAACAAAGAGTATGCCATATACTGATTGTTCATCTTCAATTATAACCTCATACTTTCTAAATAACAATGTGATTGGAGTCACTTCTACGTATGACTACCTAGGTATTAATCTTCAGCCTGATTTAAAATGGCACTGCCACATTAATCTCACTCGTGCATATGCTAATCGTTCTCTTGGACTCATCCGGGGCCACCTTAAACAAGCTCCTGCTCACCTAAACAAAAAAAAAAACTTTCCTACATCACTCTAGACTGGCCCAAAATAAAATATGCTTCTGTTATTTGGGATCCTGACCAAGCCTACATCATAAATAACGATTATAATGCAATTAGGTTCAAAGCTGCAAACCCCTGCTGTTAGTTTTACTTTTTTCAATTATTCACTGTTGCCTAGAATCACAGAATTAAAAAAATATATATATCCCTAATTGCAACCCTTATCTGATTGCCGAAAACTCACTCGTCTGACACTGTTCCATTAACTTTATCACCATAGCTCGCTTCACGATGATCTATTTCAGGCACCTCCCATTATTTTTTTTACGCCGGGATAACTCATATAAAGTTAAACGTATCACATGCCAGTCATCTCTCTGAGCTCAAGAGTTCATGTAGCGAACAATACCCGATTTGATTGACCTGCCAGCACATACAACGAGTGAACGTAATCAAACAAAATTTTGAGAATACATGTGCACTGACAAATAGCATAATATTTTTCTTCTTTTGTTTTCTTCTCTTCACTACTCCTTTCTACTCTACTTATATATCTCCTTTATTGTTTTCGCGTGTTCTTGTCCATCTTGTTTTCATTCATATTTACTTTCTGCATTCTTATGTACCCCCCCCCCCCCCCCCCTTCCTTCCCTTCTTATGTATTACCCTGCCTTCGAGGGCATTTAATGGTATTTTTAAATAAATAAATAAACACATTTCTGCTGAATTGACAATCACTCCAGAGTGCTGCAGGACTTTCCCGGCTCACAAATCATTTAAGAAGTCTAGGACATCGAGGAGCAAATGAAACAGGAAGATCGGCCCATTATATATAGTTCTTCCATCTGCTATGGTAGTTCTGTGTTTACCTGCGCACATACTCTGGCATGCCTGCAGCCTAAAAAAAAAGCCGTGCCCCAGCATCTCATCCGTATTGGTCGAAAACACCAACAGTATTTTTAACTTCTGGAAAGTCAGATATTCTAATATGCAAGCACCGTATTTGGTCGTGTCGGGATGTTGTGAAGTGCGAGTCGAACCGAAACTGTTGCTAATCGGTTCCAATATGTTTTGCGCGGCACTACGCCGATAGGATCACTTCGGTTTTGCGAGAGGTCTATCGCGCTTAGGTAAACACAAAGGTGTCTTAGAATAAGGGGCTCCAACGACCCCAATCAGGTTCGGGCGTCGCGCTGCGCATGCGTAGTTTCACGCATGCTACGTGCGACGCCCCAAGCTGCTTAGGTCACCAAGAGCATCAGGGCCTTCGATTCTACCAATCCCGTCGTTCAGCCGTAGCTAATTGTTCCTGCGCAGATATTGTCTCTATAGAGTCGAACTGTTCTTGCCTCGTCATTCCCTGGATGCGCTTCGTACGTCGTTTAAGGTGAAGCAGCGTGCTGTGCGCAGACGTGTTTAAGGCGTGGCAGGGATTAACTCCGTTTAGATATTTCTACATTATCTTCTTTGTTTGTGTTTTTCAGCTGATATAGGCATTACAATAAAGATTACTGTCGGCTAGCAGCGCTCACCAAAAGCGGCCGCCTTCTCCGATTATTTGTTCGCATTTGCGGCTGTTTGGTTGCCCGCACGCGGTCTCGCCGACCTTTGGGCGGCGACTGGAGCAACGAGCGGGACTGCTGTGCTCCCTGTCGCACTCTGCAGAGCAATCATTGAGCAGGCGGGGCAGAAAATAGGCTTTGTGGTGGGCTACCAACGCGTCTCAAAGTCACCGTGTAAATCTAAGCGGATTTGAAGTGTTATCAACGAAACAGGTTGAACAATTAGAGTTGCGCAAATAGATGTTTAAATCCAATATCATCGCTCCATTCACAACATTTACAAGCAGGGAACGTCACGCCAACAAGTTTATTTCGCAGTGTTTAAGCTAGGAATAAAACTGAACCATTTGATTTTATCGATCTATTAATCAACCCAATAGCTTAGTGTCATTCTTAGTTCAAACTCGCGAAAATAACTTTTTGGTGTGTCATACCCTGCGACGTAAAAAATGTGATCAAACAGTCAATCGATCAATTACTCGCTGAACTGTTCGATCGATCCATTGATTTATTAGCACCAGATCTTCCCGCCCATCTGGAACTGCCTCGCTGCAGTCTTGGTACAATGTGGAGGGCAAATTCATCTGCTCCTTGCTCGGGGGGTAGCGGTGTCGTCAGAACGCCGAGCCGTGATTGGCTGATCGCGACCCCTATCTGAGCGTCGTCTGCTCCTTTGCAACGTCGTCTGCTCGCAGCATCGTCTGCTCGCAACTTCGTCTGCGTCTGTCCTACCTCTCCTGCGACTTTCGGAAGTGCAGGTCTTTACGAGCGAGCTCGACTTCGCCTGTCAGAGAGGGCAGACGAAATAACTCGAGTGGTACGTTGTTTTTGTCTAACAACTAGTAGACGCGTATGAAGGAAGGAAGTCAAAGGACTCGATCACTGGCGAGGTTTTTCGAGGCGCCGAGGTTTGCTTGCTAAGCACCGAGAGTGAGGGTGGTTAGTGTCCGCAAGTTCCCTCCCAAATACTTTTTCCCTCCTTTCGTGTGCGGCGAGACTCCTCACTCTTTAACAGCGTCGGCGGGTTGGCGCGGTTGGCACGTGTGCTAGTCAAATTGATGGCTGCTTTACCTTTCTTGCGTCTGTCGGAGATTCACCGCTTTTTCACCGGCGAGAACGCGGCCTTCGAAAAAGATTTGTGTTTGTCCTTTTTCCCTCTTGTTCCCCTTCTCCAGGGATTATTTTCGTCATTCTTGTCCAACTCGCTTGCACCTTTGCATTTAATTGCGTTATAACAATAATTACTTGTTGGTGTCAACGAGTCTACGACATAACTTCTGCGATACGTTCGACGCCGCTCGAGCAGCTGGATCGATCTTGCTCGGATTGTCTTCCACAGATTAGCACAAGTTTTCAAACTTTTTCCAATTGGGTTTACGCCACACATACATACCCGAATACGCTAACTGACAACAGCCTTTTATTCGAGCGAGAAAGTTGTGACAACAAGCAGCGATCGATCACTTTTGGGCTATGATGTGCTCACAGTACCAATCGCACAGCCGCATTTCTTTATGAATTCTCTCCTTGATGCGCGTCTGCTAGTTGTTAGACAAAAACAACGTACCGCTCGAGTTATTTCGTCTGCCCTCTTTGAAAGGCGAAGTCGAGCTCGCTTGTAAAGACCTGCACTTCCGAAAGTCGCAGGAAAGGTGAGACAGACGCAGACGACGTTGCGAGCAGACGACGTTGCAAAGGAGCAGACGACGCTCAGACAGGGGGTCGCGATCAGCCAATCAGCGCTCGGCGTACTGACGTCACCGGTACCCCCTGCGCAAGAAGAAGACGAACTTGCCCTCCGCAATGCGGAGGCCCACAGATTTCTACTCAAAGGATACATAACACGAGATGCCAGGCGGTTGTTCCTGCGACACCTTACACATAGAACACCATCTTACTGCCATTGTCCTCCACCAGATCATAGTCAAAGGGCTACGTAAATACAAGGACCCTGAAGGATTCCTCTCTACAGAAGACAAAACTGTGCCTCCATGGTCACTAGAGAGTTTCATAGACCGTACGCTGTGGACAGCGGAACAGCTGGCGCTTGCTCAGTGCATTCTTCAAAGTGACGGCACGATCTCCCGCCAGCAAAGCGTAGCTCTAGAATACGGTGTGCCAAAAACCTACACTTAGCACCATTTGTGCTTTTAATACTGGAAGGTATTTACAAGATAGCCTTAACTTGCATATGCGCTCTACAACAACTCGCACAGGCAACTAGACGGTGTCTGAAATGCCGGGGCTTGATCTAACATGGGTGGTAGAAATCCTCGCCTGCACCTACCGATCTACACTTTTCGTCAAGGGTGTATTTCACACATGAGTTTTCACTTGTAAACTTCCAGGGCGTAGCTTCCTTTCTGGAAAAATTAGGGCCAAACACATGCCAGGGTCGACGGCGGATGGCGACACGGACGCCCGGGTCGGGTGGCGGGGCGCATTTGGCGCACGTATTGATAGCCATGGCGCTACCTCCTTCTTCCAGCTTGCTTTTAAAAACTATCGAGAACTACGAGCCACGAGCGTGGGCTATTACAGAGAACATAATCTTTTTTAAATGTACTTTCGGTTTCAAAATAAATGTGGAAAACGATAGCGATACTTGAAGTAACAAAATAAAAGAAAACGCGGTGGCATAAGTATTGACAGCGCTTTTGGTGCTGGTGGACTTTGCGTGTCGTCTGCTTTCTTTCGCTGGTCGGCTACACCCTTCGCCACTGCTCCCGACGGCATCTATCAATACGTGCGCAAACGCTACCCGCCACTCGACTCGGTCATCTGCGTCGCTAGCCACCGTTGACACTTCAAGGTTTTTGGCCCTATTATTTACACGAAGGGAGCTACGTCTTGTACTTTAACAACGTAAATCCCACCTGTGAAAGCTACCTTTGACGAAACTTTTATATGGCGTAAGAGCCAAACATTACTGCCAATTTTAGATCAAGTTTCGCAATTGCGAATGCCCTACATATACAAAATTTACAAATATATAACGAACATATATATAAACATATCTACCACGGAGTCACTCACGCTCTGGGGCTAGAGTAGTAATACCCGTTCACGATCCTTCTTTAACTTATGCAATACAATACCCAGCAACGGTAGTTGGTTTGGAGCTTAAAGTCATTCAAGAGGCATTGCGGTATTAAAAATCACAGCACCCACAAAGATGGAACATTTTTAGCGACTCCAAGCCTGCACTCCAAATACTCCAATCTGTAATGAAGCCAAGCTCATAAGAACACCTACCATATGGCATTTGTATGCTGTGAAACGAAGCGGAAAAGCATGGGCATAAGGCCAACTTTCACTGGATACCTATGTCACTAGACTCGTCAAGCACGAGGTTGGGGCAGAATGTCGCGACAATGGTGTCACGCGGGACGAGATGTCAATCATTTGAAACCACTCGGCGACCACATTCTAGCGAGAGTGTGTAAAGCAAAGTCGTAGCCAGCTTCATCGGAGCACCCGTGAGCAACACCGTGGGGCCAGCTGATTGGATGGCTGCACTAATGACGTCGCATACGCGTGTGCCTGTATCCCTACGCCGCGTTAGAGTCAATAGGGAGTTATCGTAGATCGGTTTCGCCACCCCGCAATACTCTCCGCAACCCGCTACGATACCTGGAACTCTACAGTCAAGGCCTTCGGCGCGCAGGCGCAGTAGCAGCTTATTCGTTGCGGAGGGCTTAGCGGAGGGCGAAACGCGGTCTACGAAAACTCCCTAATAGGGAGTTTTCGTAGATCGTTTTCGCCGCCCCGCAACGCTGTTGGCAACCCGCTCCGATACCCGGAGCTCTACAGTCAAGACCACCGGCGCGCAGGCGCAGTAGCGTCCTCTTCGGTGCAGAGAGCTTAGTGGACGGGGAAACGCGGCCTCCGAAAACTTCCTAATGCCTTGCAATGCTTTCTCGATTGTACCTAAACTGACTGTGAATACTCCGAACTTCCTCGTGGCAAGATCGTCGTTTGTGTAAATTATCGGTAACGAAAAACTGGTGTTTCAGAACTTTGGAAAGGAGTTATTTTGGGCCGAAATCTCTTTCAGAATCGAGGCGAAGATTCAACTTGGTGATAACGTGGAGCCGTGTGGCGCCGTGCTCACGGCTTAGAGCTTATCGTCCGCCATTGTCAACAACGCTACAGGGGTCACTGAGAGGATGCGTAGGTAGTGACGTTGTAAGAAAGGTAAGGGGCGGCGGGCGACGGCGAATAAAAACGAAAAATCGAACTGACCACCCAAACAAAAACTAAAGTTTTTTGGGTGTTTTTTTTTTTTTTTTTTTTGGGGGGGGGGGGGGGGGCGGGGGCGATGACAGTGAAAAAGGTCGGAGAAGGGGGAGTTTGCTTCCTCCAAATTTCTTTTTTACAAGTCTCTGAAAAACCGAAATGCGGACGTTTTACTCTCTATTCTCTTCTTCTGGCTCATTAAACGGTATGCGAATAATAAAATCAAAATCAAAATAATTTATCCCAGCCTAAAATTTATTTTATGGCTTCTTTCATAGACCTGTGCGCGCCGCAAGGAAAAGCGGAGGTGGCAGAGGTGACCACTTTGCTGTCCTTGGGCTGCAAAGGCAAAAGAAAAGCCATTCCAATGAATATGTAAAACGTCTACACACCTCGCATCTAAAAAAAATGTATTACAACGGCATTAAGTCAATTTGAACATTAAGGTTTTTTTCTCGTTATATGATTACTTATGAACCTGAACTTTCAGCACGTTTTAAACATTCCAAGAGGCAGGGAACTTTTTACCACTCTGGATTTTCCACAAGAGAATATAGTAATGCGTTTTAATATTTCAAAACTAACTGTTCCGCTGTTGTTTTTTTTTCTTTCTCACTCTTGTAACGAGGTTTTATTTCTAAATGAGGCCTGAAAGCTTTCAAAGCTTCCTCGAAAGTCTCGGCGCCTGCTTGTCAAGTTCATTAGGAGGAGGACTTGGCGGCTAAAAACAGCAGCCGTTCGAGGACGGAGGGCACAAACCCGATTCCCCTGAACGAACCTAAATCCAGTTTTGTGTTTACAGCGTTAATCGCATCTCTTCAAATTCTTTACGCCGCTCCACTCTGGAACGTATAGAGAGGCGTTCTCTTTAATTGCATCGTAAATAGAGTCTTTATTTATTATCGCTGCTACTTAAACGCTTCCTGTGCATTTACGGATGTAGGGTCTAGAGCCAGTGAGTCCCGCAGTCTATTCATTTTCTTAAATATATTTATTTGTTTGTTTAATTTTGTTATTTCTTATTTATCTCACTAACATATTTATTGAATCACGAAACTTTAACAAGATCTCTTCGCTTTCGACGGCAAAAAAATTTGTCCACAGAAAAATTATACAAATTCGTGGGCACGCGCAATGAAAAAAAATTTGCAAGACTGAGAAAAGGTTTTGCTTTTTTCTGGAATATATAATGTGGAACACTTAATGAAGATTTATTGAAATGGATGAAGTGGATTCGGATCAGATCGGTGACGACGAAAAGGGAGGAAGCGAAGGAGAAAAAGAGGAGTACGATATACGAAATAGTGTAGAATAAATCGACGTTTTAGATTAACCAACAAGTTCGTAATATCAATCTAAGGGTTATTACAACGGAAGCCCCTTTCATTTATTCCGTGATTGGGATACTTTTCAAGAGTACAACAAAGCAGAGAATAAAACGATCGCGCCTACGTTTTTGTTCGTTTTTGTTCGGTCTGCAAAAACACTGGGATCATTTAAATGCGCATTTGGCAAAAAGGTTAGGCACTTTTTGTTTCGATTTTGAGGTTTTTGTTCTTATTTTCGTGCGTCGCGAAATCAAAAAAGGGGGAAGTTTGTTGAGGTTTGTCAGCAATGATTGTGCGTCAGAGCTTGTAGAGGTGTCACTCATTCGTGCGGAGATCTCTTGGGACGCAAGCGGCGGTTCATGTTTGTAAACGGCAAAAGGACGCCGTATTGTTTGAAGACCGGTGGTTTCGCTGCGTTTACAAATGAGTCAAGCTTTTTTATTCTTTACTTTTTTCTCAATTAAATTCGCTCTTTACAAATTTTACAAAAAAAAAAAAAAACACAAACAAATGCACTATTTGCGGGCAACGCTGCACAAAATCGTAGCGCTATTAGCGGCGAGATGTTTCGGTGGCGCCCTCGTTACTTTTCGTGACGTCATTACCTTGTGAACAACAAGTTCGATGGTGTTTGCAATGGGCATGGTGGAAGCCTGAAATCATAGCGCTCTCAAAGCAACACTGCCAACACCGTCAGAATTGGAGTTCTTACATTCCTCTTATTTCCGTTCCTGAGACATCCTTTGCTGACGTCATAATCAGCCCCCGGCCAATTGTGGTGGGCTGACCACAGCGACGCTTTCGATCACTCACGTCGCCAATAGGTCAAGAAACCGAATTTAGCGGTCGATTTAAAGGGGCCATGAACGAATTTGGGGCTGGGACAAATGATTTTAAATTGGGATTTTACTAATCGTATATCGTTTAGTTGGCCAAAAGAAAGAGGGTAGAAAGTCAAAATCCAGCTTTTCAGTACAAACATTTGAAAATATAGCGGACTATTTTGTACCTTTTTTCCTTCAAAAGCTCTCCGCCTTTTCACTGTGATACATCCGCGGTTCCCAAAGTGCGTCACCGGCGCCAAACTGACGTCAGCAGAGCCCAGCTCACGCGTTGGACACGAGAACTGCGTCACTCGGACGTATGCGCCCGTCAACAATCAATCCGTCGACGAATATTTGGATCGGCGTTCGTGGCCAATGAGTGCCCTGACGGAATTTATCGTCACTGGGGAATGACAAGTTCTATGGTGGTGCATAAAAAGCACGGTGGAAGCTGGGAGTCATCGCACCGGTGCCGAAGGAATGTCACGACGACGTGATTTCACAATTCGCATTTCAGCTGAGGATTTAGCTAAGGAGGAAGAAGTAGGAAAATCGTTTTATGGCCCCTTTAAAGAGCCTGGCCGCTATTTCGAACACTCGGTAGTGCGCCTAGAAAGTAAGACAAGAGACGCGAGAGCGCGTGGAGGTCAATACTCTGAGCTCTGGTTGGAATGAATAGTGGGAAGAGCTAAGGAAAGCTGCCTTTGTCTCTGCTGCACTTGTCGAACGCTTTAGAACGCCGAACGCCAGATTCTAGCACTTCACTTTCAAATTTGAACGAGTTGGACGAGTACAGTGGTGATACAGGCGGCCTTTGTCTTCACTGCACTCGTCGAAGGCGTTAGAGGGTGGACCGCTTATTCCGGTGATTCACGTTCTAACGCGTTCGACACTTGAACGTTCGAATGCGAAAACGTTTGACTTTCGGATTCGAACGCGCTCGACGAGGACAGCGAAAACACAGGCAGCTTTAGCTCTATACCCTCTAATGATTTCAACCAGAACTTGGCGTTCCGATGTCCCTGCGGGCTGTCGTCTCCTACTGTCCCTCCGTTTCTTGGCGCATATTGTCACAGAGGAAGGCGAAGAGTCGATAAATTATGAATTGAAAAGAAAGGTTTAATCTGCGAACTTGTGCCAAACAAAATAAAGGAACGCCGGGACAGCAGAAAAGCGGGCGGCTATTTGGCGGCGTAACAGGAAGCGAGAGCGAGACTGATTCCATAAGGTCACGGGAAGCTCCTTATCTAAGGTGCGTCGGCATCGCGAAGATTCGGCCCGGAATGTTTGAGCATCGAGCGTTCGGGGTGAGAATGAACAGGCACTTTAGAAAACAAGAAATGGGACGAAGTGATGAAGGTTACGCCCCGAGCAAGAATAAACGCGAATCTTCTCAAATTCTGTGTCCGAACGCTGCTTGTCGGCCGTGCGCGCGGCGATATGTCGTTGAAGCCTTTAAATCCCCAGGCGCAATTTTTACTTAAAATATGCAAATACTTCAGTGACCTTCGTTTGTAATATGCTACTGCTCGTCGACTGGGTTCTTTTTGATACGCGCCAAACATCTATAGCGGTTTGCTTTTTATATACATCATTTACAAGCAGGCTGTACCTCTGCCTTACCTGATAATCGAAGGTCTTAGGAGTGCGCGAGGGCTAAACTGCCATTGTTTTTTCATTCCCCCCACTGGCGAGAACCACTGCAAACTCAAAGATAAAAACTCACAAGCTGCCAACTCGTAGAAAATTACCTGCGTCGCCTAAGACAAGGGATGATCAGAATGTCAAGTTCATGTATTCAGACTAGGTGTTCCAAATACGCAGTGTAGATTTTTGTTCTTTTTTTTAACCACATATCACGGAACATATTTTTCAATTGCAGTTAAATGCTCTAAAACGGGGTATTTATTTGAAAATTAGAATTCAATACATTTTCGGGCCCCTTCTTTCCGAGATGTCAAAGCAATTCAAACGTTTGAATGTTTAGGCAGCAAGAGGTTAGTCTGTCCATGGGATGTGGCAGCACTGGTTCTCTCTGCACATAAGCAATTTGCCAGTGCGGTGTGACGGAAAGCCCTTGCTTTTCCACGCGCGCCAGACAGTGGTAATTACGTGACCGAACATTCGCTGCTACGATGCTTGTTCAGACTGAAACAGCTGGAGGTCTCATCCCTTGGTTCTGCAACGCGGGTTTTCGCTCCAGCTGTTCAGTGATTTCGCGCGTCAAAACATCCGGCCACCGGGCTCACCTTGGCCGATGTGCGTCGTGAATCACGAATTTGGTTGCTGCCGAGCTTCTATAAAAATAAACATGCAAGGAAAAATAGAATAGAGCAATTTGCGACGGATGGGCGGAGATGAACCCTCGGTTTATTTTTCCGGGTGTCGATTTTTCACAGGCACGTAGCCAGGATTTTGTTTCAGGGGGGGGGGGGGGGGGGGGGCACTCATGACAAAATGCTGTATGAGGGGGAGGGGGGAGAGGACGACCCATGAAAAATGGAAGATTTCGGGGGGGGGGGGGGGCCGGGCCCCATGGGCCTCCCCCCTGGCTACGTGCCTGATTCTTCACCCCGAACAAACCGCTCTGAGAAAGTCCCCGGAGCTTTTCAAGTGGAGTATTAGAAGTTGGTAACCCACTTGTCTTTATCTCCGTAGTTTCGTACCCTAAAGTACCGATGACTCAAGAAGAGTCACGCTGTAACCTCAAACTTTGAAATACTTCGTTTCAGACTTGCATGCGCCTCAAAAATATTTCCTTGCCCTGTACAATCTACTTGCATCTGCAGGAGATTCATCGGCCTTACCTTCTAGTTTGCGGGGAAATATTTTACATTCGCGATCCTTTTATGCGCTTAATTGTCGTAATACCTCCAGCTTATATTCGGGCATTGATTTTATTTTACTGAAGATCGATATAAAGGCACATATGTAAGCTACTGCGCGAATCAAATATTAAAACAAAAAAACTAATTGTAGAGGGTGCTTCTCGCTTCATTCGCGATTTCAATTTAAACACCCACATAAAATTATAATTTCATTTTAATTACGTATATTTCTATCTAAGTACCTAATATATAAATTTTGATACATTTTGGAAAGTACCTTTTCGGTCCCTGCTTCAGAGAGAGAGAGAGCCGTCCCGTGGCGACTTAGCTGCCCTTATCTCTCTCTCTCACCGGCGTGTCCCTCGCGATGTTTGTGTTCTCACTTAGCCAGGCGGAGTCTACACTCGGATTCTGCCCGCCGCGTTAGTCCCGGGAGTGGGGCGCATTATCAGCACCCGCAGCCTACGCTCAAAAAACAAAAAGCACGTTTGAAAGCGAGCGAATACAAAACAGTCTCGCGCAAGTTTAGAGGGGTAGCCGTACCTCCACCGCGAAGACAAGCTTCGATTTCTCTTCGGCCGTAGTGAAGTTCCCCCCCCCCCCCCCTTTTTTTTTTCTCCGCGTTTTGGGACAGGGAGCGCAAAGGCCCGGCGGCTCACCATGAATAGTTGAGCGGCGCTAGTGAAAGTTGAGCCTCCCCCAGCTTGTTTTCCCAGCGCCGGCTTATGAATATTGCATCACCGCGACGCACGGGAGCCGAGAGCAAGAGAGGCCGAGCCGTCCGAGAAATCCCTTCTCCGGCAAACAATAAGAGAGCGAGTCGAGGAAAAGCTGGGACGCAAAGAGCCGTCCGGAATCAATATGACAGAAGAAAGAGCGCTCTTGATTAAGTTAGCGATTTCAAAACATCTCGGCCCTTTACTTTTTCTTTTTTCTCGGTAGTTTTCCTAATACGGAGACAAGAAAGAATCGCAAAAAATAGGTGCCCTAAGACGCGTCGGAACCCGAAAGATGTAGATGGCAAGAATTCGTCTGAAGGCGCCGTTCGAACAGTAGCGCCGACACTTTTGTTTAATTTCTTTCTTCGTTTTTTTTATTTTTTTAATTGTTGGTCTACGCGCGGATTGAAAGGAATTTAGTGTCTTCGACTCGTCGGAAAGACATTCCCGTGAGGCTAGAATGAATCGTCGTCCCGTTTTTGTCCAGTGAACAAAGACCAGATCTCATCGAGTATTACTTCTATTGTTGTACCTTTACGTATACCGTGTATTTCCGCCATGTAGAACCACTCACTGGCTGCCTATCTTTGTTTTTTGTGTGTACACCAGGGATGATCCAAATATTCCTACTCTCATAGAAGAAAAATTGTTTTTAAGCATATTTCCTTTTCAGACTAATGCACCTGGGCTGGCCCAGACTGCTGGAAGGTTTCTGATATACCGCCAAACAACTTCCTCCCTGCCCGTAAAGTCACTGCGTGTTCTGTGGCAGTTTCCGGTGCGTTCAAGTCATTAAAACTTGTTCGCTTGAGGCATTTCTTCAGATTCGGGAATAAACAAAACTCGCTGGGGGCGAGATAGGGAATGTAGGGTGTGCAGTCAAGCTCTTCGAGGACGCACTGTCAAATGATAGACTTGGCGACACGAGACTTGTGAACGGTGACGTTGTCATGCAGAAAGAGGACGCCTCTTCTCACCGATCATCGTTGTTTTTCGACGATGGCCTGACGCAGTTTACGTAGAACGTTGGCATAATATTCGCCTGTTATTGTCCTGCTGTTTTCCACAGAACATATCAGCAAGATATCGTTTGCGTCCTCCCCAAAAAAACTGTCGCCATCACTTTCCTCCCCGAGCGTTGCACCTTGAACTTTTTCGGACGGGAACGGAACGCTGCCACTGCATAAACTGTTGTATAATTTCTGCACTTGTAAAGTGAGGTCTCCTCCCCAGCCACGAAACGAGCGAGCAAAGCTTCTGGGTCGCTTTCACAGAGGCGTTGTTGACAATCTCTTGCCCAGAGGTTCCGTGGCACTAATCGTGTCAAGTCCTTCGACATAGCCAAAATGTCAGGGATGACTGCGAAAGCATTGCCGTCCAAAGTATTTAATTCTGTGGCAACTTGGGACAGCTTAACTCTGCCGTTCTTTATAGTAAGGCTCTCGGCTCGGGCTGAATGATCCAAATCGGTCCAAGTGCTGGGCCGCCCTAAACCTTTGGTCGCCTCGCACGTCCACACGACCGCGCTTAAACTAAATGAACCAAGGAGTTACAGTAACACGTGAAGTACATTTACTGCCATACACGTTGACCTTGGCGAAACTCTCTTCATTGTAAAAAACGTGACTCCGGTACTCAAGTTTGAAATCGTGGGTGGACGCCAACTGACTAATGCAGACTACGGAGTGAATCAAAACATTATGACCAGGTTTGGCTGGAGAGATGAACTAATCAAGGGTTATACAGTGCAAAACGTTTGGTTATAGCCGAGTTGTAGTATTTTTATCACCCTTTCACACTAAAAACCCTAAAACATTTTTTTAATATGTTGGTTTAGGAATGTTTTACCGTGGTTTCCGATTGAAACTGACATAATGCTAAAACAACATTCACGCTTATCGATTAATAATGATTCCTTCACTGAACGTTTGTAACGATCTTTTTCTTTGTTTACGACCTTAGTGTTCTCCCCCAGAACTACGCAATTACTATATGAAGAAATTTGTTTGCCCAAAGTTCTGAAGACTGAGTTTTGTTTCTTACTGCACGCTTATGTTCAGTTAACATGTCATTGAGGCACCTGGCCCTTTGTCCTACATAACAAGCCCCACACTTCACTGGAATATAACAGACAACGCCAAGATCGCACTCCACCGAGCGATCCATAGGAGTTTTGTTACAGCCAGTTTCTTGCAACGAAAAAGGAGTCAATCCATCCAGCCGTTAATCAGGCTTAAAAATAACTCTCAGGCCGAACTTCGCAGCTAACGCATTCAAGTTATAGGAGACATAATAAAATAGAATAGGACACTCAACCTTGCCCTTTTTCACTGTGGTATCTCTATTTTCCTTAGAAAAAAAAATAGATATCATAGATACCATGATATTGTGTTTGTGCTGTCCTCTTGACCCCACCTTCCATTGTTAAAATAATGTCTCTACTCAACCAGCTTGCCCTCACCCTTTCTTCAGCTTCAGTATTTCTCGTGTTCAGCCGAAATTAGCTGAGGGCATTAATCGTCATGATGATTTAGATAAAGCACTAAATCGCTTATTTACTTTTTCGCTTATTTGTCTTAAATAACCCCTGAAAAGAAAAAAAAGTTTTTTTTTTTTTTTTTTTTTTTTTTAACAGACAGGTTTGGACATGCGCGTCAAAAAAATTAAATTTAACCGGGAAAGTTTTTTTAGAGCAATATTGACGACGCGAGGCGCAATTTAGTCGGCAGTCGCCTCCTTTCCACTTGTTTTCGCTCTCGGCATTTCGGGAGGAGTGTTGGCTTCGCCTTCACGACCGAGATGGTCATTCCGGAATTACCCGTGACGTTTTGCACTTCACGCGCAGAATTTCAAATACATCTCTCGCCCTCTATATTTCTCTTTCTTCGCGTAAAATGTATTACTCGACACGCGTGTCCCAACTGGACTCTTCAAAAAAGAACTTTTTTTTTTCTTTTTTCTTTTCATAGGCCCTTTAAGGGTTATATTGATATTGCAGAATTTCCGGCAATTGCTATTAGAGGCCAGAGGGATCAAATTAATTTGCAAACGCTTATTAGTGTTTGAGATATTGTCACGGATGGAAAGGGATTGATCAGGGTGAAACTGAAAATAACGTTCGAATTGGCGAATTTGTGCAAGAAACGGAAGAGAAAATTAGCGTCGGTAAAGCAGAAGCGGACTTCGCGTCGTCAACGCGATACGCGGCTTGCGCTTTTGCTTGATCAAGACTGCGAAAGAAAATGAGCCGGCAAGGCCACGTTCGGCCACCTTATCTACTTCGCTCGTTATCTCAAATATTCGACCTAGAATGTTCGAGAGTGATCTAGGATGAGCCTCATTCGGCAAGGTTATGTCGGCCTCCTTATCATGTACACTCGAAGCCAAGAGTAAACCCGAATCTTCTAGAAGTGCGGGGGAGAATTCCTTCTCGGTCATACACCCTGCAATAATAATTATTCAATTTTAATTTTTTTTTAGACGGACTTAAAAATTGCGCGCAAAAAACGCGCCGCGAGCCTTGCCCCCAATGATGCTCGTGAGAGTGACGTTGTCACTCTTCTGAGCGTCATTGTAAGCATGGACTGCGGTGTGTTTTTTGCGCCCAATATTGAAATTGAACTAAACAACCTGAAAATGTATTAATTAATATCTCAAACACAACTGGATGATGCTAAAGTTGAGGCTTGGGCGAGTTGCAACATACTTCGGAATTAAACACAGCGCAAAAAGAAGAGGACTAGACCAAGAATTCCAAATTATGTACCAACTCTCGCAAGCCTCAACTTTAGCATCGTTCTTTTCTAGTAAACTGGCTCATTTTAATTGTTTTGCTGTTCAACAGCGCTGCGTCCGTGTTACTTCTTCTAAAAGCAGCTGCAGTCAATTTTGCCATTGCTACGATTCTGCAACACGCAACGTCCGTCCACAGCGGACGCTATGTCCCATGCCAGCATATCCAACTCTTTGGACACGTGAGTAAGCTTTGCACGGCGCTTCCTCTCGAAGCTGGCGGGAAACTCTCATGGTCTTCGAAGGACTCCGATGGCTCGTAGCATACGCTGCAGCTAGGCGTAATGGGAAAGGGAGGAAAATGTCTGAGTATGGTAGCCAGACTAAGGCCCCTCAATCTGTTTATCAATAGGCGAGGCAACTAGCTGGAATTTCACTCAATTCTGAGGGACGTCGGCCGGAGAGATTTCTATCGATGCCTGCGCAGCGAAGATGACAGGGGCCTTCCCGAGGAGATGAACCACTCTGTACACGAGACTTCCGTTTGTGGCACACACCGAAGGATTTTATTGAGACCAGTGTCCTCAACGTAAGTTGAAACAAATTCTAATCGTTCTGCTTGCCGCGCAGATTAAGAAAGGAAACTAATGTGGCTTCCCCGCATGGGACAACGTCCTAAACATATTCAGTTCAGAAATTTAATAAGAAAGATGACCTTCGTAGCCCGGGCACAAGATCTCACATCACAGATATTTGAAGATTTTAGTAACCAAAGACGGTAGAATGATAAGAAATATAGTGACCAGAATATACGCCATTCTAAAAGGGCCGACTTGAGAAAAGGGACTCTCGCAGAAATTCCAGGGTGTTAACTTGATTTCAATGCACTCGCACCACTGCGATCCGTTTGTTGAGATCTGCGTCATTCTCTATTGTCCGCGCGATCCTACTGAGTGTTTGTGAGCCTCTGAAATGTAAGACAAACTGTTCAAAAAAAAAAAAAAAGCGCGAACTCTTTTTTTTTTAAAGCCCTTGTTCGAATTCTTTCCTCGCTCGAAAGACGCTGTCACGACGCATTTGTTGCGTCGGTCGCGCATTTCGTGGCGAATCGTGGCGAAGGCAGCACGGCGACACCCGGCGTGTTCGAGATAGCCTCCGGGCTTGCAGGCGCGATGGGTGGCATCGATCATCACTCAGGCGTGCCGGCGACATGGCCATCTTCCTGTTTGACCAATATTTCGGGCCAAGAAAGATCTCCGTGCGGTCGGGCGACGATCGTCTTCGCTGTGCCACCACCGTTGAGGGTGCGAGCTGCCTAGGCCTGCTCGCTGCTTCAGGGAGGCAAAGAACGGGCAACGGATCTGCGGGAATGGACCAAGTTTCAAAACGGCCTCTGCGCCTTCGCTCGTGCTATCTTGTTCTTGGCCTCGCTCTTGTTCTGTTTTTAGGTTATCGTTACTGGACTTAGAGTACCCCCCTCCCCCCAACCATAAAGACTGGATTGTGAAAATATCTATTATTTTTTAAATAACAGCTAGGTATGGCTTCATAATATAGAAAACATCATAGAAAGTTACTTTCCCAACATGTTTCTAAGTGCACACAAAACCATTTATTCAACGTTGCACCTATACTGTAACCCTTATGTTCTGTTGCTATACCGTTAGTATACCGTCGTGTACGGCAATAACTGTGGCCGAACAAATAATATTCAACTAATCTCCATGAGGGGTAGCCGGACTAAGTTTAACCAAAACGTGGACGTAGAGTGTTTAGAAAGAGCGCAGACAGAAAAAAATGAGGACAAAATAGAAACACGCGCGAATAAGCACTTACTCGCCGATGTTTTATTCAGACCTTGTTCGTAACGAAAAAATATCACCCACACTGCGCTTATGCACCTCTTTATGTTCAACCTTCCTACTTTCGCATTCATTGTATGCGTACCTCAGTTATAACAATAACCCGAAAACTTTTCTTTCTTTCTTTCTATTTTGCGCCAGACATATTACTACAGGATAGCATATAGAATTTGCCTGGTATGGGAGAGCGGTTGACAGCGCCCAACTAAGTGCTGCTGGCTGCTCTCAAGACCACGTGGGGCGACGCGGCGAGGTGCACATGACTGTTAGCGGATTGTGTCTCGTATTCAAGGATAGCCTCATCTGCTTCCTCGAGGAATTGCCGAACTGGCACTTAAGCAGGCAGCGAACGCACCTCCCGTTCCAGCACACCCCCCACAAATACGGGCCTCTTTTGACACGTGCTGACTGAGATTTTCGATTATGCCCAGATGCGTGTTTCACCGTGGCCCTTCGATAGGAGCCTCGTCAATCTCTCAGCAGACTGCTCGGGCCTTCCCCCGACCAACCCCTCCCGAATCAATCGCAGCGGCACAAGGGGCTGACGTGGGCGGCGCAGAAACTGGCTCGAAGTGAATATAGTGGCGTGTCCCGCGCTGCGCCCAGACTGACGTGCGATGGGCCGCTGCACGAAACTCGGACGGCTCCAGCGTTGATGGAAGACGCCTGCCTGACCGCCGCGCACTCGTCCGTGAACGTAGCTGGCGAGAGGGAGCGACTGGGGCCAACCTAAAGTGCTAGGAGAGTATCTCGCGGGTCCTGGAGGGTCTCAATTGTGCCCTGTCTCAAATCTCCCAATAGGCAGCCGCCACATGGCCAAGCAGTCAACATCGCGAATGGGGTAATTCCTGTCACCAGATACAGGAGGTTGCGAGATAATACTGCGAAGGTTAACGGCTTGCTATCTCTATAGACAGTTTAGAACGGGGTGGAGTACCGAAGTGGTATTGAATGGCGTCTCGCAGCTGTGCGTGCATTCCACGATAACAAGCTCATTAAAGCCTGATGACACAAAGACAAATATTAACTAGGAACGGCCATTGTACATCATCTAAATATTTCTCGCCCCAAGCAGGAATCCGAATCGCCGAGAAAAACTGCAATGGCTCCTCGTTCAGCACAAAACTCGCAACGGATGATGACCGCCTGACTCCAGGCGTCCGTGCATCGGGACATTGAGGCGAAGCTTCTAAAGAGGAAAAATCTCAACGTCTGCTTCGAACAGAAAGCCATATCCGCTTTCCACAGGATTTATTGAAAGTACAAGCAAGCAAAAGTAATGAAACTATTTTATACCCCCTATGCTGTTACGAAAGCCACGTAACCTTTTTCGAGTGTACGATGAAATTATTTTATTGGAAAAAGAAGATTGCAATTGGCTCGCTTTATGAATAACTGCAACTATAATTAGATACATTTGTATGTAAATATATTTGCAACTTGCATACATGTTCGGTCAATTAAATGCAACCATAAGTTAGTAAAATTAATTTTACGGTTCTCTCATCCAATGAAAAATCTCGACCATACATTCCAACACTTTTCCACTCGCTCGCGACTTTTCTTTTGTGTGAATTTCTCGCCTATTTTACGTACTAGAGTCGCGGACGCGTACAATAAACCCTAAGAAACGCTTTATATATGTTGGGGATTGCAACGCCATTACTTTGAATTGTCTCACGAAGTCAGAAGGACAAAATCATCGTTCGCAGTGACGCATCCCCCTCGTGTGGTAGAGATCCAGTCGGGAATTCGAGCAGACAGTATTCGTAGGCTCGAATCCGCTTCAGGAAACGCTTTCAAGCATTCACCGAAGGGTGAATGAATACACACACTACACACACTAAATCTTCCCAATCTTTTTGTTAGTCTAATGAACGAAGTCAAATGTTATTTGACGGTCACTTTAACGGTAACTAAAAAAGTAAATGCTTGTACAAGAAAAAGAAAGAAACACCCACGTAATTAACTGTTTCATAATGTGTAGGAGTGATCTATGAAATCCCGTTGAATTTCCAGACAGATACGAGCTGAAACGACTAACGCGTCATAATACAAACTAAACCGCGCTGAATTATGCGGGATCGTGAATATCTGAGGGCGTTGGCAACCAGGCAGTCCGTAAATCCCGATCCTGGCGAACTGCCGTCGGAAGCATAAATGCGTGACTACACCAGCGGCGACGGCGCTGCCGGTTGGCGCCGCTGGGGGTCACTGCCATCCGGCGTCCCAACGCAAGGGGGCCACATTAGCGTCCGTTGCGTCGGCGTTCAGGACTGGATCTCGCCCTTTCTTGACTGATCCAGATCGCGCGCGGGCCTCCACCGGATTTTCCGCGCTTTCCTCGTCTGCTCTTAGTTAGGTTCTTCTGTTTCAGCTTCCACCTTTCGCATATATCAGCAGCAAAACCTCATTCGCTGTTTACATGGCGGGTGTCGATATGACCTGGTGATCAGCGTGAATGTGATCCTCCTCCCATACAAAAATTATCTGTGGTGGTGTATAAAAAATTATATGGCAGGCTATTACCCCCATGTCCCTCTATGGTCGACCATAGAAATTTATAAATATAGCTACAGTCAGCTATAAAAAATCTATGGCCCTGTGTCTAAAGACTGGGTACCAATACATTTTCTTTACCCGCCTATAGAAATTATAATGCACCGTGTATAAAGACTGGGAACCATTAAATGTGCTTTACCCGCCTACCGGCACTTACTTTCTTAAGAAAAACGCTCCAGGTTAGAAAACTGAAGCAATACTAACTTTTTGTAACACCGGTGACAAAGCATGACCCAACATATGTTCTCTGCTTTTGCTACGAGTCGTGAAAACCGGTAATATTGTTTGTTTGAAAATCCATTGAAATACTTGTGCAACAATTAAAACTAACTATTACCCCCAAAAGTGAAGACAGATTACACTGGCACCTAACACTGCAATCAAGCAATAGCTTCATAGCAATCTTCAGCACCAGTGTACTGCATTTCATCACTGCATCCACAACATGATTCATCAAACTTATTAAATATATAATTATTAAATTTTAGTTAATTAACCGAATTATCTACATTGGCTTTTTTCAGGCTGTTGAATTAACAGATGGGGCTAATCCAAGAGACAATTCATATAATGCATTAAGTATGAGTAATATTTTCTCCGCCTCTCCGTGTTTATGGGACAAATGACGGCAGTCACCGGCCAAGTCGGATTCAAAAATAAGACTGCAATATATTCCCGCCCGCGCAGCTGGCCAAGTAGGCAGCGCGCGCGTGGCCCAACGGTTATCGCGCTTGCTTTCCACGCTGGAAGCCAGGGTTCGATTCCTGGCCGCGGAGGCACATTTTTTGTTGACTCTGTAAAGTAATGTTCTGGTAAATTCGAGAACCGTGTTGCTTGTTCGAGGTCGGAATGTTCTACACGCCGAACCTTCCACGCCGATTATTCCAGAAGCCCACACGTGTACATAAGGGGCTCCGCGTGGCGATCTGCAGTCAGTCTCGCCCCAGCGCTCGATCCTGCGGTTTCGCCGACTTCGACGCCCGCGACGCTTTGTTATTATCTTTTGTACTCTTTTATTTTTGGCACAAGTTCGCCATATTAAACGTTTATTTCTTCCTGTTCATCTATTGTTTTTGGTCACCACCCGTGACAATATATAAAGATAGTGCGAACTTAGCGTACGCAGAGAGGGGTGGGGGTACGGTTTTGCTGCGTTGTTGATGTTGTGCGGAGGGTTGTTCTGCTTGTGCTCTGTGTATTTCGTGTGTTCTGTGATCTATGTGTGTCTACCATGTTGCGTTCACCAGTTGGAGGAACGTGAAAATGATTTTTTTTTAGAGTGTGCTGGGCTAAAAACAGTCATAGGAGAACCCATGCAGCCTTCTTTGGCAGACCATAAAATGGCTAAAGACACCAAAGGAGAAGCCATAGGCAGCTATAGCACGCTGGCTATAGAGAGCCAGCCATTAGAAAAGCAAAAGAGCGTTATGACTGGAAAGTGATAGGGCCATAGACAAAGCTAAAGAGGCCTATAAAGACGACCATAAAAAATGTTACGGATTGCCACAGAAAATTCTTTAGCTAGTTGGGCTGAATAGCTAAAGCCGACCATACAAAGAATTTTCTATAGCCGACCATGGAACATTTTTGTATGGGTAGTAGCGTGCTCGTTGATCTTGCGACGACGCCGCGATCTGAAGGAAAGGAGGCGCATGTTCTGGGTCCGGCCGAGTCGGCGCTACCAAACCACCGATGAACGACAGGCCAGTGCTTTGCTGCCCCGGCTGCGCGCCAAAGATAAAGGGTAGTTGCGAGGGTGTCACCAAATCAAAACGAGGTCCGTCACAACGTAGGCGACATGCAACAATTGCCGCGGAGAAACTCGCCTGTTATTCCGAATTCATCTCGGATAATTTTCCAGCGGTTGTTTTTAGCGTCAATAGAGAGTTTTAAAATAGCGTAAAGACCTTTGCGTCAGCACTGCGTACAACGCACTCAAGCTGTGGACGTAACGTTATGGAGCGCGTTGGACGCGCAAACGCATACGTTAAGACCTGCAGCGCCATCTAGATGTACTCGTGCGAACTGCTTCAAACAATCAAGAAAGAAAAAGGGGGGGGGGGGGGGAGGTATTCGGTCAAGCCTATAAAACACCGCGAATCTCCTCACTTTGCTACGAAGTGCGCGAATCTCTATGCAGTTGCCTGTTGTAAGCGTGTTTCGTCTTTCTTTTTTTTTTTTTTTTAGGACTGTGGGACCACCAGTTTCATCTATGATTCGCTCCAGTGTGTTGTGGGATCCCTACAATCTTACGTTGGCCTCGTCATTTGCTTGGAAGTATCCAAGCAATAGGTCGCACCGCTCGCGTACCGACCGCACGGTAAACACCTTTCTGCGTTCGACGGCGTCGCCAACGTTCTTGGCTATCAAGAACCATCTCTGTGGCCGCTCTAAAGGGTTCGTCGCGTTGATTTCTTTGAGGAGGTTGTGGGTCGCCTGTCAATACCTTCCGATCAGACCGAGTTCCACTCGCTCCGAGGAAGTCACACGGGGAAGCGCTACCATATTGGGAAAAGGTTTAATCTGTACTTAAGTTCAGAGTCCGATGAAGAGGAGGGCCAAGGCTGTCTAGTGGTCCGGGTCTTCTGCTGGAGGCCTTGATCGGCAACGGCTCTTTCGTCTGTCTCCAGCTCCGAACTCCGCGTGTCCTCGCCTGCCACGAGCCTCGCCCTTTTTCTCTTCTTCTCCTTTCTCTTTCTTCTACAAGGTTGAAATCATCTTCGATGGTGAAGCGAACCCGTACAATGCGTACCACTTCCAATAGTTTGCCTCACCGCCGCCATTTTTCAAACGGGAGTAGTCTCGCGCTTTCCCATGCGCGACGAGAGCAACGAGCATGGCACGCAGAGGACCGCTACGCACGCTCGCAAAAATCGATAGCGAGCGTACGTACGCATAGCTCGCTGCAGTGCGAACGTATAGCTCATGCGCAGTGTGGAGGACGCAGCGTTAACGCTAACGTAGTGGGGTTGCATTTGCTCCTATACGGAGTATTCACTGGGCGCCATATTTGCGGGTGCCGTCTAGAGCACATGCTTAGGACGAGCCCCTATTAATAGGCTGCTAAGACCGGCCATTTGGACGGTGTGGAAGGCACGTTGCAAAGGAACCCTGGAAGCTATCAGCACGTACTCAGCACTCGCGCACGCAGCTATGGCCGCCAGTGGATACTTCCTATTAGCGGCGAGATGTTTCGGTCGCGCCCTCGTTCGGTTACCTTTCGTTACGTCATTACCTTGTGAACAACAAGTTCGATGGTGTTTGTAATGGGCATGGTAGAAGCCTGAAATCATAGGCATCTCAAAGCAACACTGCCAACACCGTCAAAATCGAAGTTCTTACATTCCTCTTATTTCCGTCGATGAGACACCCTTTGCTGACGTCATAGTCAGCATTCGCCCAATTGTAGTGGGCCGACCACAGCGACACTTTCGATCGCTCACGGCGCCAATAGGCAATACGAAAACTCTCTATTATCCAGGTAGTCGGGCTGCGTCTTGTCATACAGAAATGGGAAAAGTCGCAGTTTTGAGCGGGCGAAAACCCCAGATGAGATCCGAAGGTACAGAGCCCTTGCCAATAGTGCTGCATAAAGGGTTGCCACAAGGAAGCGCGTTGAGCACGGTTCTCTTTAGCGTCGTGATGGCTAGGCTACCAAACGTCATCCCACAAGCCGCACTCTCGGTACAAGTGTTGATCCATGCACACGATATATGTCTCTGGGCTGCAGAAATATACTCCACACAGATCCTGCAAAGCTTACAAGACGCAATTCAAGCGCTAGGCGACTTTTCGGCTGAATCGGGGCTGTCCAATTGAAAAAGCAAGACCATCTAGATGCCTGCACGGGGGAACGGAAGAAGATTTCAGCCACCAGGCATCCTGTTGGGGGGGAGGGGGGGGGGGGGAAGACATCACAAAGGTCCCCAAGCAAAAGTTCCGTGGAATCGTCATTACAAACAGGCTGAGAAGGACACAAGCCGTAAAAGGGGCATCGAAAACATACGGGCCTGCCATGAATGCTGTTCGCCATATGGCGTGGACCGCATGGAGATGCACACAGCGGACCATAACAGCTGCCCACACGGCCTTTGTAACGTCAAGTGTAATGTACAAAGTCCCCTACATTTCCCCATTTCTGACGAACCTGGAGATGCTGGAAGAGCAACATTGGTACAGACTACAAATAGCACTGGGGATTCCCAATGCTTTCAGGAAGAATGTGACTCTTTAGGAGACGGAGGCAGAATCGCTTGCATGACAGACCAGAGGAAGACAACTTAACCAGCTGTCGAGACCATCTATGACCCACCTGGGCAGATGGTTCGGTTCCTATATCGAGGGGATGGTGGTGCCACAGGGGATGGTGGTATTTATTTATTTATTTATTTATTTACATACATACCCTCAAGGCCCTGGGGAAGTTACAAAGGGGAGTGAGTGAAAAAAAAAAAAAAACAGCAATAGAAGACATGATAGGTCACGGGTCACTTTCGCAAAAATAATTACTAACAGCACTTTTAAACATACCCAACGAGGGTAATAATATTGCCGCGCGCAAGGCTGAGAAAGCAACGCTCGGTCACGGTCCTCCAGAAAGTTCCCGTTTATTCATGTACCGCACGTAACTTCTATCATTTATCCCTGCTTTTGTTTTCTAGAAAGCGCGTGTTCATTCTCGCCCCGATCACGCGACCCTCGAACCGCTTTCGCCGAATCTTCGAGATAGCGACGCACTCTAGATAAGAGGCCGCCCGCGACCTCGTCGAGTCAGTCTCGCCCCAGCGCTCGATTCTGCTGACACGCCGACTTCGACGCCCGCGACGCTCTGCTTTCTTCTGTTTCCTTCTTTATTTTTGGCACAAGTTCGCCACATTAAACGTTTATTTATTTCTGTTCATTTCTTGTTTATTGGTCACTACTCACCACCCGTGACATTCTGGTGGAGGTGCTGGGTACCGCATGCCCGTGCAGCGTTCCCCTCCCAGGACCCGCAGTGCAAGCCCGACTCCAAGCTCGCTGAGAAGACCACTCAGCGCGGAACCTGAAACTCGGACCAGCCGCCGCACCAAGGGAGAGGATCCGGAGTACGGTTTGCTCCTGGATAAACCCAAGCCGAAGAAGACGACGATGGACAACCAGTCGCAGGCCCCCGCCGCTCCTGCCGTCGTCTACCTACCCGTCGCTCCTCGGACACCGGCTCCGTTCCACGGCGAACTCCACGAAGACGTTGAAGATTGGATCGACCAATTCGAACGCGTCGCGCGCCACAATAGCTGGACCAACGAGCAACGGCTGCAAAACGTGTATTTCTCGCTCGAGGGGACTGCCAGAAGCTGGTACGAAAATCACGAGTCTTCATTGACATCCTGGGACATTTTCAAGAGCCAGCTGAAGGCGACATTTGTCAACCAGCACCGCCGAGAGAGAGCCGAAGACTTACTGCGTACCAGGACTCAAGGCCCCAACGAGAGCATCACCGGCTTCGTGGAGGATGTTCTCCGCCTGAGCGCCCGCGCCGATCCTCAGGCTACCGAGGAGAAGAAGCTGCACCACCTGATGAGGGGTGTGAAAAGCGAGATTTTCGGCGGTCTCATCCGTAATCCCCCAACAACAGTCGACGAGTTCACCACGGAGGCAACAAATATGGAACGGGCCTTGCTAGCCCGCGCCAGACACTACCAACGACACCCTGGCATAACTACTCTAGCGACATCTGGATCCGACCTGGGTACCACCCTCCCCGACATCCGTGACCTTATCCGTGAAGCCGTCCGGGAGGAGTTGAAGAAGTTGCTACCTGCTGCCACAAGCCTGGATACGCCCTCAGTCGCCGAGATTGTCCGGGAAGAACTTCAGCAGGCGCTGCAGCCAGAAGTTCTCGCCAGCGCCGCTCCTGAACCACCGAAGCTGAGCTACGCCGCAGCTACCCGACGACCACCGCCCCCTGCTCACCCGTATACGGCGCCACCTCGACGTGAACCTCTAGCGCCGCAGTATTCACGACGCCATGAAGATCGGGCGTACGTCCGCCCAGAACAAGCTGCTCCACGAAAGACCGACGTGTGGAGGACGGCCGATCGACGCCCGTTGTGCTACCACTGCGGGGAGGCCGACCATATCTACCGTCGTTGTCCCTACCGGCAAATGGGCCTGCGTGGGTTCCACCCGAACGACCCACGCCCGAGGTACGGCGAACGCCCTCACGACATCGAGGAGTACCTCCGACGTTCCCCCTCCCCAGTGTCGTCACTCCGCCGTGAAGCCCGTTCCCCATCGCCACGACGTTCAGCCTCCCCAGCGCCACGATCCCGCCGAGAGAGCCTGTCTCCCCTGCGTCGTCGGGAAAACTGAGTGCGGCAACGCCTGGAGGTGACGTTGCCGAAAACGACGGAAGCAAACAGCCTCCAAGAACGCCGGAGCGCTCCCACTCTCTCGACGCCCCGCATTGCACCGACGCGCCTGCAACGGTGTCCAACAACCTAAACGTTGTTATCGATGGCCAAAACGCATCGGCACTCGTTGACACCGGGGCAGACTACTCAGTATTGAGTGGGAGGCTCTCTCGCCACCTTCGAAAAGTCACGACGCCGTGGGATGGACCGCAGATACGAACCGCCGGAGGACACCTCATCACGCCTGTCGGAAGGTGCACCGCTCGCGTCGAAATTCACGGCGAGACGTGTCCTGTGAAATTCGTCATTCTACAAGACTGTTCCAGAGACGTCATTCTCGGCATGGACTTTTTGTGTGAATACGGCGCCGTCATCGACCTTGGAGAAAACAGATTGACGCTGCGGACACCTGTTCCGCCTTCAGAGAAACTCCAAACTGCGTCAGCCGCCGTCCGAGTCGCTGCCGACCACGTGAATCTGCCGCCGCGATCAAGTGTTGTCGTACCTGTCGTGACCGATGCAGCTACCCGTAGCGAAGTTCTTCTGGAAGGTAACCTCCAGTTGCTCCTGGGAAGAGGAATAGGCGTTGCACGAGGAGTAGCTGAACTTCAGGATGGCCGCACTGTGGTCCTCGTGACGAACTTCCGGAATGAAACGCAACACCTCACGAAAGGTGCAACCGTTGGCCACGTCGAGGATCTCCGAAACTCCGCCGAAATCGCCGCCATTACTGATGAATCCTCGCCACCTCAGCAAGACGGTACGTCGCCAGCGCAACTCGACATCGACCCTAAGCTTCCGGACCCAAAACGACGGCAGCTGATGAACCTCCTCGCCGAATACCGTGACTGCTTTGCGACGTCGTCGAAGGTACGCCAAACAGCCGTTGCGAAGCACCGCATCATTACCGAGGACGACGCGCGCCCTGTGCATCGATCACCGTACAGAGTCTCCGTTAAAGAAAGGGAGGTGATCCAGGAGCAAGTTCAAGAGATGCTGAACGACGACATAATCCAGCCATCAAGCAGTCCGTGGGCCTCTCCAGTCGTACTGGTTAAGAAGAAGGACGGAACGCTTCGGTTCTGCGTGGACTACCGGCAGCTGAACGCGGTGACGAAGAAAGATGTCTACCCACTCCCCCGAATCGACGACACGTTAGACCGGCTGCGCCACTCTCGATACTTCTCATCGATGGACCTGAAGAGCGGCTACTGGCAGATCGAAGTCGACGAACGGGACCGAGAGAAGACAGCTTTCGTCACGCCGGATGGGCTGTACGAGTTCAAGGTAATGCCCTTCGGACTATGTACGGCGCCAGCAACTTTCCAGCGTGTTATGGACACCGTACTGGCAGGACTGAAGTGGCAGAGCTGTCTGGTCTACCTCGATGACGTCGTGGTGTTTTCCAGCGACTTCGACGAGCACTTGCGACGACTCCGAGCTGTTCTTCAAGCCATACGGACCGCTGGACTCACCCTCAAGCCGTCAAAGTGTCGGTTCGCCTATGATGAACTGAAGTTTCTAGGTCACGTGGTTAGCAACAAAGGCGTGCGCCCAGACCCTGAGAAGACACGCGCCGTCGCGTCATTTCCAGTGCCGACAGACAAAAAGGCCGTGCGAAGATTCCTCGGACTTTGCGCCTACTATCGTCGCTTCGTTCGGGATTTCGCACGGATTTCCGCACCGCTCACAAACCTCACGAAGGACGCCGAGAGGTTCGAATGGGCCGAGGAACAGCAGCAGGCATTCGACGAGCTGAAGCGACGACTCCAGACGCCTCCGGTTCTTGGACATTTCGATCAGGATGCGGACACCGAGATTCACACTGACGCAAGTAACGCAGGACTTGGCGCGGTACTAGTTCAAGTACAAGAAGGCACCGAACGAGTCATCGCCTACGCAAGTCGGACACTGTCCAAGGCAGAGAGAAATTACTCCACGACTGAGAAAGAATGCCTTGCGGTCGTCTGGGCAATCACGAAGTTTCGTCCGTACTTGTACGGAAGCCCGTTCCGCGTAGTCACGGACCACCACTCGCTCTGCTGGCTTGCGAACCTCAAGGACCCGTCAGGACGCCTCGCTCGATGGAGCCTCCGGCTACAAGAGTTCAACATGACTGTGGTTTACAAGTCAGGACACAAGCACAGCGACGCTGACTGCCTGTCCAGGGCCCCTGTCGAAACACCTTCCGGCAGCAGCGACGACGATGATGACGAGTGCTTTCTAGGGGCAGTGAACACCGATGACATGGCACGACGTCAACGAGACGATCCGGAGCTGCGAGCCTTAATCGAGCACCTGGAAGGGCGCGGCGGTACCGTACCCCGTGTTTTCTCACGAGCCGTGCCGACCTTCACCATTCGGCAAGGTGTACTCTACAAAGAGAACTTCGGGAACAACAACTCGCCGTGGCTGCTGGTAATACCGACCGACCTTCGAGGGGAGATCTTTCAAGCATGTCACGACGACCTGACGTCCGGACACCTTGGATACAGCCGGACACTGGCCCGTATTCGTGAAAAGTATTACTGGCCCAAGCTCCCCAAGACCGTCCACCTGTACACACGATCATGCCACGAGTGCCAGCGACGCAAGAAACCTCCGACGAGGCCGGCCGGACTCCTGCAGCCTATTTCTCCTCCAACTGCACCCTTCCAGCAGATCGGAATGGATCTACTTGGTCCTTTTCCGCCTTCGACGTCGGGGAACCGCTGGATCATCGTCGCCACAGATTTTCTCACGCGGTACGCCGAAACGAAAGCTCTTCCTTCGGGGACTGCTGTGGAAGTTGCCAAGTTTTTCATTGAGTCCATCGTCCTCCGGCACGGCGCTCCAGAAGTTCTGATTACAGATCGCGGATCATCGTTCATGGCACAACTGACCCAAGAAATCCTCCGACTCAGTCACACCAGCCATCGTCGTACAACTGCGTACCACCCGCAGACCAACGGGCTGACGGAGCGACTCAACAAGACAATCGCCGATATGATCTCTATGTACGTCGACGTAGAGCACAAGACGTGGGACGAGGTGCTGCCCTACGTCACGTTCGCCTACAATACGGCGGTTCAAGAGACCACTGGATTCACCCCTTTCCAGCTGGTACATGGTCGGAAGGTAACGACCATGCTGGACGCCATGCTGCCCCATGAGCCATCTGACAACGAGAGCGACGACGCCCAGGCGGTTGCTCAACGCGCCGAAGAAGTTCGCCAGCTCGCCCGACTCCTGATTCAAGACCAGCAACGCGTCGACGCCGGCCGCTACAACCTTCGTCGCAGGGACGTCCACTTCCAGCCCGGAGATAGGGTGTGGGTATGGACGCCCATCCGTCGCCGCGGCCTCAGTGAGAAATTGCTGAAACGATACTTTGGACCCTACAAAGTACTTCGTCGCCTCGGCGAGCTGAACTACGAGGTGATGCCCGACGGAACACGAACATCGTCACGCCGCCCACCACGACCTGAGGTCGTCCACGTCGTGCGCCTGAAGCCGTACTACGCTCGATAGGACTGTGGACCCTTTGTGCTCCAAAAGACTCTTTAGTTTATCGTTCCTTTTTTTTATTTTGATTTGTTTTACACTGCATCGGGGCGATGCACTTTTAAAGGGGGGAGTAATGCCGCGCGCAAGGCTGAGAAAGCAACGCTCGGTCACGGTCCTCCAGAAAGTTCCCGTTTATTCATGTACTGCACGTAACTTCTATCATTTATCCCTGCTTTTGTTTTCTAGAAAGCGCGTGTTCATTCTCGCCCCGATCACGCGACCCTCGAACCGCTTTCGCCGAATCTTCGAGATAGCGACGCACTCTAGATAAGAGGCCGCCCGCGACCTCGTCGAGTCAGTCTCGCCCCAGCGCTCGATTCTGCTGACACGCCGACTTCGACGCCCGCGACGCTCTGCTTTCTTCTGTTTCCTTCTTTATTTTTGGCACAAGTTCGCCACATTAAACGTTTATTTATTTCTGTTCATTTCTTGTTTATTGGTCACTACTCACCACCCGTGACAATATTAATGACGCCGGAAGGTGGTTCCACCCTGGTGATGTCTTAGAAATGAAAGAATCGTGATAGGCTGAGGTTCGAGAATGAGGAACGCCGACTGAGAAACGTAAGGTGGGTCGAGGAAGAGCTTCTCTTCAAGAATGGGGTTAGAATTGTATATTTTATAGAAAAGACAGACAAGAACACTTACGGCGCAAAAAAAGCAGTGGCAAGGAGAGAAGAGATTTCATGGATGATAAACTTGCTGTACGGTGATAATTATTAAGTATGAAACGAGCGCCGCTGTTCTGAACTGACTCCAAATGAGAAGTGATCGTCGTCTGACCAGAATCCCAGATTGAAGCTGCATACTTTAATTTTGAGCGAACCAAACATTTGAATAATATTAGTTTGAGAGAAACTGGCGCTAGAGAAAAGTTACGTTTTAGGTAGCCTAACATAGAATTGGCATGAGCAATGATGTGGTTAATATGAATATGCCAGGACAGGCTAGAAGTAATATGCACAGCGAGGTATTTATATGAAGTCACACACTCTAAAGAAACGTTATCAAGATGATAGATAAAAGGCGAAGTGTTACGGTGAGACACCTTCATTGTTTTACATATTTTAGTGTTAGGTGTCATGGACCACAGCTTGCACCAATCAAGAGCAGCATTTAAGTCGTTTTGAAGAAGGAAAGAGTCAGAATCATTAGTAATCTTACGATAAATAACGCAGTCATCCGCGAACAAACTAAGCGATGATGAGACACACAACGGCAAGTCATTGATGTAAATGAGGAATAACAAAGGACCTAGAACGGAGCCTTGAAGTAACAGAAGACACTGGAGAATTAGAGTTATTTACATGAACAAACTGAGAACGATTTAAAAGAAAACTCTCAATCCAAGTTAGTATCTCAGGGTCAAGGTTGAGTTTATTCTCGAACTCGAGATGGGCCCTTCAGAAGATTGCTAACGCAGAGTGCGAAGACCCTGCAACGACTACCGCAAGAGACACGCTCGTGTGGTTGGAAGCACGCTGATCTACAGTGTGGCTCCGGTGGATTTGAGGGCATGTGGGGATCGAAGGGAATGAACAGGCAGATAGGCTGGCCGCAACTGCTTACTTGGAAGCACCGACTGCTCCTTCACCGGCCAATACACAATAGGTTGAACTGGACGTCCGCTGGTATCTTCTAGATGCAAGGAATGTGCCGGGGCTGCCCAGAGGAGGCCTGTCTGGATTGTCTCGGACGGCGGAGACCCGTATGCGACGTCCGCGCACAAACACGGCCAACACGAATCCCTTCCTGGTTAAGGTGGGCCAACGGCGAATGTCTGAATACTCGCAGCGCGATGAGGAAAAGAGGGTGCACCAGATTCTCCGGTTCTGCCCGGCATACAAAGCACAACGAACAGTGCTATGTGAACAGATAGGCAGGGACGATCCCGGAGCTACAGTCAATATCCTCTTCCCAGGCAGACTGCGACGGAATTGCCAGGAAGTTTCCAAGACGTTATTGCCCTTCCCGCGGGACATGGGCGTGATCGATTGCCTGTAATTAAATCTAAAACAAAACGTGATTTGTTTTTATATAGTTGTTTTTAGAGCTTATCACCAGCCCATGTCAGGCAATTGGGGCTAGGCCAACTTAGGTGATGTAAAACATAAACGTCGCACTACCGACCCCACCGGAATAACCGTTCAATTTCTGACATGTTGTCCCACAGCCGGTTGCTTCCACGTTGCTACAGTGGCGACTAGAATGGATTTACAGGCGGCCGGCAGTTCGTCGTCGAAAAGCACGCATAAGCAAGACTGCGTTACGATGACCGTCAGCATGGCCTATACGTCGTTCCATTCTTCAACGACGAAAAAGATGAGTAGCCCACGTACTATATACGGCTTGAAGCCCTTTTTCAGGGTAACGCTGCGACCGACTCCGGGAAGAAGCGAGCTTTGCTTAATGCTATTAATCCCTTGAGAATGGTAACAAGGGGGAAAAAAGACAAACACAAATCCCCAAGAGATTCGTGTTTGTTCCATGATCCCCGTGTTCCCCTTCTCCAGGGATTATTATCGTTATTCTTGCCCAGCTCGCTTGCACCTTTGCATTAATGAGCTTTGCTTGTCTCGGCTCTAAGCAGAAGAACATATGTGTAGAAAGCGTCCTGCCGACCGAACACCGTAAACGAGCTCTCGTTCAAGAAAGTGGTCAAAGCGCTTGGAGACTACCTTTCACCGACTCCTAACGAAATCGCCGAAAGTTCCAAATTCTTCAACAGGCATCAGGCAGAGAAGTGCGATTTCGGTACTATACATGGACTGGATGCTTCGTGGTCGTTTGGTTTGCGAAGCTCCTAATGAAAATGAGCGCAAGCTGCTGTTATCTCGACATGAATTGTCGTTGAATGAAGCAGAGGCCATCGCCGTGGCTGCCGTAGTGGCCACCAATGTACGTCGCGGTCATGAAGTCGTCACGGACTGATGGCACCAAAGTCAACGCAGTCACCTCGCATAGACGGCGCGGAGAAAGGCACAAAAATGCTTTTCGAAAAGACAGGGACTCAAGCTCTCCGGACGCTTGTCGTCAGCGATATGGATCAAAGTCACACGCAGAGGTCTTGTGCAAGCTCAGATCGGCAAAGGGTTTTCGCTGTGGGAGACATGATTATTTGTCGCGGAAGTGCAATGGCCTCAAAAATTTGGGACGCTACCAAAGGAGGCACCAGAGCACGCTACAAGAAGGCCATTCGCGTGCATGCACAATGAATCTCCCCTCCCTTCCACCCCCAATCCGAACGGTGCGCGCGAACTCATGCCCGACTTATTTAGTCCCTTTTTTCGTTCCTTCGCTTCACTCGATTGAAGACGCGAGAGGAGGAAAGCCCTGCCGAATATCAGGTGTGGTAGTCGGCCTTTAAGCACTTTAAACTTATTTGCGCATGGGACCCCTTCTCCGCCAATGACGAGTTGGCGGCGAAAAGGAAGGCTCTGCCTCAGTCATTTAGTTCATCTAGATGAGCCCCTTAAACGCAAATCATCGCACGTACTCTGCTCTCCTGTTACGCTCTCACCCTCAAACATTTTTCTTCCCCCTCCCAGCAGAGAGTTTCGACAACACCTCGAAGCTAAAGGCTGCGCGCCCGCGCTGTGGCGTCACTGTAGCTAGGCTAGCGAGCGGAAAAGCGACAGTCGGATGGGAGTTGGCCTTTGCTGTGCCGACGCCCTTGAAGGGCGGCCTGTAGCTTCGATTGGAAATATTGTACGAATGCCGCTTACCCGTTCATGACGATGACTTTTTTTTTAAATGCAGCTTTTTCTAATTAGAAGTTTATACAAACTCGTACTTTTAGGGTTTCCTATTAAGTTATGGCGACTGAAAACACTTATAATAAATAATTCCTACACTGTAAAACAAAATGAAGGAAAAAGATAGCAACGGCGCGTCTTCATCCCTTCTACTGACGCGCCCCCAAGCGGATACGAAAAGAAGGGAGGAACGAGACGTTTTCCTACTTCTCCAGGCAGACGGGAGAAAGCTTTCGCCCTCCCGACTCATCTTCGTTCGGTTTCGGTTTTCGAGCAGGTCACGCACGTTGTTTTATAAATGTTGTTGAGTTGATTGAGCTTAAGCGGCAGGGAAGGCCGCTTGTAATTCCGTCTTCTAGTCTAAACGTGCAGAACATTTCGGTTGCATTGACGTTTTTACTACTAATTTTAACAAACGAGCAAACGAAGCCGCTAGAAACAGCGAAGTTCCGGAGCAGTGCCAGCAGCGCTACATTCACTGGGTAAGATGGCTGTCTCCGGTTTGCGGGACGCGCGCGGAACTACAGAAGTGGAACCACGCGGAACTGTGTCGACGTTTTCGACGTTATGGAAATCGCAGGAACGGCGGCCAAGACAGGCAGGTTTCGCTGCTGGCTGCCTGGGTGCATTAATTCCGTGCTGAGTTCGGTTCTGTTTTCCCATGCCGAGTGCCAACCGGCAATCAACGTGGTTTTGTATTTCTGCGTGTCAGCAACATAGCAGCATCATCGTGATGGCAGTGTTGTGCGTTATGAACGGAAGACTGGAATTATCGCCAATATGACCGTGTGTTCACGTATAAGTGGTGTAACAAGATGAGATGACGTAAGCTGTCGGTCATTGATGCCGCTGGTCCGGCCGTGAATGGAGGGGGCGGGGTGTCGCACGTTGACATTCTGCTTTACCTTTAAAGAGTTTAAGACCACTTGGGGGATTAGGTGCAATCGATCGACGTGCGGATAGTCATGTTGGAACGCTGGTCTGAACGGTAAGCTCCTACCGTACTGTGGCCAATGCGACTGTCAGTCCCCGAGAGCGATTGCGCTCTGGGGAAAAGACTGAACAGTACGAAATTGTGACGGAAAGTACGTATATTTACAGTGTGGAATTTAGCTTTAGAAAAGAATAGTAGGTGAAATCAGAAAAAAAAAAAAGTAAAGCTGTCCTTTATTTTGCTTTTTAAATATACTACGGTTCCTGGAGAAACTGCCCTCCAAGTGGCGCGCTGGGATGAGCGCTAGACGTTTTCGAGCTCGCCATGGCGTAGCTCCGTACGCTTAACACCTGCTGTAAGTCGCGGCTTTGACTGCATTCAAGTTGATCGAAAAGCGATTTCTCTGCCCGTGAAGCACCACTTCCAGCTGAGTGAATATCCGGTCTACAGAAATTAATTCAAGACGGCATTTGCAGCCGTGCGCGAACCGCACGAATAGAAAAACAAACTCAACAATAGAAATACTGGCTACGACGTGCCGTGCGGGGAAACAAACTCATGGCTTATAGCCGCATTGGAGCGGCTCGATTTATTGGCTTTCAAATAATTACGGCATAATCGAGCGTTTTCTTTTTACTAAGAGATTCATCCCCTGAGCCATTAAAAATACTCTCAGAGGTATGACATTGCTGGAAAAAAAATTAACATGCTGGGAATATTTGTTCTATTGCTTAGGCAGTCACGGAGAAATTCCGTACGTTCAAAGCGACCAGTATAAAAGACGGAAACGCAAAGCTCTAGCGTAGTGATAGGTTTAGTGTGCCGTTGTATTGATATTTGTATGTGCCATGTATTTGTATGCGCTCAATGTATGTTCAGCTGATGCCTGAAGCATGCGTAATGTGTCTATATGTCTGTACAATACAGGTTCCCGAAGATCCCGAAGCGCAATTGTAGCCTGAGAAAATAAATCTTTTTTTTTTTTTTTTAGAACATGACTTGGGCGGTACGTAGCGCCACCTAACCTAGCTACTTGCGATTACTTTTCCTGGCCTAGAGCACTATATAGCTCCGACCGAGCAGAGTAGCGCAATCCTTTGATCCGCGTGTTTCGCCGACAACATGACCGACAGAGCAGCTCGGCGCGGGTCACGTAGTACCCAGGGTTCCAGGAGGCGGCCCGCCGTATGGGAGAAGACATGGCGATCGACTCAACACGGCTGATTAAAGAATAAACGCGGAGTTCACAGTTTTCCAAACGAGTCTGTCGTGAGGTTGGTAACGCACTAAACACTTTATCAAAGTTTTAATAATATTGAATGCGTGTGAAAATTTTGAGAATGCAATTTCGAAGGCAATGGTGTTTGAAGCAGACGATTGTTTTACGCAGCGAAGATTGACTTTATCGATTGGCCGGAGCGGGTCGCGTTAACGGTGTCACGTCGCCGCGTCGTCTGCTGCATGATGCCGCTCAGGCAATTAAAAAAATATTACGTTATTTCAAGGCATACAAATTAGCGAAAATTATTGTACATTGTTTCTTTATTGTGTCAAAAACTATTGCCGTCCAGTACATCCCCAAAATAATCAGAAAACAGCGATTTTCTCACGTTCCCCATGCATTTCTGACCGGAGTTGGAACCCCCGGGCGTTCGCCACTAGTCGCCGAGAGATGGCGTTCTAGATTGCGCTACTTTGCTGCGAAGGAGCTATATAGTGCTCTAGCTTGACCCTGCCATCTGGTGGCAAGCGATTTAATCTCCTTTTACGCTACGCGGCTACGCCATAATTTTTTGTTACCGTGCTGAAATGAGCCAAGAGGCTGCTTCAGATTTGCGGTTATTGAAAGTAGGGGTGTCGCGAACTTTTGTCGAACCAGATTTTTAGGTCGAACTTTCGGGGTTCTACTGGGTCGAACCGTTTCGACGAACCTTCGAAACTTTTCACCAGATTCGACTGGTTCGACTTTGAGGACAGTGTGGCCAGACCTTGATACACGGATGTCTAGGTTTAGAGAATTTATTTTTATGCGAAGAGTTATTTTATTTTATGAACAGTTGCAATTAAAAGAAACCAATTTTAGTCACTGAAGACGTTAATAACTTAATTGTTTTGTACTGTATTAACTGAAATAACCAATCAGCGGTGCCCTTAATTCATCCCTTAGCCATTACCATCTAATCCGAAGGCAACTGTCGAGCCTGTCGCGCATGCGCACACGAGTCGAACCTCAATACAAGGTTCGTCGAAATGTCCGCAAAAGGTTCGAAAAAGTCGAACCTGGTCGAACTCGAACCTCGGCCGGTTCGCGACACCCCTAATTGAAAGCGGCTTTTGGTTTCGCGGGCGAATAGTTTACCACCCCTCCGTGATGTGCGGTTAACGAAGGAATTGTGGCTCGAGGAATAGCAGAGGTAAGACATAAAGTGCGCGAACTGGGTGCCGGTTGTCTCCGCTTAAGGCTGCGGTCCCACGGCGGCCATGACATATGACGCTTTCCGCACGTTTTCGAAATGCGATTGTGGCGTGTTCAAGCTTTCTAAAATTATGTGTTATATATCATCTTGTCCTGTACAACCTTATCTTTCCTCTGATGTAGGATTTGTTTTCCTAGTGCAAAACGCTAATTCAGTGGGCACCCGCGAACATATGCCTTTTCGGCAAAACATGGTTTCGTAGTACAGTGGTACAGGGTGCACAATTAGAGCAATTTATTTCAAATTTTAGAATGTTATAGAAGAAGAGTGCGTTCATTGTCATTAGAGGCCCTTTTTTCGTTTTTCATTTTATTTTGACAGATATTTACTTTAAAAAATGTACCTCGCGGAAGCACATTCAGTCAAGGATTTTTGGCCGCCTACTCGGTCATTTTATTTGAAACTTTTTACATGTGTTTGCAACTATGGTAGAAAGAGCTACGCTAAATTTCATTGTAATATGGCCTAAACTCTTTTCGGAATGCTCACGTGAAAAGTGACAAAAACAGTTTTTTTTGGCAAACTTCATTTGGTAGTACAGTGGTACAGCGCTTAGGGATTGGCACATTTGAATAAAATTGTAGACCTGCAAAGAAAAACATATTCTGCTTTGTCATTAGAGGCCCTTTTTCTAAATTTCAGCTTTGAATTTCCATAAAAAAAGTTTGAATATAGGCGAAATCACGAATTTGTTGGTAGTCAAAACCGAGTATTTTGACCCTTTTTGGCAGATATTTAGGCCGATATTTTTAGTATTAAATGGAGATTACTGTTCCAGGTCCTGATTATTAGCCCAGAGTTTCACTAATCGAGCCTATTTATTTAAAAGAATCATAAAACATACAGAAAACACAAATTGGATGTCTGGTTGCGCCCTCTATGTGGCGGTGGCTGAAATGGGACTACGCGAGGTTCAGGAAACTGCCGAGGATGGCGCTGAGTCCAGCTGTGGTTGCCAGCTTCGGAAACTGGTTGTACACTTGGCTTCTTCCGTTTCTTGCAAAATAACGTGCTGGAAAACTTGGTCGAAACTCGTGAGGTCCTTTAAAACACGGTACTTTCTGCTAATATAGCTTTTAGGAAGAATTTCAGTCGCTTTCATATTGTCAAACGATTTTTTTTTTTTTTATGCGAGGCTCCACCGGTTTAGTTTGCTGAATAAATTGTTCACGCAATCGATATCGAAGTTTCAAATTACCGAAATGCCAAAATCGCCAGTTCCGCGTAGATACGCAGCGTGACGCAGGTGCTTCTGGTGCGTGTGCACGTACGTGTTTGCTGCGTGGTTCTTTGGTTGCTGCGAGTTTTCGCGTATTTATTGTGCACTGCTCACCTCCGTCTGCGCACGCCTCGTATTTTTGTAACTACCCCTGCTCTGTTTGCCTAGAGTGAAGTTTGTGTCTGTCTTTTCGTTCGCTGACTAAGCTCGTGTCGGTGTCCTTCCTACTGGCTGCTGTTCGTGTCTGCGTACCGTGTGTGTCGCTTTGATTACTAGGTCCCCTGCTTATGGGGTGGAGCAAGCGGTGGGCGTCGCGCCAGGGGTGGGTCGTGATTGGGGAAACAGCTTAGCAGCCGACGCCGACTTCGGCGCGTTTCTTCTGCGCACGCGCGTACTGTCATTGATATCGCTACTTCGCGCCGTGACGATGCGCTGATCTACAGGCCGGTCGGCGCTCGCGTGATATTGTTGAAAATTCTCGAGCGTGTATTTACGTTTCGAAAGCCATAATAGAATTAAAGTGACTATTTGGCTGCAGCCGGCATACCGTGGCTCTGAAAACAAATTGCTAGGAGTGTCCTCCCATTCGGGTGCGCGCAGTCCGTGCTTCTAGCCGCCCCGGCCGCCCGAATGCGTTTTTCTGATGCTTGTTTTGTTTTCAGTAAACAGACAATAGATTCCTGTTGATATTCTCCTTTATAATCTTCACTCTTGACAACTCTTTAGTGTTGGAAGGAACTCCGTCAAATTTGACGATAATGCATGTGTAAGTACAACTGGAACCTCATAGTTGCAAGAATACTTTTCCTGGATTGTCTGCATTAGAGTGCCTCCATGTGCGCTTCGCGCACATGAAGGCTCCCTAGTCTGCACCTTTCTGATAATATGATCGGTCTCCATAAATTGCACTTCCCCGCTTCGGGAGCACGGCCAGCGGTGGTTCTCTGTCGGTCATCGAACCTCACACACGTGAAGCGTTGTCAAAGCTGTGATATACCGGGCGTTTTATTATTATGTTTTGTTTTGTTTTGTTTTGTTTTTTTGCTGAAAGAAATTATACTTTTGGTATTCCCGGGGATAACATTATCGGCTGCGGCGGACGTAAAGGAACGAGCGTAAATTGACAGTTAGTGGCCTAATAAACTAAAATTTGCCATTTGCGAACGCTGGAGTGGGGGCGACCTCCTCTCCCCCGTTCGCTCCGCTGAAGTGGAACAGGGTGGGAGGAGCTCCCACTTCGTTCTTGACCTGTCACCGACTACAGTTGCGAATTCCACTTGTCATTTTGGAGCGATGACGAGATAGAGCTGAGTCATGTATTGCGTTCTCTGAGATGAAGAACGCAATGCGCGCGGAGTTGCTCCACGTATGCACCAGTCACCAGTAAAAACGACCTGTCCTCCGAGGAGGTCGAGCGAGACGCCGGCTGACATGGGGGTCGGTCACCTCACCGTCACCACCGTCTACCGTGCCTTCAAAAACACGGGGCGCAATGTGTTTCTGCAGTATAACAAAAAATTGAACAAACAAGGTGCAAACTTACATTTTTTTCCTAAGTGTGGTTTGCAGGGCTGAACCGAATACAAAAACGATACGCCGTGCTGGGATGACGTCGACTACAATGGTACACGATCATAACAAGAGCACAAATCCTGCCACATTATTTTGCTACAGTGATAAGAGCATATATATCTTTGTTCGCGATGCGGCAACAAAGACATTATTTCCAAATTAGAGTTCGAGGTTAGCCTTCGATGCTAGCACTGACCAACTCACTTCACTCACAGGGTGAAAACGTGAAACTTTGTATCATTTGGACAGAGATCGAAAAATAACACGCACCGCTTCAACTTGGACACCCCAAAAATAATTAACTTTAGTGGATCGCACGCAAAAGCTTCGTGTACGCAATAAAATTGCCGGTCAGAAGTACGGTTCCGCAAACAAAATCAACATATGAGTCATCAAATTATGAAGAAAAACCAGGTGTGAGCCTGCCAAAAATATTCGACATTTATTGTTGTCAATATTTGTTTTTCTATCCACGTGCTTATGTCGCAGTGGAAAGCCGTGAAACTTCCTATAAAATTATTTTGGGCAGTGTTTCCGACGGTGCTCGCTCGATCGTAAAATGCCGCTTTGTTGCTACTTTGGCGAATCAAACAAGGAAGCCACGTTCACCTACAATGCCCTGTCCACAAGAAGGGAAATCGAAATTTTCGCTTCGTTTTCTTTTTTTTTTAATATTCTTCTCTTCTGCACGATATAGGGTATGAATTATTATCCTTCCCTGTACTCTCGCTGCGACGAACAGTCCGATAAACGAGTCACCCTATGACAAAGACGGGGGTCCCGAAAATCTCCTAAAATCGTGTTTGTTCTCAGAGACACCTCCGTGTGTAAGAAAAACCGCGGCCCTCTCCACGAAGTACGGACATATTTGATAAATAGCGTTGACTTGAGGTTGAACTTTTCATTTGCTTTGTAAACACAAGCGTGACGTCACGTGCGCATCCCACGCGACCCGACTGAAGTCTGAACTGGTGTACTATGTTTGGACAAAAGGGCATTATTTTGACTTCCCGGCCGCGACGACCTTGGCGAGGGAGGACAGATGGGGGTCCCGAAAACTCCTAGAATCGTGGTTTGTTCGCAGGGACACACACATCCGTGTGCAACAAAAAACGCGGCCCTCTCCACGAAGCTTACACAGGCATTGTTGTGTAACTACTGAAGATGCCTCCCGCAAGGGAGGCAAAACGTCTAATGAAATTGTTTTTTCCTGTTCTGTGAAGTCGGTGCTTTTATTTTAATTATGTTACCAGTCGGCCTGTGTGACCAGTGCTCATTTGAAGAATCGCCTTTGTCTTTCCTGAACCCTAACAAAAACACCCTAATAACATTTCTTTTTTACTGTTCGGCTACGTTGGCATAGCCTATAATCGACATAATTTTTGCGAAAGCCTACTTTTATTTTATAATTATCTGTAACCATTTCTAATTGAAGAAGTGACAAGTATAATAATTATATTATGATTTCATATCAAAATTCGACGAACCGGGAGATGCGAAATTCGGTGAAACAGCTTTTCAAAAAAATATCCGGTGCCCGAAGCTTGCTTATATTAAAATGTATAACATGTGTATGTGTTCTAATACAGAAAATGAGTGCAATGTGGAAACTGAATGGCCTCACAGACAATTGTCAACGAGTTGGAATTTTTGATGAATTACCCTTTGTCGAGTCATCCTGCTACCGATTGGCCTCTTCAATCAATTGCCCGTCGACAAATATTGTTGTTGGTTTATTTGCCATCTGCTGTAAGGGGAGAGTGTGGGGCTCGTCAAGCCGACATCTGCCAGCATTTTCATCACGCCTCCAGCGCCTGTACCGACTGACGCCGACGAGTTGGCCTAGAAATAAATACCCACGTACTATACTATAGCCGCTAAATATCTCTACGCGAGCATGATTTGTTTTCAAAGGGGCACCCGCCTGTCGGTGGTTCGAATTATACATACGTCACGGTCAAAACGTTTCGCAGCTAATGAGTGAAGGCCGACCAACCTATTTTGTCCAATTGTCCGTGTATGGAAGATGAGAATGCCACTGCTTCAAAGACAAGACGTGTGCGAGCGTTGCTAAAAATAGAGACCACTATCGATATTTTAGTATACATGGTTTCATTCTTAGTCAGAGCGCAAACAGAGGTTAGATGTCACGAAAACACATACACAAAGACAAAAAGCACTTTATCACGGCGCATTGTATGAGTTGTTATATTAGTGGGTGGAATCACCCAAACAAAGATAGTGAACGCCGTGGCGTTTAGATGTTGAGCTGTTGGTGATGCTTGATCGGCGCAATGTGTCAGTCGAGCTCCAACTGAGGGTGATATGAGGCGGGGCAGCTCTGTGGTTTTACTGGATGTTTATTCTGGTGTCTCGTTTTTGCGCGAAATATTGCGAATCACAACAGCTAGGCACCTTCGTCCGATGAAGCTCTGTTTTATTGATTGGCGTTTCATCGAATAGTGGACATATCATCGAACACCGCTTCATTGAACGCCAACTCAAGTAGCTTGATCGAATTATGTTTCTGCTATCAAATTATTGCAGATATAATAACTACGCTCGTCATATTTTGTAAATAACGGTAGCCTTTAGCGAAAATTGTGTTGCATAGTTAGTTCGGGCCGTCAGCAAATAGTGAAAAATATCTATCTACCTATCTCTCTCTCTCTCTCTCTCTCTATATATATATATATATATATATATATATACAAAGGCAAAAATGCGTACTGTCAGTGTTACTAATTCGAAGTTTACTACGACGTTTCGAGCGGGGACCACTCTTCATCACCTAATGAAGAACGGTCCCCGCTCGAAACGTCGGAATAAACTTCGAATTAATAACTCCGACAGTACCCATTTTTGACTTTATATATATATATATATATATATATATATATATATATATATATATACATATATATACATTTTACTAATACAATGTCTGGACATTTACACTTACCACGTAACCATTTTCAGCTGTGATTTGAGACTGTGTTGCGCTTATCCCGCTCTTATTTATTTATTTTTTGTTTCTCTTGTTTCTGGCCTTTTTAGTATAGGCTTCCACCAGCTCGCTTGCGCGTGAACTCTAATTTCAAGTGAAACAAGTTTGTAAATTAGGGTGACACTATATAGGTTTGAAATCCTATACCAATTTTATTGCCATTTGGTGAGCCACGTACGAATTTTGAAATATATCTTTTCATCCAAATAATCGATTAGTAAATCGAATAGCGATTCGGACGAATTTACTATGACGGGAAGAACGAATTTGCACAGCCATCCTTGGTTTCCGATTGGTCGCGCTCAGTAGCGGCTCCCTCCGCACGGAGTAGCCTCGAGTCAGAATTCGCGGAGTCTCTACTGACCGGCCAAAAAAGTGCGGCGCTTCAACTGCTCCCGCCCAGACGACTTGATGTATTTGTATACACCCATGACATCGGCCGCGATCGACGATTGAGGTTCCGTTAGCCGACGCAAGCGTCAGCGGACGTCTCATATTTTCATACTCTCATTTAACTACAGAAACAAAAACAACAAAAAATCATCCAGTTCATGTTCACTATGTTCACCACTGACAAGATAGTCGGTAGTCGACGAGTTTCCGTGCAAAGCCGATCAAAACGAGGCACCAGATCAACTTTTACGGCTGCCATCAGGAAAGATCTGGCTTGTCGCGTTCCCTCAACGTCACTCCGAACATTGTTTGTGCCCCGCGCACCATCCTCTTGTAGCAATATTTTTATTGTCCCCATGTGATTTCCTTTTTATGTTCTTACTGGTGTTTGATCATAATTCGGTCATTGAAATAGTTTTTGCTGCCGACCCTACCATTATTTTGACCCTCTGGCAGCAAAGGGATCTTATGCCGGCATTACACACGAAATAAGAATGTGGACACTCCGTCCCATATCTCAAATTACATCACAATGTGTTTACACAACTGTAGTGCAGAGGTACGATGAGCAGGGTCTGAGAAAATATTATTTTGAGTATTTTCAAAAGAGCGACGAAACAAAATAAAGAAAGGACCGCCAATCGGCAGCGCGTGCAAGCATAGGCAGTAGTGACAGGAAGCGCGAGGTGTGTCTTTCGTACGGCCGGCATCAACTCACGCACTGTCCGAAGATGTACTCTGTTTTACTCGTAGGATTGCAACGCTGCGGAATGTAGGCGCGTGATTTCAGAAAGCGCGTCCTACCATTTCTACGCGCGAGTGCTCCTGCAACCCAAGCATTGTATACAGTTACGTCCTCGCGCCCGTGCCTTGGCCAGCCCCGTACACAACTTATGCAGTTTTGAAAAGGCATAGTTCAAAATTGACGGTCCCACTTTTCCATACCGTTTCAAAACCCCATCTCGCTCAAATCACTTGGCAGCCGGACAATTTTGGCGGAGTTCCTCAAGTTGGGGATTATCCGGTACACTGTCCTCCCAACAATGAACGTGGGCCCGACGCGCCAGAGGGTGAACACGTGAAAGGAGTGGAGAAGGAAACTCAAGGTCGCAAGCGACGGGAAAAAGGGTTTCGAAATTGGCGCGCAGGTTTTGCAGCATTTGCTCATACGGACAGCCAACGCCGCCCTGGTGGTTCAACTAATGTTTTGTTCAAGATGGTCGCCGTGGTACTGCAGCCTTAACATCGCAGTGCTGGCGATGAGAAGACTCAGTGACTGCATGCTTTCAAAAAGTAAGTTTCTTTACCTGCAGGGGGAAGCCGGCTTCGGAAATAAATACAGTTCGCGGAGAGCTCATGTTACGTTTTTATTGGCTGCTCCTCTCGCCCCGTACAATAGACTTAGTGTTCTCGTTAAGCCTAATTGAGCTCAATTTGCTCGATTCGAGGCCGCCATAATGAGATGCAGGCGACGGAGGAACTTTGCTACCCTTTTTTCAGAGACAAAAGTTTCTCCCTTTCTGAAGGAACATATGTGTCAAGAGCGTTCCTCCCGTTAGGGAGGACTATACTGACCCTTTTTTCTAAGAGCGTACTACACACTTCCACGACTAGTTAAGTTGATCACCGTTCAAAATCCAAGGCGCTGCTCTGCTATCATAGATATTTTTATTTTGAAATATAATTTTGACTGCTATGCTTATCACACAACTATAAAACATACCAAATAGTGTTTTATGCGTAGCGCCTTCTAGGTGGTTCTCCGTAAAATAAAACAAAACTAAAATCTCGCTCTGGACCTCCACCAGAACTTGGACGGCCATTTTTTTTATTTAAAAAAAAAAAACCTAAATGATTGACGAATATAAGCGACGGTCACAATGATCGATGTATGCAACGAATGCCCGATTTCTTGGCATAGCCAGCGCTTTATCTGCTGCTGGCAAGTGGCGAACTTCTGGTGGACGATAAAGGAGGAAGTTGGTGACGTGCACCGAAGCGGATAACCCAAAGCCTGGCATTGTAGAAATTAGTGCAATGCCAGTCATCAAATGAACACTAGCGCTACGTCAGCGTTTATTTCGTACTCGTGTTAAATTAATTAATCGGAACACACTTTTGTCCCGTAAGCCCCTTGACATGGTGATTTTATCGAGAGATTTGATAGTGCAAGCACCTCGTACAAGGACCTTGTACAATGGGATAGTTTGTTGTCGTCATAGAAATTGAAGCGAAAATGACGGTTCGCGATAACGTACTAGACTTTAAGTGCCATTAGTCTGAAAAAGTTACACTGATGCTTGAGCTATTTGATGGCAATCAGTTTTGAATATAGTTTAACAACGAGGTTTTGTAAATAAACATTTTCGTGCGACGTTTTCTTCTTTGCGTGTGTGAAGCTTCTGTTTGAGCTTTAGGCAGAGAAACACTTGGTGCAATTTTAAATTTTAGCAAAAAAAGGTATGCAACGTTTTTTTTTTATTTTTTTTTAAAGTCGGTCAGTTATTTTAATTCTGCTTAAACAAGTAAAAATTAAAGGGTTGAAGATTTTTTTTTCTCTGAAATGTTTAGGTCTGAGCATTGCAGTGTAACAATCAATTCTGACAGACCACTGTCGGAATTCTATCTTATAACAAAAGAGTAAAGGACAGGCCCCATAAATTTCGTACACATACCACGGATACCTCAATTTCTAAGACCGAAACAAAGTACTCATTAGAAAGTAATCAATTGCATTGCACGAAAATCGCACCATAACTTGCTGTTTGTTTTAAGCTTTTTCAGTCGAATGCCCTGACTCTTGGGCTCAGGTGCACAAGTATGTGTCGAATTCTAATCAGCGCTCATCATAATAACGTTTTATGTTCCCTATCTTTTAGCACCGTTTTTTTTCCATTAATGTCGCTATCAAAATATCCGAGATGAACACCTCGTGTCTGCAGATTTATGAGCCTCAGTCAATTCACCGCTAAAATGCGGCTAAAAGAATGGACGTGGACATGCGAGAGCTAAAATCGTCTGTTAGCATAAAGAGGGGCTTTCAAAGAGTGAATAAGCGAACATTACTGAAGAGGGCTCACCGCTGCTTTAATGCGCTTGGTTGGTGTCTCGCCACGCGGCGGTTTTATGAATGGGCTGCTCGTTAAGTCGAGCGAGGGAAATGCGACCATCGCGCCCCCAGCATTAGTTTTATGCTGCCGATATAACAGACGCCTTCTCAGGAACCGAGACTCGGTATAGAAAACAAACTGAGGTGTGTGGTTTTATGGCGTCCCGGACTTTCAGTTGAGCTTGATGTTTATACCTTATAAGGCATAGGCTTGCATGCGATAATTGAAAATTGTAATGAAAAACATTATTACCCTGGAAGATAGGCAAGACCGGCCCTACTATTCGAATGTACAGAAACGTGACACTGGGGGATACAAACAAATAAAAACTCGTCATAAATTGCCTTCTTCGCACCTTAGAATCGAATAGGACCGGAGAAAAACAACCTAACTGGTCAATTGTTTTCAGAACCTGAGAAATAGGAGACGGTGTTCCAATCGAACTCGGAGCGGCGAAATGAAACTCAGATTAAGACAAAAATCGAAGCCTCGGGATTCCTCCTCCGCTACGCGTTTCCATAAGTTTTAAGGAATATATTGAGTGTGCCTTGAACGTATCAACCTATCCAATTGAAGCGAATCAAAATAGATATGTTCGCTACATTATTACTACTTATCACCACGCTATTGACGTAACATCTCTTAAATTAACTTTGGGCTTACTTAACCTTGCATCACGCCCACAGCTTTCCACAGTTCGTGTCCGTTTCACAACGTCTACAAATCTACTACCGGGATTCCCTTTGAAGCATCTACATCTCATCGCGACTAAATCAACTCAATATGCCTGGTTATGCATGTCTGTAAGAATGTTGCATCTTTTGGTATTAAAGAGTGAAATGCTTTTTTAACGCTGCCCCCCAATCCAAACCTTTGTCCATCCGTCCGTCCGTCCGTTTGTACATTTTTTTGCTACATTTAGGGGGTACGTGGCGCCACGTGACAACACGGTACGTCACGGGATCTAAACACCTTGGGGAAATAGACGGCACGTGATGTTACGCAACCTCAGTTGCCCCGTTTAATTTAGCGAGAAAATTTCCGTCTTGTGGCCAAAACATCAGTTTAGTTTCCCCACTAAATATAGCGAGATGTTGACGCCACGTGAACAGACTTGGGAAGTAATATGTTACAAGTAACGGATTACTTGTAATACGTTACTTCTTCAGTGAATTTTGTAATTGAAACGTTACTTTCTGCGGCAGTAATTTGTAATGTAATTTCGTTACAAAATATTGCTAATGGATTACTTTCATACTGATTATTCTTTTTCTTAAATATGAACATAATACATAGACTGAATTAATATGAGCAGCATAAAGATAGAAAGGTAATCAAAATGGAAAACGTCATGAAGAGAGTAGAAAACAAAAGGGAAACACGACTATTTGTATGAAAGGTCGCTAAAACCGGTAGAAAAACGTACGCGGCATATAAAAATATGAAAAGATCAAAATAAAAAAGGCAACGCATGCAGCCCATGTATTTTCAACCCTTGCATTTTTTAGTACTGCGTGAAACTATACTCTGTTCATGCATAGTTTTAAGTTCATGCTTCCCGATGAACTTAAAACATCTATAGTACGTCCTTTGTATAAAGGTGGTACCAGAAACAATATTGCAAACTATCGTCCGATTTCTCTCTTGCCCATCATCGCTCAGATCCTCGAAAAGCATGTGTTTAATATAATGACATCTTTTTTAGAAAAAATTAATATCTTATCTCCAACTCAATTTGGTTTTGTGCAAGGAAAAGGCACTCAGCCTCTTCTAGAAGATTTCGCAGATACCCTATACTCAGCATTCGATCACAATCTTGTTACCTCCGCACTATTCTTAGATGTGTCCAAAGCTTTCGACACAGTGAGCCATACGATACTGTTGAAGAAACTGTACAGCATAGGTTTTCGTGGTTCATTTTTTTCCCTTCTTAAAAACTATCTTTCTCATCGCTCTCAACTGGTGTGTGCATCTGGATTTCAGAGTTCTCGAGCTGAACTAAAAGCCGGAGTACCACAGGGGTCTATTCTATCACCTCTTTTGTTTAACATCTTTGTCAATGACATCGCCACCATGGTACCGGGATGTAAGCTATATCAATACAATTATGACCCAACACATCAACTATGCATATTCCATCAGCCAGTTACAATCTCAAGCAATAGCAATTATGGACTGGTTCAAAAAAAACCTTCTTGATATTAATGTTAAAAAGACAAAACTAGTATGCTTCTATAATCCACACAAAACAGTCACTCTCAACATTCCATTAGTTCTGCACTCTTCTTTCTGCCATCAATGCAACTGCATTCCGGTTGAGTATACAGATAGCGTGAAGTATCTGGGCGTATATTTTGATAGTGGTCTGAAATGGAATGTTCATTTTACATACATCTGTAAAAAACTGAGAAGCATTAGTTGCCTATTATATAATACAAAACATTTTTTTCCTGTATCTTTTCGAAGAATGATTGCCCATTCGCTTGCATATAGCGTCCTTCGCTACTCGATCACCGTTTTCGGCCATTCTTCTGACTATTGGAAAACCAAGGTGGACTGCATCCTGAAAGCTATCCTGAAAGGTATCTCTTATAAACTTAAAATACCTGACAACGCTAATCTTTTCGAATATTTGCAACTACCCAACTTCCAAACCCTTTATGTTCATTCAGTGGTATTGCGACACTTTTGGAATTCTGATTTCAAAATCTTAAGCCCACCCACACGTGATCTTCGACATACTCACCCTTTTCACATACCTTTTTCCCGCACTCGTTATGGCGAAAGTACGCGTGCGTTTTATGTGCCATATATTTTTTCTCACTTACCACCTGAACTTCTAAACCAAACATCCCTGGGCAAAGTTAAAAAGATGCTTAGAGGTATTTCGTTTTAATAGCGAACTATTGGTTTCGTTTTAGTAGCGAACTATCGCAGACTCATTTTGCTAAGTAATGTGTGCCAATATTAAGCGCCGGCATTTCTGGAACATTAATGAATATTCTGCTGTTTGCAGGACATTTTAACAGAAGACCTTCCGTGATTTTTTTTGGGCATATTTTCCAGTTTTGTGGTATTTCATTTTGCTTTGACATTGCTATTGATTTCCGTTTTAGTCTGTACTTAATAACTTTTCGCGTAAAATCTTCAAGTTATAACTAGAGTGACTAACTTCATGAATTATGTTTACATTTTTTTTGTCTGTTTTATATTACTGTATTTTGAGTAACTACCCATGCTACATATCGTTTTTTTTTTTTTTTATTGGAGGATGGCGTCGCACAAGCCACGTGTTGGCTTTGATGCATCCGCAATACCAAACTTTTCTATGATGGTAGCAATAAACACTTATTATTATAAGCTGACAATGCGTCAGTTCCAGGCACGAGGCCGCAGCTTTGAGAAGTGGCGCTCACGCTAGAAAGGCCCGTTTCAAAAGGGAGATTTCGTAGATCGGTCCTTACATCCGTATTTCCCAGCGGAGTTCAACGCTGCTACTGAGCATGCGCACCGCTAGCTTTGTCTGCAGCATACCAAGGATAATTTGCGGTCGCCGTAAGCTAGCGGGATGGTGGGTGTGGTTGCAGCTTTCGCTGCCTTGTTAGCTTACAGGTGAATGTAGTGCACCTACCTTCTTTCTCTTAAATACAATATTTCATTCTTACAAGGACTACTATAATACGGGCGTACAGAAATGGAAAGTAGAATTTCAGAATGTTTTTGAAAACATCAAAGTCGTTTCTATTGTTTTCTTGATACGTGTACGGAAAAAGTAACGTGAAACTAATTTGTAACCTCACAAGTAAAGTAATCCGTTACTACTCAGCGAAAATAATTTGTATCTTATAAAATTAAAAGTGCTAACAATCGACAAGGAAACAAAAGGAAGGCGAACAGGACGGGCGCTTACTTTCAACTGAACATTCATCTGAAACAGCTAAAGCAAACAACCTACGATAAGAAAGTCACTGAATCATCCAGTGACTTCACTCATCACCCCGTGTCAATTAAATCACTTTTTTTTTATGCAGGAAAATTGACGGCTCGCTGAATCAGCCTTCGGTACCCTCTTTGTTTATAGAATGCGCTTATGGCACTTAATTTGCGACTTTTTCACGGGCTCTCTCCACGATCATGGTATTTTGGAAGTTGGGCTGGCACTGACAGTCTCTGCAGTAAAAAGACAGGTGTCCCCCTGTTATGAACGCAAAGATGGGTCATGCTCGCCCATCTTCTCATTTACGCACCGTCCTGTCTGGTCGATGTACACGTTACCGCATGTCAGCGTTATTCTGTACACCGCACCCACCTTAAGGGGTATCCACACGAAGGAGAACAGGAGAACTCCGCGGACGGATGTCGTGACGTCAACATCCCGGGAAACTCCGTCCCCGGCTCCGCCGCGTGCACTTGCGGAGCTTTCGTGCTGTCAGTGCAAAGCCTCCGCGCCTCCGCCACGGAGGAGAACGCGCCGCGAGGCGTCAAAAAGGGATGACGTATGTCTCACGTGATGCGCGATCCGCGGAAGAAAGTGGCGGATTTCTCCTTCGTGTGGATACCCCTTTACATTCCACAAATATGTTGGCATGATTGACGGTGCATAAGAGCGCGCGGATATCCAGCTTCACTTTTGCTTGGAGTTGAGGAGACGCTGCTGAAAAAGATCAAGAGCAAGTGCCAGCGTATGAAAGAAAAAAAAAACAAGATCTCACTACATCTTTTACTTGCACAAAATTTCACATAAGTTTAAAAAGGTGGCAAAACAATTTGATATGATGCTTGTGTTTTCGGCGCCATGTAAGTTGGTCCAGTTATGCCGGCGGACCAAAGAAAAAAGGAACGACGCGCGCTTATGCACCATCAATTATGCCAAAGGTTTGTTGAATGTAACGTGGGTGTGGTGTGCAGAATACCGCTGACATGCGGTAGAGTGTACATCGTCCAGACAGGACGGTACGTAAATGAGAGGATGCGCGAGCATGACCCGTCTTTGCATTAAACAACAGGAGAACACCTGCCTCTTCCTTCCAGGGATTCTGCCAGCCAAACTTCCGAAATGTCACGACCGCGGGAAGGGCCCATGAAAACGTCGCAAGGGAAGTGCTAGAAGCGCATGCTTTCAAGAAAGATGGAACAGAAGGCTGTGTCAGTCAGCCGTAAATTTTTCTGCATCAAAAAGAGTGATTTTATTGACACGTGGGTATGAGTGACACCACTGGGTGATTCAGTGTCGTTTTGATCGGAGGTTTTTTTGCTTTAGGTGTTTTTAAATAAATATTCAGTTGAGAGTAAGCGATTGTCCTGTTCGCCTTCCTTTTGTGTCCTTGTCTATTCTTAGCTCTTTTAATTTTGTAAGTCGTGAACCAACTTGACCGCTTCACGATTGTAGTAATCTGTAACGGTAATCCAATACATTTTAAGCTCGGAAATTTATACTTGTACTCCATCACGTTTTTCAAGTAACGGACACGAGTCTGCACGTGATCTATTGAGAAACACAGTTACCCGCTCAGTTTAGCGGGAGAATACACGCCTTGTGACCCAAGCACCAGAAATCACGTGACGTGCACAACCATTCAATTTTCACGCTAAATTTAGCGGAGAGATATACGTAACGTGACACACCACTTCCATCGCCAATTCCATATAATGCATATCATGCATTCAACGACAATGAAGGTAAATACGGTGGCCAATTTTTTATTCTTCGAACTACAGTTTTATTACAACGTCCACCGTCGCCTCTGGAGTACTTCTTATGGCGGCTTTTTCCTCAGTTTCCTGGTCATTATTAATATTGTACAACACACCGCTCTCCAGGGTACGTTCAGGCAGCGAAGGAAATAGTAAGTAAATAAGGTCGGAGTAAGACGAGTGAAAATATTAGTAAGATGGAGGGGTTTACTCGTGTCCTGCTTTCCTAGTGCAGCGAGGAAATATCCGTACGTTATTTCGTGTTGCTCCCTTTTCTAGGCCGGCTTGCTAGAAACAAAGGGCGTCGTGTAACTTAGACCAGAGTCCCACTAGAGCGACAAACATAAACGTCCCACACCGACCAACCTCAAGAACGTGCAGCATTCGTGCAAAGGTGCCTCGCTTTCAATCTCTCATGAAGTAAGCAAGAGCAGCAACAGTGATTGTAAGCCTGCAAAAAAGATACCTTCAGGAGTATGCGGCGCGTGCCTGAGGTAGGTAGTATTCGTCGCTCTAGTGGGACTCGTGGGGCTTGGGCATTAGTCCGAAACAGTAACTGGTAAAGCCAGTGCTTGAGCAGAGTAGCGTGTGAGGAGCGCGCACTCCTGCAACCCGGCGGAGGCTTTTATTTGCCTTTCTTCGCGAATTTCAATTCAAACGTCCGGCTCCTCCAATCAAGCTTTAATACACTGTATGACACGCCTCCTCGTGTTAGTACATACATTGAATTACACTTCCCTGTTTTTCTTTTGAATTTCCGTAGAGAACCCTAAATGTTGAGACGTGCCAATCCCTTCTCTCATGTTCATTTCTCCATCTCTATACCGCGATAGTCGTGACGTGATTTTCTTACCACTGGAAATGGCGCCCGTTGTTCATGTTGCTGTTGTAGTAGCTGGTGTAGTTGTTTTAGTAGTGGTAGATGATGATTATGTTGTTATTGTAGCTGGCGATGTGTGGCTTCCGTCGTCCATGATGCCAAATCCTCAAAAACTATCCCCGCCGCCCGCGGAAATCGAACCTGGGTCTGCTGCGGCTCTCCGTCTAACCACGTTCAAGTTGTAACTCCGGAACCAAATGGTCAGATGTCTATTTTCTTCCGAACGCCTTTGTACACGGACCCGACGGTGAGTGTAGGCAACGCCGATGTCCAACGACCTTGGCGTGACTTGTCGGAGCTATCGCTGTGACAGCACTCTGGGTTAACGCGGCACTGCTCCATTCTTTTCTCAATGGGAATCTCACGGAATACAAACTGCGCTGGTTCATCTCCCTCTTTTCCTCATCTCTCGTAAAAGAGAAAGCGTAATAAAAGATTGCTCCATCGGGAAGGGCCGTCGAGCGTCGGGGGTCCTCTCCCAGGCGGCACCCGAGAAGGTTCTGATCGACCGAGTTCCCCCTTCCCGGCCAGCAGGCACCGCGTCCGCGCCAGCTGTTCACCGCGTCCGGTTTCAAAGGATTAAAAGCATGCAAAAAACGCCAAATGGCGTCTCGCCCCCCGAAAGTGCGGACGGTGGATCCCCGAGGGGAACCCCTTTGTGTTTCCCGAGGCCCCTGGAGAGGCGGGACTTGCCGTCATGTGGTTTCGCTCCCCTCCCTCTGTGTCGACGGTCTCGCTCACCTGCGCGCCTCTGTCGGGACCGAAACGCGGCGAAAACTAGCACCATCTCACGAAAAACGATCCGGTCCCCGAAAAGGGACTCAGACATTCGGATGCTGAACGGTGCCACAGCGATGGTTTCCTCGGCAAGCGCTGCTTTCCGGCTGGCCACTCCGACCGGACGCTGGCCACGGCTATGATGTTCTGACCGAAGCGAGGGACACTGTGCATTGGCTAGCGTGCTCGTGAATCCAAGCGTGCCAACGTTCTCCCCATGTGGAGTCCGGGTGCCTTTGAGATGTGGGTAGGAAGTGGTACATCTTGGTTTTAAAAGCGCACAAAAGACGATGACAGAGTAAGAAACACAAACGACGGACGAGCGCTCACTCGCAACTGATAGGTTTTATTGGAACCTCAGAAAACACAAAAAGCATCCCCCCCCCCCCCCCCCCCCCGAGATCACTCATGCGCACCGCAGCTCCTCGTTGTCAAACTACACATCTTAAAAACTGTAAAATCACGATGTTTACGTGTTGACACGTGTCGTTGTCTTTAGAAACGCCAACTCGGCCTCAGTCAGTGCAAGGGAGGGTTGGCTTATGCATCCCTCTCCCCGAGAAGCTATCTGAAAGTCCTCCAAGATCTCTCTAGCCCTCTGTTCTTTATACGTGCCCAAAATATTTGTGTCACCGAACGCTGGAGAGCAGCCGCACCTGTCACAGTGGACAGGTGCGGCTGCTCTCCACGTCGTATCTCTATACTCGCGGCCTTTTTCAACGCGATAGCGTTAAAGGGGCACTGACACCCCAAAGGTAGTATTTTTTTTATTGTCTAGAACGATGCAAGTTGTAGTCATAGACACGCAAAAAAAACGCATCGCAAAAACAAAATTTCTTACGCGCGCGCGCGCGCAATTTTATTTTTGGCGTTTTTCTCCTCCGCTCCTCACCTCCTCGCTTCTTTTGATTGGTGACGCCAAAAATTATAAAATTTAGAAGCTTTGTAGGCGACATTTCTATAAAATTTAGTAACGGCAATCGTAAAACATGTTTTTAACGCAATCGCGAACGCACTGTGGCCCTTCTTTTTGAAATACCAAAAATCAGAGTCTGGTGTTACGTCACCTCCTGGATTTGTATCCTCCCTCGGAAAAGTTGGCGGCGCTCGAGCAGAGGATGATGTGTGAGTCGGGGAACCGGACGAAGAAACCGGTTTCTCTCGGTACGCCAGCGCCCTTCTCTCTCGCTCCTCACCTCCTCGCTTCGGGTCGTGGTGGTTTGGAGCGGAGGTGCGGAAGAAAGTCGACTCGCAGGGGACCGCAAAATTTGACGTCGCTGCACTGGCGCGAATCGCGCGGGAACTTCAAATTCGGCATTGGGAAATTGTTTTTTTACTTCACAAATACTGAATTCTCAAATTTCTAATTTTGAGGGGAATCGTTTAGGATAATAAAACAATATGACTTTGATGTGTCAGTGCCCTTTAAGAAGCTCGTGTCGCAGAAAATCCGCGGCGTGACAGAAAAGCCAGCGTCGGTGGCATGCCGCAAAAATCCTGATTGGTCGATAGGTCATGACGTCACAGCCAAATGACCTCGCGCGGGAATTTCAAACAACCGACAACGCTCACGCGAAATGTTACGTAACGCGCAGAATGAAAGTGATTAAAAAACATAATATGTAATGCGAATTAAAGGTCGCCGAGAGTCTTAAGTGATTTTACTATAAAAAAAAGTAATTCATGTGCCTTAAAGCAATTCGAAGAATTTCAGGCAGGATTCGAACCCATAACCGACGGGTCGTGGGTTCGTTCCCAAGCCGTGCAAGCCCTTGGACGGCTTGGGAACGAGCAGAAGTTTATATGTTTATATGGTTGCCGCTGTCGCTCAGCTGTCCAGAGTGTTGTGTCGACATCTTTTGGCTTGCGGACACGATACTGCGAAAACAAACCTTTAACAGCTCTGCTGTAAAAAAAAAAAAAAAACATTTATTTATGGATCTATACTTTATCTCGCATTATAGGCTATAGCATGGACTATTGTTAGCCGCGCATGCTATTAGCGAGAGCTAGTTGCTTGGGATAAAGCTTCGGCGGCTACAGGACGCTCCTTCAGTGAGTGCTCCAGTTAAGGCAGCCAAAGCTGGCGGCTCGCGCTTGCACTGCCTTCTCAGTTAGTCCGCGCTAAGGTGAGACGAAGTATACACTAACATTGAGCGAATATTATCGATAGGTTCAGTACCGCCAAACATGCACTTCCAGAACCAGATCCTTTGAAGCAGCTGTGCATGGGCGACCTTCAGTTTTTGTTTTCCCTCTTTTTGATTACTTCGCTTCCTCATTACTACAACAGGACAAGTTATTGCCATTTCAGAATCGATTGTGTCTTTCTCCCCAGCACTGGACTTTGTGGAGGCTCGTCAAAGTCCACTTGAGTGGCTTAGTATCTCGGTAAGACAAGAGAAGGTCATCAATGACGATCAACAAATAGCCGGCGCTATAACAACTGCGGAACCAGAATAATAACCGCATTAGCACGCATTGCCACTGCACCAAACCTCTTTTTTCTAAGAAAAAGAGAAGGAGCTTTATTTTCTGACTTTGGTATATTGTGACAGTTCGTTAAAAATGCTCATGGGGAGCGAAGCATCCTTTTCAAAAAAGAGTGGACCCGACAATTCTTAAATTTTGTTTGTTATCGGCTCAAGCGCGTACAAAAATCTGGGTTCATAACATTTCTTGGTAAACCGTCCCTGAATATAATATTTTGCTAATGATGCTAACAACTTGCCCGTTTTTCTTCGTCATAAATTTGGCCACACACCGATTTGTTTTAACCTGCTTTTGAACACTTCTCTCGTGCACTCTAAGAACGCTTTATTTATGTCCTTATACTAACTCGTTCTATCTGTCTCAGTAATGCATACGGAATTGCTCTCCTCCGTTTATTTTGGGCCAACTATTTTTCTTTTTCTATCTAGTGCGTCACAGGTTAAAAATAAATAAAATCGTATTGCCTGTTTTATGCGACGTCGTATCTTAAGCTTTTGCGTTTTCCATAGCTTATATTACACGCGCTACATTCTAAGCCAATCGCTTTTTAAGACACGTATGATCCCTTACCGATCCCCCATTAAAAGTTAGCGTAACAAATTGTAGGACTATCTTGATCTTGGACTCCTTACTTTTGTTCCCAAAAGTAGCTTGGACTGACACCACCCAGCTTCCTGGCACCGTCGCCTCCGTCACCGACCCTTTTGCTATCAAGTCTGCAGTGTATAAATATGCGTTATAATTTTTCGAGGAGTTAGATTCCCCGGTGTTTATTTATAAGACCATTGGTGAATGTTGTTTTGGTGTTTATTTATTTTTCAGATATTGGTGCATTCCGGTTATCTGTTTCGAGCGGACGCTACATTCGGTGATTATAGACGAAACAAATCAGATGAAAAGCAAAGAGTGTAAGTTTAATAACCAGGACGGGCAAATTCATTGCACTTCAACGGAGTTCGCTTCGCCTTTAGTGTCATTGTGTAGTGTGCCACACGGCTTCTCCCTGAAGAACAAACACACTCAGCTTTCTTCTTTCTTCTTTATCTTAGCTTGCAATGATCGATCAGAATAAGCCAATTGGCGTAAATATTGTAAATTAACGTAATGTTGTCTCGTAACGTGTCACTAATTAAAAAATACTAAACATTTCTGAGACATCTAGGCTTTTTCTTGAACAATTTAGGTCTCCAATAATACTTTACCCATCGCTATTGTCATCCTTTCCGAATGACACTAATTCGTCCCGTCTGGCACCGAAGCACTTGAAGTGACATTCGGTAAGCTGAAGTGCTTTTGGTTGAAATGCAATAAATTTACCCCTCTGACAGGGGTATGAAGGGGAGGGCTTCGGCAGAAACAGTCCTAGCGTGAACCAAAAGTTCTAGAAATAAATGTTTATCGGTTATAACAGTTTTCGTATTTTTGACCGAACTTGTCAGTATTTCTCAGTTTTAACAGATTTTGCATTTTCGACACTGGCAGATGCTTATCAGTTGTTTCCGGTTAAAACCGGAAAGTGTGAGGCTTAGTTTTTTTTGTACTTTTTGTACGCATGCTTTGCTACATTTCTTTTTGTAGCACCTTTGCTTTTATGATTAATAAATAAAATACATGCTTAAGCATCGAAAAACATTTTCTTTCTTATGTAAACACGTGTGTTTTTTTTTCTGCGATGGTGTGTTTAGTGCAGATTTGTGCCCGTTTCTTAAAAAGTGAATCGAATAAAAATTACAAATTACTGCGCTTTAAATGTAGTAGAATACCGTTGCAAATTACTTTTGCTGAAAAGTAACGATTACTTTACTCGTTACGAAACAAATTAGTTACTCGTTAGTTTTTCCGTACACGTATCAAGAAAACATTAGAAACGATTTTGATGTTTTCGAAAATGGTCTGAAAAACTACTTTCCATTTTTATACGCCCGCAGTATGGTAGTGCTTGTAAAAATGAAATATTGTATTTAGGAGAAAGCAGGTAGGTGCACTCAACTCACCTGTAAGCTAACAAGGCAGCCAAAGCTGCAATGACACCCGCCACTCCGCTAGCTTATGGCAACCGTAAATCATACTTGGTATCCTGCATGAACGGAGTATAGTTGCAGACAGTACTAAAATAATGCATGGGCCTTGATTGAATAATGTATTTAAGAGCAATATGCGTGATCACCGGTGCAGGCATCTTTGTTTTCGAAGTGATACCTGGGATACTTGTTCTGAGCTCTAAGGGGGCGGGGGTACTTCCACGTTGGATATCTTGGAATCGGTGCCGCTTCAAATGATCTGGGAATGTAACCCTGCAAATGCGTGATTACTTGGGCATATCTTGAGGATGGTCTCTCCGTTGAAACATTTGCTAGATGATGTTTATGAATTCGAGTTTTATGACAAAGATGAGCTCGGAACGTTTCTTGTGTTCTTAAAATGGCGGGCGAAACTGCTCGTGCTTCAGCCAAAGTTCCCACATACTGCCAGAGTTCCCACAAAGCTAAACGATGTAGCCTATAAACCAGTTTCCCACACGGTACCTTGTCAAAGGCATTAGGCAAATCTAAGAAGACAACGAAAGCTTAGGCTGCATTCTTCGTATTCTTGACCCCTGTTTATCGCAAATTTGTAAATGCCTGGCACGTTTCTCTAGTAGTTCTTGTGACCGGTCATGCAAAAAATATTATATTTTACTCTAATTGAAAAGATTTAGTAAAAGCAAATCAATTACGAATCAACCTGCGTAGGCAGACAGATATCATGCTGTCTAAACATCTAGCGTTCACTTGCATTAAATTTCGTTTTAGACTAGTTGGACCATGCTGAATAAAACGTTTGAAAATGGCTAACAAAACAAGCACAAAGAGGACACGAAGACAACAGGACAGGCGCTAACTTTCATCTCATTTTTGTTTGAAGTAATAATCAGAAATATACACACACTCTTCTGTCCTACCTGCATTACCACCAATCATCATTCCTCCGAACATATTCAACTCGATATTCAAGTTCATGTCCAAATTTTTATACCATTTCTCAGTTTCAAGGATAAATTTTCTAGTCCTGTGCGAATAGTGGATTTTGAGTTCGAAGCGAATTCGAAGCGAATAGAGGTTTTGCCCCAATATTTCCGATTCGAATATCGAATAGTTTCTCCACGCCTTTCATTACCATTCCATAATACTTACACAAAAACCCAGCTAAACTTCTGAAGGTTGTTCTACTTGTTTATTTATAAACTAAGTTTAACCTTTCTATATTTATGAACTGTGACCTCAGAAGGTCTGGTGTCTTGGGATGGCACTTAAACGACGGATTGACATAAAATGAATCATGTAGAGGTGACCAACTATACCCAAAGGAGTGAATTTACAAATCTTGCTTTATATAATATTCTTTCTTTAATCTCGAGTTAAAAAAAGAATGAATCGTGTATGATGAACGCAGGTTGTAAGGGCATCTCTGCCTAACATAGTATACTCTTGCATAACAGTTTAATTTTGAAACTTTTACTACAATGTAGATAAACACATTCACAAACTTTTCATTTATTTTCGAATATAGTCGGCACAGGTGCACCATCCCGTTTTGAATGTATGCTTTACTTCCAAGCACGCAATTACGATATTCATACTTTTCCAAGTGCTCATCGCGGCGGGTTACCTCGTTGAGTGCGCTTCTTACCAAGCACCGGTGCGCTGCGGAGAAGCAACACCCGCAAAGCTCGCTTCCGCGGGTATTGCTTCTCCGCAGCACACCAGTGCTTGGTAAGAACCGCACTCAACGGGGCTTACCCGCAGCAATCAACACTTCGAGAAACGCGAATAGTGCAGTTCTTCTCGAAGCCAATATCGAATAGTGTACTATTCTGAACTACTATTCGAAATTTCGAATATTCGCACAACCCTACAATTTTTGGAGTGAAAGAAGACTACAAGTAGAGTCTTTTATTATAACACAGTCGTCCAAGGACATTGTCCAAGGGTATAATACAGTCGTCCAAGGGTATTGAAACCGACTGCGGCATTATTTCAGCGAGATGATTAACGTATATAAGGAAAAGCAAAAGCCCTAACACACTCCCTTGAGGTGCACCAGATGTGAAAGCAAGAGCCTCCGAAACATGACCGTTAACATCAACAAACTGAGTTCTATTACCTAAATATGCTGCAATCCAAACGATAATATAAGAAAGCAAACCTAAACGCTCTAGCACATAAATCAGTTTCCCATGTGGTACCTTGTTAAATGCCTTACAGACATCTAAGAAAATTACATCAACTTGCCCCGGGTCACCGAGTATTGCGGAAAACTCATGAACTGTAGTTACATGTTGCGTGACAATAGACATTCTCTTCCTGAAAAAAAAAACACAAAAAACGTTCATCCTTTCCACACTGGTGAAGAAGGAAGAGCAGCGGAGCTGTAGAACCTGTTCTCGGCGGTGGCTTTCCAGGCGAGCGATCTGCTCTACTTTCGCAAGGGAATCTGAAGCGCTCGACTGAGTGGAACTTTAGGCGATAGTGGCCCCGTGGTGGTTGCGAAACCATTCGCGCTGCTGCGCACATCGCCGCTCATTCCGTTCCCGCTCTTATTCCTCCGAAGAAATGTTGCCGCCATCTTTGAGTGACGGCATCATCCAGTTGTCTGGTTGCCGAAGCTGGAAAGGTTGCCGCCATCTATGAGCGACGGTGGCAAACAGACAACCGGCAAACGCAACACTCTGGACAGCCACCGCCATCTATGAGCGACGGCGGCAACCAGAGTGTTGTGTCGATTACGGGTCTCGACATTTGTTTGGTACCGTAGAGGATCCTGGGGAAACTGACCCTTAACGGCTCCGCTGTAAAACATGTTGCTTAGGCGATAAGATGGCCATCTCAGTTACAAAACGTTTATTAACGCCCGCCTCAACGTGTTCTAGTAAATTAATATTCACCGATAATTTGCCACTAAAAATTTAGAACAGCGGCGTCCGTGACCGCGTTTGCGCTGGAAGAAGGGAAAGTACGTGCGAGAGTTGTTCTGTAGAGGCGCGGGGAGAGCGGACGAGAACGGAATCTAGGGGGCGGCAGTGGGGAGGCGAGGGAGCGTGGCCGCACAGCGCGGCCACGTGGGTATGGGAATGTAGTAGGAACGAGGGGGAGAGCGCTCTCCCCGTGATCACGTGGGTGTTTCGCATCAGCGGCGGCCTACAGGGGGAAAGGGGGTAGGGTGGCGAAGGAGGTCCTTGCTTCAGTTGCCGTCTATGTGTGAGGAACGGCGGGAAGAGGGAGCGCATGACCTCTGCTATTGAAAGTGGTTTTGCGTTCTTGCATGAGCATCTTTGCCGGGAAGGGGCACTAACCGCGACTTCTGTAAAACATAAAAGAAAAAGATACATTGGTTGTACTTAATACGTTAGTATGACCCTTAGAAACGCCACAGATCTCCCATTTTGGGAAACGTTAATGGTGGCCACTTCACGTTTCTCTTTTCGCTTTCTCTTTTGGCTTTTTATTTCTTCTTCTATATTTGCTCTCGCTTTTTGGCCTCATTAGGGGACATTCATTCATTCCTTTGTTTATTTCACCTCAAGGACTCGTTAAGTGCATTACATAAGGGCAGAGCAGCAGTTGAGCATGCCCACAATCCACTGCACCGCGGCGGAGCAGTTTCTATAGATAACAAAAACCGTAGTGATGTATGAGATGGCGTCTTCAGAGAAGGCCAACGCAGGGCACAGATTGGGCTCGACGATTTCGTCAACTTTTGGCTCAAACTTGACTCCAACACGTGCGCTGACGCAGCACTGTTTCCAATCTGTTTCCAGCGTTGGCCTTCTCTGATGACGCCATCTTATTAAACACTTCGGTTTTGTTATCTAGGATGTGTTGCGCGGCGCCGCCTTCTCTCTGGCTCAGAGCCAGCTGTGCGCTTGACTGAGGAAAGCGAAATTGCTCGTTTTGACGAAATACCGGCGGTGTCTGTCAGTTTGTCAGCACCGGCGGTGGCGAAAGTCACAGCCGGGACTTAGTCAAAACGAGCTTTCTAATGCTAGCGCATTAAAAACCAATGACAAAGAGTAGCTGAAGGATTTAACGAGATGGGTAAAAGTGCCCGACTGAAAAAAAAAAAAATATATGAATTTACTTCTCATATGTTTATTGTACACCTTTTTCATATCAGAACAAAAGAGAGGCAATGGTACAGTGTTCGCGTACTGTACCATTGCCTTCTTATGCACATTCGTGCGGCAAGCACGTCGAACTCGAGAGCTAACGTCAGAACGAATGAGAAGAGCAAAGGCCAGGTGAAGTCAGATTTAACAAATAGCGTTAAAGCAAAACGATGTCTGCATGAAGCGTAGTTTCCTATGCGTTTTTTTCTCTAGAGGGAGAGTCGCGCAAATGCTGGGCTATTTAAGAATTTTGTTGCCCCAGCAGCGGCGTTCTTGTCTGGAGCTTGGTTGGCAGACCTCACATCGGGTAGCCGCGGAGAGGTTCCGCGGCTACCCGAGGTGAGGTCTGCCCTTCTTGGCTCACAGAACCTGCAGTATATTTCCGGTCCTTGTACATAAAGGTATATACTTCCAACCATCAACCGACCCGACCTCACCATCATCAGCGAAGTCCGCGGATGTCCGCGGTGCCTCACAAAGACCAAGACCACCATATACAATTAACCTCGCTATATTTGTATCAGTACTTAAATACTTTACTAAAAACTGTAATTTAATTTGTGAATAAATTTAGTTTGAAAGTATGTTGTATTTGTATTTAAATAAATTTTAGAAATTATTTTACCCATCCCTCGAGCTCTGGTATACCCCTGTCAGACGACGACTTAAAGGGATGCTGAACCGAAATCTGGATTCCCCAAAACACGCGGCAAAAGCGTGCAACGGGATGCTACGAACACCAAAACATCACTCATACAGCGATATCTCGAACGGATGACCGTATTTTTCAACAAAAAAAAAAAAAAAAAAAAAGAGAGGCGCATTTGGCAGGAATGTTGACGTCATGTTTCTCCGAGAAGGAGACGGAACGGCCTCGCGTCTTCTTGGCCTCGCGGCCTTGAGGGAGCGAAGCGAAGAGAGGAGGAAACTAGGTATCTTGACAGTCACGCGCCTCGTCGGCTTGGTTCATTCTCGACTTCTTTTTCTAAAAATACGGCCGTCCATTTGAGATATCGCCTTACTAGTAGTGTTGTAGGGATTGTAGCGTCCCGCGCCTACATCTCCAGCATTGTTTTTTCGAAATCCAAATTTCGGTTCACCATCCCTTTAAAGGGGCAAAGCGTTCATGCCAAGGTTCTTTGTTTTTTTAATTTACATCGCGTTTTTTCAAGCTGGCGTGTGGGACTCTGGCTACACATTGTCAATGTAATAACGAAGAAATCTGGTGTCTTTTAAACGTAACAGGTGATTGAAATTGAGAATTTTCAGAACATTTTTATTGTTAATGACGTCATTGCTCTGAATCAAGAGAAAACCGAAAGGACAAGAGGCTGCAACAACTGTGCGCGATCTTTCTAATTGGTGGAATTAACATCCAGTAATGGAGATATGAAAGCCCCAGTGATTTACGGGGGCTCAAAGCAAAATGTGTAATGGGAATCACGTGCTTGAAGGGACCAGAAGGGTCACGTGCACCTAGTCAGCCAGTCCTACCTTTAGTATTCTTTGCCGTCATCATCCGACGCTCTAGACCAATGTTGTCACTGAACGCTCGTGTTTGACAGTGATAGGCACGCCCTTTGAATCAGCATTTGGTTTTCTTCGTCTCTTCGCAGTGCCCCTTTGAAGGGAAGCTAAAGCTGTTGTGTATTTGAGAAGAAAACACTTCAGTCGTCTTTATTTGGCCTTCAGGATTACGAATATCAAAATTATATTTCAGATTGAATCGCCAAGCAGCCACAACAGCGCTTTCAAAGTAGCGTTGAAGCCCGTGCTTCCCGTTGCATTCGGTGTGAGGACGAATTCATGACAAATTATAAAGAGATATCATCATTTCCACACCTTCCGCAAGCCTTACCCGAGCAGTGTTCCCTCACAAGCAGCACGCGCAAGGAAGCTGAAACCTCTGGGTATGACGTAACACTCTGCGGTTGGTTTTTTTCGCTTTTTCTCGCGTCCATTGAATCGCTTGGGTCAAATGCTCGTAATATTTAAATTTACAGGACTAAAATATAACTAAAAATCACCTCTAAGTAATTTTTCTTTTCAACCTCTTTTTAGTTTTTTTTTTTTAGAGGTCATTCGCAATAAATGTCCATTCCGCTGAAGGTTATTCTGCTAAAGCAGGTGCTGCCGCAGATTACAGTTGAGTTGGAGTGTTGAGGTACAAAAGAAAGGGGATGTCGAGAGAGATGCGGGCCTCCTCTAGGGGATAAGTCGCTATCCGACTTTTAAAGAAGGGAGAACCGAAGAAGACTAGAGGGACAGAGGGTACATGTACAAATAAATAGGGTTCGCTAAAAACAATAGGAGCTAGGCAATAAGTAATGTTCTGCTCATCCGTAGGTCACTGTTCCTAAACTTTCTGTGAGTCCTGCTTCTCTTAGAAATGTCAGCAGGTACTTGGAGGCTTGAGAGACTAGCGTATGAGGGCCCCCAGAAAAGAGCAGCTCATACAGTGTGGAATAGAGAAGGCAGCTGGTGGAGTAGCGATTTAAGGAAACTTTTCTTTACTCGAAACATTCGGGACGCACAAAGGCCACGTGTGTAAGAGCCCCTCCAGCCCCGCACGCAATTTAGGTCACGGATACGTTCCAGCTTGTGCAGCGCAGATCTGGTGCTCGCACAGTCAGTTCGCAGGCACTGTAGCAGGGAAGCTTTTACTCTTGGCAACTTTCTAGGTCGCACGGGATACAAAATCTCATTTTATATTGATACTGACTGCTCTGGATTGTACACCTGGTGTGTGTACTGAAAACAAAAATATTATACCGAACTGATTTGCACCGTTTGGAAATGTTACAATTTGGTAATGTTTGTTCTGCTAAGAATCTTAAAACGGGTGTAATCTATTAAAAAATTGCAAGAACCTTGTGTGCTATAATAAGACGTCAACTCATAGCTTATGAAACTCTTTGGGTGTGTCTGGCAACCGTGCAAAACTACAGTAGACTATTGTCTCTTTACAGAAACCAAAAAGCTTTGACGAGGTGTATCTCGCCCGTTAACTCAGATATGTAGCGGAACAGAATTATAAGTTGGTCAGCGCTAATTGGCGTTAATAAAAAGGAATATATTATTTTTCCTGGTTCCACTACAAATTACGTTCACGTTACTTTTCCTGGATACTTCTCAAGATATTGCCGCGCGCGCAGGTAGCCAAGAAAGCAGGGCGCCCGGGGCCGATTGGTTATTGTACTTGGCTCCCACGCAGAGGGTTGAGGTTCGATGCCTGGGATCAGACGCGCCTTTTTGTTTATTTTAGGGGCGAAGCTCTTTAGGGTCTAGCCTTGTCCGTCCGTCCGTTCGGCCGGCCGGTCGGCGTCCGTGCTCACATAAAAAGAAAACAATGTTCGCGCAGTCGACAGAATTCGAACTTGTGCGGGGGGACCCCAATGGATTTCTACAGTCCGTTGCAAGCTAAGAACGAAGGGCGAGTGTTAGACGGGCCGGGGATGAGGAAGCAGACGGAACGCTAAAGAGAGAAGGATGTTTCCCTCTCTCTTCTCCAGCGTTCCGTCTGCTTCCTCCTCCCCGGCCCCGTCTTACCCTCGCCCTTCTTTCTTAGGCTGAAACGGACTATAGTCCATCGCCTTAACCACTCGGCCACGACTGCGGGACGAGTAGGGGCTCTGAGATGTGGTAGTAACTCAAGAGTTGGGGTTTCTATCATTGATGAAACATTGCATGTAGCCGTTCAACGTCTATACAGGAGAGGGGTTGCGGTCAAACGCGTATACAATCGCGTTAAACTTTGCATGCATTGGCTCAACGTTTGTAGACGAGAGGGCGCTGCGGTCAAATGCTCAAATGCGTATATAACCACGTTCCATACCACACATTCTCTTTCTCACATGGACCGTTGACTTATTAAGCGGTGGAGATGCGTTCCCACGGCTTCTAGCGGATCCAAGCTGATCCGCTAGAACCACTGGCTCTGCATTTCACCGACCATGAAGCAGTAATAATGAAGTCGAAACGCAACCCGGAACTCAGCACTATCTATGAGCAATAAAAAAAAAAAAATATCAGCATGCACCACCAGAGCTTCGCCCCAATCAAGATCATTCACCACGTGGTGATCCGGGCTTTTTTTTTTTTTTTCTTTTAATTGTCGCGTTTTGGTGTATTCTGTAATTCTGTTGCTTATTCGAGGTCCGAACGTTCCACGTGCTGAAAGCTATACGCCGATTGTTTCAGAAGCCCACGCGTATACATAGTGCTCGACGGGACGAACCGGAGTCAGTCTCGCCCGAGCGCTCGATCCTGCTGATCGGCGAAATCTACACCTGCGGCGCTAACGTTCTTTTTATTTGTTTTTGGCGCAAGCTCTCCCCATAAAACGTTTAGTCTCTTCAGTTATTCGCCGCCTCATCATTTGTCATTTATGACAATATAAATTAGCACAAATGCGATATTTTTTTAATGCATAATGCAATATCATTGTCACTATCCAGGATTCTGTGTTTTCCGATTCTATTTCTCGTAAAATTCGGAGGGTGTTTTTTGGAATGGATTTTCACTGGGGATTCGCGGTTTATCGGAGTTTATTTTTGCTAGATTCCTAATTCTTTGAAATTCAAAGCTTTTTTACCGCGTAAAATATAAAAAAAAAATTAAAAACAATATAAACAGGGCCCGGGTACCATCACCCGTTGTCCTGAAGGAACCTCGACATGTTAAAAGGCAAACCCCCATTGTCACGAGTTCTAGATTTCAAAAGTTACTGAAGTGGGATCTCCTTGGGAACGCGGACCTTGAGCTCTTAAAAAGTCTCTTTGCAAAACTCCGTCTTTTTTGGTGCTTATTTTTTCGCTGCGACCTCGAAATTCGGAGTTTTTCGGACAAATCCGAATTGTCGAAATATTTACCGGCGAGTGTTTTTCAGATTTTTTAAAGATTTATCTAAAAACATGGAACTTCATCTATACCTAATGTAGCTCTTTATTATAATATTTCTATAAAAAAAGAGGTTTGCAGCAGTACTGCACTGGTGAATTTGCCCCTCTGCGGACCAAGAATCAAGAACTTAATTGTATTCGACTCCACCTCTTGCGGGTAGTATTAAAAAGTATTAATAAGTATTAAAATGTATTGACTCGTAGACTCACGCGTGAAATTTTATTTTTACACAAAGTAGTCCACGGTCACTTTGGCGTGAACACTATGCAAACCTAGAGGAATATATATAACTTCATCGTGCCTTAATTTTTTTTTCTGAATGTTTATATTTCGAGTATTACGTTCATCTCGTGCTTTGTTATAGTCAAGCAGTATACTGACAAGTTGAGATGTTTTTTTCTAAAATGTTTCTATCTATGGAGGTGACACCGCGTCAAAACACCGGGGTTGTTCTGGGACACCAAATAAATAAATAAATAATATTAAATTACCATTTCCAGGTGCCCATGCAAGCATGGAGCGAAGTCTGCATCCTCGTCGCTATCTGTCCGCCATTACGAAACTATTCGGGGATCGGCTAAAATAGGCAGGCCTTTCCCTCATTCTACCCGGTTTCTGCCAGAAGAGCCGTATTCCCCTCAAATCACGGCAGGCGAATCCAGCCAATGCCAATGCTCGGTAAAGAAAATAACATTCTAACCGTATCTGGGCACCGAAATTAGATGCACGCTGTTTTCTCGGGGCAAACAAAGAATATATGCCCAGCCGCTGGAAAAAGCCGGCGCCGAAAGAAACCAGAAAAAGACCACCCATTCGCTCGGGTTTTGCCTTCTATTCTTTATTCGCCGAGCACCGTTCGCCCAGTCGCCAGATCAAATGAGAACTAAAACAAGACGGGCCACTGTTTGTGTGTTTCCATTGACCGGGGAGAGAAGACGGCTGCCACGAGGGTCAAATAAACTCGAGGACTTGGGACCGTCTGGGGTGGTTGTTACCGGGCAGCCCGGAAAAGCGCGCCGTCGCCGGCGGGCTGTGCAGATTCAAGCAGCGTTCGGGCGCAGGAAACAATGTGCCGAGACATTACAGCGCTTTGGAGAGCGACTGAGTCGGCGAGGATTTTCGGTGACCTGAATTTACGACAATTTTTTCGTGCATGTGACTGGCGCGGACAGCGTTCGGCGGTGCACCTATAGAACATGCGGTGCGACGACCTACGCGAGCCGGACCCGTCATGTGGGCTGCAGGGTAAGTGACAAAAAGCAGAGCCTAAAAAGTATAAATTTACATCTGCTGTGGGTTCTGGAAGCAACGGGGCGGCAAAACAAACACGCACAGGGCAACGAAAGGGAGGGCGTCTTGATAGGCCTTGCTCGATGTCTTAAATTCGCTCGTTTCGCTGCCGCGTCTGTAAGTAGTGCCCATCAGTGTTGTTCACCGACTCGTTTCGAAAATAACGGTATCGTAATTGCATAGTTTTATTTTCACAAACAGTTTAGACATCTCACTATGGTACCGTTTCGAAACTATTTCGAACATTACGCAGACCAGCGCACGCAATGACGAACCCATTACGTCCGCAAATATGGTACCTCGTGCGTGCAAGCACTCGTAGCGTTCACACGATCCTAGCTCTAGTGAGCTTACAATTGAACGTGTTTGCCCTGCGCGAGCAGAGAGTTGACGGTGGCACGATTCCCTGCTTCAAGTCGTGTTTACAAACTTCATAGTAGGAGCTACTATTAAAATTCGTGCAGCTGTCGTCATTCGCTACCATGAGAATGCCAGCAACGCTGTCAATATACTGTTTCAGGATAACTTGGCGAACTGTGGAGGCTGCAGCCACCACGGCTCAACAGAGCGACGCACCAAAGCACGTGACAGCCCTTTACGGAAGCGCGCCACAGGGAAGACGGGGAGGCTGCGAGGCCTCATTATCGCCACAGCAACAGCGCCGTTCGCGATAAAAAGTAGTTATATGATTCTTTTATTTTTAAGGGCCATTAAACTCGCGCGATTTTATCACTATCGAGGTTGATCAAAAAAGAGAAGCGAATATTTACGAATTCACACGTTAAAAATTTCTTTAAACAAAAAAAAAAAAAGACAGACGTTTGCAATTCTGTGTAATTCGAAATTACAGTGCCGCTCTTGAGGAGGAAGAGGGGAGGGTACGGAAGAAAAGGTATGCCTCTCCTCCCCCTCCGTGCCCTCCTCGCCTCCTCTCCTCCTCGTCTCCCATTTAGCGAGAAAGTTTGCTAAATATTTCGCTAAATTTAGGGAAAATTTCCCCGCTAGATTTAACGGGAAATTTTTTCGCTAAATTTAGCGGACAATTGAGCGAAAATGTTCCCGCTAAGTTTAGCGGGCTAAGTTTCCCCGCTAAATTTAGAGGGAAATTGACTTCGCATGACCTCAACACCAATTCAATTCCCCCACTAAATTTAGCGGGCAAACTGTGACGTTTTATAATGCAATGCACTTGCGGTTACGCCGACGCCGACGCCGACGTTGGTCATCCCGGAAATGGGCGCCTAAGAGCTGCGCTCTAAAAGTGACGCCACATCCGTATCCGCTCCTCATTTTCGTCTCCTCACAGTGCCGTTGGCGTAGTGGCCGTTGGCACCGTTGTCGTCGCTTCTTGGTTTCCGTCCCCTGCTCTGTTGGTTCTCACGTGAGAAATGACTGCTCCAAGCACGTCGGTATAGAAAACTTTTCTTGTTTCACCGGATTGTTTCTGGACACGATTGGGAACACCATCTTGGGTAGGCAAGTCCGACAGATTGTTTTTAACGTGTACTCGGTGCTGCGCCGAGAATCGCCCGACGTGTCGTAGGACGAATTGCTCGAGAGTATCTCGACGCTGACCGACGTTTTAAAGTCGACTTTCCGCCCGTGGAAGAAAGAGTCGGCTGAGTCACCAGAAGGTGTACTGTCAATGGCATCGCCGAAGCGAGTTCGGAAGACTTCTTTACGCTCCAAGCACTGAGGAACCTCGTGCACGAGCACTTCCGACGGAACGAGAGCAATACTGTGTGCCAGGTATGCTTTAGGAGTCTAGTAAAAATTTACACGGTTCAGTATTGCTGCAGTGTCACAAAATTTCGGGCGCCACGTTTTATTTACGTGCACGAATACTGAAATTATGAGATCCCGGAAAACCCGATGCACTGGTTTAAAAGGGCAATCCGATACTATCAGAATCGCACGTACAGGGACCCGTCTGTAATACTCCTTGGCACAAGACCTTACCTATAGGCTTTACCCTGCTCAGAGTGATGTCCCAATCTTCTGGCTTATAATATTCAATTCGCCAGAAATATTAGTAACACTAGATATCAAACGTTTGCAAATATTGCTATAGTATGTATAGAATGCCAAATAATTACCTAAATGTTTTCCTCGCATTCGTACTTGCAGTTGCCGGGCAAGGTGAAGGAAGCTGGGCTGGGCGACCTGAGCCGTGCGTTCCTCTTGAGCGCCCTGCGGAAGCTTGGATTCCAGTATGTTTGATGCAGCAAACAGTCAATGCTCTTGCAACGTGTGGACCTGGTGGCTAGGCGAGCATTGTATCTCCGTGACATGCAAGAGTACAGGGAGCAGGGACAATCTATCTGTTATATTGATGAGACGTGGCTGAACTCTGGCCATGCTACCGGAAATGTATGGGTGGACACTACCGTGCAGTCTGCACGGGATGCCTTCGTGAGAGGACTCACATCCCGAGTCAAGAATCCATCTGGAAAGGGGGAGCGCGTCATCATCGTGCACGTTGGCAGTCAAGACCGATTCATCAAAGGTGCTGATGAAGTCTTCAGCGCTAAGAAGGGCTCCGGTGACTACCATCAAGAAATGGATGAGAGGCGTTTTGAAGCGTGGTTTGTTTGCAAGTTGCTACCCAACCTGAAGCCCAACAAACGTGATTGTGATGACACTGCACCCTACCACTCGGTCAAGCTGCATGACTCCCCTACGACCCGCAAGCGGAATGAGAAATTGCAGTGCTGGCTGACCACCCACGCCGTTCAGTGGGGCCCGAAAATGCTGAAGGCTGAACTGCTGGAGCTCATCACCAAGGAGAGCAGCCTGAGACCCGGCCTCGACATTTATCGCATTCATTCAATCGCTGAGCATCATGGACACATTGTAGTTCGTCTGCTACCGTACCGCTGCGAGCTCAACCCTATTGAGCTCGTCTGGAGTCAGATTAAGCGGCATGCTGCAAGCATGAATACGATGTTCAAGCTTCAAGATGTTGAAGCTCTCCTGCCTGCTGAAATCGACGAGGTGACTTCGGACAACTGGGCGCCTTACTTGAACCACACCCTGACTGTCGCGAAGAGGATGTGGCGACTTGACGGCTTAGGCAGAGATGTCGGAGAGAGCGTTGTGATGCCGTTGTGTGAAGACACCACAACAGATGACTGAAGCGATGACTAAACTGATGACCTGCTCTGTGAGTCATTACTTTGGTAATGCAGACATTTGCAAGGAGCTGTGACAATAGTCAATACAGTAGATAGTCTGGCTTCACTATTTTTAAACAACCCTTTCAGAGCCATCAACATATTGAAAATTGAGCGACTGCGAGTGCAATGCCACAGGTTTCTCTGGTTTGGTGATTATTGCATGCCTCAACTGCATACTTCAAATTGATACTACAATGAAAAAATTCTAATGAGTTAGAAGTGCGAGATAAAATAATACCTGAGTAGATATGGGCTCTTTGTTCTTCAAATTCAGCCAAATACAGATACCGAAACTACGTCAATTTTCACTGAAACTTGGGCGTATATCTGTGTGGTTTTTTCCACAAGCAATCAAACTGAAATGGGTCATTTGATGCGAGAAAAACCACTGTACAGGCGGCTGAGGAACCCCTTTCCTCAGCCGCTTATCAGATTACCTTTGAGAGGTAATCTGATAAGCACACATCTTTTTTATGCGTCTCTTTACGTGGATTTGTTTCATTTATAGGAAAAAAGCTGAAATACTCAACTACGAAAGTTATCCGAGCACAGTACTAGATACAAAAAAGTAGCTATACTTTCAAGGTGACTCTCAAGTTCAAATTTGTTACGCAAATCCGTCAATCAACCACACACACAAAAAAAATTAAAATTTCTTTTGGCAGGGAGTAGGAATATGTAAATGCGCACATTTGCACCCTCTTCCCCTTCCAAACCCCTACCTTGAAAGTCGCTCTCCCGCGATTTGTTGATATTTACCAGTATTCTGCAGCGAACCCAATCGGTATGATATTTGGAAATTAACAGAATAATAGCAGAAGCCGGCATCGGAAAAGAATAAGTTTCTTCAGGTCGACCGGGGCTTGTTTCTGAAGGCAACATCAATTAAGCGAAAAAGAAAAACGCGGAGGAGTGTTCTATCTCCTTGCAACCCAAAATATCGCAAAAGCACCGATTGATGGTGTAAATATTAAAATTTATTAAATATAAAATTTAATAACAAAACATTAATGCGATTTTAACTTTCGGCAAGGCGAATGTCTAATCCGCCGATCACCCGTTCAACCAACTGCGCTCAACCAACACTTGCAAGGGACGGGTGAGCGATGCAACATACAGCCACGTGACGCGTATACGACTAGCACGATAACATTTCTTCTACGCGTTTAGCACAGACTCTTCTGACCGCAACAAAAATCGACGCGAAAGAAAGACGTAGACATGTTCCTTTCCAACGATATTTCCGTTCGGATCCACTTTTTTTTTCATGAAGAACATAGCTTTTAAACGATCCCAGCCGTGTAATCGACCGCTGCCGTTGAAAACATCGACCAGACAATAGCACCCGTTACCGCTTCGCGGGTAAATTGAGCGTATGGTTTCTCATGAGCTCTTCCCGAAGCACTACTCTGGCGGACGACAACGTTGGGGCGGTGAACGTTCATCTCAAGTGTGTAGGTTTCGCAGCAGACGACACTTCGAGAGCAGACGACAGCCGGTTTCTCCGGCTCTGGCATTTGGCGCAGTGAGACAAACGCTCCCGTGGAGTGATGTCACGTGCCTCGCTCCAACGCTCCTAATGGGTCGTGTTGACCGTAGCATCCACGGTTCGCCAAGTTATCGTGAAACGGAATATCGTCTTATGCTCACTAACGGAGATCCCCACCATGTCTAGAGTGCAGTTTTAATGGGCGAACAAGATGTTAGGAGGCATTAACTGTTATCTTTTTAGTTTCGACTGCTTTGTTACCGAGGAGTAAATAAAACATTTACTTCTTTAAAAGTGAGATTGAGCCGAGCAGACATATAGGAGTCTCTGGTCCGATCCTAAATCTTTCAATCGCTACACGGTTCCTGTCTTCCAGTAAAATGGATGCCCTAGGCCTTAGGGTGATCTGGCCGTTCGCTTCAAGTGTAGCCCGCAGTTTTTCGACTCACTCAAGAAGACGAAGGAGTTATTGGGGCAGTTATTTGTTATCGCGTGTGAGGAAGGTACATCTTTCAGCACTTCATCAACCACCCTGACTTCTGAGATGGTATAGACGTTTTCTGTTTCTTGTCTTCATCATTCACGATGTTGGTTCCGAACCTGGTTTGCAAGTTGAAAAAGATATTAAAGCATTTCAACCTGTAATATGCGAGAAAATGTATGTGAGGAAAAACAAGAATGTGTGGCAAACACGTATTTTTCGTAAACACCGCATACCACCAGGAAGGACATTCAAGATGGCTGTGCGCTCGTGGAAAATGTTTGTATGTGAAATGTATGAAGAGGATTGACCAACTCAATGGGGCGGCGTTCCTCAAAGAAGCCATAAAACGATTTTTCCATTTTCGCTATATACTACTTATAGTCACTCCCTAACGTTCATAACTAAATAAAATTGCCTTAGTTTTTTATTTTTTGTTTTGTCTTTTTTTGCCCAGATTTCTTTTGCGGCCCTGCCTTTCAAAACAATGAAGATTAACGGTTTCCGCTCACATTTCACACGCGAGTAGCCTGGTCTGCAGCCTGGAACGCAGCAAAAGTTCTGCGGGCACTTCGCCGGCATTTCGTTATTAAATTTAACGGTATACAGCCCGCAGTTTATGCGAAATTGTAGGCGCCTCAAAGGCCTCACCGAGGGAGAAAATTGTGGCACAAAAACACAAGGTACCACCAACAGCTTAGACCGAGTACAGCGTTTCAAACGCACGATGGTATTTTCGCCAAACTGGGCTGGCTGTCGCATTGCCATACACACCCTTTCAGGTGAATATTGGAATATAAGCGAGAATATTTAAACAACTGACAACTCCCTATAGGCTTCTTAATCTAGGCTTCTTGCGCTCGCGCAAGTCACGCTTTTTTACATGGGTGCGCGCTAGGATGAAACTTATCCTTTCTCGCAAAACGCAGCAGACAAAAACAGACCAAGAGTGCGACCATTTTCACGTCGAATAAAGCATCTCTGCTCCGACCCCCATGCCTCTGTCAACCATGGGATAGCCGGGCTCCAGAGCCGCGCTCTGCCCCACAGCGCCCTCACGGGCGTGCTTGTACTTCGCGACAAACTCACAGCCGCCGGACGACACACCTCGTCATTCTAGTACACCTGATCGCGGGAGTTGACTTATTTCCGCTTTTGATCAACATGATTGATGGTGCCTGCAAAGATCATCGTCGAAGAATTGAGCTTCCCTCAATACCGTAAATCCTGTCTTTCATAGAACTACAGTGGCCTAGAGAGTTGTAGCGGGCTCACGGGATGGCTAGGCCTGATGCGTTTGATGTCGACGGGGCGGTGGCGCTGTAGGCGTTTCCTCCTGAAAGTTTCCAGCGCGCATTGGCCAGACCAGGTCGGCTAAGCGGCTCTTATGGCTCTGGTCAATCGCGGGCAGCGGTCGGACCAGTCGCGGGCAGCGGGCCGGAGAAGTTTCAGGAGGAATCGACTGCTGCACCTCCGTTGTTGACGACATCGGCCGCTTTAGCGCAAGACACGGGGGAGATAGGGAGGTGAGCCCACGACCCAACTTCTAGGGCACTGTAAAAAAAAACGAAGTTATTTTCCTGAGACAGCAGTCAAACGCTAAGGTGGCTCTTTTTGCCTGATGTTATGTCAGACCTTCCGCTGCTGAAAAAGAAAACGCTGTGTGTTTTGCACGTGCAACCGAGCAGCTGGGTTCTGTTTATTGTTGAATTACTTGTGTGGCGGAGGATTAAACGTTCAGATATTGTGCGGATGATATTCCTAAAAGCAATAACATTATAATTTAATTGTTTCTTGAAAGACAAACTTTTGCCGGACAATCCCTTTAAGGCTACGGCGGCTAGGAGGGGAGGTGTCAGCATCGGCGCGCGAGAGAACGTCCAGCCGGTCGGGAGGCAGCGACCGCGCTGCTGTCGGCCCTGAGTTGAGATGCAGCCTCCGCTCAAGTCTGCTGCGATTCGGGTGCTTTTCAGCTCCGTGAGTAAGCACCGCTTGCGATACGCACTACTTAAAATACGTTTGGAAAGTTAAATTATGTTGATTTTGGACATGTGGCTACCGTAACACAAGAATAAGCCTACCGATGCTTTTGTCGTCGTCGTCGTCGTCGTAGGGCACTCCGAAGAGGGAGGCTTTCTTCTTTTTCTCGCAAAAATGTACCCCGCAGTGCATCTGGGAGCAAAACAGTGTGTTTGCCGGTTTGCCATCGCGGTTGTCTGGACAGATGGCCCAATCTTTCCGGGAAGAGCACCACAAGCGAGCACTTCTAGCGAAGCGAACGGGGCTTTCCCGTCGCGGCGTCAGCAATAGGCATCTGAGAGTCGATGAGCGCGCCATCTATAATGGTTATGATATACTAGGGCGCCGCCGCACATGGAGCAAGCCGCGCGATGTTGACACCTCCTCCTTCTATCCACCGTACTTAGGCTGAAGCCCCGCGGTGGCCATCTTGCAGAATCTTAACATTTGACCCTAGATGGCGATACCGATTCGTGTGGCCGAGAAACTGGTATGGCTCGTGGCGCCGATGTTCCGGCTACGTTGTACGTTGACCGCGTGCTTCCGCCCACGTCATGCGGTGCCAGCCCTGCCCAGTTTGCTTTGCTAGCCCAGCCTAGAGCCACGAAATGAGCTTATTTGGTGGCACTAGAACAGCCAGCTCATCTATCGGAGGATGCCAATCTGGATAGTCTCTGATATGGGTTTCTTATCTGAGGTGCAATAATTTCTACATGCTGTTGCGCAAGGCATTGCGAAGTGAAAAAATCGACTTGTGGTTTCAACTGTAAACATTTTCGTGAAATAAAAAAAATATAATTTCTTAGCATAAGTGCTCAGCAGGCCCTCCCCTCGAGACACAAGTAGACGAAGACGTCTGCTAGACAGGTATGGACGCTGGCGATTGATTTGTCTGATCAATACGATACAAAACTGAAAAGCAACTGTATGCTACGGAATACTGTTTTAAAGAACAAAAAAATTTGGGCTCGAACTAGCTAGTGACGGTTGAACATACCTTAATGCAAAAATATGAGGCTGGAGAAAAAACGAAGGACTTTGTTGTGCCGTTCATCGTTTTTCTTTTTTTTTCTTAGATCAGTTTTGGTTAGGGTGCCTTCATGTGCGCTTTGCTTAGGGTGGTGGCATCTCGCCATTTTGTCACACACGTTTATTTTTATTTTTTGTTCAGAAGCGCGTGAAAGAGCGTGTCCCTGCACGCGCTTGTGGCGCTGTCTGTGCTATGGCGACATTTTGTTTTCGTCGATTTCTTTGTATTTTTCCCGTGAGCGCGTGCTGTCGGCATGTGGTACTACAAAGGGTGGCATCACCCTAAACAGAAGGACATTGAGGCACCCTAGTTTTGGTTGTTTTGCATTAAAATACTGTTTCGCAGAGAGCCGTTTTATATTTGTGAAATTAAATTGCAGATAAACGTTGTGCTTACAGAGAAGGGCATTCTTAAGGTGCCGACTAAGTGAGATTGAGTAGGCCATTCGGATAACTATACTCAATACTCTGCCATACCTTTCCGCACGCGTACCATATCGCAATGAAAATGTAAAAAAGAATCTCAGTGTTTTTATCACAATTCAGACACGGTTTTGGGGTAGATATTTTAATTGAAAAAAAAAATATATATATAATTGTTTGGTTCATTCCTGAAATGATTGATTGAAAACACGCGTTAATTAAGTTTTAGGCACCCGTGGTGCGGCTGTGGTAGGTGAATTGGATGGGGGGGGGGGGGGGGGGTATTGGTAAAATCATAGCCTCCCCTATACTCACAAAGCCTGGCAGTTCGATGACGGAGCCATAAAGTGCCAGGTCGCAGATTTAAAGCGCGAGGATCTGGTAGCGCAAAGCATTTTTCGGGGAGTCTGGTATTCAGCGCACAGCTTTTGTAGCAGCGAGGACCCCAAACGTGGTTTTTAAGCCCGACAAGAAAAGAAGCGGTAGCCCGAGGAACGCGAGAAGCACGGGCAAACCTTTCATCTCTCGGCGCAAGTGTGTTTCGGCGTCTCGTCGCAGCGGGGCGCCCATTACATGAGTCTTCTCTGCCGCTCTTCCTTTTTAACTTTCGGCGGCCGCGTCACGTGACGATCTGCCATGCTTTGTGAGTATAGAGGAGGCTATGGTACAGTGAACTAAAGGAAGGTAGTGAGATCTGGCACCGACGCGCGCCATTTACTGCTGTGAAGCGGCGAGCGTGGAAAGGTCCCGGATGTACGCAGCGGCGCTGCGGTAGCATGGGCTGGAGGATCTGAGCGTTCTGAGGAACTTCGCCGAGCAGGTTTGGCTTGGCGGTTTAGCAGCGCAAACTGGCTCTCGTTCAGATCTTCCTCACATGATTCCTCACGTGTTTTCTGTCGCTTACGCCGACTAAAGGGCAATGCGGAATCGACATCGACAACAACGACGACGACGACGACGGAAAGTCTAGTAACGCAGCAGATGCTATCCGATGCATGCGCTACTACAGCCCATGCATAAGTAACGCCCTCTCGTGCTGTCGAGACGATGTACGGCAGCCGTGAGCGCTCTCTGAGCTCCCTACCCCTCTTCTAGTCAGCTTTAGTATGGGGATAGGGAAGGGGCCTCCATTTTTATTGAGATGTCCCTTCGGAGACAGTGGCACTGGTGATGATGTTAATGCCTCCGGGCGTAGACTTGAGCGGGATGTTTTTAACAAGATAGACTTCAAACTTTGTTCTCGAAATATTTGCTCACTCAAATATACAGCGTGCAGTCCAAAATATTTAGTCATTTTCACAGAAAAAAATAAACTACGCATCTTCGAACATGTATTCTCCGTCCAAACGTAACGCCAGTGGTCCGAACCATATGCCGAAGTTTTAGCCGTAGCCGCTCTCTCATTCAAAAGTTCTTTCTAATGGGGGATCGGTGGCCAGATTCCAATTTCGAACGTCGTCGAAATCTTACGCGGAATCATGGGCTCCGTTGAAGCTGAGCAAGAGGCTCTGCTTTGACGCGATGAAAGGGTTTTGGATCTTCCCTCTGATTGTCGGTTTATTCTGCTGACGCTACCAGCGAATCAATCCTCAATATAGAGTTTTAGCAGACCGTGGTTTCAGGCCCCGATATTCGTAACGGGCGCTCGCGCTGTCACTTCGATGATTGCACTGAAGCGCGCGCCCGAAGCGGTAGCGTGTCTTTGAAAAAGATCTACTAAAACTCCCTAGTATGTGCGGCCTTTCTGCACGCGGACGCCGGGGTGTGGCCGTACCGCATTGAAGATTTCAGGGAACCTTTCCGGCAACTTCGCGCCCTGGGCGACGTGACCGGTAGGGGGGTGTTCCAGATGCAGCACGTTAGGATTGTCCACCTCAAAGGTGAAAGGAGGTTGGTGTGTGACGATGGACCCTGATCGGCGAGAGGTCCGACCCAAGTTTCACTGGGTGCCCTTCGATGAGCACAATGACGCCTTGAAAATGGCACTGAAAGAGTACGGCGTGGTGAGAGAGATAACCCGCGAAAAAATGGCACATCGACAGATTTGAAGTCGTCGAGACCTGCACCCGGGTGGCACGCCTGTCACTAAAGGAAGGCACGACGCTGGAAAGCCTGCCTCATCAGCTTCGGTTCACCGGAGGCCCTGCACTTGTGGTTGTTCCAGGACGTGCGCTACTGTGACTCCGGTGCAAACGGCCTGGACACATTCGCCGTGATTGCAAGGCGCCTCGCTGTAGTGAGCGCCGTGGCTATGGTCACGAATGCGAAGGCTGTGTTCGATCCTGCGCTCGCGTCGTAGGGGGACGCCAGGCCGAGTAAGACACGAAAGAGCTTGCGATGGACGAAAAACAGCCGGAAAAGGCGGCGACGCCCTCAACGCAAGCGTATGTGGCGTCGGTGTCTTTAAAGGGGATTGACATCAAACTTCTACCATGTTTTTTTACACACCCCATCGAACTTTTCCTCCGACGCCAGGTTATTTCCGCTCCAGAACGGTAGGACAATCCCCAACTCTCAGCGAAGTTGTGTAATACGGAGATTAGCAAGCATTCGTAAGGCGGCGCACGTGACCTCGACATCCGATGACGTCTGCTTCTTTTTGTGTTGACATCCTCCTTTATGCGAAAAGACCTTTCCAGATAAGGGGCTCCTGGGTTGTTCTATTTTCAATGTTCGTGCGAATGGCGCGTGATTTAATTGCTTTGCCAAGCCACGAACAAGCACGTGCTTGGCTGAGGAGATCACAGGCTGGACTGAGAACTTGTAAGTTTTTAAATGGTGCATACACCATAATTTGTTGTTGGATGTTTAGGCAGCGGAAAGCTAAACTTCCCCAAGTAGCGCCTGGTGTCGCAATTGTGGTCAAGTCATTTAGCACGCCGGTACGACGCTCATCCAGATCGAAACGGGTTGCGGTACGGTTCAAACAGTGTTGGACAAGATGCTCGACGAAGGTATTTGAAATAAGTCATTATATAGCCGCTTCATAGAGCAATTTAAGTACTACTCCAGTTACTTTCACTGAAGAGTACCTTGAGTACAGTACAAATATTAAAAAGAGTAGTTCAGTTACTTTGAAACCTGCTTCCGGATTTCGCTAATTGTATCGACTTCGGTGACGCCATATTAATTTATTTGCGATCTACAGAAGCAAACGAAACTGCAGTAGTAGATGTTTTGTGCTGTCCAAGTAGTATCTCTGGTGCATCCTACTAGAATAGTTTTAAGACGCATAAAGTCCCATTTTCAGCTGGTTTTACATAGCGCACCTTGAACGCATCGTCTTATTTATATCCGGAGTTATTGTTAAACGGGGTTTAATGCACAAATAAGCGAAGAACACGGCCGTTGCCACGCCATCCTCGCTTAGGTTATCCAAAAGCTGCATGAGAGCTGACGAAAATTAAAAAGAGAAAGGCAAAACCGGACACGAGAAACACTGCTGTCTTTCCCGCGGCTGCGCGTTTTTATTTGTTTTCTTATACCCCGCGGATAGGAAAACACGCGTATAAGCGCGTTCAAAAGGGCGCATTACTTTGGGAAGATTCTTTGTTTGCATTTCGAGAGCCCACCCTGCTTGAAGCTCGTTTTCTGCCTTGTTGGTCAATTTTTGTCCTCATGTCTCCGGGTCGGGTTATCACTGTTACCCACATAAAATGGTCCGAGAGTGCCAGTCTCGTGAAAGAAAGTGGCATCCTTTATGTGGCAAGATCACACATAAAAAAGAACACCCAGGAAACATTTCGTCTTTCCTCCTTGTGCCCACTCCCCATTTTTTTTCTGTCTGCTCCTCTTTTGAAATTTTGAGTCTGTTCTGGCTTCAATCTTGTTTTGTGTTCCGTCGTTCCAACTTCAGGCTTGCAATCGATTCATTTTGGAGCTAAGTTCCTAGTCCGGTAAAATATTCCTGCGACGACTTTTTATTTTTTAAGATTTTAAAATGTGTTTGAGATGATAAGTACAACATACCGCGAAATGTAACTAAGATAAAATGTGATATAGTCTCAGTCAATTGTATTTGTAAGGTACCATATTACTACCAAAATTAATTGAAATACAGTATCTTGAGTAAATTATTTGAAAAAGGCACAAGTCTGGGCTTGACCCGACGATTCCTGGGTTCTTCTGCGCAATGTTGTTCTCCGCGTTATTCTCCTTATGTGTTTACGTTTGAATAGAAGTAGGCTAATGAACGAGCGCTTGCCTCGTTCAGCAGTTTGAAGAACCACGGCCTGGATGGAGTGAACAGGTGCGATCTCTTACGGCCTTCGCACGGGGAGTGGTTGCTCCCGGCAGCCGCAGCTCGAAGCGGTCGCTGTAACCCTACCCTTCCTGCAGCGCTTTAATTCCTTCTGAAAGGCACGTCCACCTGACCGTGTTGGCTTCTTTGCTCAGGTGTTGAGTTGGAGAAGTTTCTAGAGTAATTAGACACAGAGGTCATGAGGCCGACTGCCTGCAGGGATGTACGCGGAACACCTATTACTCTTCGTCTCCTCAACAAAACGAGCTTTATAGACTAGTGTGTAATTATCGTAAGCCGAAACATGATTCAGTCACCTCACTACAGTTATCTCCCATAAGCATATTGGCACACATTTTCAATCGCAGTGATAGGAGAACAGCTGTTAAGGGTGGCTCAGGCAGTGTTGAGCATTGTAGTAAAGCGCACATGAAGGCACCCTAACTCACTTCAGTAAGGGCTGATATCGAAACCAGTTCAACTTTTTCTTTCATCTTTTTTCTTGTCTTCTACGGAAAATTTCCTAATTCGCTAGAAGAAGGAACCACATGTGATTTATTTATTTATTTGGAATGCTATGGGTCACATACACGATTAAGATAAGAGTGCTATTACGGAATCACATGAAATCATGCACACAAAATACACATACCAAAAGAAAAGTGCAATACAGAAGTGAATCAACCTACGTGCTGCTGGCAGAAAGGCCTGCGATAAGTGAAATAAATTAATATGGACTCTTAGAAGTCACGACATGTGCTGGGAGCTTGTTTCATTCTCACGCTGTTGGCAAAAAAAAAGTAATATTTAAAAAAATCCTTCTAAAACTTTCGCTCTTCCACATATCCATTGCGATTATTCCGGGTGATGCGCTACATGCTTTCATTTATATACCGTTTTTTATTTACAAGAACGAGCTTATTTAATTTGTTGTAAAACATATTCAGACGTTTATTGTTCATTCTTATGTTATGGACGGGCAGATTCGCTCCACCATGACGAGGTGACGAGGAGTCTAGCCTTCTGTAACAAGAGTAGACAAAACGTAACACGCGTCGTTTCACCTGCTCCAAATATAAAACTAGATATTTGATATGGGGGTCCCAGACTTCGCACGCCTATTCTAGTAAAGACCGTATTAGCATATTGTATGGCGTGATTTTATTTTTGACGAACCAAGCTTAAGAGAGTGCCTCATGTAGCCGGGTCTTTTATAAGCTTTTGTGACTATGTTGTTAAGCTGCAGGGTCCAGACTCTGAAGCTATAGTTAAGAACAAGGTATATGTACTCTTTTACACAGCTCTGTGTTTTTCCCTGCAGCGTACACCCACACTCTAGCGGCTGTCACTTGTGCGTTATTATCCTATATACTATGCTATCCAGGTTTAATTAGATTTCCCACTTAACACACCGTTCGTTGATTTCAGACAAATTTTTGTTTAGTATTATATTATCATTAAAAGATTGAAGTTCAGTATAGATAACAGAAACGTCCGCAAATAATTCGGCTTTGGCAGAGGCGTTTTCAATTAACTTCTGGATCCCGAAAGTCGGAGCTCGCTTTTGTAGCGTTTGCTACGCTCACGCTTTCAAGGGATACAGTGCACCCCTATAAAAGCATTTATGCGCTTTCTACATAATTTATTTACAAAATAGCGTGTATAAGCTATAGATATTCTAAAGAAAATGTATTCACTTTCTATCCACTGATTATAGCGTTTTATCTTTTGTTTCTGTACACTTTTTGTAGAACTTAATGTATTCAATAAAGAATGTATGGATATTTTATCGAACGCATACAGAGTATTTTACTACGTTCTTGTTACCTTTCGAACGACATGGGTCAGTTCTTTTACTAAAGAATAAAAAAAAAAACATTCTGAGCATTAAGTTTAGGTGTGTTAAAATACATCCATGGGAACATACACTCGCCACTTTCCCTGTACACGTACGCAGACATGGCAAATACACACGCAACGGAGCATTCATATCACTACTAATTCAGTGGTATTGACAGCTCCACCATTAAATATACCCAACACTTGAAGGGCCATCATTTGAACGAAGGCCCATCCCAGAGGATAAAATCATACAATAATGTTGCTTTTCTTCTGCTAATCATTTATATTAAATGTGGTTTATAAATGTTGGTAAACTGCATCTCCAACAATAAAGCAACCATAAGCAATTATAAAGCCGATAATTATTTAAAACAGTCAGAAAAGCAGCCTCCGCAAGGAGGCTCCTAGGGGGTGGGATGTCGCTTCTCCGCACGGTATATTATTATTCTATCGAGTCTAGTTCGTAAAATTGTTATAGAAATATGGTGGCAGAAAATTTATTAAGGCGTGGCGACAGAAAATTTACAGTATTTTTGTCGTATGTGCTCTATAAACTTTGGTTGAAAAAAGTCTTTAGAAAGTATGTCGATAATTGTCGATACGACTGGACTGGATAGGGGATTAATCAGTGGTTAAAATCTGAACATGGTGTCCATAGACTACATGCAATACTGTTTTAAAGAGACAGCAGGTGCAGGTTGGGATTTTCTCTTCTATCAGGGCTTCCTTAGGAAGATGGCACGAGCGTTGCAGGCATCTGCCCCTCTTCCCTCGAGTCCGTCCGGCATCGTACTAAAAGCTCCCGCATCGGCAGAGACTCGGCTAGTCAGAACGGGAATAAATTAATTTTCGGGGGAAGCCGCCGGTCTAATTAAATATCGATCCTCGCGGACCGAGAGCAAACATCCAACCGCCAATCTCTGACTGCTCCGGAGCCTGGAGTTGCAGGGGCTGTCTGAGCTTCCAAAAGCTTGTAAAGATACGAGCTTAAAGAGTTTCTCGCTTTAGAGGCAAATGCAGAAGATCACCCAGAACAGCAGCGTTTGACACGCTTGAGCACTCAACGGACTATACTTCTATATAGGAACACGAGATGGCACGGAGGTCACGCGTTGCGCCACTCAGTTGCTGCGGTATGCCGTTGTCGGCCTCGAAGCAAGCTCATAACGTGGCCATGCGTTACTGTCTGAACGAATCATGAGAGTTTTGATATTTGAGTCCGTTCCAATTATAACCACGGGTGCAACCAGCTGAACAAGGAAGGAAGAAGAAACAGAAAAGACAACCGACCGCTGGACTTCCAACTATTTTAATAAATCGCCCTCCTCTTTTGCTAGTTCTTATGCGTATCCCTTTGATTGCTCTTTTTTTCCACTTTACCTGAATCGTGTTTCCCCCTTCCTTCTATTTGCACTGAGCAGGAAGGGCGTCCTACAGAAAGGGCTTTTTTTTCAGGTTGGATGGTTATTGAGGTGGAGCTCACACAGTTTTCTTCCTTTTCTTCTATAGCCAAAGCCTCCAACCAACGTTACTGGAGCAAGCTCAGTTTCGCAGCTCGCTATTCTCGCCTGCAGAGGCGAGTGGCCCAGGTGGCGGTCAAGAGAACTAGCGGCGCTGCAGTCGGATCTTACTTCCCTGTCTCGCCCGTTGTCTGCAACCACTGCGTTGGGAGCTTCTTTTATTTTTCTTTTCTTCCTTTTTTTTACTTCCATGTGTAAAATTGCAAAAAAAAGATGATGAAGATGAAGTATAATACACCACAAAGATCAGAAAAAAAAAATTGGGTTGTGTGTATGTTTATACAGCCTAGAACTTGGTCTGCCTCACAGGGGCGACGAGTCTCCCAGCTGTAGATGAGAAATTTAGCCAGTGCGGTACAGCCGCTAGCCTGGGGTCTTTAACGTGCATCACGCAGTAGTGATACACGACCGCACGCCGGTACGATGCTCATCCAGATCGAAACGGGCAGGGGTGGGGCTCGAACCCAGGATCCCTGGGTTCTGCAGCGCGAGCTTTCGCTTCACGTGCTCCGAGCTGGTGTGCGCTAGACCACTCGGCCACCGATCCCTTTCTTCTTCAGACTTCAGAGTCAGCGCATTGTCAGTGTTCTTTCTTTGAGCATTTGAAATTTATTTTTGTGTGCGTCTATTTCCTTTCGCTGTGAAGTGTTAGTATGAATCAACAACTCTCCCAAGCTCAAGTATTGCTATTCAAACTTGGCGGGCTAGACAATCCGGAAGCAAGACTCGACTGCAGCGCTGCCAGTTCTCGTGACCGCCATTGAGCCCACGTCGCAGGCGGAGCCGTGAAACTGAGCTTGCTACAGTAACGGTGCCTCCAACATCTCCCTTGCAAGCTGATTTTTATGGTGCCCTATGATGCGTGCTTGCTCAACCCTATTAGCGATGTGCGCGGCCAAAAGCGTCGTTGTGGTCAGCTTTCCACGATTGGCCAAACCATGGGCATATGAGCATTGTCAGATTGTCAACTTTGGCGGTGTTAGTTTCGGATTGCGATGGCTCCTAGCTTCTACTGTGCTTTTTAAACACACCATCGAACTCGTCGTCGCACCCGATGGGAAGTAGCCAGAATAACAACTGGTGACGTCACGGCGAGGCAAATCCCAGTCATGGCGTCACGGAGGGAAACCATAAGAGGGCGCCACCGAAACATCTCGGCGCTAATAGCCAAGGCGTCCCAGACCTTCTTTGCACCATGAAAAACAGCTTTGGCTATAAAAGAAGAGGAAGAACACTGTGTGAGCTCCGCCTCAATAACCCTGCAACGTCAAGCAAAGCACTTTCTGCAGGGCGCCCTCCCTGCTCGGTACGAATAGAAGACATGAGGAAACACAACTAAGGATAAAGAAGAAAAGAAAAGAGAGCAGAAGCCGATGAATACGCATAAGAACTACTAGAAGAAGAGGACGATTTATTAAAATTGAAGGTAGTCGAGCGGTCGATTCTCTTTGCTCTTTCCCCTTCCCTCCTTGTTCAGCTGGTTGCACCCGTAGTGTGCAATAACCAACTAGCTGAGCTCAATACGGCAGTGCGTTCCCAATTAATCCGCGATCTATCAGCACATAAACAGGTCTGCAGAAAGTGCTGAAGTCCTTTTTTATTCTTTTCTCGCGTATAGACGGTGTCTGCATTTTCTGACCAGCCGCTCCTTGTTAGAGTACCTCAATGTAAAGCCCCTGTAAACGAACGAGTAAGGTGACACTTCCTCTCACCGCTTCTCTCCCCCCCCCCCCCCGCCCCAAGCTGCAGAGCAGCATCAAATACTTGCCTATGAGTATACATTGTACTCCGCTAACCCCGCCTACAGCACCAATCCTCCCCTAGTGATCGGTAGAGCCCTCTTCCAAGAAAACGCACACGCATCGCGCTGTTCACGCTGTCGCTCTTTCGCACTGCGCCGGGGGAAGAGGCCGACACCGACGCACCGAATTACCGGATTCAACAAGACAGCCGAGGCGGCCATCTACGTTGTCTCGAAGTCACTCTTCGACGATAGATGGCGGCAGCCACCCCTTACGATTCAAAGGGCAAAGCCCCGAGGCTGCGCGTGTGCAGCCGTTCTAGCTACGTATAATCTTTCGTCATGTAAAGCCCTAGTAAAGTACTTCACACTATTTTAAGCACAGGCGCCGGAGAGGAGGAACATTTCGAACAATGAATCATGTCACTCTTAAATATATAAGGGGCTTTATCACAATGCTCTCCTGTTGACGAGTATAGATGAAGGCATTTTACTACGCTCCATTTCGATGTAAACCAGTCCGTATTCCAGCGGGAAGCCTCCACCTCAAAGAACGCGCGTGGTAATTAATTTGGAGAGCGAGTACGCCAACTACGCGAACGGGCTGACCGGGAGGCGTACATTAGCAACATAACCCATTAAAAGAACTTGATTACAATACATTTGGTTGTATTGTAAGTCTTCCATTACGTGGCCGGAGAAGCGAAGATTCTCGTAGTTAAAATTGTTTTTTCGCTGATGAATTACGATAGTCCAGTACAAGTTAAGGGGGAAATGCAACTTTGTGTACTTTAAGTGAATACTGTGTACAATTATGCCTTGACATTCATAACCTATAACACAAACGTTAGTTGTTGTTGTTGTTTCCTCGACGTTAAGGCAGTTGCAGGAAACAATCTAGAAACGCGTTCACACTCTCAGCAAACACCTCCGAGGCAGCTTTCAAAGCCTGAGCGTCACGTGACATGACGTCACATCCCGGTGGCTTGAACGGGCACTTATTGGATGCAAGTGCCGCGTGAGCGTTCGCGTGGGACTCGTTTCCTATCATAGTCCCATGCGAAGGCTGACGCGGCACTCAAATCCAATCAGCGCCCGTGCAGGCCTCCGGGACGTGACATCATGTCACGTGACGCGCAGGCTTTGAAAGCTGTCTGAGGTGTTGGCTTAGCTCGCAGCAAGAACAAGCGGCCAAGTGATCTGGAGTCGATCATATGTCGCCAGTGTTTATCATAGCCCCGCACTGGAGTTTGCAAAGCCCAAGGCACTCGCCGAGCTCCAAACATTGTTAAGCCGGGGTCACGCTGCTTATAGATTTTTTTTGCTGTTCAGAAACATGAACCGTCGATAGTGCAGTTAAAGCAAACGTGCACGGGAACTGGACAAGAATGACGATAATAGTCCCTGCAGAAAAGGAAAAAGGGGGACAAAGGACAAAAACTAATCTTCAAACACAAGTAGGTGACTGGTGCGCGACCGAGAAAAAATCCGCCTGGCCCTGGTATCGACACAGGTATCTCTGAATTTCCAATGAAGCACTAACCCAACTGAGATAACCAGGAGTTAGTCGTCAGTAGATCAAACTGGTTTTATCAGCTGCCACCAGTCTAAGACCAACAAGGGCGAACGGCCTGCATTATAAAATTATACTGCCAATGCAATTATTGCAAATGTGCAAGCGAGCTGGACAAGAATGCCGATAATAATCCCCGGAGAAGAAAGAAAAGGAAGCAAAAGGACAAACACACATCTCGGAACACAGCAAGGTGACTGGTGTGCGACCTCTGCTTACGTTCCAAGCGACTTCCGGTCGCACCGTCTCTGCAAGCCTGTCGAGCATGCTTATGCCACCGGTGCTAGAAAGCAAAAACACTACACGGACAATAAAGTTGGAGATCTAACCAGGGCATTCGGCTGTACAATTTAGCGTCTTGGAGGTGGCAAGTGGCCTCACAAGAATATTCGATACATTTTAACAGATCTCGCACTCCTTCGTTCTTTTGGCGTTCACCTTGAGAATCGCAAGTTAAATGTTTCTCCTATATTTCAAGCAGCGTAGTTAAGATGGACTCTGTTCATTCTTTTTATGAACCGGAAGTTATCTGGGACGTCAGAGACTAGTGCATTGACTGGTGGCGTTTGGCATAAAAATCAATCAATCAATCAATCAAATCTTTATTCAACATCGCACAGATGTTGGTGGCGCAGACAAAAAGCCTATAAAAGGCTTGACTAAGGGTCTGCGCAACCTACAAATATTAGCATTGCAACAGGGGCCTGTCATAACAAAAACAGATAATCACATTGGAGGTGCGTCTGAATTTTGCGAACAAAACTCTGTAAGAGCGGTATAGCAACAAAAAAAGAAAAGAGAACATACTGTGACTTGCAAATACTAATCAGCAGTTAGATTATTTAATAAAGAAGGTAAGTTAAAACGAAGCATCTGACGACCGTAATTTGTACGTGTTTGTGGAATAATCCAGTGAAAAGTGGAACGTATATCGTGTGTGGATGTGATAAATTTAAAATTACCATGTTAAGTTGCCTAATGCTCATATTGTACCGTTTTAGTAAAATATTGTTATATATTTGAGGTATTGGAGTATTTTGTGTGTTTCAAAAACATACTTTGTATGGGCATCATATGGTATGTTTGCTGTGATTCTAATGGCTCGTTTTTGGATTACGTGCAGTTTGTTTATGTTGGAGAAAGTTGTTGTCCTCCAAACCAAAAAACAATAAGAAATTACAGAGAAAAATAATGAGTTGCACAAAAGTTTCTTAATACGTTGAGGCATAAGATAGCGTAATATAGATAGTACACCTACAATTTTGGAGATTTTTTCGGCAGTCATATCAATATGCTGATTCCATGTGAGATGCTCTTCAAATAACACTCCTAGGTTTTTTACCACTGAAACAATTCGAATGGATTCTGAGCCAAGCTTAAGGTCAAGAGTGGGAACATAAGGATATTTATTTCGGGGTCTGAAGAGTACTGCATGATATTTGCTTGTGTTTATGGATAACGAATTTCAAATGCTCCAGTTTTGAAGCAAGCGCAAACAATGGGAAGCTTGTTCTTTGAGGTCCGACACTTGTGCGGCACTAAAGAATAAACTGGTGTCGTCGGCGTAAATAACGAATGTTGGGTTAGAATCAATAAAAACGATGTCGTTAATGTAAAGATTAAAGAGTAAAGGTCCTAATATGCTACCTTGAGGAACACCGGCAGAAATGGGTTTGAGGTCTGATAATTCTTTATTTATTACAACTTGCTGACAGCGAAAATCTAAATATGATTTGATTATTTGTAAAAATGTGCCACGAAAACCGTAGGAATCAAGTTTTAAAAACAGTGTTTTATGATTTATGGAGTCAAACGCTTTTGAAAAATCTATAAACACACCAAGTGTAATTTCTTTGTTTTCAAAAGATCCCAAAATTGGAAGAATTGATACAGGGCGATAGTTAGATATATCGGTGTTGTCTCCTCCTTTATGAATTACAGTTACTTTGGCCTTTTGCATGCTCTTTGGAAATACTCCTTGCGCGAGGCAACTGTTAAATATATGTTCCAAGACAAGACTGACTAGATCTATTACATGTTTTACGGGTTAAATTTGTAGATTATGCGGATCACGTGATTTACTGTTGCGGAGAGTCAAAAGAGAACTTATAATTACATTTGCGTCCGTTGGAAACAAATTAGCACTGTGGGAAATACGCGGGCCCAAGTACGTCATACAATTTGGATCATTGTCGCTCTTAATTAAGGGAACATAATAGTCATTAAAGTAGTCGGCTAATTTTTTTTGCGGATAGTTTTTCATTATTTCATATAATTTCAATAGTATGATTTGAGGCTTTTCTGCCATTCAAAATCTGGTTTATTTATTTCCAGGCATGATCGCTTCTTTTCAATATGTCTGTGTTAAATAATGTGCGCATGTAATTGTTTTTGGTCTGACGGAGATACGACGTGACTTTATTTCTGTAAGTTTTAAATTTTGCAAGGTCGTCTAAGCGTCTACTGCGAAGAAAGCGATTGTAAAGGAAGTTTTTTCTTTGAATCATGTTTAAACATTCTTTAGTAATTCATGGCTACTGCGCTTTTCTCGGTATTTTGTGTGCTTTATATGGAAAACACTGGAGATATAATGATGTAAATATAGTAATAAAAGCATTATACGCGTTCTCTGGATCGCTTTTCTGATAAACATAATCCCAGTTCACATCTTCTAGACTGGTTCTGAAAAGTTGAAGCGTACTATCGTTTATGCTTTGGTATGTTTCATAGCAAGGTTTGTGTCGTGATAAATCGGTGTGACAGTCGGCAAAAAGAAAAGTTGGCAAATGATCGCTTATTTGAGTAGATATTACTCCTGGCAGAAGGGATGAGATATGCGTGTTTGTAATGAATGCATCAATTGACGTTGATGTCTTCTGTATGCGTGTTGCTTTTTTATGACGTTCGCAAAACCATTGCATTCTAGCATTCTATTTATTTCACGCTCTGCTAGAGACCTAGAGACGGGGATAAAAAGTCGATGTTTAGGTAGCCTCCAAGGATTAAATTAAGCTTGTTTTCGTTAATCTAAAAAAATATTTCTCAAGAAAAGATATAAAGCTAGAGACGTTTCCGTTGGGAGGGCGATAGACAACAGAAAACGCATTTTGACCATGATTAAAGGATAATATTTCGCAATTTTTATCAACTCTTGAAAAAGCTGGGGCAGCAGAACATTTAAAATACTTTTTGATAGCTATCAAACCCCTCCTCCTCTTTTTTCTTGACTATTTTGAAAGAAAGTGTTATGCTGCGGCAGTTCAATTACTTTGCTATCATTTTGGTACCACGTTTCAGTTATCATAATGATGTCGAAAGTGAAATTTAGCATGCTACGGAAGGCTGCTATGTCATCATCTTTATTTCGCAGGGATTGAGTGTTTAGGTGGAAAAAGGAACTTCTTGTCTCCGGCAAACAAAGCGCTCACGTCACCGGGTGTCAAAAGGGAAGATTGCATGACAAATTTTCAATGAGGTTACACCTGGTACAGTTCGGGTCTCAGATTATTTTATCTAAGTCACCCCCGCAAGCCACCCGAACCACTTGCGGAGTCTCCTCCTTCTTAACAAAGATGCTGCCGTTCTTTGTCCACACAAATTTCCATAGCTTTTCCTTTCTTCTTGCCACTGCCATTCCCAGCAGTTTTCTGAGAGTGGGGCACAAGTTTTCGCTTATGTAGATGGGGACATTTTCTTTGTGCCCCAGATGTCTAGTGGTGACCTTTGTCTTTCTGACTTTCGCAAGCACAGTATCACGTTTTGTGCGATTGTGAAATTGGACAACCACTGTCGGGCTTGTCAAGTTCTTCGTCGGAACACGGTGGCAGACGTCAGCATCTCCTTGAGTGATAGGCTCATTAATTATCTCACCTATTTTTTTGTAGCTTGTCAGGAAGATGCTCGTTCTGCTCTAGTGGAAGTGCCTTAATGTCAATGTTTTTGTTCCGGGAGTACTGCTCAAGATCAGTTAAACGCTGCTTCATGTCAGACGGTAGTTTTTCAGCGAATCACACTGGGAGGACAGTGCAGCATTCTCAGCTTTCAGCGTCTTGTTTTCTTCTTCCAACGTTGTGCACTTGGTAGTCATATCATTGTACTGCTTGCTGCAGAAGTTAATGCTTGTCTGCAACTGTCGGTTTTCTTTCCGGAAACCCCGCTCTAGTGAGCTGCACATGGCTGCAATGTCCTTCCCAAATTATTTCCTTAACTCATCGCGCATCTTTTCAACCTCAGGAGGCATGACCAAGGTTATTTTACGTAATACAAAAGACAGTCTGCATACAGATTCGAACGCGATTCACCGCGAGTTCCGTTATTCGATTGCCGCATGACAATGAGCTCAAGGAGGAAACTTTGCACGCGCCATTCTAACTTTGCAGTGACTCGTGTTTGCGGACTTCCTTTTGTATGATGTTTGAGCATTGTGACCCCGGCTTTAAAGGTCGGCTATTCCATCACCGCAGCGATTGGGAACGAACCTGTTTGTCTTTGTTTCCTCGTCTCAGTCGCGCTGTTCTTCAACATGGGCACGAACCACTACCTGCGTGTATGACGAGGCATTGATCGCCACGAGCTCAAGTCCAATGCTCACCCAGTGTTGCTGTCCACTGTATGAGCTGCATTTAAATATCGTCACCGCGATAATTGCAAACCTTGATAATGAAAGCCTTGGGATTTCATTGTCGACAAAACCCACAATGCGAACCCCACCGCCTCGTCATCAGGTCTTGCGAAGGAGAGGTTGAAAGTGTTCGCTTTTGTCCATAAAATTACGCCGATACAACGACGCTTATTGGTGAGTGGCGTTGCGTGGGGGTATCTTTGGACACTCTTTCGTGCGTAGTGTACAACTCTGTGAGAGCAGCTGGCGTGAGTGTAGTGTTTGATCTCGCACGTCATTTGCACGCGCTCTCGCGCAAACGAAGACATAGATTAAGCAACGCGCTCACGAAGCATCGCGTTCCGACTGCTGTCCCATGCGTTCAAGCATGCGCAGCATGCGCGTGATGGTGACTTTGGCAGGCTTTCAATGTGACGTGGTTCCTTACGCGTTCAGGAACATGGTGGCGGCCAGATTCCCTGTTTGCAATCGTCTATAGTGCCACTAAATAAGCTACGATACAGAGTAACGACACTTAACCATCTTGTGGCTTAAAATTACGGTCGCCAGTTATCTGAGGCTTTATCTGAAATGACGAGAAAAGTTTTCCGTCCTACACAATGATTAAGCAGTTCGCAACCGAGGAAAGCAATATTACGTGACCTTCCTGACACCGCATCTAGCGCTGGGGAAGTCGTACTTTTAAATCATGACGATCGGCAGTTGCGTCTGCCCTACACAAGCACCCAGATGGCGGCACCCACAACAATATCGAGGAACGGAGTGCTGCCACTCTAAGCGTAGATCAATTAGTGGCTTTAGCCTATACTATGTATGAAATGGAGTATAAAGCCAGTAAGCTTGTGCAAGGCGAGAAATATTCCCACTCAATATCGTTACACGCACCTTTTGAAAATCTAACAGCCAGGGCATGGAATCACCTTGCCGATATAAAAATATATAGAGTAGCCATGGTGGCATACCTTGCAACGTTCGCATCATAACACTGGCTAGCTGCAATAAGGGTGTGGCAGAACCTCTTCAGCGCAGTCCTATTTCTTTATCTCACCAGAGATTGCTTTTATTGCTTTTTCTATAAAGCTTGGAGCTGTATAACTGAGCGAAAACGCCACTGCACGAGAATCACCAGTCTGCCGTGAGGTCAGACAGACCTATAGACCAATCAGTCGCCTGTCTTTCATAGCCAGGCCAATTCTCTGCGCGATTCTTCGTACATAAGTATGATCACGTGGTGCCAGACTCCCTGACCCGAAAATGAAGTGAGAGTCGCGCAGAACATGAAAAGGCATAAAAAAATTGTTTCATTTAATAGAACGTAAATCTATTGAAGACTTGGTACAAGGCAACACAGGTTCTTGCTCTCCCCAATGGGTAAGGGTAGAAACTAAAAAAGAATAGAACAAAATCTTCACCTTTTAAAGGTCCATCAATGAGCAGGAATCACCCTATCCAAACCCTGACCACCAAAAATAATCGAGGCTCGCGAACATCCTCTATTTCGAGCGTAAAACGCGCACACCCCATCTAAATAAAGTTTGTCCAACCAACTATCATCACAGTCGGATGGCTCCAACTCAGCAACCGAGCCCGATGAAGAGCGCCCTTCGACGCCTTGCCCGGACACGACACCCAGCCGAGCACTGATGTTGTGTCCAATGCCTCTCTTCGATCGATCTCCCTGTGATGACGTCGAAATTCTAGTGCACAGACTTTGCTTCATCTAGGAGGTGTTGTCTAACCTCGAGGACATGGAAAGCAAATAAGCAGAGTGGATGCTTTGCAGCTGCATAACCCATATACATAAGCTAGCGGTGTGCGAATATTCGAAATTTTGAATGTGAATTGAATATTTTCCTTATTCGAAACGTATTCGATTCGATAATTGCATATTCGGAAGTTCCTGAATTTCGCTCAAAGCCGAATATTCGGGAAAAACGGCGAATATTCGCACAAACTGCGAATATTCGAGCAAGTAACGGATAACCTGCCTGCCGCACATTCTTGACTTAAACAGCGCAAATAAGTTACGTAAGGAAGCAAATAAGTTCCTTACGTAACTTATTTGCGCTGTTTAAGTCAAGATGTCTATCCAACTCGCCCAGCAACTCATTTTGCCGCACATTCCCCTATGAATATGTTTATTCACTGAGAAAGGCGTATGATGCGTGCGTTATCGGTCTGGTCCGTTTCTATCTGTCCGATGGCAGCAAGACAGGATCAGTTTCGGTTTCTTTTTCACCAAGTCCTTTGTTGTGTGGCACCTTTATAGCAATATGTGATGTAATTGCGCGATCTATAAATTGATAAAATGAAATAACCCTCGAGAGTGAAATAGACATATAAAATAAATCTCGAGGGGTATCTAATATAAATGTTTGAAAAATAAAAAAAGAATAAAAGAGCTAGGTGTTGGCAGGACATTGCATCACCATTGACCACAACTCCTGCCACTACCGTGCAGTCAACTCAAAACGAGGGATGTCGCGAACTTGCCTAGGTTCGAGTTCGACCAGGTTCGACTTTTTCGAACCTTTGACGTTATGTGTGACAAAGGTTCGACTGAAGTTCAATTTTTGTGCGCACGCGCGAAAACTAAAAAACAAAATCTAGTTGATTTTTTGTTTTTTTTGGCGGAGGAAAAGTGCAATATTTGTTGGGTTTATTGGCATTACTGGTTCACATTAATAACTAATGAAAGCGTTAACAGCGCATATTCTTGTTTTATATGGCGTAAACATCGGTAAACATTTTATAAAACATAAAATAAAGTACTTTCAAACTTTGTTGTTTCCAAAATTTGAAATATTCGTGTAGCAGCCGGCCAACACTGTCCATAAATTGAACTTCTTCGAACTTTAGTGAAATTTTGCAAGCTTCCCCACTGAAAGGGTCTTTCAACTAGGGGGAATGTTGTGACGGTGCGTAGGGAGTGCTCACTTTATGAACACATTCAGCACTTAATAAGTTTTTCTACACGATAGTTTGTAATGAGTGTATTACTAGAAGTATATTTAGCCTACTGCAACCTAGTAAAATGCAGTTGCATTGATTTGTTTTAGAAAAGGCAAGAAAACCTGCTGTTACGTCTTGTTTCGCAATTTTTCTATTACTATCCACATATTCGATATTCGATTCGAAATTCGAAGGCCGTTTTTTTGTCTTATTCGTATTCGATTCGTATTCGAAAATTTCAATATTCACACACCCCTAACAAAAACCAGTCTGATGTATGGTCGATTAAAAGGTTAAAAGGCGCGAACAAACAGGACGAAAAAAAGGAGACGCGTACGACACGGACAGGCGCTCTTCGATCGTATGTCCGTGTCGTACGTGTGGTCAAGCTCTTCGTGCTCAACCCTGGTCCTGAGTACCAAAGGCTGAGTACGCAGTAAGCCCTAAATCTGCTTCGCGCCGCTTTGAGAAAACATGTAAACGGAACAATTGAAGCTTTATAATCGCTGACATTTAAGAAAAAATATGTCTAAAATACAATTCAGACAAGGGTCGCAAAGGAGCCAAGTCAGCCAAGCACAAGTTCGAAAAGCCACAAAATGATAAGGTAGAGGAGGCCGCCACGCCCGTGAACCCCCCAAAACATAAGACAGTGGTAAAGACCCCCGTGGCTTTTAGTTTGAATGCTACGAGAAGGGTTTCAGATCATTCTCTTAATTCACGTTTTCGGTGGTGTAGCTTGAACTTAGAGAAACGAACGAAAAAAGGAAGAAACAGCTGTCTGTTTTTCGTTGGCTTTTGTAGGTTGAAGCTGATCCGTCACCGCACCAACCACATCAACGAAAGCCTGGGTTCAATCACGTTTATTATTTTTTCTGCGTGTATTCAATATAAATTTGATATGAAGGTTCCCAAGTGTTTAACGCAGCATATTTTTTTGGCTCAATTTTATGCGAAAAGCGATACGCTCGAGTATGACAACAAAATTGAGCAGTCTCGTGTTAATCCTCAGTATAGAGACACAGCTGTAGCTGCGACGCGTCACGGCGACTTCGCTGTACGTCGGCGTCGCCTTCCCGCACCGTGAGTTGCGTGAACAAAAGCGCTCAGAACAAAATAAACGTATGACCATTTTGTTCCGAACGCTCAGATTTTCTTCTTGTTTGTTCCAGAGCGCTTGAAAGCGGGTGTCCCTGCTCGGGCTCTTGGCATTGATAGTGCTACGACGGCGTTTTGTTATGGGCCATTTTTATTACCAGGGACCGGGTGCTGTGAACATAGGGTACTACAAAACCTCTATGTTTAAATCGGGTTGTTAAAGGGGCACTGCAGCAATATTCGCTTGGAATATTTTTTTTTTTTTTGTTTTTAGAGCGCAGCTTTTAGGCGCCCGTTTCCAGCTTGAGTGGCGTCACCGTCGCCGTCGGCGTCGGCGTCGGCGTCGGCGTAACCGCGCGTTGCATGCAACATGAGTTGCATACAACCTGAGTTGCAACCTGAGAGCATGCAACCTGGGGGTCACGTGACCCCTCCCAAGGTCACCCCAAGGTAACGTGACCCCCCGAGGTCACGTGGCCCCCTCCCCGAGGTCACGTGGCCCCCCTCCCCGAGGTCACTTGACCCCCCCTCCCCCCCTCCGGAGTCACGCGACACCCCCCCCCCCCCCCCCCCCTTGAGGTCACGTGACCCCCTCCCCCCGAGGTCAGATCACCCCCCGGAGCATATTAAAGAATGAGGGGAGGAGGAGGAGGTGTCTATTCTCCCTTCAGTACCCTTCCCTCCTCCTCCTCAAGAGCTGCGCTCCAATTCGGCGTTACAGGGAGTCATAAACGGCTTTCACTTTTTTATTAAAAAAACTACGCAACTCTGTAGTGAAACAATTTTTTTGTAATGTCCTGATATGCCATTTCAACACCTAGCATGAAAAAAAAATTTTTTTGTTTCACTTTGGAGGAGCTTACTGCCGCTAGTGGGACCCAAGCATATTCAAACGCAAAGCCACTAACAGGGGTCGCTAAACTCCTTTAACAAAAAGATTCTCTGTGTTATGATATCTTGGAAGGAGGAGATCGAAACATTGTCGCTCAGTCTTGTTTTCTCACAAACCTGCAGATTCGTCGATCTTAGTGATGTTATCGTTAATCTTCGTGAAGATTTCGAAGCGAAGATTGTGGCCTCGAATAGGCTCCTTCCCAAAATTGTGAAACGTCAATTTGTCGTCAGCAATAGCCTCAACAAACGACGATATTGCCACGGAAAGTATAGAGTGGTGCCACTAAATTAGCTGCGCTTCAAAGTAACGACACTTGGCCATATTTTGTCTTAAAATAATAGTTGCCAGTTATCTAAAGCGTTTTCCGAAATCACAGGAAACGCCTTTCCGGCTTCCACAAATGTTTAAACAGTTCGACTAAAGCAATATTACACGACCTTCCTAATACCGAATCCAATACTGAGAAAGTCGCACTTTTGAATCATGACGATCGGCAGTTGCGTCTGCTCTGCATACGAACCAAAATGGCGGCGCCCACAACAATGTCGGAGAACGGACTGCCGGTACTCTAAGCGCAACTCGTTTAGTGACTCTAGTATCGAGTAATCACAGCCTGCCTATGGACAATCAAGACAGCGTTCACTCTAACGTAGCGTAGGGATGTAGGGACCAGCGAGGCGCGATTTCATCACTGCGGTCGTTCAATTGACTGGTCCCACGGTGTTGTTTGCGCGCGCTCGGATGAAGCTCACTACAACTCTGTGTTTCAGAATCTTGCTGGAGTTTGAGTACCGAGAAAGTTTGGATGATTGACATCTCGTCCCGCGTGACGCCATCGTCTTTAGAATCCAATCAGCATGCTTTGCGAACTTTAGCACCAACTTTGTGTTTGGCAAGCTTAGCGATCTAAGTAACTCCTTTGTTGAGGTAAAATTTCAAGGAAAAAGGCAACCGTTTCCTTTCAATCCCTCCTTCGCAAAACGTGTGGACGTAGTTGGGGTCGCGGTCCTTCCCAGTGATGATATTTGAAGGCGGCTCATAGGTTGGACCCTGGCATTGCGTGGGTCCTTAATTCGGGCTCGTGATAATTAATAGCTCGAGAACCATTCGGGTAGTGGTCGTCTCCAATCGCTGCATTCACGATAATAGCCGAAACATAACAATGTCTGGAACTCAGCGCGTGTCCTGTGTTTTTCCAACCCCAGCGCGTTGCTATGATCAGCAGTGCCGGCATATAAACGGCTCCAGATCACGAAGCCGCTTGATTTGGCTGGGGGAGTAGGGAGTGAACGCTCGTCGTTTTATTTAATTTTTTCTACGACTTCAATTGCATGTGGTAAAAAACGAGCACCTGTTTCATAGGACATTAGCGTCAAAGATTCGTTCTAAGCGGTAATTGCGCAAGGTACAATAATTGTTGCTTCGCCTTTTTAACGATGTGGCGTAGCTCAGTCTATAACGACAAACAAAAAGTGGCTTGGAATACATTTTAGCGCTCAAAAACAAGGACAAAAAGACGAGAATCAGACATCACAGTGCGCTAATAACAACTGATTTCATTACAAGAAACGACACTTATATACCATCCGAGTGTCTGATATCGCCCCCTCACTAGCCAACCCGATGCCAGGCCGCGTCATTGAGGAACGCACGTTCCTTGTGAAGTAGTTCAATTGAGGCCACGCTGAGACATGCTGCCGCGCCCTTCTTTATCTCACCTGCCTCGACTATCTCCCTCACAGTTTTTTCCTTATGCCTCGCCAGACTATTGCACTCGGAAAGCAACGGCACAAACTTGAAGCTTTGACAATGATCAGACAGATGACCGTCCCGATAATTCCCAACTTTAAGTTTGTGTTCCCTTACCCTAAAAAGCGGCGTAGCTCAGCGGTAACGCCTCCCTCCACAACCAGCGTACCAGGATCGATTCCTGCGGGCTGCCGTCTACCGAGTCGGGTCGAGTCAAGAGGACCAAAGACAGGAGCCGCAAGCGAACACCAGCTACGCCGGTAGCCTTTATTGAACAACCACCAAACCTGGAGCCCACACGCGCGCATCGCAGCCGTACACGCGCATCAGTCCCGCGCTACCCAAGTCACGCTCATCTGCCAGTCAACACAGCCAGCCAGCGCTTGTGCCATATAACGCAAGATGCGTTCCCACTTATATGACGCCTCCCCCTTTTAAGCATTATGTCCATAACGAGTTCGAGGGCGCGAAATTCGGCCACTCCGGGTTACGGTAGATGAAAGGTCGTTCTCCTGTTGACCGGCCGCTTCCACCTCGGAGCTCGCGGGCTGAAGATGGTGCCGGGTGCGTCATACTGTCCCTTGGTCCGTTTCCACGAGGTAAGTCCTAGTTCTGCTTGGCCTTGTATCATTCCCTGCGAAGCCGCAGCCGCGTGGATCCAGACCGCTGAGTGTGTGTGTGTGTGTGTGTGTGGGGGGGGGGGGGGGGGGGTAGAACCAGGCAGGTCTCTCTTCCTATGGCGTCTGTTATAGTCAGACGCCTCTCTCGACTTATGAACCTTGTAACGTTGTCGATACCTCTTCGAGTGGTGCCAGTGAGGTCTCAGTGTAGTTGGCGCACTCGGAAGTGTTGAACGGAGCTTCCGTCCCATCAGAAGCTCTGCAAGGGAGAAACCTTCAGGCCCTGGAGTAGTCCAGTGTGCCAGAAGAGCTTGCGCCGCATCTGATGATTTCGTCAGCAGGTTCTTTGCAGGTTGTACCGCTCTTTCGGCCTCCCCGTTTCTCTGGGGGTAATACGGACTAGAAATCACCAGTTGGGCTCCCCAATGGTTCGCGAATCGCCGGAACTCGCTCGATTCAAAATGGGGACCGTTGTCTGAGCGTATAACTTCCGGACATTCATGTCTCGCGAAAACTTGACTGATGACTTTTGTCACGTCTCCCGTTGTCGTTCGTGGAAGTTCCTCCAGCTCGAAGAACTTCGAGTAGTAGTCGACGATGACTACATACTTCTTCCCTCTCAGCTAGAAAAGGTCCGTTCCGATCTCTTGCCACGGGCGATCGAGTAGTGGAGTTTGAAGTAGGTGGTCCGTACCAGCTTGTCGATATTGTTGGTATGTAGGGCAGCGACTTATGTATTCTTGTATTTTTGTGCTGACCCCGGGCCACCAGACACAATCCCTCGCTCTTGCATGGCATCGGACGACACCTTGATGTCCACAGTGCATTCTATCTAGGACCTCCCATTCCAGACGGGAAATCTTTTTCGAAGGGTTTGCAAGATCGATGACGGACGCCCTACATCGCCAACTACAACAACAATCTCCAGTGGTGGAAAGAGCCGATGACAACTTCTTTTTAAAACTGTTTTTATGCTGTAAAAACACGTGCTGCCATCTCCGCAGTGCCGCAAAACTAAGCTATGAGCGAGGCTGGGCCTGGGTTGTCGAAAGCAACAAAAGGCTTGCGAGGAAGCGCGGACGGGCTGCACTCGTGTTAAACGGTTTGGGCACGACCCTAGGTGGACGAGCTCATCCTAAATTTTAGAGCGGCACTGACACCCCAAAGGTAGTTTTTTTTTTTTTTTTTGTCTAAAAGGATTTAAGTTGTTGTCATAAACACGCAAAAAAAATACCACATAAAAAAAAAAAAGAATGTCCCCACGCGCACGCGCGGTTTTGTATTTTTGTCGCTTTTCTCTCCCACTCCTCACCTCCTCGCTTATTTTGATTTGTCACGTCAAAAATCATGAAATTTAGAAGCTTTAATTGTAGGCGACATTTCTATAACATTTAAGAACGGCAACCGTAAAGCATGTTTTTTAACGCAATTGCGAACGCACTACGGCTCCTCTTTTTGAAATACCGAAAATCGGAGTCCGGTGTGATGTCGCCTCCTGGATTTGTAGCCTCCCTTGGAAAACATGGCGACGACCTCTCAGACTTCGAAAAGGAAATCGCCAAACGGTCAAGACAACTGGGTTTGGTGTCTGTGTATCGTAGTTTTGGTTGTGACTCCGCCGGGGCTCCCTTTCAGGCGTCAAGCGTCGTCTGCTCGCAGCGATGGGCAGGTGGCACGGCACCAACGAAATAAAACCGGTTTTTTCTCGGTCCACCTGTGTCCTTCTCACCCGCTTCTTACCTCCTCGCTTCGGGTCGCAGTTGGTAGCGGAATCGGATGCGTGAAAGAGAGTCGAATCGCAGGGTTCCGCAATATTTGACGTCACCGCACTGGCACGGATCGCGCAGGAACATTAAATTCGGCATCTGGAAATTGTTTGTTTACTTCACAAATACAGAATTCCCAAGTTCCGAATTTTCAGAGTAATGTCCCGGCCACGTGGTCCCGGCATCGTTTTCAATCGTTTCGGATAATAAAAAAAAAAAATGATTTTGATGTGTCAGTGCCCCTTTGAAGGGGCGGTGCTACATTTTTTCGTAAAGCGGTAGCTTTATAAGTTAACCACGCTCAAGGTCATGTCCTCAAGGTCACGTAACGCCCGTGGCTGAAACTCGAGGTCGCGTTATGAAGGTCACGTAACACCCGTGGCTGCAGCCACACTTGTGCTCGTTACTTGAAAAATGTAATAGATTATAATTACAAATTACCGGGCCTCAAATGTAATGGATTACCGTTGCAAATTACTTTCGCTGAAAAGGAATGGTTTACTTGGAACGTGGCCATTACAAAATTACTTGAAAAAGTAACGTGTTACTTGCCAAGTCTGGCTGCAGCGATGATGGCTGAAGCGTAAGCGCCTCTGGCGCCAGCTCCACTCTCTCGCTCGCGCTCGCGCTCGCGAGAGAGAGAGAGAGAACAAAAGGAAAAAAAGAGTGGGAGGAAAATGGAAAGCGGGAGGAAGAGGAAAAGAGAGAGAGCGATGGAAGGGAGGGAGGAAGGGGCGGGATCGCCGGTTGCGCAAGCCCCGCTCACTGGCCCGCGCGCAAAGGAGAGGGAGAGAGAGAGGGGGGGAGGTGAAGGGTGGATGGAGCGGGGGAGGGTGAAAGAGGGGGAAAAAGCGATAGAAAGAGGGAGAGAAAGAGACAGAGGGAGGGAGAGAGAGAGAGATCAACGACGCTCAATGTCGTGTTATCAGTGTCACGTTACGCCCGCGGATCTAGTGAAGCGTAAGCTCCGATCACGTAAACTCCGTTCGCGTAAGCGCCGGTCGCGTAAGTTCGTAAGGGCCGGTAGCTGAAGCTGACATGACCTGACGTCCTTGACGTCCGTCAAGTCAACTGACCGACGTCTGAAGCATGGCCGGTGCGTGGCGCCAGACCAAAGCATATACACAAAATTTATTTTAAAGCGGTAGCTTTATAGGCTTCAGCACGCTCAATGGCATGTCCTTGTCCTCAACGTATCGTCTTCATTTTCTTGCCCTCAAGGTCGCGTAATCTAATGTCACATTCAATTGGGGCGCACCACACCGCACCGCGCTGCACCGACGGACGCGTCGCGTTCACATGGTCGTGTCGGTGCGGCTGCACTACGTTCATTTGGGACTTGGTGCGGCGCACGACACCGGCGCGTTGCAGCACCAGCTGCACCGTCGAAAGGAGACCGTGCAGCTTCGCGCACTGCGGGCCGGCGCGGCCTTGAGCTACCGCTCTCCCCCTCCTTCGGCCCCTTCTTTCCCTCGCTTCGTCTTCCTCGCCTCGGTAAACATGGCGACTCGGGAGACTCTCGCTAGATGGCGCGCGCCGCCGCCCCACTCGCGGCGGATTTTGTTCAGTGGTCCACCAGTTTATGTTTTGCCCTTGAAGTGACCGCGATAAGCGCGTTGCACGGCGGAATGCTTCGTGTTCACTTTGTAGTGCGTCATACGCTGCACCCGCGCGGTGGCGCGGCCTTGGGGGCAGCACTTTCTCGGTGCTGTGTGCACCCCAATTGAATGTGACAAAAGTCACGTCATTCCCGTGGCTGAAGTGCAAGGTCCCGTACTCAAGGTTACGTAAGCTCGGGTTGCGTAATCTACGTTATCGTAGCTCCGGTCGTGTGAACTCGTAGGCGTCGGGAGCTGAGGCTGACGTGTCCTGACGTTCTTGACATCGTTCTCCACGTCGTCCTAGAGGTCGTCCTTAAGGTCGCTTTAGAGGTGGTCCTTGATGTTTTCTATTACGTCATCCTCGACGTTTTTCTAAACGCCCTTGTCGGCATCCTGGGGGTCGTCCTAGATGTCGTTTTTGACGTCATCCTTGACGCCGTTCTTGACGTCATCCTTGACGTCGTCCTCAATGTCGCCCGAGAGCTTATTTGCGACGCCGTCCTAGACGCTCTTCTTGACGTCGTCTTCGATGTGTGCACGGCATATTACAATCATTATCACCATACCATTTTCTTTCGTAAGGGGCTTTCACGAACGACATTCCTGTAAAGCTACCGTATTTTATCGCACTTCATTGAATGAACGTGCTTGTAATTTTTTCTTTCAGTACACACCGCATGGAATTACTGTTTGCTATTCACAACCTATAAAACGCCCGTTCGTTTTTTTCTTCACGCAAAGGCAGTTGCAGAAACAATTAAAAAAGGAAAACGAACGGCGTTTAACCTGGGTTAGCAGAGATTTAGCCGCTCAAATCTCAGAGGGGGCCACGTAATCTGGGGCCGGTTAAATGCTGTCAATGTTTATCATTGCAACGCGCTGGGGTTGGCACAACACAAGGCGCGCGCTGAGTTACACAGATTGTTAAGGTTCGGCCATTCCCGTCGTCCCAGTTATAGGGCACGAGACACTACCGGAATGCATGTCGAGGCATTGATTGTCACCAGCTCAAATTAATTGCCCATGCAGTGCTCGTGTCTACTATATGACTAGCGTTTAAATCTCGTCACCGCGGGGATCGCAAAGCTTGATTACGAAATCCGAGGAATCGCATTGATGGCATTGCTTTCGCAACTTCTTCATAAAATTTTGCATTGGTGAGGCTGAAAAAAAAACCGTCCGATTTTGTCCTTTATAATCTACCACGGTGAAGACGCTTCTTGATCAGTGGCGCTGAATTTGAGTATTCTTGTATCTGACCAATTCGAGTAAGCTTGTGTAAAGTGAGAAGCATCCGTACGTAATATCGTTGCCCGGCCCCTTTAATGATTTATCGATATGTTGTAAGAAACTTTCAGCATTTCCACTCTGTTGAAGATGGAAGACCAGCGAAGCTGTACTATGGTGGGAATAAAGTAATGACCGGCCGCAAGTCGGCAAGCCAGAGTGGAAAGGCGGCAAAGGTTGCCGCCGTCCCTCATAGATGGCGGTAGCTGTCCAAAGTTTGGTGTCATGATTTGTTTGCTGACGAACACGACCCTGGCGAAACTAGCACTTAACAGCTACCCTTTAGAAAGCCACGGAAGTAACACTAATGCGTCCATGTGCGTTGTACGGCCAGCTGATATGGGTGTATAAAGGTCAAGGTAAGTCGCTTAATTACCTGATTATATTTATTTAATTACTGAAGATGAAGGTAGTTCCAATAAAAGAACTGGCTAAGCGTCATGAAAAACAACTAAGTTTATTTTAAAAAAAACGTTGGTGCGCGTGGCAAGCGCGGCAGTGCGTTCAAGTTACCAGTCCGTGTAAAGGGCCGCCCACACTATCGAGAAAACGCGCGCGGCGCGCCGATCGCGTTCAAAACGCGTTCCGCAAAATCGGTTGAGCGGGAAGATAAAGGGCGTGTCTCTGCACGCGCTCATGGCGCTGACTGTGCTACGGCGACTTTTTGTTACTTCCCGCGATCGGCGTGCCACGCGCGTTTTCTCGCTAGTGTGGGCGGCCCTTAAGAGGCACCAAATCTAGAGACGAGAAAACGCGCCCGTGCAATTTTTCCGTCTCTTATAGACCAGGTTTTCTCATCTCCGAGATTGCACCCGCTGCGCAAGTACTAACTTTAGGGCACTACCGCGTTCCCACGCGCTCCAGATATTTCTAAACTGTACTTATTTTTTTTCTTTGACGTTCAGCAAGTTCTAAAGTTCTAAAGTTCTATCATCAATAAGTGAGAAGTGAATTGACAAACATTAGTTAATTAGCCCACTTATCGTGACGATCATCTCTTATGTCCTTCTAACCGCACACCTCACTTGCACAAACTGGAAATCTGTCATACCTAAAAATAAATAAAAAAGCACGCGATATAATTAATTGTTCATCCTTATTAATTCATGAACCTGTATTGGGGTACGTACGCTCTATGTTTACTTGCCCTGCGTGTAAACATTTCTCGTTACACTCGTGCGTGTAGCCGCAGTCATGCAGCGTACGACCGATGTGACCGCAAGTACGTAACACGCAACAGACGGTGTCTGCCCACTCTCGTTTGTATAAGGTATGGGAGTTGGGCTTAAAGGGGTACGGAAACCAAATTCTGGAGCTCATTTCTTTGTTTCAACACGACGCAGGTAGCAGCACAACCACAGAAACATAAATATTGCGCTAGAAAACGCATGAAAACATATTTTGAAGTGAATTAAACGATAATCAAAAACCACCTGGTAGTTGGTTATGAAGCTTCAATCGAATGTCGTGACGACAACATGCCTCTGAAAGCAGCGCCGCAGCGGTATGTCCGCTCACTGGTATAGATTGCCTAGGCCTGAACGCAATACCGAGGCGTCTTGGTGGAAAGAGCCAAAACGAAGTGAGCCACCTTGGTTTCAGCTCTCGCGCGACGTGCAAACGCGTGCTTCGGTTGTTCTCAGGTTTGGTGCGCGTGCTGGCCCCGCGATATCTACAGCCCTTGGGTACTTCGACAAAGCGAGATTTAAACGCGTTGACGCCTCCAAGTGGCAAAACTCGTCACTACGGTACGCTTGGTCGTCCGAGGCATGATGACGTCAAGACGTCTGCCGGATCTCCCAAGATGCATCGCGCTCCTCCATGGCTGATTTTGAAGCGCTCGCCAAAATCGCGGCATTTAGAGCATAAAATATAGCCATCTGCTCAAAATACGACCGTGCGATTATTCATTACAGGCTTAGCTGATCATATTGAACTCATTTCTTGATGTTTTCTCTATATTTCAAGTTTCGATTCCGTATCCCTTTAAAGGGACACTGACATGGTATTTATAATGATTAAAAAGCGCGACTTCGCTTTTTAATCATTATGAATCACCAACTCGCCCAACTTTCTACCCTCGTCAGGGTATTTATGCTCGCCACGGTTTCTATTCGCTAGTACAAATTACATGAGAGCACAACTACCCAAAAAACAATTTGCGGCTCGAAATTCGCTTTTGTTCACCCCGAAAACCGCCGAACGAGAACTGGCCGGTTTAAGTCGGGCTCAGTCTCTACTCCGTGGTCACGTGGCGTATTCTATAATTTAGGCACAACCACCAAAGATAATCAAAGTCGTGGATAACTGAAGGAACACACTCAATATTAAAAATAGAAAAGAAATATGATACGCTTGTTTTATGGCTTTTAAAATGCTCCAAATACGTTGATTGAGGGAAAAAAGAAGTTTCACGGCGACGCGACTTCTGCCAACTCTCTCCTCTATAGTACTTCTTCCTCCTCAGTTCAGTTTTAGTTTCAGTTTCGAGCAGTTGCGGTTTTTGACTTTATTAAAAAATATGCGACGCTGTAGAAAAATATCAATTGGGCAGTCTTCTAACACCATATTAAATCGTCTGCCAAAAAAAAAAAGAAATGGGGGGGGGGGGTGTTAGTGTTTCGTAAACGCGTCTCGCTGGACACCCAGCTATTCAACCCATTCGGTGATAAACTGGCGCGTATACTCACTCCCTGATCCTGAGGGGGCCCGAAAAGGAGCGGTAAAACTAAAGCCACTCGATGCTTCCAGGGTGTTTTAACAAAAGACGCCCTTGGCGCGCTGAGTTCTCTTTGAAAGCGGCCGGGTTATGTGTCGTCACTGTCGTCTTGTAGGAAACGATTCAGCACCGAGCGCTCCGGCAAATTCTCGGTGTTCGCCACTTTCCCTATCTCAGCACATTCTGGTGGGGCGATACGACGGCACCAATAGCGGATCAGCCCCTGCCAGTTGCCGTCGGCGCTTTCCCGATCTGCCACTTTTGCGCACCTCTTCAGGGACTCTTTTTATTGACGTTGTCGCACTGCTCGCCGCGCGTCGCGCGCGCGCCTTTCGGCAGGAACGCGATTACATTTGCCCACTTTTCCGGAGAGAACCTTCGCTCAAATTCAATCGGCTTTCGCGAATCGTACATTCTTCCAGACTGAGATAACGCTTGAGCGGGCGCTGACTGCTTTCTCTCCTCGCTATCTTCGGAGTCGGAAAGCATACGGATTTTGTTCGCTCTCTCTATTTCCTGGGCCGCGTCCTCCGGGTCTTCTATCTCCTTCTCCTTGCAGCAGTGTCGCCTGAAGGCACCTGGCTCCCAACAAGAAAGCAGCCGAGCAGCTCGGCCGTTTCCGTCGAACTCGTCCGATGGGTCTTTGAAGAGACAAGACTCGACGCCGCCCTAGGCGTTTGCTTATACTCCGTTTCACCTTATGTTGTACCGCAGAGAAGGCTAGGAGCGCGAGCTCATAGCGTTGAGAGCTGCTTTTAACGCACGAGAGCTTGTGCCGCCGAGATGTGCCCTAGAACAAGGAGCTCGCGCTTGTAGCCTTTCCTGCGGTACATCATAAGGTGAAACAGAGTATAGAAGCCAGCTTGGAAGAAGCGGCGCGAGCTCACAAAACCGGTATCGCTCAACGAAATCACGGCCCGCTAAGACTCCCTATTGTTGCCGGACGAAATAGTTAATTTTCGCTTTGACTGAAACTTTTCTTTTACCTATATAGCGCCAATATTTCCTTGGTATCGAAATACTAGTATTATTTGTGATCACTGGATCAACTCCATCAAGGTTCCGTGCGGCGTGGCTAGAACAATTGATCACGGAGAATGTTTGACAAAATGCTTTATTAAGAGCCATGTCGGCCGGTTCGAGTGTCTTCTTTACTCAAGCCGCAGGTCGGATCAATAAATAGTGTTCGTTAAATTCTCACCACGGTAAATTTTCACCTGGTTGATGCGCGATTCAAATGTCCTCGAAATTAACTCTTTTTACTCATCGCATATTATTTTTTTTTAAGGACACACGCGATACTCTTTTTTAAGTGAGTAATTTTGGACGAAATTAAATTAGACATTTGCCACGCCTTTAAATGCTGCTCGTTGTTCTAAAATATTAATATTTATGGGCACCTCCTGCGTGCATTCAGTCACACATTGTGTAGTACTGCTCAAAATATTCCGGGAGTTGGGGCGGCAGCGAACAACATCTGGAGGCCTACGAAATATTCCTTCTAGTTTTCGTAGAATTCGACGATTTTATACAAACTTTCGGAGTCATCATAGAGGTGGTACAACTCTTGATTGGAAACGGCACATCACTTGTCGCAGTCAAATAAATGTTTTGTATTTTTTCCCAAAAAATTCGGAATTCCGCGTTGGAGCCATGTCGCCTTCCTCTCGCGGCTGAAACTCGAAACAAACAACAAAATAACCCGAGGGAGACGTAACAATAGTGGAAGTATCACAAGCCTCCGGACGGAGCACGAAACAAGCCCATGAGCCGAAACACAATCCAGACTCGTGGTCGGACTTCCTGGTCCGTAGGGCAACATGGGCGACACTCGTGAATAGTAGTCAAATAGTCAAAACCTTAGTCAACGAGCGCATGCCCATGGGCACGTGCACAGTCGAGATCGCGGGCTGATTTGCCTATATTTAAGTGTTCGTTCTAAATGCCTTTGAATTACACGTGAAACAGGAGTGCTCGAAGCATTCGGATCAAAGCGCACTATTTGGGCCACACAATTTATGCTCAAATGGCACCACTGGTCATTACCAAAGTCACTGCATCCTGGCAAAGTAGCGCCATTGCCTTTTTTACCTGCTCGACGGACACAAACAGATACTAACATACTGACGACCAAAACCTCGCGAGGCGATTGTTTCTACGTGGCCATGAAGATCGTCATTTCGGTCCATTGAAATCTTCCGAGACTTCCAGAGGGTCGTTCTAAACCAGTCGTTCCAAAATCACCAGGGAGCATCATCGTACTGCAAGCCTCTCTCGCCAATATAAGCCTCTTTTGCACTGTGTATGCTATCAACTTATCAATCATGCCCATCTCCACGAATCTCTTACAATTGTATTGTTCTTCTTGCGTATTTCAAAACACTAAAATTAATTTTCTCTGCCTCCAAGCACCAACACAGTGTGTGGTGGTGGTACGAAGATGCATGCTTGTTTCGCCGGTATGTGGATAGCAGAATCTCGGTATACAAGAAACGTCTCCATAAAGTTACCCATCACCAGCGAATTTAGACCGGCTCACCAAGAACGCAAGGGTCCAGGCGAAATTGCTCATTTGACAGACCAAGATGGCGACCATACGGCCGGAGCTTGGCGCTACTTTTCCATGATGCAGTGACTTTAGTCATTGCAAGCCCAACAAGATGGTTAGCACCTTATGGTACCACGGGTAACGTGTTTCATAAGAAATTGGTGCGGATGATACGATACATGTAAATGAAATGGGCTGCGGGTATTTATAGAGCACGGAACTTAAGTCTACCTCAAAGGGCGTCTCCCGCGTCCGTTGTTAATAAGATCATGTGCAGTGTTACTGCTGGCCTAGGGTCATGCATTACTTATACTCTGTTTTAACTTATAATGTACCGCAGGAAAGGCTACAAGCGCGAGCTCCTTGCTCTAGGGCACATCTCGGCTGCACAAGCTCTTGTGCATTAAGGGGAACTTCTAACGCTATGATTTCGCGCTTCTAGCCGTCTCTGCGGTACAACATAAGGTGAAATTAAGTATAGTAGTGGCACGCGAACGCACGCCGGTACGATGCTCTTGCATTGAAACCGGACATTTCATCAAACGTCGTTTTGTCGAAAACCGTTTCGTCGAAAGTCGCTTCATCGAAAAACGTTTCGTCAAACATCGTTTCGTCGAATGCCATTTCATCAAAGATGTTGCATCAAATTCCTTATCATCGAACGCCGTTGCATTGAATACCATTTCATTAGAACCATTTCATGAAACGACATTTCATCAAACGGTTTCCTGGAAATAGAATAGCCAGCACATCGGGAATTTCTTTACATCAATTGCCTAAGTCCCGCAACGACGAAAGTACTGTACCTTTCATAGTTCTGATAACGAAGACGCTTGGCAGGCACAAAAAGAAAGCCGTAACTTCATCTACGTAACAGTGATCACGTGTGAGGTCTTTCATGCCCTCCTGGTTACTAAGCGCAATTTTCCTGTTTTCTACTTTGCCACCTAGATCCTCTTCGGTTGCCGACTGCGTGTTCTATATCGTTATTTATGCTCGGCATCATTTCCTGTTTCGAAAGTTGACACGTTTTTTGGGTTTCCATGTTGAGAATGTTTTCTCTTGTTTCAAGTTGAGATTCTAAACCCCAGAAAATAAACTTTGAAGAAAACTTCAAGTGCGGCTGTAAATTTGATCGATTAAACTACAGATTACTAGATGAATGCTTTAATGGCGAATATGCTTTTTAACCGGTTAACCGGTCAAATTTTGACGGACGAAAATAAAGTAAAATTAAATGCTTCCACCTAGCAGACATGCAACTGTATGAAAAATTCTGTATATTTCACTCGTTTACTCCCATTTGAATTACTGTCAACTAGTGTGGGGGACAACCACATTTTCAAACTTACAACGTGTTTATATGGTACAAAAAAAAATGTCTTCGACATATTTACAACGCGTCCTACAGAGCATCATGTGCAAACTTTTTTTTATCGTTCCCACGTGATCCCAGCATACAACCTATATAAATATCGATTGAGTGTACGGTATAAGTTGGAAACACAGAGGAATATAAATAATATACGTAATCTGGCACAACTACAAATACGAGAATTGAACTATACTACAAGACATGGAGAGAATTGGGTAGTAGCTACACCTCGTTTAAACTACAGAAAAGAATGCCTGTGTTATACACTTCCGTCATTATTAAACGCTTATCAGCTTATGCAGTTTGATTTATTCGCCTGTAAGTACAGTGAACTCCGTGCAATGTCTGTAACCATGGGAGTATGAGATTTGTTTTGTATGCCTGTATGCCTTTGCGTTTTCGTTGTCATTATCCTTTTGCATGTTCATTCTTCCCACCGTAGTGCTGCTTAGTTGCAATTAATACAGGGACTGCGGGCTCGGCAAGCTGCTAAGCCTAGCCTTTTTTTAAAGCCCTTCCAACTGTATTTTTACAAGGTGGAAATAAACACATTTGATCTGTAACATCTGACAACGGCAGAAGGTTGCACGTGTCCCGACCTCCTCAATGCCGTGCCAGTGTCCGCTTACTTCAGCAGAGACAATTGTGAGCAATCAAAGCAGGTCGCTCTTGCCGGAGAATATCAACGAATATTTTCGCCTCATGCAGCTGAAGTAATAGACTGTGAGTGGGAGTTTCCTTGAACTGTTTTCAACTACACGTCGAGATTGACTCATAAGGAAAATATTATATTGCACCGTTTATCTCAGGGCCCCTTCTTCTTTACTGTATATTAATGACTCAGTAAACATTGATCCAAGTTGCAAACATATCATCTATGCGGATGACACTAGCATATTTTTTTTTCACACAGTTGTGAGCAGAGCTTTAGAAATAAAGCCAATGCATTTCTTTTTGAGTTAAAAGCATGGTCAGAAATAACTTGCTCAAACATAAATGTATGAAGAACAAAAGCAGTCATGTTCCGACCACGTGGTTAGGGTGCAAGACTTCCCACACCCCTCAACTTTTGATCTTTAAATATTGAGTTTGTACATAGCATTAAAACGCTTGGAGTTATTTTTCTGAAAACTTGCTCTGGAATGATCACATTAAATATCTTTGCGCTAAGCTAGGAAAAGTAGTAGGAATTATGAATAAACATAGACATGTTTTTCCCGCGAGCGTAAAAAGAGTGCTATAGAACTCGTTATTCTATTTCCATTTGTGCTATTTTAACTTAGTCTGGGGCAATATATCCATGTCAAATTAAAATGCGATACATTTACTCCAGAAAAAGGTCGTAAGAATAATTGCGAATGTCCTTTACATATATCCAACACAACCAGTGTTCAAATTCTACAAGAAGTTTTAAAATACATCAAATGCATGATTATCGATTAACAATCACGTATAAGTATGCGGCATGGGGACGTAAGGATATGACCTGTGAACTCGCTAATTTTAAAAAAAAAAAATTATTGTTATTTATTTAAACAGTGTCAGCCTTGGCAGATTTCGAAATTCAGAACCAATTATGGTGAGCAGAAAATAAGCTACACGCTACCTATGTTATTAAATTATTATTTTATTCGGAATATAGAAGTTATTCAGCCTTCGCAGAGTAATATCCTCGATTTTTTTTTTTTAAATCTTTATCATGCATCTGGTATTTATGTTCATATATAAATGCGCAAAAAATAAAATGTTCATTGTAAATACATTATGCGTCGTGTCGTAGCTGCTTAATGGGTGGTTCGGAGCCTCGTCAAGCTGCGTTCATGCAGCTTTTTCTCTGGCCTCCCATTCACCGCATGTAACTGTGGTGAACAATAAAGTTATTATTATTATTATTATATTCAACCCCCCCCCCCCCTAAAAGAAATCATCTTTTTTTTTCTAGTTAATATGCACGGAAATGAAGGAGACCGATTAATCGAATAGTTAATCGATTAAAAGGTGGAGATTAATCGGGTTGAAGACTTTAATCGACGCCCAGCCCTACACGTTTGTTTTCTGTCGTGTCAGGCCTTCCACCATGAATGGCTATAAGCTCAACCGCCCGCTTTGTATTGCTTCATAGTAGTCTTCTGGTGCCAAGGCGACGGCCTATCAGACCTATGTCAAGCTACGCGCTCTAACAGGGAGTCAGTGGACGTCCACTTTCTGTACACAAAGAAGGAATAGGCGATAAAATGCAAGAGTTGTCATCGCTTGGCTAAATGCCTGAGCGAATGGAAGCATCTATACGCGTTTACATGTATTAAAAATATGAATAAAAAAAATTGAAAAAGCAGCAGTAAGCAGCACAATAAAACGGCGTTCTATGCAACGGCATTCGATGAAACAACGTTCGATGAAAACGCGTTCGATGAAATATTCGAGAACCGTTCATCTTGATCAAAACAGCTACGATTAATAGCTTCCGCCGCTTGAGCTTTCGCTCTACGGGCTAAGAGCTTTTTTTACCTTCCGATATGTTTGTTTTACTTTGGTCTTGAACTAATGCATGAGTTGGAGTTAAGTATGTAAATGGCGTCCCGACAGAAGCGAAATAAATTTTCTTTCTAACAGCTTTTTTCTTTTCTTAAAGGAGGCCGATGTTTAGTCGAGTGCTGTCCACATTATGTATACTATATCAAGCTCGGCGGACAAGAGATAAGGAAATAATCGTGATGCTCAGAGAAATAAATTTAAAAAATCTGTTAATAAACTTTTTAGCTTTTTGTTTTAGGGGTCATGACGCGATTGCACTATTGACTGCAATTACTATTAAATGCCTGACCAATTAAAATAATTTACGAAACTTCAATAGTTTTGTTAATCGTTTCTCAATTTTCACGCTTATATTTTTTAGCTCGAGCTATAAATCGCGCGTAAAAAGAGCGCCGCAAACACTGCCCACAGTGACGCTTTGAAGAGTGACGTAGACGTTTGAGTCGCGTCGTCACTTGTGTAATTGGCACACCCACCAAGGACACGCTGCCAAGATAGTGAAGACATTGTTAAAACAAGTAGGTCACTCTTTCGAGCGTCACTGTAAACACAAACTGCGGCGCTTTCTTTTTTTTTTTTTTTTTTTTTTTTGCACGCAACTTTAAAATTGCGTTAAGGAAACGTGAAAATTGATCAGTTATCTCAAGAACCAAATGAAAGAACATTTTCAGAAATTCTTTCAATTGGTCTTTTCTCTAATAGTAATTGCCGTCAAGACTTCCATTGCAAGATGACCCCTAAAGCCAATAAATGAAGGGTTAATTAACAAATGTTACTTAATTGACATCGTGACGATTATCCATTCATGTAATGTTCACCGAGCCTGATAAATAAATGGTAGTTAAAAACGCCACTCGTCTAGCTATTTTGCAAATCTGCTCGAATTATAATTAAACACTCTGTACGTCGAAGGTAGGCGGCTGTAGTTTTACGACCCTCGAGCGCTCAAACATAAATTGTTGCAGTTAGCGTGCAAGTAAGAGCCCCGCGCGAGCCCCGTCCTTTCTCAGTGATGATGACGCTATAGACTCAGATGTAGTGGAGGCACAATCGTAAGGTTGGTCGCTCACAGCCCTTTTTCCCCGGCGGAAGGAACAGGTTCAGATGTAATATACGGTGGAGTGTGAGAATGCATGCTAATGGCGTACAGCGCGGAGCACTACAAAACATAGTCACGCAAACAAACTCTGGCGTGCCCCTCGGCTGCTCTCATGTGAGAAGCAGCCAGAAGTTTAGTGTTCGGGAGGAAACGATTCAGGCGAAAACATATATTTGGATGCGGTTCACACGAACGTAGTCGTCATGTCGAGGGCGGCCCTCGCGAGGTGGCAAAAGGGCTTTCCGCGTTGTGGGTAACGGGAGTCCAGCTGTCGGCTCACGCAGAATGGCCCTATACATTTGTGCGGAAACTTATCTGGCATTTCTTGTTTTCTAATTAGCCGAGAAAGTGACGGAGAGGAGGAGGCCATAGCGCGCGGGGTCGTCAGAATGCCGAGCTCCGATTCGAACGATTAGTTGGTAGACCTCAAAAGTAATCCGTTAAGTGTAACGGGATTACGTGTAACTATTTACTTTTCTCGTAATTTTGTAATTATTTCGTTAGTTTTTGAAAATGTAATTTGTAATGTAATCCCATTACTTTTTCAGTAACGTGTTATTGAAATTACTCGGTACAATCTTCCGTTCCGTTGAAGGGAGTAATAATGTGGAAGAAGGGCGATGCAACGACCTTCGCGCTTTTAGCATGCTAACAGAAATCTCAGTGAGGTGCTGGCGTGGGACAAAAAGTAATTCACGGAAATCATGAGACACCAGCCAGAGCCCGTTTCAAGACTTCTTCGTACGGTCAGTCAAGCTGGGCGGATTCGACTGTCTACATTAAGACCTAGACTTCTTGGAAAACGAAGGGACTGCTTCGAGCGCACAAAAGAGCAGAAAACTAATGGCCCATAAAACCGTCGCGTAGGGGTCGTGATGACTGGGATCTTGGACACTGTGACCGTGGTGCATTCGTAATATTCCTACCGGGACACTGGCAGGAGGCGTTTCTTGTTAGCATTGCAAAGGGGATTGTTCGTATTCAAAGAGGGTGCCATAAGGCCTGAGCTAAAAATAGACACTTGAGGCGCGTTTATGCTTTGGAAACTTTCATGAGGACAAAAGCCGTAGTTTCGTCATAGATACCGCGAAGGAAGTGAAGGAAGTTTAAGAGAAAGAGCGCAGAGATCAAAAAAGCCAGCAGTTCCAAGATGGCGATCAGTTATGCCGATAAGGGGTGTGCCACCTGGCGATAAAAGACACTGGATTTGTTTTTTTGGAGTGTCCTATTTAAGAGACTGTTTGGTAGTTAGAAATGACAAATGATGCCTTGAATTCAGAGATCCTTGCGCTGTTCAGCGGAAGATTAGACAACATAAATAAGATGAAGGTCAGAAACATCATCAATATGTTCTAATTTCTTGTCTAGAACTTCCACACAACAACGAGAAAGTTTGTTTGCCTCTATATGTCTTCGACTGGATTTATAAACTAGAGTGAGGATGTAGCCTTACAGGGCAAATACAGAACTGCCAGGGCGTCTCGTTACATTATTAGGCGAAGACGGATAACAAAGAGGGTGACGGTCTCTTACAATAGCCGATTACCGTCTAGGAAAGCATGGTCGAAGTTTTCCCGTGGCCCAAACTACCGGTGGGTTATCTCTGCTTCTGACAGGGACCGGCTAGTACACGCAAACACATACTCTTGCTCGGGATGACGTTTAAGCAAATCCACGCCGATCCCGTAACCACTGGCATCAGTTTGTTGCTCTGCTGCTTCTGCCTCATTAAAATGGCCACGGATCGGGGTCGCACTGCAGGGCTGTTTTAAGAGAGTTGAATACCTGTTCCTCAATTGTACGACAACACATACGGGGTGTGACTTTCAAGAAGACGCGCAAGGGGAGTTGCTAAATAGGAAAAGTGGGAAATCAAACGGCGAAAGTAAGAACATGCCTAGAAAGCCTGCGAGCTGCTTGGGATTGCCGGGCGTCGGAAAGGTCTCAAAGGCTCGTACTTTTCCTGGTTAGGGTACGATAACGTTTTTGTAATCGAGGTGTCCAAAAATTTGACTTTTCAGAGCGGTAGAATGATATCCACTGTGTTGAGCTGCGACCCTGCTGAAGACGGATAAACGTCCTATGACGTTGATCCAAGTGTTCGTCAAAATTACGAGAAAATACAGCTTGGTGGACCCAAAACGGTGAGGTCCGCTGTTCTAAAACTCGCTATTATCGCCCAAATAGCCGAGACGAGTTCGCCATTTGAGTTCACGAAGCACGTTATCGATCAGGTGACGTAAAGTAACAGGGGGCCTGCATGAGCCGTACAGCAGAGCGTAAAAGTCTATAGGGGCATCACAACCCGATCTGAGATTAAGATACAAGAAAAAATTTCTTGCCTTTATAAAAACTAACTGTAATTAGAAACTTATCAGGCAACGCAGCGGCAATCAAACCCGGACCGTAAGATCCACAGTCCGGCGCCTTTGCTTGTCGTCACAGGCAAGAGGCGAAATGGAGCGCAAGTAACTTTTTTTTACGTATAATTCCGAAAGCCTGCGGTAGCAGGCGAACATCGGCGCGTGCAGCTGGCTTCAGAATGACGAGGCGTAACTCCTCTCGTATTCTCATACAGTCAAGGGGCGCCTTCATAACGCGTCAATCGATAGGACAGAGGGCGTATGACGTCACGACTTCGCGCATGAATAAATGAATAGCGTAGGGGGCGTGATAAAACTGCTCCCCTCGCAATGAGGCATCAGGAGACAAAGTTGACGTTACGTTCCGCAGCGCTATACACCTTCGGCATCAGAGAAGCGTCGCGCCATCTGACGTCCCAGTCCATATAAGGCCGAGCGTGACATCACCTTCTATATAAGGCGAAGCGAATGCGGCGCCTTCGGACGGTGCACTCCCCCCTATCAGGCACAACCGCCACGCACTGCCCATGCCAGGGATACATGCTGGGTTAATGTTACAACTCTACGAAATACTACTAGCACGTCGAACTTGTCACTGCTCACTCAGTGCATTTCCGCATATATTTTACAGTCGTCTCGATTATTCTGATAAACTTGGCGAACACATGAGTGTGTCACGCGTGAAACGAATCCAAAACAATCCAAAGCTCCCTGATAATAAACAAGGTGCAATAAAGCACGCGCGGCACATTCTGTTTTTTCCTGGTTTATGGTTGATAAAAATTTCTATACGGCTTGTTTTTATTGAGGTTTCTTTTTTCTTTGAAATTCCTAATGAAATTGACCCGACCATGGTTGGAAACGTGTCGCTGGATCTTGCGGAGAGCACTCTCAGCGGCAATCGACTCAGCCAGGGGCACCGGCCTATGCGCGTGGGGGGTCTTCACGCGACGTACATCCGTCATTTACTCGTGCCCACGTATTTGATGGTGTCAAATGGCCCGCCGGAATATCTGACTCCTCCCGCATGTGCCGAAAAGCGCGTTGCCCTCGAATTGGTGGATCGAATGAAAGACTTTTCAATTGCCCCAATTGAGCGTAGAAAAGCCGACTCCTCTTCCAACCTGTTCCCAGAATCGGCCTCTCGGAGCCCCGTTGGAAGGGCTGGAAGAGCACCGCTTAGAAGGCCATTGAGCGCGCTCGGGCGACTTCCCGTCTGCCGAAGACGAGCATGCCGACGCACGCAACATGCCACCTGCGGCCCGCCGGAGAAATCGAAAAACGTGTCGCGAATTCTCCCGGGCGCATTTGGCGGAGTGAACCGGGGCTCGGGGCCGCGTTTGCATCCACGGGAAGCGGAAGGCGGCCCTCTCCTCCCGGTCTCTTTCTCGAAAGGCGACGCTCCAGACCGAGCCGCTCCGACTCGGAAAATGAGATTCTGCACCATTTTGTGGGGACGGGGGGGATAACCCGATTGGGCGAGTGTCGGCCAAGTGGCCGACAATGCTCTCCTTTTGCCATGAGTGAGGAACAGAACGCCGATGGAGGTTCGCTCCAGGTTTGAAGCGAGACGGCTCCAGCCAGCCGGAAAAAGAACAAAAAAACAAAACAGGAAACAACAAAAAACACTGAATTCTTTCCCTATTTTTTTTTCTTGATTTTTTATTTTTTTTTAATACACTCAGTTGGCCGTGTTCTTCATCCGAATCCGTATATTGGCTTTGCGAGTTCCAGGAACGGGCGCTTGAACGGTTTTTCAACGACTCAGCGAAGGCGCGATGAAATTGTTGCTTTCATCCTTTATCTCCTTCGTGTATTTAGAGCTCATTCGAGAGTTTCCTTAAGACAGAAAAATAAAAATAGTAAACAGTAACATTAAATATATATCGCGGCAACAATGGTGACTGCGCTTTAATCTTTGCGCCCCCCCCCCCCCCCCCCCCTTAAAAGAAATCTTTTTCTGGAACAAAAAGTTTCCTTAAAAGTAAGAAAAGACTGCAGCTCAGGCGGCATAAGATTAGTGCTAACTCCGTATTAGCTAATCCGATTATCCAATATGCCTCAGCTATAATCTTAAACGTCCAACCGCCGTTGGTCAAAATAGGGTATACAAATAATCAGGGCCGTACCCAGAAAAAAATTTCGGGGGGGGGGGGGGGGGGTTTTCGGGGACAACGGCGGCCATTTTGAAAATGTCTATTGTCTTATTTTCGCCTATCAATCATGTGCATCGGTGGCATATAATGGAGAGTTATAGCAAACCGGAGAACCGGTCCCGGTTTGGTACCCGGTAGCCGACCGGCGCCACTGCGCGTGCGCAGAGGTGGAGATTAAAATCGGCTGGCTGCAAGTGCACCGACCAGGGCCGTACTCAGAAAAAAATTTCGGGGGGGGTCAGAACCCCCTATCCCCCCCCCCCCCCCCCCCCTGGTTACGGCCCTGCAAATAATACAAGAAATTTGGGGACACAAGAAACTTCTTTGACTGGAGTGCCTACACAAACACGCCTGGTCATGAGAGTTGATGCTCCAAGCAATAAAACTACCACCGCAGGGCATCTGCACATTTTAAATCTTCCGGTGTGTGTGACAAACAAGGCGGTTACAAAGCAGGCAGCGAAGCTAAAAAGACAACGTGAAAAGGTTTCTTGTTCAGATTAAGGCAATGGCCAAATATACCTGTTGCAATACGCCGTTTAAAAAAGGTTGCTAACTTCGATGCTCCTGATTTCGAGAAGGCGTGCTTCCAAAACAGATCCGCCATCTTGCATGCAGTGCGCGAGAGGCTCGCTTACCAAGCCCTTTTTCTGGAAAAAGGATTGCTTCGTTTTCCGTGCTCCCTTTTTTTTTAAATTAATGCCAGCGGGAGTTAGATTCGCAAGTAGGGTGGTTCAAGTCACCATGCTCGATCTAAAACGGAACGTAAAAATCGACGCCTGCACGTAGCAATCTAAACTTTTCGTCAAAGATGTATTTTACAGGTCGGTTTTTTCTCGTAAAATTACAAAGCGTAGCTCTCTTTTTGTAAGAAAACAAGGCCAAGAAACTTGCCAGGGCTACGGCGGGTAGCAACGCAGACGACACGGGTCCAGTAGCGGAGTGTGTTTGGCGTTCGTATTGATAGATGGCGCTACCTCATTTTCGCGACAGCTCGCGACCACCGTGGTTTATTAGAATTAATATAATATTTTTGAAATGTACCTTCGGTTAAAAAATAAATGCGAACAGTAAAAGCAAAACTTAAAGTAAAAAAAAAAAAACACGTCTGCATAACGGCGGCGCTTTTTCTGCCAACGGATTTCGTCTGCGTGTCGTCTGCTTTCTTTCGCTGGTCGGCTGCACCTTCAAGCACTGCTCCCGACGCTATCTATCAATACGAACGCCAAACACACCCGCTAGTGGACTTGGTCGTCTGGGTCGCCGCCCGCCGTAGACCCTGGCAAGTTTCTTGGCCCTATTTTTTACAGAAAGAGAACTACGCTTTGTAATTTTACAAGAAAAAACCGACCTGTGAAATCCACCTCTGACGAAAAGATGGTTGGTTACGTGCAGGCGTCGATTTTTACAGTCCATTTTAGATCGAGCCTGGTGACTTGAACCACCCTATAAATCACCAAAACAAGAGGAAAAGAACCATTCTGATTGCTTGGAACAAACGAAGCACCACCAACAAAAAAACCTTGGTGCCGTCATCTTGTCAGCCCATTTCCGTCTATTGCTCTTTGTGTACTTATCTTGAGTTAATAAATATATTTTCTTCGCGCCGTTATCTGCCCTTTCAAGACTGTCTACTATTTGAAGAAAAAAAAAACTCAATTAAACAAAGCAACTAAAGCCTCACCATACGCACGATCTGGGTTACGCACAGTAAGTGTATTTCAGTCAATTCATGGTGATATGCAAAACCCCCAAAATAATGAAGTTACTGAAATATTTAATATTCTGGATTTAAACATACAGAACATTATTGGTATCACTTATCACGTTATAAGCCGACATAGACTTCGCGCTTTCCACTTTGGCCCGCATCCGCATTTCCAATATCCTCTCCCCTTTTTCTTTACTCCAACTGAACTCTCGTCGCAGTTTAGGGGAAGGGAGCGCTATGAATATGACGTTCCCTTCAGAAAACCGAGGTTGTGCGTCGGCCTTTAAGGGGTGTAAATGGTATATTGACTGCAGAACTAATCATACACTTTTTTATTAATTATATTACGTAACAGAACTTCATGGTCAATTGGCGCGCAGAAACAGGTGTATGTCGTAAAGATGTTTTAGACAATATGGTTGTACCACCTGCTCTGGAAGGCCTACATTTCCTTAAAATGTTATACTGAAGAGGGCATAGCTCACATCTTGTAATATTGACGTAGCCACGTCTAAGTAACAACCATGATATACGTGGAGTGATCGCGCAATAGCAGTACAATACCTTTAATCCTATTGGCCAAACGTCTTGTATTTACATTGAATACTTTAGGCTGTCGCCAGTGATTATTGGAATGTCACAGAGGCGTCGATCCTGGGCAAGCAACAAAACGGTGGCATTCGCTGTTGCAACATCGGCGTCCATGTGTATCTTAACGGGTTTCTGCCCAACGTAATATTTTAAATCTCGGACAGATCAGAAACTAACCAAATGTACCAGTTATGACGGCTATTATTCTGTTGCAAATGAAGACGCGGCAAAGTTGTGGCGTGTCGCATTTAAGACGCCGGGGTGCCTCCAGCTTCACATCGTTACTGCCAATACCGCCTCATAAGCATCACAAACAGTGGCCAAGAACTGCGTCTGCTACCACAAGCATGCGCTCAGGCAACCATTGAAGAAACAGTCGGAACCTTTCACATTCTGTAAAATTATTCGCGCAATTTATTCGCGGCGTCTTCGATCGCAAATCCGATGAAGAAACACCTCAACTGCCCACTTTGCCCCCTTCCCCGGTGTCTTAGCATCGCGTCTGTTTTGGTTTGTGCTTGGTACACCTTCTACAACATAGATGGCGACAGCATCAGGATGTAATCGACACGATCGTTTGGAATCGGTTTTCCGTGCGTAGAAGTGGCTTGACAACCTAAATACAAAAATAAATTTTAGGCTTGACATATTTTTTTTTTAAAAAGCCGCGAAAGCTATTTTAATGCGGCTTATGCAGGTGAGTGATACGGCCAGGAGGACATATTATAGGGGGTTACGCTTCGAGATATATAAACTAATTAACTAAGTATGTTAATTGATTAGTGTAAATGTACATTTGATTCTAAACAGAAACTTGGTGAGCGTCATCGAAAACAGAAAAATCATTTTTGAAAGACTTGGACAAGCACGGTGCAGCTTTAAAATTACACTTGTTCAAAAGGACCAAGGCTATACCAAACCGATAATGCGCAAGTTCTCCGTGTCTTCAACTTTCAGTTTTCAGCACCTTGTGCTTGTGCGCGACTGTTAACTTTAAAGCAATATCACGCTTCTTACGCGCACACCCTTTCCAAGAATTTCTCATTTAGTGATTTTCGACGCATCAAGTTTCTAATTGGAATCATGTTTATTTTCACTGAATGAACACTAAACTAAGAATTCTTAGCCGAAGATACGACTTATCGTGACACTGAGCGCCATACACATGTCCTTCTGGCCATATAACCCACCTGCACAGACCGCATTCGTAAAGCTATCACGACTTTTAACAAATCTGTAAAGCCTAAAAATACACCTCTGGAACAAACTGTGGTGTGCCTGGTCGTTAAGGTAGCAACCAGCGGCATGCATAATGGAGCAGAATTTTGTGAAGAGTTCAGCATTCAGCAAGCAAAGGAACTGGGTTGGTGATTTAAGGCCTCCGTATGGTCTCTTCGCTCGCTCTTTTGTGAAACGTCGTACCACTGCGCAGCTACTCAGCGGCTGCGTTCGAGGCTGACACCACCCCTCTGAACAGCGAGTCGCAAGATGACTCGCGTCCTATCGCTGCTCACGCTCCGTTCTACTACGATGGCGTAAAAAGTGCATGGTAGCCACAAATTACAAGCCACAACTGGCACTTGCGAACATTTCCTGGTCGGTAATTATTCCCATTTTTTTACGATACTGTCGTTGGCGACCTTCAATTGCTTCTTGCGCAGCGGCCGGGACTAATGATCCCTCGTCGCATTCCTTCCACGCCGCCAATGGGAGGTGGATAGCGCAAGATGTGAGGCGCAGCCTCCCGCATCTGAAGCCTGATTCATCTATACTCCGTTTCAGCTGACGTCCGAGCGCAGCGGATGCTACGAGCCGTCGGAGCCAATCCAAAGCCGCGTGTGTGTCACGTAACGTTGAAGAGGTGGCACTGCGACGCGCAGAAAGCGCGTCATGGACTGCGTCCACAGAGCGGCATTGGCTGGGACAGCCCATAGCGTCCGCTGCGTCCGGACGCAAGGTGAAACGGAGTATAGTGCGATTTTGCTCGCAACTTCACCGTAGCAACGTCGCTCGTGTGGCAAGAAATGCGTAATGAAGGCATCGGTGCTCGACGCGGCAGCTGCGAAATCGCAAGCGAAATCGCATCGTGTGAATCAGGCTTAACACGATGGCAACATGCGGGCCGCTAACCCCGAGACGGAGAATGGTATCCAAAGGAAGAGAAGTGATTCAAGTCAGGAAACGACACCGCTGAGCGCCACCCCGAGTCTCAAATGTGCACTAGACCAAAAAAGGAGGTTTAAGCTGACCGCGTGGAGGCGACGCCGCAACTCTGGACCCGGTATTGCATTGACTGCTTCGAGTGGACGATGAAACTGTCGCCAGGGTTCTATCAAAGGCAACATGGTCAACATAACCACGTGAACATAACTGCCCCTCGTCCTCCTCTTCCAAAACAGTCTGGGTTCGTGATATGTTTTTCTATCTGCATTTGCCGCACGAAATTACAGGGGCGGGGAGCGTCCGTTTATTGTTTATTAACTGATCGATACTTGGTAAAGGCCAGCCGTGGGGTTTACCCCTGTTCCTGGCAGTGTGAATGCCCGCGTTATAGAAGACACCGAAAAGACGGGAAGCAGGACACGTTCATTAAAACTTCAGTTTGGGCTGATTCGTACATACTAATTAAAAGCTTTAAAAAGCGCGAACAAAACGAGGACACAGAAGAAACGAAGAGGACAGGCGTTATCCTATTTCCTTCGTGTCTCCTGCGTCGTCCTTATGTTTGCGCGCTTTAAACCTTTTAATCGGAACATGTGGTTTGTGAGCCACGGAGAGGGATTAGTAAAATAATAAATGGACCGGCCATGTGTGATACATGGGCCACAAAACCGGCAGAAGCTTTGGTCACGTGCCGTAGCGTCGGCGGTTTATTGGAACAGCAAAAATCCAGCATAAAGTCAGTTGTGGTGTAAACGTATACATTGGCGGCGTGTTGCAAATCTTCGACATCGGACCTTGAGCTGATAAACAGCGCAGTGCATGCGGAGTCCTCTACACGGAAATGGCACTCTAACGGCCCTCTCTATGCTCTGCGGTTAAGCGCGTGCAAAGTCAAGCCTTGGCCAGATTCTTTTCGCGCCGTCAAGACTATCGTCGTGCCACACGATAAGTTGCTATTTGACCACGAGTAGGATTAATTCTGGTCTCATGGACGTAAATAAGACCAATCTCATATTGTGAGCTTTGGTTTTGTCCAAGCTTTCACTGCGCTTTTTACAAACTCCACTAAACTTGACGTATGTAACTGGCTAAAGCGTCATGGCCAGGAATGACAGAGGGAAGCCACGGAAAAAAATATCATCTTTGTGTTCACCTATAACCTCGCATCCAGCCAATACCGCGTAAGGAACCGCCCCCTTCCCCTTTCCCCACAAAAAAAAAATAAATATATATATCCCTAGTTGATCTGAATGGCGTAGCTGGCGTCGCAGTGAGTGCGTCGTGCAGTGTCTCACAACGAACGCGACGCTGCAGCACGCAGTGACCCCAAGACGGACGCGCCTACCGCTTTAAGGCCCCTACGCACATTTGCGTTTGAGCGCGGTGCGTTCTGTAGCGGAAAGCGGACGCGTTGCGTTGCAAAGAGCGCTTGCGCCGAGCTTGCGCACATAGGTGCGTTGACACGCTGTCAACCGAAGTCAAGAGCCAAATCTCGCGGACGCTAGGGGCGCTTCTGGTTTCTTCACTATGGGTGGTGCACGTCCTACCCATGCGGTACTGTTTTAGTTTGCGTAGTGCGTAGAAGCCTGGCATTGCACGCGCCTGCACTAGTGGAGGAAGTTGAAGTATCCTCACTCTTGGTTGTGAAGAGATCGACCAGGAGGCGATACCCAAACTTCCCGCCTTAAATAGTAGGCGAAATCCACGGCAACATGGCGGCGCCCGGAGGCAGCGTCGAAGTGTCCGCTCGCTTCCCCACACATTGTGTCAAGCTTGAAACATCGCAAGGCTCGGAAAAAGCACTCCCCACCGCTCCCCAAAACGTAAAAGTTCTTTTCTGCGCGTTGCGAGGCGTTTGCACAACGGCTTGCATTGTACCGTAAGCCGGCGGTCCTGGCCGCAAAGACGCCGCTCCGCCCTCAAACGCCTTCAAAAGCCAATGTGCGTTCGGGCCTTTACTTTAGCCGAGCTTCAGCCGAGCTTCAGTCTTGGGTCTGGGGTGCACTAGAGCGGACGTCATGCGCAGGCCTTGTCTTCCAGGTGCCAAGTCCTGTACCGACGCACCCTCTAGGCGCAAGCCGTATACCGACGCAGCGCGAGCTCTATGATCCAGAGCCAGTGGTTAGGACCTTCTCCCGGACGCTCGGGAACGGAGGACGCGGGCGGCGACTGTGTCGAGCCGCGACGGTGCGGGGACGCCGCCTGCCGAGGCGCGCCCCAGGCCCACGGTTCTTGACAGATCACCGCGGGCGACGCGGCCTTAATCAAGATTTCTGCTTGCGGCGCCGCTGCAGCAGCCTCCGTGCGCCCGCTAAATTGGATGCGACCCGTTGACCCGCCCGCGCCTTTTTATTAGTGAAGACGTCGGGTGAGCCAGGGGAGCTTCCTCGGCCGCCTTCAGTGGCGCCTTTTGTTGCCTGGCAGACGGGCACAAACACCGCCGTTCTTACTTAGTGGCACCCGCGGGCGGCGTTCTCTCTTGTCGTTGTTTTTCACTGGAATCTAGATTGCAGGACCTCGATCAATTTCGGTAGCGAATTTCGGTCGTCCGAAAGAGCGATCCCTCCCACGATGTTGTTCGGTCACGATGCCTCGCTATAAATCTTTGTTTTCTGATCAAACAAAAGGCCACTCTTAAGCATCTTGCGTTCAGCGTTTTCGAAGCCCTCTCTGTTAGAGTAAAGGTAAAAATTATATATATATATATAGGGTGTTTTTTTTTATTCTTACACATTTGTTTAAAAAAGACGTGAAAGCTACACTAATGCGGTTTGTGCAGGTGGGTTATACGGCCAGGCGGACATTATGTGGGTGGCTAATCTTTGCGATAAGTCGGATAATCAATTCAAATTTGGTAATTAACTTTTTAATTACTGAAGATAAACATATGATTTCAATTAGAAACTTGCTGAGCATCATCGAAAACTCCTAAATCAACTATTCTTAGAAGGATAAAACGCCGGGGCACGTCACGAGGGAGGGGAAGGGAGGGGAGGAGGAGAGAGGAGGAGGAAAGGGTACGGGGGAGGGAAGGAGGAGAAGGAGCAGACGATAACCTCCTTTTCGTAGCCTTCCCGCCTCCTCCTGAAGAGCTACGCTCTGATTCGGCATCACAGGGAATTGTAAACGTCTTTCATTTTTTTTGCTTACTATTTTTCATTATTTCGACTTAATGTAGATAAAATCAGATGATATAAGTACAATTGGAATTAGTAATCACTATTTTTATTACTTCACGCTACTATTGACACCGCTGACTTAAAATCGCTTCCACTTCTAATTACTTCAACCTATTAATAACGCAATTGACATAAAAGTTCAACAAACATTTTTATTACTCTCTGGATTACTTCTAGGAATTATTGACACAATGTAACCTCGTAGACACTCATTTGATATTTTGATTACTTTTGGTTTGTAGTTATTATTGACGCAAACAAGTTTATAGAAACAAACATTTCACTACACAGTCGATTACTTTCTTTTAGTATTGACAATGGCGACTTCATATAAGTTCAGCTATGAGTTTTATTACTCCTGTGATTAATCCTTGTGACTATTCAACTAGCTGACTTTAAATTGTCTCAATTAACTGAGTGGTTACTTTTTGTCTTTTCCCGGTATATTAGTCACATAAGTGATTTTATATCAGCCTAATTGACATTTTGATAACTTTAACTAGCAACCTATTTGACTTTATATTGGTGAAATGGACATAATCCTCACGCGCATTATTACTTTGAGCTTTTACACCACCGAGTAATATATTCTCAGCTGAATTCCAATCTTGATCACTCTTTTGATTACTACGATTTATCAATGACCCAATGGAGTTTGATTTGGCCTAATTTACATAATGATTACTCTTTACATTACTTTGAGCAAATTGTAGACTAGCCGATTCATTATGAGCACGAGTCACATTATGATTGCTCTTTTGATTACTTCAAGTTACTATTGACCCAACGTACCTTAATTCGCCCTAATTGACACCTTGAGGACTTGATTACCTAAAGCTAATATACACCGCATTGCTATGTTATAAGCTTAGTAATTGATGTTGTGATTAGTAGTTTGATTACTTCGTGTTAATATATACTCAAGAAACATTATATCAGCTAATTGACATTGTGCTGCCTCTGTGATTACTTCGAGTTATTATGCAAATAGTTTTCTCTAAACTCTAACAGTCTGTTGAAAACAAGCAGGACAAAGCGCCCCCTATAGTTCGATCGGCTCGCCAACAGAACTCGAAAGCCTCGCCCCGAAGCGCGGACCTCTTGGTTCACTGGAACCGAGCCACCGCGACCCAGATTCGGCTCAAAACAGGAAAGCTGCTTATCAGTTCCGTTCGTTCGTTGCTTAGTTGGCGATCCAAATCGAGAATGGAAGCAGTTTGCTTTTCGCCCAGTATCGCATACGCTTACGAATTCAAATACAGCAGCAACGGGCGGCTTCATCCTTCTACGAATTCTGAGCTGAAGCTCCGACTGGCAACTGCGGAGGTTCGACGCAACGCGGCGGCAACGAAGGAACGACCCAACGGTGGGTAAACGACTTGGATGAGGCACCCGCGAACATAACCTGCAGCCGATTGACGAGGCGCTTCGCTGGCCTATCTGTTTTTGGCTACAGAACGCGCCGCGGAGAGGTCGTTTTTACATTGTTTTTATTTATTTCATCGTAACTACGTACAAATGCTAGTTTGTTGGAAAAACAAATGTCTCCGAGGCTACTGCACTCTAAGAAATGCCTCCGCGTCTACTTACCCACGAAATACTCAAAGGGCCAATCTCTGCGATCTAGGAAATCAGCTCAGCGAATGATGAGGCGGAACAATCTTTTAGACCTAAAAATTAAGTTTGCGCTGCGGCGTTGCGCAATGCAAAGCGTCATGCTTGCATTGCGTAATGCTACAGCGCAGACTTAATTCTGAGATCTAAACAGATGTTTGATCTCATCATTTGCTGAGATGACTTCGTACATCGCAGAGATTGGCTCTTCGAGTGCTTTCAAAGTAAGTTTACGCGCAGGAATTTCTTAGCGTGTACGTTCTATGGGCGACGAGATCGAACTAAAGCGGCCGCAGTTCCATTATCATCGTCATCACCATAAAGAATCGCTGTGTGGCAGACGGAATTCGCTATCTGCGCAGTATCAACAGGGGGGTCACGTGACACTCCAGTGACGTCAACTCTCTACGTCACGCACCTTTCCCGGTGAGGCCCACGTGACCTTTCCTTTATTCGCGTTTTCTCGGTAGGCGTAATTTTGGTTCGTCGATCGTCAAGCTGATCACTCCGCGAGCGGGTAGGCTAGCGCATAACCACACATGTGCTTCTTTTGCCTTCCAAGAAGACTTCGGTGATACTGAACGCAAGAGGGAACTAGGTTGCTTCAATCTAGGTGCGTCCAGGAGGAAATAATATAGTTACACAGCTTTCACGAGGCTCGCGTCGTCGTCTTTCAAGGCAGCGAATGCGCTTACGACAGCGGTCGCAGGGCTTATTTGGCACGCAGCGTTAGTTCGAGAGGTTGTCGCTAGAGAGCGCTACTTCTAGATCTCCTCCCCAATTGTGGGTGACAGGTTGAGAGTAAAGATGGAAGCTCCTCCCACCTCTATCCAGTTGAGCAGAGCAAACGCTGGAAAGGAGGCCGCCTCCTCCCCAGCGTTTGCTCTGCCACTAGGTGAGGGAGGAGGAAGGAGCTTCCAGTTTACTCGTAACCTGTCACGCACAATTGGGTAGGAGATCGAGGAAGGCCCTTTACAAGGCCACTCCGGCTATTTTGTAGATATCCATTCTAGCTATGCTTTCGGGCTCATCAGCCTTTACCCTTTCCGGTGTGCCACTTGGTAATGAGAAAATTTAGAAGAGTTATTTTTAAATCGGCAAGTGAAAATGACGTTAAAGCCAAGATTTTAATATACCCGCACTTTTCAGAGTCGTGGCGTCAAGGCAAAGCAGGCTTGCAGATCGAGGGGGCAGTCTCAAGGCTGGTTCACACTGCCCCAGGTTCTTACGTTGAGTTACGTTACGAAATATTGCGTTAAAGTCACCGGGACCTCTGTGCTCCATATTAAGCGAGGCTACCAGTTCAAGGAGAAAGCATGACACGCGACATTCGAGACACGAATGTTTCGGCGACTTAGACGTAACGCAACTTAGCGTAAGAAAATGGGGCAGTGTGTACCAGCCTTATAAATGAACAATGCCGAGAGTTTGTTTCGTTCTGCTGCGCGGGTGCTGGAGCGAGCTTCCAAAGCATTCATTCGACACCAAAAAAACTGCCTCTAATCCCTTGAAAATAAAGTCTGCAGTTCAAAAAAGAAATAATAAATAACCCCTGCCTTTCGCTGACGTAACTTGTCCATCGTTGGCAGTAGAAATTTTCACTTTGAAAAGCACGGTGAGTACAAAATTGTAAGTTCAATAACTACACGAAATAAAAATAACTTTGGGGTTACTATTTCAGCGACGTTTTTTGTCAGTTCAGCAAATTTTCAAGCAAATAGGAGAGTATAGACGCTTTACACACGCGCCAAATTACAGCCGCCATTGCTGACCTTCTCTTGTCTTACCGAGATGCCGAGCAACTGAAACGGTAGTTGACGATCCTCTACAAAGGCCGATGCTTTAGAAAAGGACACAGTTGAATCTAATGTGGCAATAACCTGACCTGCTATACTAAAGATGAAGTGAAATAAACGAAATAAGAGGAAACAAAAACTGAAGGTCAGTTATGGCGGCGTCTATGCACAGCTGCTGCAAAGCGTCTATAAAGAAAACGCCGGAGTACCTCTTTAAGCATAGTCTCCTCTGTGCTGACACTTGGCCCGAGCCATGGAATGTCCGCTCGCGCTACTTCTTCTTTTCTCGTTGGGTTTCAAAACCATGTTTCGGGTCGTCACTGCTGCAGAAACTGTGCGCTGACCACATGCTTCCCGAGAGATGCTCTGATCCACCAGGTCCTCGCGCTCTAAATCCGGACGCTCTGTAGCTCCGTCGTCGAACTGCCAGGCTTTGTGAGTATAAAATAGGCTATGCCTTAAATGGACGAGTGTCTTGGTTGCCATTCTTTTATCAGAAACGAATTATGTCAATAAAACAATTAAAAAAAGAATTCGTGACCGAGCATGTTGAAAGGGCGATGAAACGATTTTCAAGCTTTTAGTAAATACCACTCAGAATTAATCCTTCCCACACATAACATACGAGGCCACTAATTCTTCTCTCCAAGCCATGACAATCGCAGAAAAACGTTTTAAAACAAGAGCAGCATTCATCTCTCACTCGAGCTAGAACAATAGAGGACCCGCCATCTGCCGTAGACTCTATGACGGATCATAGCCCCGCTCGAAAGTTGGCAAGCACGGGGCTTTACATTTCTGAGAGTAGCGCGCGCCCTAGTGCCTTGGGAACCTCGAGTGGAGCTGCGCTGTCGTCTGCTACTGCAGTGCCCCATTCGTTTGGCTTTGGGGCTTGGCTGGTGAGCGAGAGAACCCCAAGAGTCCCATAACTCCAGGATGCTGACTTGTGATCCTGGCTTTTGCCAAGGTCTTCAGTGTGGTCTCCAGTCTTCGTCGTACGTCATTCCCCTATTTAGTGTTACTGTTTAGACCGGTTCTAACGAAATCGGTTATAACGAAATAGCGGCTACAACGAAGCGATAACGTTTTCCTATTCCCTCTTTCACATCGTAATAACGGAAGTCGGTTATGACAAAATAGCGGATATCGCGAATTGATTTCCAATTCCCGTTGGAATTGGAAATAAATCTCCGGTCTCGACAGTATGCCTGTGGTCGCGGCTCTTCACATTCCTAGCGGCGGCAAAGCAGCGCACGTGGCTGAAAATGGCAGAAGCCCGTTCTGGCTGTAGCACGCCTCGCAGTCGGTCAGTTGATAGAAACTCCGCAGCCACAGCTAAGGAACCTTGTCCAACAGCGAAGCGCGTAACCGCCTGTCTCCTCCGCCGCAGCTCTTACAAGCAACCACCAGGATCGAAACTACCGGAAGCAACCAGCGACTCCCGCATAACGCACTTCGCCGACATTTGCGGGTCACTCCTCCGCACGGACGGTATACGACAAACTAGTCGGAGCTGTGTTCGAAGCACTGACAAGAGCGAAAAGGCTGCGATTGCTCCGTCATCGGGGGTCGTGAACACGCGTCCACCGACGTGTCAAAGGTGAGGTGCTAGCGCTGGGGGACGTGCGCCGATCAATAGACGGGGCCGCACGACCCCGCGTCGCAGAACCGAAGCCCGCGAAGGCTTGGCTTTCTGATGAATGTAGGGGCTCCGACCGGATCCCCGTGGCATGGACCGCGTATTTCTGACAGCACCTTCGCTTTCGCGCCACGTTTGTTGGAGCAGGCCGCCATGTCGTGACAGACTTATTTTCGTTTGTTTTTGCTCTAGTGGCTTTGTCTCGCTTTTGTTTTGTAGGTATTTTATTTTCTAGCAAAGGGCCGCTCACTGAAAGGCATGCCCGTCAAACATTGGAACCGCTCTTGCAGCACGCAACGATGAGCAACGCGGTACAACGACTGACAGTGCATCTAGTTCATCTGGATCACGCGCTCGAGATCGACCAGCTAGCCTAAACACTCAAATTCGCGACGTTCCCAGATGGGCTGAGAAGGCGATGAAAAACTTCTAGTAACAAACGTGTTCAACGGTTCTGAGGGGGAGATAGAATGTAGGATTTTATTTCTTCCAACATTTAGGCCTGCGTCTATTGTTTTTCTTTAGTACAAAACTAAACACCGAGGGAATCAAAACCCTCTCATAGCTCCCTTTTATCGCTCATCGAGCGAATCAGCGGCGCACTCGAGTGAGCACCGGTCAGCGTTCTCTCGCAGCAGGGAGTGCGAGTATGTGCGTGCGGTCCAAGCACTTGCAGCACCTACAGGTACGTGGTTAGTACGTTGCTTTATACGTGCCAGTGCGTTAGAAAAAAATCGCGTCCAAATAGATATGTATTTCCTTTTCGCCTTTCGCGTGCCTCTCCCAGCTAATGTCCATCCGGTGTCCGAAGTAAGGAGGCGTCGCAATGGCACTACTACAGACCGGGCTCGTTCCGACTGTTTCCTATGCCCTGAAGATCGTCTCAAACGCCTAATTGTATCAGAAGCTCTGGGAGGGCGCCGTCAACAAGTATCCGTCGTCAACTGTAACTTCGCCACTCGCGTCCTTTTAAAACGCGAAAAAGAAAGAAAGGTCGAAAACGAGTTCATCCCGTCGCTAACGATTTACGTCGTTCAGCTTTTAAGCCAATAACGCGCACTCTCCGACCGGGAGGGGAAGGGTGGGCAGGACGGCTCGTTCGGCGGAGAGAGAAGGGGAGGCGCCGGGTCCTCCGAGTCCGGCCGAGAGATCCCGCCTAATCACATTAAACTCCGCGACAACGTGAGCCGCCTCTTCGCGGCAGGAGCGCCACCCCGCAAGACAGGTCCGCGCACCGTCCTCGTGCGCCTTCCTTCCTTCGTGCAGCAAAAGGGCCCCACACAAGACGCGAACTTGGAAGCGCACTGAAAGAGGCGATCGACATTCTTGGCGGCCCCGGCCGGAGTGACGCCGCAGGTTTGAGGAAGAAAAATTACGCCCCATAGGCAATGGCAAGCACGTGTATGGTGGACAATACTCCAGTTTACATTGAGTTGCAGCTCAAACGACGCTACACTCTCACGATGCTAATCAAGCGGCGCCACTGATTCACGCGATGGACTGGTTTACGGACGGACTCGATGATGTGACAACAGTTCCGCGGAGGACACTACGAGCAGACGACGACAGCGAGAAAGGACCGAGCCTGTTTGCGACCTAAATGCCGCAAAACGCCAATATTGTACTCTGGCCACCGTTGTCCAACAGCGAAACAAACTTTTGCTGCTACGGTTGCCTGGCTACAGCGATACAAAATGCTGCTGCGTGCCATTGTAACGTACTGAGCGAGATAAAAAACCGTGATAAGGTTCTGTCTCGCCACTAGCTTTACCGACGCAAGACACATGCATGATCCTGCTTGACGAGGCTTCGGAGTAGATGCGACCGGATCCCTCGCGGAGGAGAGTTTGGAGACGCCTTCACTCACCGCGCGCTCGCCACAGCCGAAAGAAAGTTCTCGCGGATTGAGAGGTTGAATGGACGTGCAGCAGGAACAGTGGCGTACTATAACTTTGTTCCAGCTGTAGTCTAGCCGCGGCCGACGCTACGAGGTAACGGCACGAATCAAGCAGCGCCGGCAAAATCAATCAGTCTTACTGATTGCGCCACGATCCTACGCTTCCTTGTCTGTCTGATTAGTTTAACCAGTGATAGGAAACGCCGCTGCTTGCATCGGGTTGTCTGCTGTGCTCCAACTTAGTTTGAAACGGAAGGCGGAGAGCGGTTCAATGTTCTCTGACTTATGGGCCGCTATCCGGCGATTCGTGCCTGTATAACACTCAGTATAAAGGCTCAACCCTACTGAGCAAATATGCGGCGAAGAACCGACCAACTTCGCGCGGTGGCGCGTTCACTTTGCGCGCGGCGCAACACCCACTCTTCTGACAACAGGCGCTGCACGACCGCCGTTGGGCGAAATTCGTCACCTTTTGCGTTCTATTGCATCCAGCTTTAATAGGTATGCTGAAAACAGCGCTGTTTTTCACTCTGTGGCTAGAAAAAAAGAACATTCGAGAAAAAACACAGAATTCCTAACAAGTTTAGAATCTTCACTTCCTAGAAACTGTCTCAGCGATTATTTTGAGGTAAAAGTAGATTTGACTAAGTGATTTCTTTATTGATAACCGAACGTTAGAGGTTAGCGCGTTCGTAAAGTTAAGCCGTACCAAAACAAGAAACTCAAATGCACACGTACCCACTCGCCTTTATATTACATTCGTTTTATCCTCACGGGAAACTTCTAAAGAGAACTCGCAACTTCTTTGCGGCTCAACGCTGCTTCTAGAACTGTTTGGAGCTGTCATCTATCGGGTGCATGTTGCCACGATATGCAGGGTATATCGGAGTGACACTCCAGTACTTACAGTTGATACGAAGCAGCAGGTATTCGTTTTTATAATTATTTAATAATGCTACATGCTCTAATCAATAGAATGCTAAAAAATATTCCAAAATACTTTGTTCAAAAACGTCACAAAAAAATAAATGGAAGCGTGCGAAGTTTACGAAACAACTTTTCTCACGGTGATATAATCGGGGCCGCTGTATGAGAGACAGAACATAACATCTATGAGAGATTGGAACAAAACCATGGCAACAGATAAAGGCAAAAACAAATTTAGACACCCTCGGCTATATATAATGCAATAAGGACACATGTGCATAAATATCTCGGGGGAGTGGAGTTTGAAAATACCTTGTCTTTTAGAAACTCACTTTTGTTGATTCAGTTTTTAAAGGCCTGTTCACACATGCAGCGGAGCGCTACAAGCATAGCGCTAACCTCGCGCTTAGCGCGTGCTGACGACAGCGTTCACCAGCTTTGTATCGCACCGTCAAAACTGTTGCTCATGGCAGACGATAAGTAGGTGACGACACGTGAGGAGCGCTACATCAGCGCTTCGCTGCATGTGAGAACCGGCCTTAACTCATCATCATGGGGAACCTCGCAGTTTAAAAAAAAACGATTTGCACTATTCCATAGAACAGGGTGAGCTGCTAATAAGAATTAAATGTTGGTGTGAACAACACTTGGTAAATTTCCAATCCGTATATAGAATTGATGTCAAGAGAGCTTCATAAGTATTCAAGAGTACAACTTGAGTTCCGCGGTTATTAAATACCAGGAAGAACTGTTCTTTCAAAAGGAAGGAATGTGTCTTGGTTTATAAATTACACACATTTTGTCGGAAGTTTTATTTAACCATTTAGATCATCACATTAGTGATTTTAGTGGGTTTGCTAGATACTAGTGCATTGGTTTGAAGATATGTAGATAATATTCTGACTTGGTGTCTTTGAGAGAACCTCGGTGCAGATGATCCAGCAGTCAAAATGCCCTGAGTTGACTTTCACGGAGAAGCAGCCTCTTCAAGGCGAGATTTAATACATGGATTTAAGGCTATACACCAATAGTGGTCTTTGCTGGAGACACGGGAAAGAAGAAGCAAATTTGTTGTTTGCCGCCGACAGTTGCCATTCGAAGAGAGGTGTGGCTACTTAAGTAATAGGTAACACCTGCAAAATGTATTGCGAAGATTAAAAAGGGGGGGGGGTAATAGAAGCTTTTTCGAAGTCATAGTCACCTTGTGGCAGTCTTAAAAGCTCTGATATTGCCGCTCTAATTCGGTGATAAAGTATAATTCTCGGCTAAATAAAGGATCCTCAATTTCGTAGATCGAAGGTGACGTAAAAGGACCGACATATCTTCCCTTTCTGCTCTATGCTTTCGAAGACATTCGCTTTTTCTGATGTGGAGAGGCTGTGCGCCGCCATTAGAGCGTCGGGGTTGGCTCTGCAGAGGGTGGATAGACTGATTTTCGGAAAGGGTCAATTGATTTGCAGTGGACCTTTCTGGAAACGCCGGTGCCGACAGTGAGCGCTCCGGGGCATTATGGCAACTGTGAGGCTGTCGCGCCCTTTAGACAAGTCAAGTCTAGCCTAGTCGAGCTTTCGCATGCTAGGTGGCGCATGCTACCTCCCGAACTGCAGCTCCATTCTTAATCCATTCATGCACCCAGGCGAGCTAACGGTTTTTGAACGTCGTTGTTTTTTATTGGCAAAGGGAAATCAAATGCACCAACTATCCCAACAAATTCCCGCAACGAAATTTAAAAAAGAAAATAATAATAATAAAAAAAAACGTTCAAAGGAGCTGTGCAACAATTTCAGTGCTTTGCTTAAATTATTGTGGAAGTTAATGCCTGACACTTCTGAAGTGAACTACAGAAAACAGATTTTGCCTGGATACTCTAGTTTTTATTTGAAAAAAAAAATGAAAAAGATCCAGGGTTTTGCCGCTTCTCAACTTGTACGTCGTCTTCCGGGTCACGTGTGCAGTGACGTTGATGGGGTAGGCGCGGGGTTTCGGAAAAGTTCTCTCTTTAGAGCCATCAGTGAGCAGCGAGAACTCATCCGCTCGCGACTGCGTGACCACGTGCTGGCGGGCGCCGCGCGAACAATATGGTGAAAGGAGGAAAGTCTCATCCGGGTACGGCCATACCCGTCCGGCCCTGTCCCCCTCCCCCTCCGGCTTCTGGCGGCTGTTCGCGGTAGAGGATAGAGCTGACGGTTTTGTGGACCTAGGAGTGACGGCGCCACTAAAACTCCCTATAATAAAAGTCTTGTCGATGGTACCAGGTTTTTTACGTATTTATATATATGTTGGAACGACAATATTTATAGAAAAGTTACCTTTTATCGAGCAGGTAATCGCACAACTTGCTACCTTTCTACAGGATTCCCCATTGACGTCATGCCGCGTGTTTCTCATGGCTGCCGCTCGCGGCAGCAAGTCGGAGAATATTCTAAGTTTTGCCTCGCTATTACGCGGCGGAATCGCAACATCTCGATGAAAGGAGGTGTGTTTTCTGTCATTTGTGACAAGGTGAACAATATCAAAAGCAGAAGATGCCAATTCTTTCAACGCTAAAACCGTTGAACAGCTCCTTTAATGCGTGTGTGATACCTTGGTCTTGTGGCGCATGACCCATTAAAAGAAAACAAAAACAACTGTGGCTCGTCCAGAATAATTGGTTATCCAAAAAAGGGAGTGGACTGAAGTGCTGTGTGCTAGGGTGCGACCACAACACCCTGAAAGATCGTTACCTGTCATGCCATCTTTTCCCGAACGTGAAGCTTGAGAGAGAATGTTTGAGAAGCATCAGTAGACAAGGGCCCAGCGGACGATTTTGTTGTAGGTGCCTTCAGACCATAACAACAGAGGACGGAGCAGCGACCCTCACTCTTCCCATAATTCCCCACGCCCCGCTTGAGGACGCGCCCTTCTTTCCAGAAAGGTCCATTGGATCGTCTTTTGGAGGTGGGATACGGTCAGTTAGTTATTTCCAGTGTTGTGGAGAAGTTATAGCGGCAGTTTACTTGTCCTCCACCCAAGAAACTGGCGTTGAAGGTTGTGTTCCCTTTCATCACGTCATCGCGCATAATATCCAGGCTTGTGGCGTCAAAGTTTGGCGTTAGCGTACTTTTTAGAGGACTGCACATGCTAGACGATATAACACCGTTTTAGGGACGGCTTTGGGGTGCTAAAAATATATGGATACCGCGGTTCCATGCATGACATTCCACTGCGTTGTGGTTTGTATCTACATAAGACAGACGTTTTTGCCTAAATGACCGCATCTCAGTGCTTAAAAAGGCGCTAAAACGTAATGGAGCAAATTACGAAATCACGAAACATGTAGATGATTGTATCAACCCTGAACCCGAGTGGGAGAGCACTGAGGTCTTACATATACAGAAGGAAAGCAGTAGGAGAATGCCAGTGTTGGCGGTAATGCGTTACAAGTAACGGCGGTACCGGTGACGTGTTACTTTTTTTTTGTAACATGGCTGCGTACTCGTTACACTTTCAAAACAGTAGCGGGTAACGTAATTACTTCACTTTCATTTCGAGTAACGGGAAACGTACTCACGTTACTCGTTTCGTTTTTCCTCCCAAGACTTAACAAAAAGTACATTTATATTTTTTCGTGTTTCTAGGCGATGTGATTGTTTGAATTTTTACGTTTTTCTTCGCGTTTTTTTTTCTTTATTCTATAGGTGAAACCATAAAAAAAAGTTGAGTAAATATGTTCACTTTCTGCATGAGCCTAATGTTTCTTGAAATATGGCGCGTATTCATACCTGTAGGGCGAATAAAGCGCGCTCCATCGTACAAACGCAGAAAGTGGCAAAGGTCACAACACGATTTTGTAATGGTCTATAATCTGTCTCAGAAATATCTACACTTCTGACAAAGAACCTAGCGCAAACGCAAGGTTTCCTCATTCCAATTTTTTTTTTTTTTTTTTTGCTGGCAAAGGCATTACAGAGAGATTGGCTACAGCCTCCTTTATTCTAGAACGCCTTTCAATTCCCCGGCGGAGCCATTGAGAGCGCGAGCGCGCAGGAAAAAGCGAGGAGCTGCGTCGAGCACAGAGCCAGTTATAGGGTAAACTAGAGCAACTAGCCAGATTATCGTGTTTCATTTCCTCGCGCCCCCAACTCCGTATTGGCGTCGAGCTGGATCTAACTATTTTGAAGGAAAGCTACCTTGCGGGAGCCAAGTTTCGGTCGGAGCATGTTTCTTGCTTTGCGTTTGCGAAATATACGTCCAACACTAGAATCGAACGAACTTGAAATTTTCTTGGTCATTCAGCATTATGTGTAGTCACTCGGTACAGTATAATCGCGTTGTCTTATAATGCGAACGATGTTTTAAAGCATGTTTTTAAAGTCTGAAAAAGCAGACGTCACGGAGGACGATCGCGTTGCACGAGTCTGCGCAGTCTGCGTCGCTCGCGGAGTGATACGCGACCGGCACATCCGGGCACCTCGGAAAAGACAACAACGCGCGCAGCTACGGCTTGCGAAGGGCGCGTTTTTTTTTTTTTTTGGCTACTACGTTCTATTGAGGGCATAAAGAGAAACAGGAGACAAATGACGGAGTCGACAGCGCCCGCGCGGCGTGTCGTCGCACTATATCTTCTCTGCTCCGCACCAGAGCTCTGCTCCGCACGCTGGAGCACGCCACCTCAGAACCACGCCACACGCGCCTCATGGTGCCCTGCAGAAACGACGGTCGCTTCCCGCAGTGCAGCTTTGGATCCAACATGGCCGCCCTGGGAGCACCATTGCGAAACTCTGCTCCGCATGCGGAGCACATAGAGTTACTCTATGATAACCCCGTAGACAGTGCCAACAATAAACGCTCGGTGGCCTCTCCGCGAAACAACAAAAAACCGCTGCGAACTAAAAAAAAAAAAAAAAAGAATGGAGGCTACCGGAGCGTGGAAAAACGGCAGAGGGGCGGGATAGAGAAGGGTCGACGCAAAATGTTCTCCTTCCCTTCAAAAAAAAAAGAAAAAGGAGCTCGTTTGTTTTTCTGGATTTGAGCGCTGGGGCATTTGTTTAGAAAGGACGGAAAGTACGGCAGCCGAGCTGGTTAGGGAACATCTTTGAAAGAAAACCTGAGATTGGGACAATGATTGCGTGTCGTGCTGTCGTATTTTTTCTTTTTTTTCTTCTTTTGTCCCGATCTCAGATTTTCTTTTAAAGGCATATGTTTGGGAATGCGAGAGAGACCCTGCACACACCCTCTACTCTGATCTCCTTTCCTTTTTACAGCGGCCCCTTTTTTCGCGATTGGACAGGCTTTGTCGAATCAAGGAGGCTATTTATGGTGTGGCTCTGCCGAATGATTTTTGTGCAGGAGAGATCGCGCATCAAAAACTTGTTCAAAACCACGCGCTCGTGCTCGCGCCCTTACCTGCACTAAATACAACCTGCGTGATAGAGTACTGGCGACGTGCGCGACCAAAAGCGTCGCTGTGATCGGCCTTCCATGATTGGCCAAACGATTTTATGACATCTTGAGTCAGATCATTTCGGCTCCCATGAACGGGAATAACAGCAAACTAAAGTTCCCATCTTCGACGGTATGGATTTAGGAACGTGATGAGACGGCATCCAACGCGATTCCTACGCACCATCGAAGTTGTCGCTCGCGACTAATTTTGGTCGTGATGTCAGGGACAGGAATCATAAGAGGGCGCCACCGGATCATCTCGCCACCAAACGGCTCAGGCGTGGGATGCTTCCAGTGTAGAGGCCTTGCGTGTGACTGTCTTTCAATTACCACATTATAGGCGCAAAGTTGATGCTCGTTTCTTCACGTGTACGCAACCAGTTTCAATGTCTGAGGGTTAGCAACTGCGATGTTGAAGAGAATTACCTTATTTGTATACAGATGCTGCTGAGCTATAGAAGATTTTCCCGGCATTTTTTCAAAGAGTTTCCTGATCGATCGTACCCGCTGAAGCCTCCTTTGCTTTTAATAAAGTCAAATTTGGGGGTTTTACGTGCCAAACCTACGACGGGCATCTGGCACGCCCCAGTGGAGGACTGAGAATTAATTTGGACCACCTGGGGATCTTTTGACGTGCAACCGAAAGCTCGGTTACCACGGCGCCTTCTCCGCAATAAGCCTCCGTCATACTGCCGGCACCTCGGTCGGGATTCGAACCCGCCACCTGGGGATCCTTAGGCCGGCGCTCTCGCCTCGAACCCACCGAGGCGGCTTCACCTTCCCTTTCAGAAGAATACTCAGTCTTATTAGGTCTCAGTTCAATACACGCTGAAGTTTTTTATATATTGTCACGCGAATGACGAGGTGACGAAACAAAGAATAACTGCGGAAACTGAAATGTTTAATGGGGCGAATTCGTGACCACAACAAAAAGGAGACGGAAGATAACAAACAGAGCGTCGCGGTCGTCGAAGTCGGCGTGACAGCAAGATCGAACGCAGGGGCGAGACCGACTCGACAAGGTCACGGGCGGCCTCTTATCTAGAATCTGTCGTCACTATCTCGAAGATTCGGCAAAGAAGGCTCGAGCGTCACGCGCTCGGGGTGAGAATGAACACGCACTTTCTAGAACAAGAAAGCAGGAATTAATGATAGAAGTTACGTGCGGAGCACGAATAAACGAAAACATTCTAGAAGCACGTGACCGAGCGTGGCTTTTTCGGCCCTGAGCGAGGCAATATGAATGTCGTTCTTTTCGTGAGAAGCACTAGTCTTGCTCGCTTTGTTTTTCTCTTTCTGTGAAGTACAAACCGTTAGTGCGGAGTATGGCGGTGAACAACATTTGCATTGATGATATAGCTTGCATCAGCAAACGCAAATAAGCGGCTCTCGCGCAAACATGTGTCGCAACACGCGAAAACTTGGCGATATCTAGCTCAATGATGTCGGCGCGCCTTTCACCGATATTCCAAGATTAGGGCCTTTTATTTTGCTGTGCGAGGTTTGTCGTTGCTAAGGTGACAACAATATGAAGAACGACTTCTATCCCACGAAACATAATACAAAACACAGTACTCACTTCAGACATCCTTCATTGCTGTTTCGCAACTTCGAGTACCAGAATTGAAAACTGAGCACAATTAATTTCAATTGTTAATAGTAGTTGCTAGAGAAACAAAGCGAGCAGTACAATTCACAATCATACGCGCGTGCGCACACACGGACCATTGCGAGCTGAATTAACAAACATGTATACACGCACATGTACGCGCACTCGTGCACGCGCGCGCACTTGCGCAGGCTTGCACTCACGTGCATATCCATGCGCACACGCGCCTGCCACTCACATAGACACGCATACGTAGAGACACTCACGTGCGTTCACACACAAACACACACAGGCATGCACGTGCGCTCTATAAACCCACCCGCGTGCCCACGCGCTCAGGCATGCACTCACGCATACGCAGACACACGCACGAACACCCGCGTACAAACACGCATGGGCAGGTTCACGTACGCGCGCACCCACGCCCACATGCAAGCGCATACACTCACACGCGCGCACACACTCGTGAACATGAGCACGCATGACCGCGTGCAGGCAAGCACGCCGCGTGCACACACATGCACACAAACGCGAAAACACACATGCACGTATTCACGGGCGAACACACATGTGCACGAAAACACGCACACGCGCGTATTCACACGCCAGCCCGTGCCTACACACGCGGACGCATTTCGCTGGGGAGGGGCACTAATGGCGCATTCAGACTGGCGGTTGCGTTTGCGAATGCAAACCGGATGCGGTTCGCGAGCTTCCCCCTTTCAGGGACACCGAAACACATTTGGCGGTTTCTCGGCTATCATGCGTGAAATTGTGAGACTCGACTTTGGCAACCCTGTTTGACAATCTAAAATCCACTTTTATCTACGATCCAAAGCCAAAATGTCGCTCTTTTGAAATTCTGAAGATTTGTCTTCAGGCAGGTCGCACATATCACAAGTTCAGGCACCGAAAAAAAAAAAAAGAGACACGGACCCACAAAACCCGCCCGCGATTCCCTCGACATCGCCCACAAGACTTCCGCCTTTCTGTTTCGCCTCGCACGCCCCCAGTAAAACACCTGCTTGTGTAAATAAAGATTATTATTATTATAATTATTATTAAGCACAGTTAGGCGCGCCTTGTTGGCTAAGAAGAGGGAGCCTCCGACCCTTTCTTCCAAGTTGACCTTTTCCGCATAAAAAGATTACCATGTTTTCGGGACAGAAGGCATGTTTCCCCCTCTCCTCGTTGGTGGCGGACTCTCCTCTCGTCACTCGCACGTCAATCGAACCTACTCTTCGTTCGACATTAAGCTCAAAGAAACGCCGTATGAATTACCTATGGATCGTCTGGTAGCTATGCTTTATTTGGGGCGAAGCTCCTTAGGGTCTAGCCTTGCCCATCCGTCCGGCGTCCATGCTCACATCGATTGCACTGCCTCCGGGATCGGCCCACTTTAAAAAAAAAAAAAAAGAAAACGTACACCCGCACGGGGTTCGAACTCCGGACCGCTTGCTTACGAGGCAGACGTCTTAACCACCACGCTACACTCCAACGTTGCATGTAGCCGCTCAACGTCTATACAGGAGAGGGCGCTGCGGTCAAATGCGTATATAATCGCGTTGAACTTTGCATGCATTGGCTCAATGTTTATAGAGAAGAAGGCGCTGCGGTCAAATGCTCAACTGCGTAGAGAGAGAGAGATAAGTTCTTTATTATGGAGATGTTGGTATTCTTTAGATGACACCGGCTACTCCATAACAAGAAGGAGAGAGAAAATATATATAAATAAGAGGAAGAACATAAAAGGAAAAGAATAAAGATAAAACACATAAAGTATAACCGTAAAAAAAAAAAAAAAAAAACTTGCAAACAAATCTAATTACAAATGCGAATAAGACGACCGTTTGGGAGTCGTGCACCGATTTGCTAAATTACATATATAGTCATTCCCGTTGAAATTGACGTACGTTCGCACTTAATAATCATACGCGATCCTAGTGTCCTTTAGAAAGTCATGAATGATATTCATTGCTCTGTCTTGTTTTTTACGCGTCGGCCAGGGCCCCAGCGACTTGGTCAGAGACAGGGGTCTATCATCTAATATTTGAAGGCGAATCTCCATCCGGCTCCTTTCATGTCGAAAGCGTTCACAGTCAAGGAGGATATGTTGTACATCTTGATATGGTTCTCCACAGTCACATCTTGGTGAATCTCGGCGTTTAATTCGAAATAAAAAGCTATTAGTAAAGGCCACTTCAAGTCTGAGTCGATGGATTAATGCGTTGTATTTTCTTTTCATCCCGGTGTGTGGCGGAAGCTCAAAATCCGGGTCGATATATGGTAGGAGAGTGTTTGCTGAAGTGTCCTTTAGCCAGCACTGCCGACAACGTAGATGGCGTAAGTGACGAAGGATGAATTTTGCATCTCCAGAGGTAAAGGATGTCGCTTCCATTGCGTCACCATCGTGAGCTTGAGCTGCCAGGCGATCAGCCTCTTCATTTCCGGCGATTTGGCAGTGGCTCGGTATCCATTGTAGCCTGACGTTATGTCCGTGGAGTCGAGCTTGTGCTAACGTGAGTTGCACCCGATACAGAATGGTCGCCTTGGAAGTACGAAGGTGCATGCCCTGTTATAACTCTAGGGATGATTTTGAGTCCGTTAGAATAACCCAGTTTGATGGTGTACCGAATGCTTCAATGAATGATGATGCTGAAAGTATTGCATGTAACTCCGCTGACGTCGAGCATGTATGATGGGACAATCGGAAACATTTAAATGTGTCTAACATCGGGATTGAGTAAGCAGATGTTGACCCCTTGTTAGATGTTGACCCGTCTGTGTAAATATGAATGTCGTCTTTGTAGCGTGCCTCTAAATGGGAGAGGGAAATTGTCTTCGCCACCAGGGGGGCCACCGAAGATTTTGATCTAAGACCAGGAATTTCGGTCTGTATCTCCAGTGACGGAATTGTCCACGGAGGGTTGATTAGACTTGGAAGCCAATGCGCATGATGGGGTGCTGCGACGGGTAGTCCTACGAGAAGTCGGTGAAAGCTAGACTCCGTCCGTCGAAGTATCTTTTCGCACAAGGGTCGAGCATGCGAGTGCGAAGCCAGTCGAAATTAATGACGGCATGTTTCCTGTTTCCGGAGAACAGGTACTGGAGGTTCCTTGGCCTCAGCAATGACAAGATCACTAGATGTTGCGCGGGGGAGTCCAAGGCATACGCGCAAACTTCGCGCAATCATGTATGTCAAGCGTTTCTCCAGTGTTGGTGAGAGGCCATGTAAAACAGGAATGGAGTATGCGATAGTCTGGCGTACTAGAGCTGTATGCAATAGCAGTAGTCCATCAGTCGAGCCTCCCCATCTGGCACCTGCCACATATCTAAGAACGTTAATGACTCTGTTGATTTTTTCCTCAAGCATGTTAATATGTCTTGACCATGTGAGGGAGCAGTCCAGCGTAACTCCAAGAAAACGATGCCACTTCACCTTTTCAATATGTTGTCCTTGAAGTGTCAATTTAAAATTCTTAAGGTGCTTTCTAGTAAATGGAAGAAATGCAGATTTTTGAACTGAAATGTTCATGCCTTTTTCACGAAGATAACTGTATGTGTCATTAAGGCCATACTGCAGTTGTTCTTGTAGTTTGGTCTCAGAAGACCCAGACACCCATATACAGATATCATCAGCGTAGATGGACACATTCAGTGGTGAAGGAAGTTGACTTGGCAGTTCAGCCATGACTACATTGAATAAAGTGGGGCTTAACACGCTGCCTTGTGGCACACCGTGGTGCAGTGCATGTTGTTTGCTATTTCCCTCACTCGTGCTTACAAATATCTTCCTGTGCATGAGAAAGTTGCGTATACAGCGGATCATACGGCCTCGTATCTTAAGCCGTAGAAGTCCACGGAGAACATGTTCGTGACTCACGGTGTCAAAAGCATGATGCGCGTCTAGAAATACAGCGATCGTCATATTTCCGGATGCCCGTTCATGTTCAATAGTTGTTACAAGATCTAAGACTGAGTCTATAGTGCATCGTCGAGGACGAAATCCGGTTAATTGTTCCGGTAATACATCGGTTGTTTCCATCCACCATTGTAGACGTGATTGAATCATCTTTTCGAAGATTTTTCCTACGCAGCTTGTCAGACTGACTGGGCGAAATGATCCCAGCTCGTTCGGTGTTTTTCCCGACTTCAGTAATGGAATTATCTTCGCTAGTTTCCATGAAGCTGGGAAGGTTTCTCTGTTCCACACATCATTGTAAATATCAAGTAGGCTGCGCAGTGTTCCCGGCCCGAGATTTGTAAGTGCTTCATAACGAATGTGATCATGCTTACGAATCGTTCGTAACGCCTCATTAAGTTCATGAATGGTGAAATTATAGTCGAGTTGCCAGTGTTGGGAATGAATTTCTTGAGCAACGTCTTTCAGTGCAGCTTCACGAGAGGCATAATATTCTGGTGATAACATTGCCACACCTGGTTGAGATAGAGAAACACAAAACTCATCAGCCACTATCACTTCGGATGTTCCTCGTGAAAGTGCCAGTGCCCGAAATGGACGTTGTTGCGTAACAGGGGACCTAAGCGAATGCAATATGTTCCATACCATCTTAATTTGGGTGAAAGGAGAAAATCTGGCACAAAGCTTTCTCCAATGACGCTTAGCCAGCTTTTGTAGCTGTCGGCGCATTTGAGTATGGAGGTGTTGAGCCTCGCGATAGCTTTCGATTCTCCCAGATCTCCGATACCTTCTTTCAGCTTTGCGTCTTATAGCCCGCAGTCTTTCATATTCGCCATTTACACAACCACGGTCTTTTGGAACGGGCACCCTACGTGTAGCCTTTTCAAAATTTCTGCCAATGATGTTTTCGAAGTCTTCGAGAGACTGAATTTCTTCCACCTCTTTGTTATTTAAAAAGCGGAACATTTTCCAGTTGGTAAAGTGTACCCGGTGCGGAATACGATTAGCAACAATCCGGGGATGGTGTATCAGTATGGGAAAATGATCACTGCCACGCGTATCCAAGTCTGTGCGCCAGTCAAACTCATGTGAATGATCGGAGGAACACAAGGTCAGGTCTAGGCAGCTTGAATAGTTTACACCTTTCAAGTATGTTGGAGAGCCGTCATTCAGAATGCACATATCATACTGGTCTACTAGGCTTTCGATAAGGTTTCCTCGAGGATCGCAGTGGGATCCGCCCCATAGGGTATGATGGGCGTTAAAATCTCCGCAAACAACGTAGGGACGTTCAAGTCTTGTGAATAATGCCTCGAACTCTGTTCTTGTCACAGTCTTCTGCGGTTCTATATACTAGCCTACTACAGTAAGTGAGGTCGTGCCATAAATGACTTTGCAGACGACATACTCCAATGCACTTGAATCTTAAGTAAATAACAGAATCGAGCCAAATTCTTTACGCACTCCGACTAAGCATCGACTTGGTCCTTTTGGCCTCTTTGATTGGTACGTAACATAGTTAGCAAGTCGAAATTGATTATTTACACGCGCCTCTGATATTACCAGAATGGGGAAAAAATATTGTGCAACAAATTGTCGAAAGTCCTCTGATTTTCCTTGCAAGCTGTTAGCATTCCTCTGGAGGATAGATGTGCGCTTATAGACCTCAGCCATGGAGGTATCCACTCACCAATGGGCATGTTGACCTGATGAGTGGTTCCATGGCCAGTATTACCCTAACTTCCGGAAGGTCGCTAGAACCGGGCAGCGTTCTGATTATTGCTCTAAGCGCAGCAAAAAGCATGGGAACAATAACTTGTCCAAGGTCGTTTTGTTGTTCCTGAGGTATTCTACCTGGAATTGCAGCAGCTGGTGGGTTGCGTTCATTGTTCTTTCCTCTACGAGGTGCTGCTACCGGCGGCCGTGTCGTAGGATCCGAGGTATTTCTTGACAGAGGAATGTCTTGCTGTAACATTGCTTTTGATCTGCTCCTATCTTCTTTTGGTGCCCCTTGTACGACGTCAGAGTACGTTCTCTTCGTTGATTTCTTTAGATTTGCAGATGGTGGTGGCCTTGAAAAACGTACAATGTCTGGGTTCGGGTTCGGTTTCTTTGCTCGATAATCCCTACCACTCACGAGTTCCTTCTTGTGTATGTTTGTCGCGAACTTCTTGCATGGGCATCCAGCAAACGTTGAGGGATGTGGACCTTCACAGTTGGTACACTTTGGGTCTTGCAAAGATGTACACGCCTTGTGATTGTGCGGCCCAGCGCACACTTTACAACGTTGTGGACCACGGCAGAATTTTGAAATGTGCCCATATCTTTGACAGTGAAAGCATTGGATGGGTGGGCCAAAGTATTCCTCTACAGGGTGAGATGTAAAACCCATTAAAATGCGCTGTGGCATTGGGCGATCCGGACGGAAACGAAGAATGACACTCTGTCTTGTGTTCTTCGACTTTGCCGTCATCCTGTCGTCTGTAAGCAATCTGGCGCTGAACATAGAGGACGCCGAAATCTTTTAAATATTCGAGTAGCTCACCGCCCGAGTATTCAAGAGGGACTCCTTTGATTTTCCCGAGGTTCCGTGAGTATGACTCGGGGACACTCGTGGTCACCTCGATGGTACAAAGCGATGTGACAGCAAGAAGCCTGTTTGCCGCTAGGAGCGATTCCACGCTAACAGCAAGGCTGCCATCCTTGTTGACGCGGTGCGAGAGTAGTTTCTCTTTGGCGATGCCAATCACTTCGTTGGCAACAACATTGGGATTGATGCGCCAGAAAGATTTTTTTCTGTTGACTGTTTTGAAGACTACTGGTATCCCTGCAGGGCGATTTTTCTTGTATCGGACTTCAGTGAAAGGGTTCTCGTAATCGTCCAGGTCGACGTCTTGCATGTGATCCTGACTGCCTCCCTCCGATGGGGCGACTGTGCCGTGAACAGTGTAGGTAGAGGTTTGGTCGTTGTCGGATAGTGGATCTTTATCAAAGTCCGGGCATCGTCGCTTGGTTGGGATTTTTACAGTACTGGTAGCCATGACAACTGGCGACATGGCTACGGCGTTCTGAGTTGGCTGCTGAGCACTTGCATGTAATGGTCCGGGTGTCCCGCCCTCGGAGGTCCCTGGAGCCAGCGATGGAGCTTGTTCAGACATCCTTGAGGTCTTCGGCCCGGGGCTACTGGTGAAGTACCACCCTGGGCCGGGACCGGGAACTTGCTGCTTGGTGCCGGAAATTAAATTTCACGGCGTATCACCCGTAAAATAAAAACAGATGACGTTTTCGAGGGAGCAGATGCAAAAGGCTTCCAATCTCTCTAAACTTTGTCGTCGTTCTCCGCTCAACTGCGTATATAACCACGATCCATACCACACATTCTCTTTCTGACATGGACCGTTGACTTAAGCGGTGGAGATGCCTTCCCACGGCTTCTAGCGGATCCAAGCTGATCCGCCAGACGAACCACTGGCTCTGTATTTCACCGACCATAAAGCAGTAATAATGAAGTCGAAACGGCAACCCGAAAGTCAGCACTAGCTATGAGCAATAAAAACAAAATCAGCACCGCCAGCACAACTTATGAACAATAAAATCACTATCATCAGCACCACCAGAGCTTCGCCCTAATCAACATCATTCACCACGTGTAGATGCGGCCTCTTTTTCTTGAGTAGGTTCTCTTTATTCCCTTTGGTTGTAGTAAACATTGCAGGTCGAGGCAGCGCAGATATCCCTGCCAGCTCCGTGGGGGTGTTTTGGCGAGGCAATCAGGCTCACGACTTCTCTATCGGCCTTCGTTCTGGTCATGCACGGTGTCGAAAGCTTTCATTAGCTCACGCGACCCTCTTATTTGGTGCAAAAACCGTAATTTCGGTCGATCACGGACGGGTTCCGACTTTTTACGGGCGAAGACTAAGAGGGACACTACCCAGAAAACAAAAAACCTGCAAAACATTTTGAGTTAGAAAAATGCCCTATTAACATCCGTCAATACCTAGGGAGTACTCCAAGAAAAATTTGTTTACAGTGCTTAGTTATCTTTTAACTTATTTTTAGTTTACCAACGCTAAAAAAAAAGGTTCGAGCACTTTGAATACGTTTATCTCCAAACTATTTTTGCTATAAATCTCGCCTTAATAAAACTATCGTTTTTGTATGAATCTATTGAGAGACTTAATATTTGCGGCTTATATGCCGATATTTTATGGAGGAAGGTTATATGGACTTAGGTTTTGCATTTCCATGTCCCTTTATTACAAAAAAATTGTAATTGAAAACTTTGGTAAATGGGAAAATCCTCTTTTTCGCATTTGGGTTCGCTTACAATTGGGCGTTATGTGACTGACGAACAGAATAAAAGGTAGATAGAGAGCTCATTGCTCAGATTTACTCCGAAAAGCACTGCTTTTTTCTCATGATCATGCAGCCTGATATTAATCTTTCTTGCTCGATGATTCTTTGATTTCAGTACAAAACTAATACACATGGAAAGCATGAAATGATGGGCAGACGATAAGTAAAAGCTTTTCACCGAACAAGTTTTGCGATAAAAGTTGAATTTAAATCATAATTTCCATTACGATGGCTTTTGTTTTTTTATTCCTTTGCAATGAGTATTTTTTCACCAGCAAATTTTGACCAGCATTTTGTAAAGCTACGTGCGCGTTTTAGCAGAAGCGATATTCTTAGAATATATCACCCACCCCGGATAGAAGCAATATATTTTCGAACCGCGTCTCGGGTACTGTTTCGCTGCTCCCAATTTTTTGCTGCCCTGCAATGTTCGGGCAGACAAAAAAAGAAGAAAAAACGGTACCTGCGTTACATTCCAGCCTCGGCTAGGCCTTTCGCTTCGCTGCGCAACGCCGTCGCAGCCCCGAGGGAAGGAGGATGCAATGCATAGCCAAACATACACCTTCCAAATGAGGTGTGAAACGAGATTTCCGCCACGCTACAATGTGCCGTGCCTCGGCGAATCTGATCCGAGGTCGAAACCAAGTAGGCGGCCCTGGGCTCACGGGACCCACCCGGACGACGGTGTCCAACTTCGGGAGAAGGCGCCGCCTCGGGGCGACGCCAGTTCGACCCTTACGGTCGAGGCGCAATTCCTTCGCTGTTAAAGCCCCTCGGGAAAGTAACCACGTCCTTCGAAGAATAGGCCTGCCCTGTTGAAGCGATCCAGGCGGTGCTACCGTCGACGCGCGAGTGTAAAGGAGAAAAAAATTAAGTTAAAAAGTGTGCTCGCCAGAAAATTTCACCACATGTTTTATTCGGGGGCATTACTTGACAATATTCTCGAGCACCTCCCGCGGTGTCTCGGAGGAGGCACAGATGTACAGGTTACTTAAAAAAGAAATTAAGTTACTGAGTATCGGCCCCTCAAAATTAGTTTGAGTAGAGTAGAAATTACTCAAATGTGAACTAATTGAGTAAATTACTAACTACCGTAAAAAAAAGTTGCGAATTACATTTGAAACTAATTTTATATATGTATTTTATGGAAACATGAAAGCGTATAGCTTTTGGTCCGTTAGCAAAATTCTGCTAGTCAAATATAAAGCGGCTTGTTTTTTCACACAAACGTTTTAATACCTGATCCTGATTTTGCTTGCCTAAATTCGTTTGTACTTATTTTTCTTTTTTTTTTGTGAATGATGTGCTGCGGATGTATCATTTCTACTTTGAAACGTTTAGCACTGCCTGAGCTTGATTTTACAAACAGTGTTTGCTTGTTTATAGTGTTGTGTAAAGTGCATTTAAAAAGTACTTGAAGTAAAGTACAAAATAAATAAGAGGTGATATACTTCCAGCAAAGTAGTAAATACACCGGGGCAATGTACTCGAAGCGATGTACTATAAATACAATGTACATTCAAAATAAAGTACACGTACTTTTTAGTACAATCTTTCATGATGCCTTTCATCCCCTTTACACGTTTTGTTTTCTTTTTCAACTGGCATGCATGGTTCCAGAGCTAATCAGAGGTGTATCAGTTTTTTTACGGAATTGCAAATATTTGTATCGGTCTTATATCCGTTATTACTTCACTATGAGAAATGACCAGATGACGTCTCGAAAGACGATAGCGCATTTTAGCATGACGATACACCATTTTTTGCTTTCAAATTTGGGGAATGTACATTGAAGTTTGAAGTCGGGAGTTGTAGTTTCCTCGGAAAGTGCCAAAAAATATTTTAGTGGAGTGCAAGTACATTGTCAGAGACGGTACTTCAAGTAAAGTGCAAGTTTTCTAAACCTACTTAAAGTAGTACTTTAAGTTCCAGGTACTTAAAATACTTTCCAACACTGCTTGTTTATTTATTTATTTTTTATTTTTTTATGTAGACACGTTGGGGGAATTAATACACGTTTCTCGAACGATTTTTGAATCTTTAAAGGTCTGCATATTCTGGGTTTTGAGAGGAAAGGCAACGCAAAAATTTCCCCTTCGCGTTGCCCTTTAGCACGCGATTCTTTGAGTACAGCACGAACTACGGGAGCACCAGATGAGCTTCAGAGTGGGTGCTGCATATTGTTGCCTCCTTTGAGTGAGAATGCTGTGTGTACACCTCCTGTAGTGGGCGAGAGTTCCTACCTTGGGGAAAATCTGGGACAAGCCCTTTCTTCAAAGGCACGTCGTCTCCTTGAGCTTCAGGACTCACATAAACGCCAGTCTTCGGTTTTAATCCCGCAGCTACTTGGCCTCTCTTGCATAGTGTCTGTCTGTTTCCCGCACCTCGTAGTGGAGTTGTTGCTCTGGGGGGCTCGTGAAGATTTTGGAAAGTTTCAAACCCTCCAAACTACTTTCTCCCCCCCCCCCCCCTTTCTTGTCTGCGAAACATGCATCGCCATCTTTGCAAATATCGACTGATCTTCCGATATCTTATCTCGTTTAGTGCATGAATGTTTGTTGATAAGCACGCGTTCCACTAAAATTCGCAAGTTATTTGAAATTTGAGTAGAACTCAAATTTTGAATAACTTTCTTGCCTTCTTGTATAAAATAGTTCACGTTGACAATGACTCAACACTTTTGTTCACAGTGAACTTTAACGTACCGACTCGCTCAAATAGGACAGCTCTCACTTTTTATCCCCACAATCAACAGATGACATCACCAAAAACAAGAATGCAGAAAAGTGTAAACAATCTTGGGCATGAAAAGTTTGATATTTTTGATAGCTACGTAAATCTCAGTAGATAATTAGATGAGAATATTTTCCGTCGTTAAAAATGTATTGTCGTGTTTTGTTGCATGCTAGTTTTATCAGTTGAGCATGTTTTACAGTTGTGCAATTTTTTTTTTCACTGTGCCCCATTGTAGACTTTTGTTGGTTGTTAATTGGCACACATAGAGGCATTATGATGATGATGATGATGATGATGATGAAGTTCCTCGTAAAATGGTAATAGTTCTTCGGAAATTCAAACTCAATATATTGCGATTTGACGCGTGTGCGGACAGCACAATACTGGTGTATTAATTTGCCCTCCCGTTAATCTTATGATCAGGATCCCTGCAAGCTGTGCGGACTACGCTAATGTTAATATTTCGAAAACTACAGTGAAGCCAGTTGTGTTTACACATATCTCAGGGAATCGAAATTTATGTTGTTGACGCATAGAGCGTGCTCAATATATACCGTAGTATAATCGAGGTAGAATTTAACAAAGCTCATGCACGACCCAGGCAAACAAAAACTGCAATTGCCGGCGAGTTGTGCTCCTTCAATCCCCGCCCCCGCACGTTTCAATCTGGATGAGCATCGTACAGGTGTGCTGTTATGTATCACAACTGCGTGGCGCACGTTAACAAATAAATAAAAAAAACAGGCTGCCTCAGTGAATGTCTGGTGAGACACCAGACACCCACTGAGGCAGACTAACTTCAAGCTGTATCAACATACACCACTTTGTGTTTTTAGGTGGAGAGGGTCGCGTGGTGCGCCGCTGGCGCGTTTACGGTCGCAGGTGCCACCGGCAAGAGCTCGCCGGCGATTGACCACCAGAATTCGCCATAAATAGGCAGATCTCGGCGGTGTAAGTATCTCTCTCTTTCTCTCTCTCTCTATCCGGCCGTGACGTCACGTTGAGGAACCAAAAAAATGGCGCCATCGTGGCACAGCAACCTCTAGGGGTCTAATAGAAGAGCAGCTTCGAAAGAGCAGTTTCTGGGTACTTCTCACCCCCAATTTGTTTTTTGATCTAAATGAGCTTCGTACCGGCGTGCGATTGTGTTTAACCACTGCGTGGTGCACGTTCAATACTCCAGGTCAGTGGTTCTACTGCACTGGCTAAATTTGTCATCTACAGCTGAGAGACAAGTCGCCCATCGGTGAAGGCTAACTTCAGGCTGTCTAAACATACATTCAGCAGAATTACTTTATTCCCAATTAGTTGCGAGCTTTTGCCGGCTGTAATCGCTCACATGTGTCTCGGAGCCGGGGACGGGACACTCGGTCGCTTTGATCATGCCTCTTCTCGTGTGGGCTAAAGTCATTGGTTCCAGTGACTTTAGTGAGGACAAGCAGCTTGGAGTGCGAGCATGCCGTCCTCACGCACTTGCCGCATGTACGTACGTATCAGGGTCAACCGGGAGTGGGACCGGACATTTCATCGAACGCCGTTTCGTCGAAGGCTGTTTCATCGAAGCCGTTTTATAGAATGTCGTTTCGTCAAACGCCGTTTTATCCATCACCAATTTATCGAAGCTGTTTCATCAAACGCGTTTTACTGAACGCCGTTTTATCGAACGCCATATTATCGAACGCCGTCGCATCGAACGCCAGGGTTGCATTCCCGCTTCCTGAAGCTGGTTGGAGGGTGCCCATCCCTCCCGGGTTCTAGAAGTTTTCGACTTGCATCGCCACAGAACATCAACCGACGGAAGACAAGCTGGAGGCGATGCTGAGTTCACAAAAGCTTCCTCGCCAGAAGAAGGCCATAGCGGCAATAAATGAGAAGGTCCGCCTTTTTTATGAGAACCGACGGAGCTTGGCTGTGGGGGACTTTTTGAGAGCAATTGCTCATCATTTAAAACGGTGAATGGCTGTCGCCGGGCAGTAAAAAAGTATCACAAGAAAGACATGAGAGGCTATGAGGCTCACATGGCTAAAGTTGTTGCGCCTGCGCAAAACCTAAGTCGCCTACTGGCCTCCATGAGTTGGAGTGTAGTCTTACCGGGAGTGCGACTTCCTGTTTATTTGCTACAATACCCTCAAGGCCCATCGGGCAATTAAGAGGGAGTGAACAGATAACCACAATATGTGAAACAAACATAAAAATCGGTAAAATATCCTCATGGGCTACTTGCAACAAAATATATTGTAACAGCTACAAGTTTGGACATTAAAAAACCTGACGATGAAATGGGTAAATGACACAAGTGTACTCGATCCGTGCATAAAAGAGCATCTTTCAGAGTTTTTATATAACAGATATTCGATGAAACGGCCGTCAGAGATTAAATAAAACGGTGTTCGATGAAACGGCGTTCGATGAAACGGCGTTCGATGAAACGTCCATTTTCCCGATGAAACGGCGTTCCTTTTTTTTAAAGTTAATGAATTCAAATACACCAGCCAAAAGTTCAGTTCTTCGTGAAACAGCAAATAATGAGTCACCAAAATAAATATCGGCAACGTCTCGGCCTTAACGTCCTATCTCAGCAGACCCCCCCCCCCCCCCCCTTTACACACACACACACAAACACACCGCTCCCACCAACGCCCTTCATGCCCGACCGAAGAATCCGCCCCTGCATGGTTGCGAAAGTATTTTTTGTATAGAGTGTAATATATTTAGGTTGAACGGTAAATACCGATAAACAAGAACCGAGGCTTAAACGCCAAGCCCGTTTAATTAAAGTCAAAGGAAAAGAAACAGAATTGGAGATCTGCTTTGTGAGGATTCCCTTTGTTGAATGTACCACGTAAAACACAGCGTGTCTGTGGGTCCGTAGAACGACGTGTTTATTGAACTGAAATGCCAACACGCTTTGCCCTTAATACAAATCGGATATATCGGCGCCGCCTCAATGTGACAAGGACGCCGGTTGTACTATGTGCTGCCGCAATAGCAAGATTCGCGGAAAGGGGCAGTGCCTCAAATAGAGCTCCGTGGAGCGGGCCCCTCCCTCGTCGGGAGCTCCCGGTCGTTGTATTGGGCAGGCTGGCGTAGCCTGCGTGAAACTGATGCTCCCGTGGTTAACGGTCCTAGGTTCATTTCCCGGATGCGCGGTCGGATCCAAGTATGGATGGTCCCGAAGTGCCGGCGGCAGGTCACCCGAGGAGGGCGAGGGAGTACCGTCCCCAGGGGTATACGGCCCCTCATCGCATCCGGGTAGCGCGCCCCGACACCTTGGCACCCAGGGCCTGCCTGAGCTAGGCCTAGTTAGGGATACAAGGAACACGTGGTTCCCACACTTTCAATAGGAAAATCTCGTTTCACGGGAAGGCACCTTTAAGTACAGCTTTATGCTGTGTTGACCCAAAACTCAGCCGGCACTGAATTCACCGCGAGGCTTTCTTTCAGGACCCCTTATCTCGTTTTGTTCTCCTATTGTTACCAGGACGTTTTCGAAGTATCCGTGTGACCCGCATATTTCTGGAGGCTGGGGAGCACCAGACCCGTGCCCTGTCTTTTTTTTCTACGTTGTGGGATTCGATTTGCCTTACTCCACCACGAGGTCGATCCCACTCCGTAGCTGGATGTTGAGGACTTCTACGGCCGGGTCCGTCCGGAGGCTGCCGTGGGCTCCGAGGAGAGGAATTCACTCCGAAACACAAAGATACTGAAGAAGCGGGTTTATTCGGCTCCTGTGCCACCACGCTGTGCCTGTCGGCAAAACTAATAAAAGAAAAGAACGCAAAAATGTCGGCGCTGTCGCATTCGACAGATTCACCTAGAGGGGGCCCACGCTGCCGTATTAGGCAGATTCGTGGAAAGGGGGAAGCTCCAAAAAGAAAGAGGCTCCGTGGCCCAGAGCCTCCTCCGACGAGAGTCGCGGCCGTCGTTCGTGAGCCGCTTATCTAGCCAGCGGAAAATGGACGCGCCCGGGGTAAGTGGTGTGGGCCGTGGCTTATCCCGCAGATGGGCCGCGTCCACAATCATTTCCAAAGGGTGCGCCGGAGGCACGTTCACCCAAAAGGGCGAGGGTAAACACGCCCTCTTCGAGGAATGCGGCCTTACCCCCGTATCCGGGATGACGTCGCCATAAGTTCCCCCATAACGCTTCCACGGCCTGCGTGTGCTAGGCCTAGATAGGGAGACAGGGAACACGTGGTTCCCGCAATATATGACCCAAGAAACCTTAATTTTTGTCAGACACCAAAGACAGACACCGAAATATAAAACGTCAGAGGGTATCGAGTATAGTATGGAGATGCCGGCACCGTGAAGAAAGCGCCAACACCTCCATCAATTTTCACTTACTAAAAAAAGAAAACAAGAATTAAAAAAACAAATAAAGCACTTCGAGAATACGAAACCCTATATATATATGCCCGGATTTTTTCTGAAATCCGCTTTCGTCCTTCTCGACACCGCGCGCATAACGGTAAAATTCCGAATCGAGAGCTGAAAGCGTTCCCCCGCAGCGACGACTCGCTCGCAGCTGCCGCGGTTCCAATCACCCGCCAGGGCACGCACCGGCGGGCTCGACCGCGTCGGCCCTGCTCGGCGCTTTCCGGCTCAGAGAAATGAAGACGCAGCGCCGGGGATTCCGGACCCGCGGTCGGTCGTCGGCAGAGCGTCCGCGGAGAAGGGAAGCGCTCCCTTCGACGCTCCCGACCTTTAATCCGGAGCGGCCGAGCGGAAAATCGACGAGAAATATTTGCCCTCCCGAGTGGCCCAGACTGGCGGGCACCGGCGGGGATTTGAGCTCGGGCTGCTCCGACGCTAGGAATGGGCGGCCATCAATTACTGCGCAGAAGCGCTCTATCCCGCTCGCCCAAGAAACAACGGGGCACCCGAGAAGCCCGAGGAAAAAGGCGACAGCGCGGGGGGCGAGCTCCATGCCGCCGATGTCCCCGGTCTGGCTTCTGCACTAGCGGCGGAACAAATAGATGTCGAACGGACGTCACTCGACTAATCTAGAACCTGAGCGAGCCCAGCATGATGTTCTTTTCTGCACAAACACGAAGAACCGAGTATACAACTCGTTACTACGAATAGATTCTCTGAGTAACGGTAACTTCTTGCTCGCTTAAAAAGTACTTAGGTGCACGTTAGTGGTTACCGAGTCACGTTACTGGTTACCGAGTTGGCGCAAACAAGAGTTTAAGAGTAGACAAGGCTAATGGTGCACATGGTTTTTAGAACATTAAGCAAAAAACGCCGCTTACTTCGTGTTAAATGGAGTAGTAACTAATAGAGGTTGTTTCTTTTTCACCGCAAAAAAAAATAAATAAAAAAATAACGATGTTTTTGTTACTTTGGGTAGCGAGGCCTCTTCTTGTAAGCAAGTCACAAGTTACAATGAATAGCCTAACGACGCTACACGACGCGCTCATAGTACACTCCTTGGGTGAGAACAGCCGCGGGTTTTCCACCCAAACTAAACGGCGGAAAACATTCGGAGAGACGGAGGCGTCGAGGCGACCCGAAGGGACATCTTCAAATCCCCGTCGAGGCTTTCAAAAATGACGCAAAAGGCGCCCTATTGATTGTTAGGGCACGCTGCTGCCACCTCGTGAAAACAATGGCTCCTAATGCGACAGCTGTCACCCTTCGGAGAAAAGCGAGGTGACGGCGAAATCCCCGGATGTCCCCTTCCGGAAAGCGACGGGGCAAGCAGCCGATTGCGCCCATGGCTGCTTTCCCGTACGCTGCTTCGGCGACGCAATTCCTTCGCAGGTTTCTAGCGGTGTGCTGTGGGGCCTGCAACCCGAACGAAGTGTTTCAGCTTTTTACAGCGGTAGCTGTTACTGCCACGTTTGGCCCAAATCCGGCGGGATCCTTACTCAAGAAATACGACATCTCGGGAAGAGAGCGCCTCCACCCTACACATCGCCTTCTCCCCCGCTTTGCTCTCGTTCGTTCGCTGGCGTTGAAGAAATTTGGAGAACAGCGGCGTTGCCCTTGCGAAACCAGGTCATCTACCCACGGCAAGGCAGTCTTGGGCAGTAACTAGTTACTATTAAGTTTGACGCGTTACCGGTAACTAGTAACTTTTTTCGGTAACTTTTACCTGTAACGCGTTACTCTTTAATATTGGTAACTTGTAACTGTAGCACCGTTACTTTTTGATTGGGTAACTGTAACTGTTTAGACCGGTACAGTTACTTGTGTTTACGATATAAATTAGAAGAACCCACTGCCCATTACATTGTCAAACTGCCATCTTGAAGCCATTTTTCTCAAAACTCCTCGCTGACAAAAAGAAAAAAAGAAGCGTGGCCACGCATTAAACAAACAGAAAATTGTTTAGCCCACCACCGAGAATGAACGAGAGTCAGCACGAAACCGGGAGATAAAAGGAAGCGGCGCCCGCGATTACAGGGGCGGCAAACAATGTCTGTTTCACCGAATTTGGCTCACTCTTTCTTCTCTTGTGGGGACCATCTGTGGGTGTCGGTGGTGGTGCGATGTCTCCGAGTGTTCGGTCTGGGCTGTGTCTGGAATATGTCCGTGCTGTCGTTTTTACACTTAGCCGTTCGCCGTTTCCTCATCCCTATTAGCAATCTAGCGCTTTGGAGCCGCTCGAGTAAACATGACTTCTACAGTTGGCGTTTCGGACACAGACGCCGCGGTGGTCGTCGTGCACTCGTAGAGCACCAGAAGCTAATTGTCTCCTTTCCCCCTTTATTCTTCCGAAGCTGTTTGACCTGCTATGTTTAGGCCTGCTTCCGACCGAGTATATCCCATAAGGAAATTATGTGACATTCTCTGTCCTCATTCGTTTCGGAGTGACAAATAAACCAAAACGTTTAATGACGCGGGCGGATGACGATTTTGAAAAACGATTTATTTAAAGTTAAAAGAACTATTGCATATAAATTTTGCACATTAAAATGATGAAACGGCGAATGACGCAAAAAAGAAACACCCTTTTAAGTTAAAATTTTCTAATTTATCAGTTTACCTTTCTTCTAAGATATTGAGGTGGGCTAGTTGGATATGCATGATGGAAAAATTAAATAGCGCAAAGGTTAGACAAAGGACAGAACATGTAGACAGGACAAGCGCTAACTCACAATTGGCGTTTTAATAGAAAAGAAGAGAAGGAAGCAGCATAGAAATACGCCGAAAAAGGAAGAAAGAAGATTTATAATAAAAGGAAAAAGTGAAAGGTATATACAAGAATGAATAAAAGAAAACAAGAAAAATGAGAGAAAGGGGAGCTGCGTAACTAAATTAATTCCTGGGAATATATTGAAATTAAGGAAAGGCTGTAGCTTAAAGAAAGAAGAAGTTGAGAAGACTAGAAGTTCCCGCTGAATCAACCTCAAGTTGGCCACCGAAGGTAAGTTAATTCTTTTTCACTTAAAGCCACTGAAGGTGCACTCACACAGGCGTCTTCCTTGTCTTTGATGGTTAAGGCCTCGTAGATTTCTCGCGAAGTTTTATCGCGGAACCGTCGTAGGATTTTCGTTTTTGTCAGGATCGGTTGGCATTTACAGTCTCTGACATGTACTGCGAGATGTCCCGCTGGAGTTGAATTGAGTGAGGAGGCGTGTTCCCGCAATCTGGTGTTGACGCAGCGGCCTGTCTGCCCGACGTATATCTTGCCACAAGTGAACGGTATTTCATAAATTATCTGGCTTTGGCAAGGTACATTTAATTGCTTGTGTTTGAAGGTGCACAGTACTTCTCGATCTTGCGGATTATTTATCTTTGGGCATAGCTTCTTGAGCATGTTAGGTGCAAAAAATATGACAGGCTGAGGTCAAGACAAAAATTATTAGAGTGGAAAATTATTTTAAACAACAAAATTTAAACCTCCTAGTTTCCGATAAAGAAGGAGGATTTGTAGTGTGTTCAAACACCACTTATATGGAAAAGGCAGGAGTAGCCATCCAGAAAAACTTTAAAAAGTTACAAGACATTAACATAAAAAAAGTAAAAGCTAAAGTACTTCAACTTTGCTCCAGACATGTCCTGACTAACCTGAAAAAACAAATTACTACTGCCAAAAAAGAATTTTTGGACATGTATTTCACGGCAAAGACGCACAAAATAGAATGTCCATTCCGAGTCGTTGTCACAGAAAGAGGTTCATGGCAAGGAGCAATCTCACGGTTCATCTTCAGTAACTTATCTGCTCTTCGACTTGAAGATCCTTTTCTGATTCATAATTCAGAAGAAATTATACATTTTCTAAAAAATAACAACCAACAAGTAAGATATGGTTTCTCCCTTGACGTGGAAGATTTGTTCTATTCCATACCTCATGACCGTCTGTTCGAAGCCGTTAGAGATTGTATTGAGCACAATGGTACAGTTTCTTTCCAAAACAACTCTGGCTTACATCTGGATTCATTCATGGAACTGCTGACATACTACCTTGCATCCACAGTCGTCACTTTTGACAACAATCAATACCTGCAAAAGAAGGGAATCTGCATCGGTTCCTGCGTAGCTCCTGTGCTATGCGACATCTTCTTGTCTCAGTGCGATCGAGCCATCGCTCAGCAAATAACCAACGACCAGGTTCCAAAAGTATACAGGTACGTTGACGACAATCTCGTGCTTCTAAGCCAAAAACCAGGTGAAAAAGAGGAGACGCAAATCAACAACATCCGAGCAATCTTTACGCAAAATTCTCAAGGGCTAAAATTTACCTACGAGCTACCTACCGACTTCTCCCTGCAATTTCTCGATCTACAACTAAAATTCCAAGAATACCACTAATGTTGGATGTATAAACCAAGGTCGAAGAAAATATTACTTCAATATGAGTCTTCGCATTCAAAGCTCATAAAGACGGCAATCATCAACAACTGTCTCAACGCGGCCCTCAATAAATCGTGCGAACACAAAGCGGGACAGAGCTTTGAAGACCAGTTACAACGGCTTGCGACTTCTGGCTATTCAAATACCATCTTGTGTGAGGCAGTTGAAAGAATGATCCGCCTTCGAAAGGGGAAGGAAAATACGAAACCCCCAAGACAGCGTCCTGCAGTGATACCCTATATCCACCAGGTGTCGCATAACCTGAAAAAGCTGGCGTCTAGATTTAGCATCCCTGTCATATTTTCTGCACCTAACAAGCTCAAGAAGCTATGTCCAAAGATAAATAATCCGCAAGATCGAGAAGTACTGTGCACCGTCAAACACAAGCAATTATATGTACCTTGCCAAAGCCAGGTAATTTATGAAATACCATTCACTTGTGGCAAGATATACGTCGGGCAGACAGGCCGCTGCGTCAACACCAGATTGCGGGAACACGCCTCCTCACTCAATTCAACTCCAGCGGGACATCTCGCAGTACATGTCAGAGACTGTAAATGCCAACCGATCCTGACAAAAACGAAAATCCTACGACGGTTCCGCGATAAAACTTCGCGAGGAATCTACGAGGCCTTAACCATCAAAGACAAGGAAGACGCCTGTGTGAGTGCACCTTCAGTGGCTTTAAGTGAAAAAGAATTAACTTACTTTCGGTGGCCAACTTGAGGTTGATTCAGCGGGAACTTCTAGTCTTCTCAACTTCTTCTTTCTTTAAGCTACAGCCTTTTCCTAATTTCAATATATTCCCAGGAATTAATTTAGTTACGCAGCTCCCCTTTCTCTCATTTTCTTGTTTTCTTTTATTCATTCTTGTATATACCTTTCACTTTTTCCTTTTATTATAAATCTTCTTTCTTCCTTTTTCGGCGTATTTCTATGCTGCTTCCTTCTCTTCTTTTCTATTAAAACGCCAGTTGTGAGTTAGCGCTTGTCCTGTTTACATGTTTTGTCCTTTGTCCTTTGTGTAACCTTTGCGCTATTTAATTTTCACCTTTCTTCTCACTATTGTGCAACAAATAACATAATATTGTTTTAGTTTGTGCTTTTTGTATGTCCAATTTTTGTACCGTAACGCAAAAGTAACGGCGTTACTGTTTTTGCAGTAACTGTAACTGCAACACGTTACTTCTTCAAAGCGGTAACTGTAACTGTAACAGACTTACTTTTTCCTCCTAGGTAACAGTAATTGTAACACTGTTACTTTTTAGTGGTAACGTGCCCATGACTGCGGCAAGGATGGCTATCGGAATATTTCTTCCTCCATATTTCTCGGCGTCGGTTCCAGCTATGTACACAATGGCTCATCGGTTTAAGTTCATAGCCTTCAGATTTGACACAGATGTTGCTTTCGCATGCAAATCGAGGCTGGGAGGCCTTTGGAAGCAGGCAAACAGAGAGGTGACCCAGCAGCCCTGCTGCACCAAGAAACATGCCAACAGGCTCACCACGTGGAAGACTGAGCATATCTTTACATGCCCATGTCCTGTGGCGCTGATTACATCGGCCAAACGGGTCGCTGGGTAAACGTCCGGCTCCGCGAGCATCACAATTTCACAAAGAAGTAGAGGGTACTCCAACAGTCAGCACCAGATCAACACTCAAAGACAGGAATGTCGCGGCTGCGTTCCCGATTTTGCCGCCACGACGACGCTGCATGGTAAATCCTGATCGCTTCGGGAGGGAGGTTATAGAAGTCTTTTAAATGGTGACGAGCCCGTAAATAATAACGTCATTGTCTCTTTAGCTCAGAAAGACCTCGGGGCACCGGCGGCTAGGATGATGCCTTTTAGAGCGCAGCTCTTAGGTGCCCGTTTCCGGCTTGAGCGGCGTCGGCATCGGCGTCGCCGTCGGCGTAACCGCGAGGTCACGTTACCCCCCCAGGTCACGTGACCCCCTGAGGCCACGTGACCCCCTGAGGTGACTTGACCCCCTGAGGTAACGTGACCTCCCTGAGGTCACGTGACCCCCTTGAGGTAACGCGAACCCCCGAGGTCATGTGACCCCCCTGACGTCACACGACCCCCCCTGAGGTCACGCGACGTCAAGGAGTCACCTGCCCCTCAGTACGCTTCCATCCTCCTCCTCAAGAGCTTCGCTCTAATCCGGCGTTACAGGGAAGCGTAAATGGCTTTCATTTTTTATCCCCAAATCCCCCCTCCTTCTTTCTGCCAATGCTTGGAAGTCGTGGCGTCAACAAGTGCCCTCACCCCGGAAAACTTCCTGGCTGCAGGCCTAGCGCTAGCCCACTATGCCACCGATCCCCCAAGGGAATCTATCCAGGTCTAGAAAAAAATATATGCACGGTTTTGAAAGATGAATATAAGGAGGAAGTTGTAAAGACAATAATGAACCTGTCCAAAATGAGTTCAAAAACCACAAGCTAGAAACGCCTCTTCGAATAGCTATAAATAAAACTGAGACTTGGCAGGTGGTGGTACCTAACTTTCTAATTGGTAAATGTGACTTCTCCGAAGCCGAGCTCCGACTGGCTTGAGTCCGCCTCAAAACCAAGTGTCACTTGAAAACGCCCCATGCTCGCTTTTACGTTTCATAAACGCTCCTGCCAATTTCTTTCGTCAAGTCCCGTTCAAGTCACCAGCGGTCGCTGTGCTCCCCGCCTGGGAGCTCGATTAAGGTTGTAATTCTTCTCTTAAATGCTGTGTCACACTTCAAGAAGAACTTAACTCTTTGAATTTTCTTCCATAGCATGACTTTACGAAAGGCCAATCATGAAAGATGTTGATAAGCAGTTTTAGAAACTAACGTTGTACGTGTCTTTTAGAAAAATGCGCTTTTATATTTCTTATTTTGTAGACATAGTTTGGTATATCGTATACTTGGTATATGTTAGGTACAGATAGCTTCAACCCCACAAGACCATAGAAAAGGGAGTGAGCGCGACTGGAAAGCGACCGATTCTCGACCGGCCTTTTTCGGCCTGAAAGAAAAGGAATTTCGAGCCACAACTTGCATTCTTTCATAGCCTCCTCTATACTGACAAAGCCTGGCAGATCACCACGAGAAGCGGTTGCCTAAAGTGAAAAGGTAGAACGGCAGACAACGTATGAGAGGAGAGCCACGTGACGGGTGCCCCGCTGCGGCGAGACGCTGAAACACACTTCTCCCGAGCGATCCCCGTTCCAAAGACCCGCAGACTCATAGGGTTATGAAACCGTGCGGGTTCCAGCGTCCCACAGAAATTGTGTGGGTGTATCGGCCCCATGTCCGCTTGTGCTCCTCGCGATCTTCGCGCTACCGCTTCTTTTCTCGTCGGGTTTGAAAACCATGTTTCCGGTCCTAGCCGCTGTAAAAGCTGTGCGCTGACGTCCATGTTCCCCGAGAAATGTTCTGCGCTACCAGATCCTCGCGTTCCAAATCTGTGACGGGGCACTCTATGGCTCCGTCGTCAAACTGCCAGGCTTTGCGTGTATAGAGGAGTCTATGGTTCTGGCATAGCTTCCTCTATACTCACGAAGCCTGTCAGCTCTACGACATAGCCATAGAGTGCCCAGTCGCAGATTCGGAGCGCGAGGATCTAGTAGCACAGAACATTTCTGGTATTCAGCGCACAGCTTTTGCAGTGGCGAGGGACCGAAACAGTGGTTTCAGTGCACGAGCGCGAGTGCTTGGTATTGACGCTGAAAGCCCGGAGCTCGCTCGTGTAGCTTCTGCCGCGTTCACACATAAAATGAAACGGATTATACTTAAACTCTTATAAATCATGTTACACAAAAAAGAAAAATCTCGGCAAGCATAGGTAAATACCATGTTAGTCACCGTTTGACGCAGCGTGAACTTTTAACCGCCGAAACGCTACACAGCGCAAGCAGGTCGGAACACTTTGCTTTCCAAGTAGTGCAGTGGGGCGCTATCGAAGGTACTGCCGCGAGGGGGATACCCCTGGAAAACCTTTTATTTGCAGGAACGCCCAGAGCAACGAATCCACTTTGTGTCCAGCGGCTCCGACATTTCTCGCCCCAAAGCGGCGGCGCGGCAAATTCTTCGAGCGGGCGAGGCAGCGTCCATATTCTACGCGTGGTACAGCTCAGTGCTCCACAGCGCGATCACGCGGCAAGCAGAGCGGGTCTCATCCCCGAGCACCATCGGCCATCAGCGCGCGGCGCCGGTCCTCGGACACGACCGCCCATAAATCCGGCGTGTCGTTGGAGCGGAGAGCAGTAAGCATTCTTTACGAGCCTCCCTCCCGCCGGCGGACGTCCCGGGGACGGGCGCTCGTCGTAACGCTTCACTTTGTCACGGGGGATTGCCCGCGCTGAGCAGGCAGGCAACCGTAACACTGACGTATGCGCGCCGACTGCGGACAGAAAACAAGCGCTTTGTCCCGAGCGTCGGGCGCGTCGCCACCTCGGCGATGGGAGCCAGCACATCCTCCGTCAAACTCGCCGGATGGCCGGGGTCATTCGTCCTCGGGCGTCCGTTACCGCCGGGACAACCGCTCAAAAAATGCCGGCCGAGACAGCCTTCCTCTATCCGAACGACAAAAAAAAAAAAAAAAGTGCTCTCTGATTCGTGAGTTTTGTCGAGTGAAACGCGGCGTCCATTCGCCCCTGTAGAGCTCCTATTCGCACTTTGCAGAGATGCAGTTGGCCCCTTGAGGATTTTGAGCTAATCTCAGGCTCCGTCGAAAAAAGAAATAGAAACGTAACGAACCTGCTTGTTGTTCTCTGCTAGGCTGGCATGTGGCCTCCGATAAGGAATATGCGAGTCATCACAGATATGTCGGGATATTTGAACGGGGGGCCAAAACTGTGAGCTTACTTCGCGAAAGAAAAAAAAGAGGGGAGGGTAAAAAAAAAAAAAAAAAAAGAAGAAACGCTTCAAATGCGCGAGGAATCCGACTTCCCATTCGGACAAGAAGCGCCGCTCTTTTTGGTGGGGCGCCGTTATTGGGACCGGTAACGCAGCGTGCCTTCGCTGGAAATAGCTGGCCAGGTAGTTGGCATGTAACGCAGAATCCGTCCATAATACTAATAAAAATTGTTGTCTGTGTGTCTATACAGCCGGAAGTTAGACAGCCTCAATGGGCGTTGGTGTCTCAGCTGTGGATGGTAAACTTAGCTAGCTCAGTACAGTGTCCAGCCTGGGGTCTTTAACGTGCGCAACGCCGTAGTGATACAGGTCCGCACCCCGTTACGATGCTCATCTAAAAAAAGGGAAACAGGGGTGGGGATTGAACCCAGGATCCTTCGGTTCTGCAGCCAGAGCTTTCGCTACACATACTCGGAGCTGAGGTGTGCTAACCCCGCTCCCCTCCCCCCTCCCCCCCCCCCCCCGCCCCCCTCTAAAAATAAAAAATAAAAAGAAGATGGAAACTTGTTTTTTTAGTGACGTTGGACCAGCGGTAGGGTACGGGCAGACATTTTTTTTTTCCTAATGGGAGCAGGACTACACATCACCCCCTCCTCTCTTTCCAATGCCACTTTTTGTCGCCCCTTCACCTGCGAAAGCTTGCGACCCCCGTGCCCTTAGGATTTTGAGGCTAAAAAGACATTACAGTAAAGTCAACTTGCAAAACCACTTGTTTGCCGATTCGGGTTCATGTATTTGTGTTTGAGCAATTATACAGAAAATACAACAAAACGAGGGTGAAATTTTGTTCACTCCTTTTCAGCTCATGTTTTTGTGGAACACTTCGCGTCCTTAGACGAAAATCCACCAATTTCCCCCCCTCGCCGCGCAGAGAAACGGAGGATGTTAACTCAGCGAACGAAGTATGGTTTCCAGATACCTAAATTTGCAGTCCCACATACTTTGAAATATTTTTATAATTATAATGTAGATTTTGAGTCCAAAACTCTTAAAAATTTGCTCTCGTATTTTTTACATAATTTTCATTTTTTTCTTTCCCTTCTTTAATTGGTTAAAATCCGTAGTTATGTGAATTTCAATTGTTGCTTTCTATGTGTGTTAATCACCTTTTTGTGTATTTCCTATGCGATTGCAGCTGACGATTGTAGCGGCCTCAGGACCAGTCAAGCTGCATATTGCAACTTCCACCAAAATAATCGATAAAACTACAGATTTCTTATTTTTAATAAGATACAATGGCATTAAACGTGTTACCGAAACGCCGAAGTCGCGATGTATAGCATTTTGTGTCATTTCTTGCATAAAATATTCCAAAGAAATTTAGTTCAAAAGAAAAAAATAGGCCATATGACATATATTTAAACAAAAAGAAATAAAAAAAAGAAACAGTTAGGGCGCAAGCGAGCTGATGTAGGTTTACCATTTTTTTAAACTACCTGAGACTGAGTGGAAGAAACAAGACGTCATCTTCTTTCTTCCGCCGAGTATCAGGTTGTTTCAACAAATGGTAAAAAAGAAATCACTGTGGGTGCTTTTACTTTTACTTATTTATAACACCCGACAGAAACGCGTACAAAAATCAAGCAACGTGGAATTCGCCTTGCCATACATGAGAACTATTTTGAAGAAAGAAGGTTTAAATAAATATTAAAATTTGGTTTTGTTTATTGCGGAATTGGGACTATAACATATCATTTTCGAAGCAAATAAAAATACACCCCCCGACTCGCGTGTTTGATTTATAATAAAGCACTCCTACCCCAAAACTCAATATAACTTTGCTCTGTCTGAATCTTGAAACTGGATATCAAGCTGCAATTGTTTTTTGGAAAACTAAAATTCAAACTGCAGACAAAGGAACAATTTCTGAAAACCTAAAATCCAGATAGAATCTAATAAGATTTCAGTCCAGATAGTGAAAAGCTATATTGGATTTTGCGGTCGGAACCCAATTATGAGTGCCATGAGCTGCACCGCTCTGTACCTGGAGTGACGTGCACTAATTAACCGATCAGATAATATTGTTCTATAAAAATACGCAAACGTTCATGATGTGGCAGGGATATAAGATCATGTTCATCTTTCTAAACCATTATGCATGAGATCTGGTTACGAAACATCATATTCTAAACCATGAGAGAGGAAAATATATCGGACATCCGTTATTTTATTTTTCCCTGCTCCTGGGTTCAGATTATTAACCTTTTGGTACGCTCTCGTGAGGTGCCACATCTTTTGCACAAGTCATTGCCTGCGAACTACTTGCAGCTTCCTATCTGTTCCATCGATGTCGGTGCCAATGCGGGGGATTAGAAAGAGAAGAAGTGACCACTAGTAGTTAACTGCTCTGTAGTTTGTGCAAAGAGATGATAGGGCCTATCTACCTTAAAATCAAAGTTCATAAGCAATAACAATGAAGGTGTTTTAATGTCAGAATTTAGCATGCTTGGCACACTTGACTAAGCTGCATTATCTCGATCGGTTGAAGATCGTGTCTATTTTTCTGATTACAGTTTTGTCATGAAACTGAAAATGTACCTCAACTTCGGTAGTGCAAGGCGAATATCCCCCTACGCGAACCAGTCCTGGCTAGGTTTTCGCCCCTTGCCAGTTAGCTTCATGGTATGACGTCGTAGAACTATATAAATCTATGTAGCTCCTTGGTGGGGTACCAAACAAACGAGCGTTGGGTGAGCACAAGTTAAGTTTTAGTTGCCACATGGCCGTTGAGACAAACGGAAATCGAAGGCCACTCCGTCAATCAGCGAGACTTAGACGTCCTCCGTGCGAGGCTGAAACTGATCGTTGCGATCCCACTCCTCATTCTAAGCATTATTTAGATGTCTGCTTTCGGTAGATGTCCTTTTTGATAAAGGAAATAAAAGCTCCAGTATTAACACAAATAGCTACCCTTTAACTGCATAAATTGCGCGAAGTTAACATCATGAATTTCCAAACGCAGTCCCAATTCTTGCTTTATTGACTGATTAGTTTGGCATGCTAATCAATCGAAACCTTCCTTTTATTTTCTTTATTTTGGCTAATAGGTTATTCGTCGTTTGATTTCATGTTAAGAAAGCAGGCCCAAAAAGAAGTCAGGTGTATCCTAACTACCCAAGCTTTTCTTATTCCTGCGCTTATTCGCGCGCAGAAAAAAAAAAAGGCTCTTTTCTTTGTTTTCGAATTCTCGCTATCCAAGGAAGGTGGACCTTAGAAAGGTCGATCCTCCTGGAATCTCATTGCGGATGAACGGAATGACGAGAGGGAGAGAGAGAAAGAGAGAGGGAAAATAAATGAAAGTAGTGGAGAGATTGGCAGTCTTACAAATGGCGCCGGAAACTCTACAATTTGAAAGCGGAAACAATAAAATTATGATGGTGTAAAAAGAATGAAGGAATGCGAAAAAAGAAGAAAGAGAAAATGGAGAATCACAAATGTGACACAGTCACAGAAGCACAAACAAGAAGCGGGGTTGCTATGCTGTATCCCAAAGCCGTTACTAAAAGGCACCCCACAAAATAGGTGAAGTATAATGGTTATCCTTCAGCTAGCACTGTATACTTCTCCGCTAATTGGCCGCTCTGAAGATACACAACGCTTTCCCGCACACCGCGCACTGTTGCATTCCTCATTCGTACACCTGATAACGAACATACACAATCATGGGCGGATTCATGTCCAGGCGCTTGATAGCTATACTATAAGAGACAGATGTCTTCTGCAAAATCGCAAACAATGCTAAATGCCCTATTGGGAGTCTCGCGGTATGGCCAAGGGCCCAGTATTTTTACTAAAGATAGGGGACGTCTATCCAGCAGTCCAAGATGAATATTCATCATGGGCACTTCAGTGGCAAAGCGTTGGAACTCTAAAATAATGTGAATAAACTCTTCGAACGGATTACCAGATTTACTTGTTGGAGACATACTTTGCCGAATTTAGTACAGAAAGCTGCCTGCAAAAGCCATTTCAAGTTGTAGCCGGCTGAGGAGAGCATCGTATTTTCCTCTTGTTCCGGTACAAGGTGGTAGCTTCAGTTAAGGATTAATACGGAGAAGGAGGGCATCAAAAGGGTTTTCGGTGAATCATTGCTGTCTGGAGAGTTCCTCTCAGAAGTGCCGTAGTAGGAACTTGCTATCCGCAGGTGTGAAAATCGTCAATTCCATTGTGTCCCGAGAATAAGCTTCGCCAGCTAAGCAATCAGCTTCGACGTTTCCAGTAATGTCGCAATGATCCGGAATCCACTGAAGGCGTATTGAATGCTTACTCTTCTGCATTAGCTATTGTTGTTTTAACTTTGTATAAAACTGTTCCAAAGAAAGACTTCAAGGTCGTGATTTTCAGTTGTTGTAATATATTTTTGGAATCTGTTAGGATCACTTAGTTTTCGGCTGAAAATATTGCGCGCAACTCAGCTGCTGTTGAACACGCACGATGTGAAAGCCTAAAGGCATTGCTTAGACTAAATTTCGGAATGGTAAAAGCAGATGTTGAAATATTCTTTGAAGTTGATTCGTCTGCAAAAAGATGAACAGCATTGTTAATGCGTCTGCTTAAACATGAACAGTATTTTTGATCCGTCTGCATAAACATGAACAGCATTGTTAAAAAACTGCTCCACATGATCCAGGTACAGTGCTTTCTCAACAGGAGAATCGAGAGATGCTTTGGATTCAAAAGTTCAAATATCTGTTCGTACGCTCAGCTGCGGTATGGTCTACGGGGGTACTTTAAGTCAGAATTCAAATTAATACGAGTGGTACACACTTTCACAATGTTATTTAAAGCTTGCAAAAGTGGCATTCCGTGCGCGATCGGAGGACTTCTTGACACAATAGACGCCCACCGTCATGTGTGTCTAAACGAAGGTAAGGCCGACATGCCTCTTGGGCACGAAGGACGGACACGAGGGGCTCTCAGGCCTCCACATAGGAAAGGGCAGGAGAAGTTACTCGAGGGGCATTTAGATATATGCGCAGACTTCGTGAGATCCTATATTTTAAGCGCGTTTCTGATGTTGGTGAAATCCCATGCAGGAATGGCATTGAAAAAACGATCATCTGTCGCACGTGCGCTGTATGGAGATGTAGAAGACCATATGTCGACACTCCTATCTAGCATCCGCAATACGTCGAAGAACATTGACGATGGCACTTTTTTTAAGCATATCATTATGTAAGACGATATCAGAGAACAGTTCAGCACGACACCAAGCCATCTGTACCATTCGGCGCGTTCGATGTTTTGGCTTTGGATGATGAGTTTAAACCCTTTGAGGTATATTCTCGTGAAAGGCAGAATTCCGAATTTTTCAGCTGAAATTTCCATACTCCTTTCGCGAGGGTATGTGGATGTCTCATCAAGACTGCATTGCAGTTGAGCTTGTAAGTTTTCCGAGGAAGAGCCGTACGCTCATATATTTCCATGCGCCTGGCCGAGCGAGCGCGAGCGTGGCCGGATGATTACCGTGGTTGGCTATTGCGCAGAGGCTCCAGGTTCGATTCCAAGGGCAGGAATGTTGTTTTATTTATTCTTTTAACTTGGCGTTCTCGTAAGTTTCGAGAGCCTTCTCGTCTGGTCAAGTTACGAATGTGCTACGCGCCTAAGGTTCCAGTAACCGATGTGGGTACAAAAGATGGCGAGAAGTGGTGTGGCGAGCCGGAGTCAGTCTAGTCCTAGTGTTCGACCCTGCTGCTACGCCGCCATCGACGCCTGCGACGCTAACCCTCTTTTCTTTTGTTTACAGCACAAGTTCGCCCCATTAAACATTTAGCTTGTCCAGTTGTTCGCCGCCTCATCATTTTTCATTCGTGAATAGATATATATTTTTCGTCAGCGTACATCAAAATTTGGAGGGCTGGTCGAAGTCGATCCGGCAATTCAGCCATGACCACGTTTAATAAAGGAGGACTTAGTGCGCTGCACTGGGGCACCGCGTGCTTTATCTTATGTGTTGTGCTGTTTCCTTCGCTCGTGAATATAAATATTTTCATGTTCTGCAAGAAGTTTCTGATCTGACGTACAATGAAACATCGCACCCTCAATTGAAATAGTTCATGCAGGACCTGCGTGTGGCTCACAGTATCAAAAGCACGACGAATATCTAAAAAGACCGCATGGTTAAGTTCCCAGATTTTCGCGCGCCAGTGTTCGATTATCATAACAATGTCAAGGACAGTGTCCACTGTGCATCTTCGTGGGCCAAATCGAGCCATTTCTTCCACACGATATGGTTCAAACCACCATTGCAGACGTAAGTGCACCATTTTTTCTATAAGCTTCCCGACACAGCTAGTGAGACTTACTGGTCGAAAATTATTCTAATGCAGGCGTAGTTTTCCCACACTTGAGCATAAGAACAACCTTTGCCAGTTTCCATGAATCTGGCAGAGCTTTCTTAATCCAAATGTCATTGAATATCACGCGAATGCTTGCCTTTGTTTCAGGACCAAGGTTTGCAAGTGCTTCAAATGTATTTTGTCATCACCAGGAGTTGTGCGCTTACAAATTGTTATCAGTGCATCACCTAGTTTGTGAATACAAAAATTGCAGTCCAGTTGTGCGTGTTTTGAGTTAATCACTTCAACAATGTTTTTCTCTTAAGCCTCGCGTGATGCGCTGTACTTTGAAGAGGACATCGCTGCTCATGGTTGCGCAAGCAAAGCGCAAAACTCATTCGCCACTATTATTTCGCAACTACCTTGTGACAGGGCCAAAGCTCGGTAAAGTCTTCGCTGAGTAATATGAGATTTCAATAAGCTCACTATATTCCCTACCCCTTGGACCTGAATAAAAGGTGAAAATGGTGCACAAAGCTCTCCATCGTCGTCCGCGTCAAGTGTTCGGCGGGCCCCCTGAGCTACGGATCTCTTCCAAAAGGGACTTTTGGTGTCATGCGCGATTGAAAGTGACGTTGTGGTCGGCCTTTCAGGATTGGCCGAATGCTGACTATGACGTCAGCAAAAGCTTTCTAATCGACAGAAATAAGAGTAATGTAACAACTGAAATTTTGACGCTGTTGGCAGTGTTGGTTTCGGAGCGCAATGGCTTCATGCCTCCAGCATGCTCATTTCAAACACGATCGAACATGTTATTTCCAAGGTAATGACGTCGCGAGAAAGAACCATAGGTGGGCGCCACCAAAACATCTCGCCGCTAATAGTCGGTGAGAGGCAACGTTGTGAGAGGCTAAAAATTGTGTGGAATCTCCGCCTCCAGCATCCGCTTGTTACCTTTCACGGGGCTTCGTCTGCGCATGCGACCATGTGTTACCGAAGTCGAAAGTTCGAGTTGGAGGTGGGGTTTGTAGCAAATGCTTAGCCTGTCACCTAACTATGCATAGCTTGCAATGACGTCACTTTGTCAGATATAATGATGGAAAGGGCGCGTGAGAACGTAGCTTGTGCTGCTTTAACAAGGCGCTTCTGGCCACCAAAAAGAGGGACTGACTGATATAAAGTGCAAGCCATGTACATGAGCTGGTGGGGTTCTCATCCGGAAGATGGCTACCGGATTGCCATCGAGGCGAGTAGCAAAACCTTGCAAGGAACGGCATCAAGTCTTCTACTGCTGGGAATCCTAACTTTCATTTTTGTTTGCAATACTCGCGGTGGCCGACGCGTTGGTGATGCAATAGTTGCAGATGCAATTTGGGCTCAGAAAACTGTAATGGTAGTCTCTTTTAAAAATATTCCAAGAAGAAACTGAATTTGAATTATAATATATTAACTTAGTCTCGTCTAATAAAAAACATCTTGGAACGCCTTTAGGAACATTGACTTAAAACGAAAGAAACACACAAGAGAACGAAACAGACGACACAGCTTTCGACTTGCAACTACAGATTTACTAGGGCGGCTCGCCGCTCAGAGCTCGACACTTTATGAAGCTCGAGTTTCATTATTTCCAAGTTTAATTCACATTTAAACCAACCATTACTAAAACGATAGCTTGGCTACTTAAGAAAGAAAACGGTGCACATTTTGAACACGGCTTTTACCTTAAATGTTTGAATTTTTATCGCAGGCATACTCGTAGAAAGCAATTAAAAATGTATTACTGAATAATTGACAGTAAAAAAAAAAAACTCCAACTTTGATTTTTTTTTTTGTTTGTTTAAAACGCTGAGAGATGACATGAAGGCCTGAATAATTGTATCTCGTCATTCAATGGTATGTCTTTTGACGCCTGTTATCTGCACCATGACTGCGGTAACACGTACAGATTGCAAACGTACGTTAGTCGAACCGTAGGGGTGCGTAGCCGTAACTCGGTGCAATAAAAACTTGTTGAAGATAACCTCTGTATGTTTATTATTACTGAGCTTTTGTTTCCTCAGCTCCTGCATGGAAACCACACATTTCTACGAGACAACGTCGCTGATCCCCGGAAAAGTATCTTGACCAGTCACTTCCACAGATGGTTCATCTTAATATTTGCAGCAGTGGTTAGGCGGTGCATTTTATTAAAAAACATTAAAAAAATAAATAAACCGCAGTGTGATAGGTTCTAGCTACTGCGCCAGAATTATGTTATAACACTCCACAGCAAACAGAAAAAGGACTCATCTCCGCCTTAAACACCCTTGGTCTCTCTCTTATTACCTGCCCCGTTTGGAATTTTTTCAAGTTCTTTCCTTTTCGGTCCTGTTCAAAACAACGTGAAGGGCGAACGGAATCGCGCATCAATGGGCGTCGAGTTTCAGTGGAAAGAGGGCGTCCGCGGCTTTTGCACTGGGAGTTCATCTTGAAAGCGTGATTCTGATTGTCTTATTGGCTGGACTGATTAAAGGGAGGCTGAACCAAAATTTGGATTTCGTAAAATAAGGCCACAGAAGCGTTGCACGGGACGCTACGAACTACAAAACATCACACATACATCGATATCTCAAACGGTTGGCTGTATTTTTACTAGAGAAGGGCGCGATCAAGCGAGGACTATGACGTCATGGCCATCCTGGGGCAGTTGGAAGGGGGGGGGCGCATCTTCGCCTCTTTCCTCCTCGCTTCGGTTCACCAGCTCGAAGTGAAGACCCGAAGAGGAAAGGGACTGAGAATCAGTACGTGACTTGTCTCGTCGCCGTCGTTGGCCGTGTTCAATCGCGGACTTCTTTACCAAGAACGCGGTCATCCGTTGGAGATATCGCTGTTTCAGTGATGTTTTGGGGATTTGCAGCGTCCTGCCTATCGACCCAACCTAATCTTGTGAGCTCCAAATTTAGGTTCAGTATCCCTTAAGAATGTCCCATGATCGCCGTTCCGAAATCATTTCGGTACAGAACACTTAGAGCGTAATTCACGAGTGCACTCCGGCGACGGCTAGTGTCGCAATTGTTTGCATCAAGCAACAACAAGGAACTGATAACTTGGAGATGCCTTCGATCACCCAGCAAATCATGTACGAGGATAATATCTCACAATCTCTTTAGGGATGATTGTAACATGGCGTGTAAAACTGTGCAAGAAACAAAAACAAACGTTAGAGCGATTTATTTGCTCGAATAGCAAGAAGTACAGTGTCATTAAAACGGTAGCTTCGGGGACAAAACAACAAAAAGACAGAGACGCCGTTCAAACGCTCGGTAATGCGGGCTTCTCGCGTGCATCCCAGGACTGCTGTTTCGGCCTTTATCGGAACGATACACTTCCACAAAGGGAGAACACAAAACGACCCAAACTGCGCCAAAAACAAGCGCCGCAACAAAGGCTCCAACAAGAACCGCGGGGCTCCCTCCGCCCTCTCCTCCGCGCGGTTGGGAAACGGAAAGAACGATCTGTCTCGGGAAAAACGATCGCTCAAGAGAAATGCGCTCTTTCTGGCCGGTGAGAAATCGAGATAAGGCGCATGAAACGCGGGAAGAGAACGCTGCCAGCCTCTCAATTCACGGCACCCCAGCGGCCCATAGAGCCCGGCTCGCGTGCAGCCGAGCTCTGCGACAAACGCGCGGTAATAAAGCGCCAGCAATAAGCCCTCAAAAACGAATCTCCCTCCCATTTGCATGCGCTTCTTATTGGTAATTTACGAGCGTTCATTCTCGCCGAAAACAAAACCAAAAAGACGTTCGTTTATTTCTTTCTTTGCGTCTACGTTTCTTCATCGCAATAATTTCCGCGTCTTTCCGCGATTCATTTCTGTCCTTAAAGCCAAGTAGTCGACATTTACTCCGAGGGCTTGGCCCAGAACATTGTATTTTTTTTCCTTAGGACAGAGCCGCGCACCTCGTTTTTAACTTGAAACGTTCTTTGGCTCCTTAGGCTTAGGGAAGCTCCAAAAGATCGACAACGAAGCTCGACGCGGATTGATTGTGAACGGAAAATATATAGGGAGCATTCACTGGCGGTCATAGTTGTATACGTGACTGCTTCATTCCCCACATCTGCCCGTTTTGATCTAGATAAGCATCGTACCGACGTGCGGTCGTGTATCACTATTGCGTGATGCACGTTAAAGACTCCAGGTTGTACTTCACTGGCTAAATTGCTCATCTGCAGCTGGGAGACTCGCGGCCCGTTGAGGCAGACTACGTTCTAGGCTGTATAAACATAATACGTGACTGCTGAGCGCGTGCTGGCGGAGAATTTCCACAGTTCCTTTGCATTGTACATTCGGCGCCACCAAGATTGGCGGTCTTAGCAGCCTATTAATATAAGCTCGTTCTGAGCAAGCGCTCTAAACGGCGCCACCAAATATGGCGTCTAGTGAATACCTTACGCGTGGTCCGATGGCACAATGTGTTGCGCATCGGAGGTTTGAGCAGGCAGAGCGAAACTCGTGCAGTGTAAACCATAAACCTTGGGTTTCCTACCCATTACTGAACGTTGTATAATCTGGATGACATTCGTAGTTGTGTGCCGACATGTGCTATTGCTACGTCATGCACTTTGAAGACCCCAGGCCAGCAGGAGCTTATTTGTCTACCAATTTGAATGGTTCCAGGGAGTCTCTGGGTTCAGAGAGATGGCGGCGATGGAGCCATGAAGATGGTACGAGTCGTTTGATGTTCTCGGATGAAAGAGTCAAAATAGATGTTTGTTCGCAAGGCTGGTGTCTTAACCTTAAACTGTTGATCGGTGCGAAAGGACATGTATGATGCGCGAATAAGCAGTTAATCTTTAAGTATGAGGTTAGAATGATAGATTTTTTTTTAAGACGTAGCGAAAGATATTTGCGACGTAAGGTGAGGTTGGGTAAGTCCAGGGTTAATTTCATTGATGAAACGCTGGCTTTACGGGAATAATTTGACAGAATAAAACGGGCGGTGCGGTTTTAAATTGATTCTGGAATGTCTGATAATGTAGCATGCCCAGGATCTCAAACTGAACACGCGTACTCAAGTTTAAGCCTAACTGACGCTCTCTATCATTGTAGTTTAACAGTGACCGTAGTAAAAAAGGGACGCCGTAGAAATACTAGCGTGCGATTAGTAATATTAAATATATATTCGATGTGCATGTTCCAAGGAAGGTTATGCGTTGCGTGAATACCAAGATACTTTTATGAATCCACATATGTTAGCTACAAATTGCTAAGGTACGCGGCAGGGACAGTGTTTTCCAAAAGTCTGTATACATGTGTGCTTTTGCATTTAGTAACGTTAAGTTTAATTAGCCAGTCACTGCACCAGGATGAGTTGATATTAAGATCGCACTGCAGAAAGGCACTATCCCAGGGGTTGCAATAACGCGATATAAGACAGTCATCAGCGAACAGTTTAATAGATGATGTATTTGCTTAGGAAAGAATCAACGCTACACGGACAACAAAGTTGGTGATCTAACGAGGGTTTTCGGTCCTAGAATATTTCATCTTAGAGGAGGCAAGTCTACATTTCGAACAGTGGTGTTATAGGGTGGCCTTTGCTCATTCTTTTTATAAACCGGAATTTCTTTGGGGCGTCATAGGCTGAAGCACCAGCTGAGGGTGTTTGCAATAAAAAGGGTCTATAGTGCAGTGGACAATCGTTTCAGGTGATACCACAGCTTCACTGTCTAACCACCTTTACAACGTGGACGGGAGCCTTAATTTGTTTTCTGGCAGGGCTGTCCAGTATCGCGATGCAAATGTATTGCGATTGTATCTTAAAAATACTTTCAATGATGCGTACCTCTCTATCGAGATAATTAGAAAAATATACTTGTATTTCAGTGGTGAAATATTATTTGCGATGTATAACTTGTATTCCGATACCCTGTCAGGTTTTGGGATCTCATTACATTTGTTGTCGAGAATTAACTTTCGGTTTTCTATTACAAACTAAACACCACCTGTTTGGAGCAAGCGGTGCAAGAATTTGTGACCCCCTCTACAGGAGGGAAGCCTAGTTGTTTGGTGCATATCATAGTCACCTACACTTTAAAACAGCAACAAGAAACAAAAAACAAACGACTAATGTAGTTCGAAGAACGGTCATCTGAAAGAATAGCAGGATTAGTTCCTCTCAAAACTTTTTCTCAAAACCCTGTTTTGCCGTGAAGGTGCGTCTCGAATTGAGGCACCTTCAAGCCAAAACAGGGTTCAATTTGGGCAGACGCCTTTTCACAAGAATGGCAAGTTGTTGTTGGCTTCGACACTCCAGTGCTTATGCAGGACACTAAAAGCAACAATGTGTTTGTTCTTTCTTTTTTTTTTTTGCGGAATTTGTGATGGTGGTTATGAATAGATTAGAAGTTTGAGGTAAGGTGAGGAGCGCAATCTGGCATAAACTTTAGGAATACAAGCCGTTCCATTTCCACTCGCCACAAACTGCACCCTCCGCACCTACCACCGTTCGGGAAAAAAAATTATATATCTATACACAAACTCATCTCTGTCACGTCACGGCGCGGTGGTGGCGCGTCGGGCGCACTTCCGGTCTGGGGCTGTGGGCGGAAGTCCCCATGTGATACGTGTATTCCTGCGTTGTTTTGAAAGGAACCAGACAAAAAGCTGCCTTCTCGTCAAAACGCCGCGACTGAGGCTGTACCAAAAGATTCGAGAAACGTTTGAAGATCAGTTTTCATGAGCTAAGTTCGTCAGAGAACGTGGATATGTGCCGTGAAAATGGAAGACCAGACGCCGTCGGACCACAATTGCTGGGGCGGGAAGCACTTTGGGTTAAATTCACAGATACTTGTGGTCATCAGATTTATTTTTGTTCCAATATGAACGCCGGAAAACCGTCAAGTTGTACGGACCACCTGCGGACTACATTTCGAGTCTTCAAGTTCGAACGGCCGCCTGATCATTCCAACTGTCGTTTGCTCTTTCAAACGCTTCTGCTTGTCGTCTGCTCTTTTAGACGACACCGGCCCGTAGACCAAACTTTGGCGCAATACTTGCGATAAGAAGTAAGTGCACTCCTCAAAAGACTTAGGTTTGAAGGTTGGTAGGCAGGCTCGATGTAAACTGTAGACACAAGGAGACATTGATCATTGTTACCAGTGGCCATCACCGACTTGCTATGCCTGATCCACTTCGTCCGATTCTTTTAACAATTTTCAGTATCGACGTCAACCATCTCGGCCACGGTTCACGCTTTTGCAACCTCTACGTCGTCGCGACTGAACATTGCGAGCGGAATCTTATCATGGGAATTAGGCTTTAGCGTGCATTCTCTGCGGCGTCCAGGCAGAATGAATCGCCGGATGTCACATTATTCACGCGAAGTTTTGCGGTGTAACGAGCCTCAGTAATTTCGTTCAGGCCACTCAAGAGTCAGGCATTGCCAGGAAGACGTAGAATCAACAATTCGAACGCGAAAAAGGGCAGGGGACTCACACCGACGCCGATAACATCGCATTTCAATGGTTTATTTATGGGCGACGGCGAGCTTCTTGCCCACATCCCCATCGGGCATGCGCGGCGCCGGTGACGTCCGCTAGGGCGCTCCGGTTTGTTTGTAAACATGAGTTGGTTTATATCTTTAACCCGGAATATTATTTGCGCGTTATGACCGAAGTACCTCAGGGACATCCAGTCACATAAAACAAAATGTATCCGGGTATCTGCATTTTGGCTCGACAACACAAGTATCTTGGTATTTTCATTCCGGAACACTTTTTTTTGTAACTGTGCTTAACCTTGTTTTCTGGTATGTTAGTTTACGCGGTTGGTACGTGCAGCGGCGCAGTTTCTCCACGCGTGCTTATTAGTGCGCCGGCAGATGTGGCCCTGCTGGAAGCGGGCCACAGCTTCGTTGGAAGGACCGCGGCCTGCCGCGGTCTGGTCGGAAGACCTCCGCAGGGCCGGATCTCGCCAGCGAAGCGGGGTGGAGACCCCTGGCCTCGAGCGTTAAATAATATCTACATAGAGTTCTCGGGGTAGGACTGGCTGAATAGACGCACGTGACCCTTTCTAATCCATGATTCTTTGCTTGGCACACCCGTAAATCGGTAGGGCGTTTACACCTCCATAACTTAATGTTAATTACAACAAATAGGAAGATCGCTCATGGTTGTTGCACGCCCTTGTCGTTCTGGTTCTTTTTTGGTTCAGACCAAGGACCTCATCACCAAAAGAGAATGTGCTGAAAATTCTGAACTTCTTTCCCCTATCATGTGCAATATATATATATATATATATATATATATATATATATATATATATATATATATATATCTACAGGGTGTTTTTTTTAAGCTTAACAGATTTCTTTAAAAAAAGCCGTGAAAGTTACACTTATGCCACGTGTGGAGGTGAGTTATACGGCCAGGGGGACATATTATAGTGGGCTAATCGTAACAATCAGTCGAGTAATTAACTAAAATTCGTTAATTAACCTTTTAAATAATGAAAATAGACATATGGTTCCAGTTAGAAACTTGCTCAGCGTCATCAAAAACCACTAAATCAGTCATTTTCAGAAAGACTTTCGGCGCGTGAAAAGCGTTACCACTCGTGGAGCAGATACAAGGCTGGGGCTAGATAAGAGACGGAAAAATCGCGCGGGCGCCTTATCGCAACCGCTAGCTTTGTACCTGCTCCACGAGTGGTAACTTTAGTGCACTACTACGCTTCTCACGCGCTCAAAGACTTTCTGAAAATTACTGATTTAGTGGTTTTCGATGACGCTGAACAAGTTTCTAATTGAAATCATATGTCTATTTTCATTAATTAAAAAGTTAATTAACGAATTTTAGTTAATTAGTCGACTGATTGTTACGATTAGCCCACTATAATATGTCCCCCTGGCCGTATAACTTACTTCCACAAGCGGCCTAAGTGTAACTTTCACGGATTTTTTTTTTAAAATCTGTTAAGCTTAAAAAAAACACCCTGTATATATATACATATATATTTTTTTTTTCGCGTGTGCCGTTTACTGGTTCAAGCGAACGCAATGCAAATTAGAGAATGGGTAGAAACGCTTTGCAGGGAACCTCTAAAGGACTGTGATTGTTTTAAGGTATTGTAAAAACAACGCAGAGTATAGACGTTTTCTTATTCATGTCGTTCTCAGTCAAGTGGGTTCCGTATCTGGTATGCAATCCACAAAAAATTAATAAAACATTTCAACCTGAAATATGCGAGAAAATATAGATGGGGCAAAACAAGATGGTGTGACAACCAGAGTGTCGAACCGATAATTTTATCGGTTCGGTTCGGGTTCGGGTTCACGGCTTTCGGTTCAGTTCCGATTCAGTTCCGGGCGCAAAAAATAACGGTTCAAACCGGTTCGAACCGGTTCGAACCGGTTTGAACCGCTAAATTGAGAATATATTTTCCGCGTTGTTCTGTCAATAGGCACTATTTAGGCCGTGAAACTAACTGCTGTAAACGATCTGATTTTTGCGAGGACCTCTTCTTGAGAATTTCGCGAATCGCCTACAATTCGCGAAAAATGGGTCCCGCGAAAAATTTCGGTAAAATGTAAACACATTGAAATTTATATTGAGATTCCACCGCGGTCGAGAAAATTACAACCCGCGAATTATTCCAAAACTTCAGCTTTGACCTAAATCGCGAAATATTGAGCCCACGAAAAATAAGTCTTTACAGTATATAGTTTTCTTCTTTTTTTTTTTTATCGTTTGTTCAATCCAGTTTTATTTTCAGGTACAAAAATTATAAAATTCTGTTATTTATTCCTACACAACAAGAAAAGAAAATTTACATTAGCATACAAAACGTCGAGTTTATACGACTCAACATCTTTTCGTTTACCAGAGTCACATACATTGTACCTGAATCGAAATGTTTTCGCGAAGTGAAGTAGGTTGCCTAAAATACCCGTGATTGGTACAACTTTGTATCGCAGTATCAGATGTTGAATCGTGGTTTTGCCCTTGAACTAAGGAATTAATTACAGTGAATAAAATCATGAAATGGGCACCTCGTCGCCATATATACCATAAAATGTGTTTTACGGAATACCTTTCACAATATATATATATATGTATATGATGACGAGACGACTGAGCTTAAGGCAATATAATTTTCAAATATCACGAAAGTCACGGGACAAGTCCTTCCAGTCTATATTTTATAGAAACACTAAGCGACAATCGCAATGCTTGTTTTTCTAACTAGCATTGTTTGCTCTCAGCACCATGATGCGGGCGACGAGTCATGCGAAAAGGAGTGGCTGAAATAGTTCACTCTAATCTATGGGGACCTTCGTACTGAGATCGAATCTGACCTAAAACAGTGCTTACCCATGTGTACATTTTCTTATATTGGATAAACTGGCATAGCCTGGATGTTGTGGTTTGCTCTTGACAAAATGCCGGTCAATTTAATTTGCAAATGAGCATCACCCTCGCTAATTGATGATTTTTGTTAAATAGAACCGAGGGGTATTTCGTGCTCTACTCAATTCGGAAGCTACTTAATCGGACACTTTCTGAGAGTTTAAGTGTGCAATCGTCGTAGTTCCACCATTCATTCCAGTAAAAAAACGCGATAATAAAAACACATAAAAAGGCGATAATAAACTTCTATATATTTGAGAAGTTATATATGCGTGAGGAACATATAGATATTTAAATTAGCTTCAAAATAAAAAAAAAAAATATTTAAACCTTTTCCAAATCACCTATAACGTGTCTATAGAGCAGGGGTGGCCAGGCTGGCTTGGCCTAAGAGCCGCAAACAAAAACCACAGAACTTCTAAGAGCCGCGGGGGGGCAAATTTAACTTTTTTTCGGAGTCTGACTGTACGTATGGGGGCACAAGGCTGTACGATTGTACGTATGGGAGTACAAGTCTGCCAAACTGCCAGCTGCAGTGTGCTTCATTCTGAAATCCTTTCTTTTTTTATTTTTATTTTTTTATTCCTGGGGAAACGCGGAAAGGGACGAAGGGGGGGGGGGGGGGGGGGGTCCTTTTACGGGGGATCTGCGAGCCGTACTTGGACCAGCAAAGAGCCGCATGCGGCTCGCGAGCCGCGGTTTGGCCACCCCTGCTATAGAGGATAAAAGCGCCGAAAAAGATTTGCAGAACATCTTTCAGATAATTTAAAGGTGCATTTACTTATATATCTTAGAGGTGAGGATCTTCTTTTTATGCTGCCAAATATTCAGACAGGAATTAAGTATATTTTTATTATCATCGATAAATTTGACTTTATGAAGTTCACATAACCGCCTGAGACCGACACGGTAGGACGATACTCGAAAATAGGCCAGCTGTTGAGTCTTCGGCAACGTGCTTTTGTTAGCTGTTTTGCAGTGTAAAATACTGGGTTGCAGGGTATGCCAAAAAACACTGTGGTCACATGATATATCGGATGGCAAATACACGAAATGGGCAGAAATAAGGAGATGACACGCAATTTTTTCTAAATAATCCCTTACACAACGCTTTACTGCAAAAAGAGATGCATAGAAATGCATAAAATGATATTCCTAATTAAACATAGATTCCGCGCAGGGCAAACGAAGATTTTATAAATCCTAATATAAATCACTTTTGGGCATCAGCTTACCTCAGCTCGAAACGCCGCGAGATACTACTTCGGGAGGCTAATGTTATCTTAGGTTCTACGTGCACTTGTTTTGGAACCTTACTTCACGACTCTGTTCTTTATCAGTCATGTGCTCCAACATCTCATTAGGCTGCCGTATATCATCGCGAGACTGCTATAAATACTACACAACTTTACACCTTGGACGTCTACTGCTGGTGTTGCGAACGTCGCACTTCACCAGAAAGCTGAAGTATTTAACACGGTTTGCGCGTGACGTAATCGCACTAGATACTGGTTGTCATTGCGAGTTGTTCTTGCTGAGAATATCAAATTCGGTGGGGCAAAATGCACGCTGCAAAAGTTTCGCGCTCAGTGCAAGCTGTGTATTTGAGAGGCACACATTTTTCTTGTTGGTGCATCGGCGTTAGGCACGGCGCGAGTAACTCGCACGACGAAAACGTGCTTTCTGGCAAGAGTGTTTTTACAAATAAAAGTTTTACCAACTACCCATCTGTCACTACCGTTTCCAGGCCACGCTTTGTAGTCTGCGCCGAAAATGCGGGGCAGAGGAATCTTTACGACACAGTATGCTTTAAAACTTAAAAACCACTCCCTTTTTTTTTTTTTTTTTTTTTAGTTGCTCCTCAAGATACTTTTTGTTCCTCAGGGATTGCCTGCTCCGTATTGAGTGGTGTTCACTCGACAATTATATTTGTGTCACTTGTTAACAGTAATTCTTCCTTGCTTTTACTTTGCACCACACTGTGAAGTTTAAACAAAATACAGGGCGGTCGAAACTTGGAAAACTTGAGAACGACACTCCTGTGAGACTTAGAGCGGCTGCTATCCCCCTGAGGCCACTAGGATCTTTCTTTTCAGGTATCCCTCCCGTACACACTAATAGTTTCATGTAACGTCGGACTAATACGTCATATTTAGACCCTTTAACACTTCTATTTTCGGGACAACTTTTTGAGGCAGTTCAGCAATAACGAAAACATGTTTGGGAGCCTCAAGGGTGTGCATACATGTAAAATGGGTCGTGCAGCATTTTTTTTTACCTTAAGTTCAATAAATACCGCTAAGATGTAATCCCTGACGTTGATAACTTACAAAAGCATCCATTAGTTTGCCCCTCCGCGAAATGGAAGACAGTCGAAAGAAAGAAATGAAATTGCTTTCCCCTCCTCAACTCCCAATTAGAACTATCAGCCACGTGATCTGATCCTAATATACACACCGTCAGTGTTTATCATAGTCATACGCAGGGTTGGCAAAGCAGAGAGCATGGGCTGATCTTCAGATTTAGTTTTAGTTGGGCTACAATGCCCGAGCCCCACTAAAGCGACAAACAGAAACAAACGACAGCGGCTAGCCTTAAACCAGAGTATTTCGCGATTTGACAGGCTTCGTAGAATAAAGAAGGCTATGCTCAAACATGAGTATCATGCACACGATGGTACCATTTGCAGGCTTGTAAACGCTCGTGCTAACTTCTCGAGCACCGAACAACTCAAAGCCGTATAAAGGTACCATCGCGAACATGCTGCATGTGTCTGAGGCTTGTCGCTGTCGTTTGTTTCTGTTTCTAGTTCTAGTGGGACTCGGGCCCATCATAATCTTTGAGTTGAACACGAGCCGTCACCCGAATGTTTGGCGATGCTGGTTGTCATGAACCAGAGCATTCGACTCGGGATCATGACAATCGGGTACATCATTGTGTCACGCGACTCTCAGTGCGAAGTTGTGATGTCATGTGACGTCACGGTATCAACAACGTTAATAGATCTAGCGACGTCCTTAATTTGAATCTACGCGGTGAGTCACGTGACGTCACGTGATGTGACATTACTTGACAGCATGTCCTGACATCATGACGTCATGTGACGATGTGACACATGGCTAATCACAGTGCCAATAAGAAAGCGCCGCAGAAAACCAGGATTTATTATACATTGCAATTCTGTATATGACGATTTGATCAATATAGGAACACAGCTGCCAGTTTTTTTATTCCCAAATAATAAATTTGTAATACAAAAAAACAATACCGCGAACCGTTTTGAACTGGTTACCGTTATATTTTTTTCCGGTTCAGTTCCGGTTCAGTTCCAAGATGGCGGCGAAGATTTCGGTTCGGTTCAGTTCCGGTTCGGCTAAAAATAACGGTTCTGTTCCGGTTTTCGGTTCGGTTCGGTTCCGGTTCGACACCCTGGTGACAACATGCATTCTTCGTAAACATCTTCCAGCGGCGTGGAGAGATCAAAACGATGTTTTACCGCATACCAGAAGAGACGACACTCAAAATTGCCGCGTCCTTGTGGAAAAGGCGTATACATGTTACAAACCGTGAAATTCACTGAAGGTATTTGTTAGCCAACTCATAGCTATCGTAGCCTCCTCTCTAGAATGTTTGGGATCTGGTTATCTCTGAGAGGTATCCAAGAATCTTAAATACACGTATCTTCAAGGGAAATGAACTTTCTGTGAGCATCTTGTATTGGTATTTAAACGAGTTTCTGAGGGGACGTCCTTCCCTTCAGAGATGAAGCACCAAGTTTGTTGAGGCGGTGCAAGGCGCGTTGGCCTCTGAGGCCCAGTCACGTTGTCGGCTTCTCCGTGTTGGCTGCTCTGCCCAGTCTGCTCCGAGCTTGGGTGAGCTTTAACCGATTCGCACCTTTCCCAAATCCCAAATTCAGTTTTCTCCCGAAAGCACGTGCTTCAGGGACGTGCAGCCAATACTGCAAACGCAATTTAAGGGGCGAGCGTTTTCGATGAATTCGCGTCCGGAAGACACGTCTCCGCCGGTTTTTAGACAGTAAGCAATCAAAAACGTTGCGAGGTAAAATGCATTTCCTCGTATTACGAAGGAGGCAATCTGCCACCGGTCGGAGTGGCACGTGGAGCTAGCAGAAGACGTTCACGAAATACGCGATCACCTAAAGTAAGTCTTGCTCGGCGTAAGATGAATTGAGCAGCGAGGGTTTAGTGGCCACCCAGCCTTGGCGGGAAATTGAGCAGGAATGTTAACTGGACTGAGCTTACCGTGTTTCAATTTGCATAATCTTAAGCTGGATTTAATAGTATATGTCACCCGTCTTTTGCGTCGCCCATATATAAAAAATCCACAACGGAAATCGCTTTTGTAAGGTAGAGCATTGCATTAATTTAACTTGGCACACTGTGAAGAAACGTTTCACGGACGCAGGAAATTTCTTTAAGCCATGCAAGTAATCCTTAGACATTAACCCGAAGGGATCTCTTTTTTTATTTGCAGTGTTTTTTTTCTCAATAATTTGCCACCTTAGGAAAACGCCCTGAATAATGAGATGACTGAAGCCGCATCAGACATCTCTAAAATCCCCAATTTCCCAAGACAACAACCCAATATAGAAACGAAACACAAATATAGTGTTTTGGGTCCGAGTAAATGTTACTACTTTTTAAAGGGTTTCGAGTGAAGTAATCATCTGAGCACCGCTGGAAGAAGGAGCACGCGGCCTCTCAAACCGTAGTGCGATCATTTAGTGTATCTCTTTATAACTTTCTATGCTTTCGGTGTATTGTAAAAATTGAAAATTGTGAGCTAACACAAGAGGCATCGTTTAAGAGAACAGTGATCATGAGGTGGCCCAAGATATACCGTTTGGGTCCGCAAGAACTTGCCTCGTGACAACGAAAAATTCATTGTGTTCTCGGGTCATTGTAAGACATGGCCGATGCGGGTCGCACAGCGGAAAATCTTTGAGAAACCTTTATTATCTACCTGAAAGTCTACTAATCTTGAAAAAGGTGCCTATAAATAACTAATCTACTCAACGTGAATATCCAAGTGATGAGACGTACATGCTTTAGCATGGAATGAAGTGATTCTGCATTATTTTCGGGACCTGAGTTTTTATTGACGCACACGGAAATTCCACGGAACCCTATCCATAAAATGCTTCGCTGTAAAAAGATTTTTTTGCCCAATATTTATGCCGCAATACATATTTTTTTTTAATTTCGGGCGAAACCGAAATTTTACACTTCTGGTATGATGATGATGATAGCGTTTGTACCCAAATGGTGTGCGCTCTGAGTTCACTGGACACTTCTTTTTGTACTGGATTGGCTTGACTGCTTGGCCGGATATCGCGACTTCCGGTGCGTCTCACGTGTTGTGGTAACACCAGCATTGGTGGTAACGCGTTACAAGTAAAGGTGCTACCGGTAACGCATTATTCTTTTGCTGTAACGGAGTAGCGTACTGTTACCCGTTATGATTTTGCATTAGCAAAATCATAACGGGTAACATACTTACGTTACTTATTTCAAGTAACGGATAACGCAATTACATTACTCGTTACTGCTTCTTCCCAAGACTTAAAGGGACCATGAAATGATTTTAAAATCGAGTTTCATCCACCGCACGTCGTAAAAGGTGTGAAAAGAAACACAAAAACACAAAAATAGGGAGTCCAAAAAAATTATTTGCTATAGAACTTTTAAAAGAAAACTGGACTCTTTTGCGCCTTCCTTCCTTCGCCTGTTCACTACGATGCATACGCAGAATCGGTGCACGTCAGCCGAATCCACATCGCCTATTGGGTAAGAGCCTACCTCACCAGCACCGCGATCGTAAACAATAAATAGCCGGCGAATGTTTCCTAAAAGTTTTGTTAAATAATATTCAGATCCACATTTTGTAGCATAATTAGAGATGTGTGGCGAAAATTGCCAAATTTGATAATGCTGAGAGCCAAGCGCCATCTATCGTGTGGTAAACGAAGCAACTACTGCGCGTGCGCAGTAGGTTAGGGCCGCCAGTTACTTGGGTGACGGCGACCGACGAACATTTATTTTCTTTGTTTTCCTTCCTCTCAAAACTCTGGCTGACTGAACGTTTATTTTTCTACGTGTTCTTCCCGCGCGTGCCGACTTCAAGCAGCAAGAAAACAGTACTTAAAACAGACCACGACGAACAAGAACGCTGGATTCACCGACTCCGACGAAGCGTATAGGCCTAGCAGGCATTCCGACTCGGCGCTGCGTTGCTTCGTCGCAAGACCGTCTGCCTACGACCGGCTGGCGTGCTATATGGAATATGCCCGCGCGACCCTTGTGGACCCTTCCCGTATTATAGTTTGATCACTGACCTCAATTCTAGATTAAGAGGTGAGGAGGTCAATCTCTTCCCCTTGTTTTCCGAGGCAGTGTTGACGAACACTCGTCGAAAAGGGACTCTCGTCGATTCTATCTTCTTGTTTTGTGTGATATAGAGCTGAAATAAACGCCGTATGGATTGCCTTCGTAACACGGTATGTACACTTTGTTATTGGTATGCCATTTTTATTCTGACAGACTGCACGTCACTGTCGACCCCGGTCCAACCTTTCTTTGCCGAGTGTCGCGTCAGTATCGAGTTGCACTCGTAAAAGAACGGTCCCGAAGCGCTTACCAACAGCGCGAATACAAGACTTCCATCAAGCGCGCGCGTCCGCTCCGAGTGTAAACAGGTATTTACGTGGCTCTTGCTGACACTCGTAGTTCAAACGTATCTTTTTTAACGTCGGCTCGCTCCTGCATCTCCGAGGCCGCGAAAAACGCCATCTACGTCGCTTTGCAAACGACTGACACGGGCCGGCCCTTCTGCCAACAATGACGGGGTGGTGACAAGACTCGCTGCACTTCCCAACAGGCATACCGGCGTATGGGACTAGTCCCATGCTGTCGGCGCCGATTCAGGAAATACGTCGGTGACATCAGCGCAGTAAAACCTACCGGCGCACCCCAACTCGTTGCCGCTAACACTCCCATTCTCCTACTGCCGAGAGAACTTCCGGTTCCGGAAACGGTCTACGTCACGGCTTCTTTTGCGGTCAGTTGGAGAGAATGAAAAAGTCGATATTTCAATAATTTTTTGTGTAAAAGTTAATAAACCGAGACGAAAACGGATGCCTGTTCGGCATTCAGTGAACATTGACGGTTTAATGTAAAAGTTATCTGGAAAAAGTAAAAAGGTCATTTCATGGTCCCTTTAAATATTACACTCAATATTTTTTCGTGTTTTTCTAGTATATAAATTACACCGTAAAAAAAAAAACTATTTATGTTTAGTATGTTTTTTGAAATATGGCGCTCATGCACACCTGTGCCGTTAGAGCAGTAAAACGTTTTAATTCGTAGTTTAAAAAAAAAGTAACATAAAAGTAACATGCGGTACTTTTTATCAGTAACGGTAAAAGTAACGCGTGTTTTTTTATATCGAGGTGACGTATGTCGGTAACGCGTTCTTTTTATTTCCAAGTAACGAGTCACGTACTTCGTTATTTTTTTTCGGTGACGCGAAGAAAACACTGGGTGACACCCACGTGCCCGCGTATTGCGCTCTTTACCGTCACCTTCAAAAGGAACAGCTTAGAAAAAAATATTCCTAGGTTCACTGACCCTTTAAACAAAACCCAGGTACCTCGGGTTCAATTCCCTTCCCTGCATGTTACGATCAGGATGAGTAATGAACCGGCGTGCGGTCTTGTATCACTACCGCGTGATGCACGTTTAAAGGGGGGAGGGGGGGGGGGGGTGCGACGATTTTAAGATGAAAAGAATATGCATCTCGTCATTTTTACGTTGTTTATCGTGTCCCGGAGGAAAGAAAAAACATCTCCTTCATTAAAAAAAATGTCGCGATTCCGCTACATAATCGCAAAGCAAAAGTCGAGCTTTTTCCCCCACCTGCAGCCGTGAGTGGCAGCCGAAGGAACTGCGGCGAAATGGTTACGTCACCTCGCTCGGCTCTAGGCTGCAACACAAAGCCGGCTAATTTCAGCAGGGAGAGGGAAAGGAAGCGTCCTCCGAAAGAGCACACGGGAAGCTACACGGCACCCCGAATTCCGTCACTAGGAGTGCGACCAGCTGTGACCATAAAGACTGGGGGTGAGTTGAGGGGTAGCAGAAATGCCAATATTTATCTCCTTTTTTACACAAAAACTAGGACACGCACGCGAAATCGGCTTTCTGTTCTTTACTTCCGAATTGTCAGAGGGCAACTTCCACAAATTTTTGACAGAAGTCCGGAAATCATTGCACCCCGGCCTTAAAGGCAACTAACACTCCACTTTTATTTTATACGGGGCGATTGATTGGGGTGTTAGGATATTCCGCAATCAATTCATATATTTACTCCAAAGAGGCGTAGTTTTTTTCTAGATCATAGCGACCAAACATACCCCAAGCGGATCAGGTTGTACTAGCATGTCACGCGTTTCCGAAATATATCTTCCCCAAGAGTGCGGTGGCTAACAGTGTGCCGGTACGTGTCTAGCACAAAAGCAGGAAAAGTAGAGGTCGGGGCAGTCAGAAGAAGGGAATCGCCGGATTTCACGTGGATTGTTTCTTCGAGTGAAGCCGCAGATGTGCGAACACGTTCCTATGAAGATCGCTTGCACTACACGACTCCCCGTGCTTGGCCGCTTCACAGAGGCGCTGAAAGCCCGCTGCTTGCTCTTCTAGCTCCTGCTACTCTAGTAGTTCCCGTGAAACCGATTTTACATTGAACTGCGACAGCGCATAAGCCATTGCATATTTATGTTTTCGCCTTTTCACGAGTTCTCTGAGCCAACGTTCACTTTTGGGGGTAGGAAGGTTAATTATTTTGTTGCTGAACATGTTGAAGAAAATTAGGGCTATAGTAGTGCAGTGAGCAGTGATCCACTGTATGAGTATATCTCGTAAGATTTTTGCTCAAAGGGGTGCCCGGGAAAACCTATTTTTATGAGCTTCACAACGCTAAAACTAGGTTGATTAGAATAATATGGACTTTTAGCACACCGTTACCGTGTTTCGCGAACCGCCCTACCGGAGTCTTTGAAGCACGTTTTTAAGCGCCCTCACCGCCGTCACGGTATCACAATGGCAGCGGGGTGCTATGACCCTTTTTTCTACTCAAGGCCCGTAGTAAAAAAAAGTCCGGCTCCTTGCGAAGCACTACTAATTTCCCCCTTTATGTACAGAACTCATGTATATATACGTACGAAAATGTTTGATTAGATATACCTTATCTCATCAAGATGTACACGCTTCGGACGCCAAAAGCATGGCTTCTTTCGTCTGAGAACCGAATCCTGTAAGGAGCACTTCGCGCGGCGTATGGACAATGCGGAAAACTCTCTTTTTACAGCGGAGCTGCAAGGGCTAGTTTCTTCAGTTTCGTGTCCGTGGGCAAATAAATCTCGACACAACCATCTGGACAGCTACCGCCATCTACGAACGACGGCGGCACATAGTACAGCTCCGCTGCTCTTCCTTTTTTTCCCAGAGTGGAAAGGCTGAAAGTTTTTCTTGAGGTGAAACGAGCATAGATGGGACACGTATATTTGTTTCTAAATTTTCAACTAAGAGAAAAAGAAAATACCGCGCAACATTTACGTTTTTAGACGCAATTTAGGTGGAGGAAAAGGACACGCTAACAGCGGCCCCACCGATCTGTGGACGGAGCGTCCACAGATCGGTGGACCCGCTCATCACGACTGGATTAGCTTGGCTGCTTGACCGAACACAACCCCAAGCCTAGTGTCTCCCTGGCGCGACGTCCGGTGTGTCTAGTCTTGCGCCTGTCACCGTCTGCTAGTCGTGCGAGTAGGTAGACGCGCGGCAGCTTCGATCATCATCTCCTATTTCATTACCGTCTATTGTCGTCTTGAACGCCTTTAACCGCTCATTCACACTGGAAGCGGATCCGCGTTCGCAAAGCGGTTGCGAAGGCGGTTGCATAGAGATCCAGTACAATTGCACGCGCACTTGATGCCATCGAGTGCGCGTGCAATTGTGCTGGATCTTTATATAACCGCGTTCGCAACCGCTTTGCGAACGCAGATCCGCTTCCAGTGTGAATGAGAGGTAAGACGGGGTCATAAAAGCGGCGCGTCGGCGTCCGTCATCGCCTGCATACGTCTGCTATTCCGCCTCCGTCTAGGAACGTCTGCAACGCTTTCAAGGCGCAACCATTAACGCTGCGTTCAGACAATCCTTCATGCACAAGCCACGGTCCAATACAAGCGCCTGTCAGGGTCTGGCGATGTGAAGGAAAAGCAACCGAGAGGACTAAAATATTCAACGAAATAAATATGCAGTCCTCTAGCTTTTTGGTCTTGTTTTTTGTTTTGTTTCGCGTGGCATTCGTGAGCAAGCTGGGTGAGAGTCATAACGCACAATTAAAACGCGACATAAAAATACTCGCTTTGGCAGGTCAGGTGCGCTGGAAAACTTGAGAACTCTTTGCCTTTCGAAGCGAAATGACGGAAATATTCCTGAGCAAACTTGATGATAGGCTGACACCCGATTGCCTCAAGCCAAATGGCTCCTAAATTCGTACCTGTGTAGGAATCTTCCCGTTATTAAAACCAGTGTCGCAATCAGGGCGGTTGTGAAGTTCATAGGGGAGCGCAGGGCCTTTTGCGAGAACCAACATATTTATTCAGCATCAACTAGTGCAAAGGAACAAATCAAGCCACTTCGAGCAAAACGCCGGGAGTTCCTGAGGAAAGGGAACCGTGTTTTTCGGTACTGATAACTGAACTATGCATAGCAGAATGCTCAAACTCCGTAATAATGTCACGCTAGCGGTTGGTTGAGGTCGAATGCGGAAGTTTGAGAGCATGAAGTTGCCTGAATCAAAAGATAATGGAGAAAAAAGAACTTCCTCTTTGGATTGAAGTCCATCTAAACATAGTTTCATCTAAACACAAAATAAACTTGTGGGCGCCTGTAGTATTGTCAGCAAGAATGAAAACTTATTATCATTTTTGCTGCTAAGTGTTTTTTCACTGATATTAATCGCTCGAGGGTCACTATATAATTTCTTATTTTGATGATACATGACTTAGGTGGACGTCGGCTTATAGAGAAATCTCGTTTTTCTCAATTATCGTTTAGTCCAGGCAACGTTATCTTTTCAAACATTTGCGTTCCCTCCCAACTTCTAGCTTCACATTCTCGCGGAGCTTCGATATTCTGCACTGCGTAATTTACTTATCCGTGTCGAAAAATACGACTCTGTTTTCTCGAGGACTCCCTGTTGATTACATGGGACTCTAGGCTTAGTCCAGTGCCGCTACAAAAACAAGCACCCGCACATCGCTTCGAAAGGCGAATACTTGCGACAGTGCAAACTCTGTCGGTTGAGACCTTCCTCTAAACACCTCCGTAAGCGCAAAACGACTCGCACTCATAAAAGTTTACGAGCTGAACACGCCTACGCTCTTTCAGCGTTTCCCAAATGCGGGCAGCCATGTTTCATTTCTTTTAAACCAAACCGGAACAGGCAATCACTGAATATGTTTGAAAATTATTTTGTCGATTTATATTATTTGTTTCTCAAACATAGATACGTTATTGATAAAAAATACCATTATGACACGTAGAAACAATTTTATAGCCAATATTTCACTCGTCATTCATCTCTCCAACCAATCAGAGCCGAGAAATCGTGGCAAGAAGCTTCACCTTCAGCGCGAGCTTCCTGTTGTTGCGAACACAGGTGTAAACCTGCCGTCGCGCGCAACCAAAGTACCGCGGAAGCCAGCGAGCTTGCGCTGAAGGCGGAGCTTCTAGTCTATGCTCAAGGGTGAACGTAGAGCCACTAAATGAGCTGCGCTTAGAGTATCGGCACTCCGTTCCCCAACATTGTTGTAGGCGCCGCCATTTTGGCTCGTATGCAGAGCAGATGCAACCTCCGATCGTCATAATTCAAAATTGCGACTTCGTCAGCATTAGATTTGGTGTTAGAAAGGTCATGTAGTATTGCTTTGCTCTGCATCCAGCTGTTTAAACATTTGTGCAGGGCGGAAAAGCGTTTCTTGTGATTTCAGATAAAGCTTCAGATAACTGGCAACCATGATTTTAAGACACACTATGGCGAAGTGTCGTTACTCTGAAGCGTAGCTTATTTAGTGGCACTAGGTGAACGGAGTATACACCACCGATCTCTATTGTAGTAGGCTGGATCGCGGATCGAGGCTTGTCATGCTAGAGTAGAGTGGCACCACCGGAAGCCAGCTAATGCATAGGACTCTATGGGGCAAAACGAGAAAAAGTGTCATTTCCCCAGCTTCTAAGCTGTTGTCGGCACTGAAGATTTTTGGCTGCTGTTCAGGAAGCCATTCAAATAACTCGTGCACAAACATTAAAACTGACATCCCTAACAGTTCTTACGTATTAATTTTTTGAGGTCGAGAGTGACTCCGCTGGGCGAAACATTTAGTGCGTCTCAATGAAACAAGAGTTACCTAGAGTTACCTAGAGTTACCGCGGAGTCTGTGGCGGTTAAGATGAGTTGGGTTTAGCAGATGCTAAATCCCACCAGCTACGCGGAATTCTCTCACTCCCGGAAAGCCGGTGTAAAAATTGAACTTTTTCGACATCCCTTAATTTCTAGGCTTCCGCGAGGGCGGTCTCTTTGACAGCAAGTTCCTTTGTTTACTCCACGGCGATAGCAAGCTTGCGAGCTAAGCCGCGGGTGCCCCGGCGCGTTTGATTTTCTTAATCGGCGTTCGAACGCCTGACGAATACCGATTTGATCTCCAAACACCCGATATAATGATCGAAGTACATCATAAAATACTCGCCTTTGAGCGCCGCGTACAAGCTCCAATATTCCTACGTTCGTGTATTTCTACTATAGACTTGCGTGCATTGGCTGGTTTAGAGTATAGGCCGCTGCTGGTGCCACCGACGGGCTCCCGATCCGCGATCCAGCCTTCTACCATAGGTTACCGGTGTTTGGCAACTTCCGGCTTTTTAGGAAATTTTGCTTAGCCATTGACGAACGACGACGATGATCTGCAAGCCTGTCTGGGCCTGCTACTGAAAACTGCAAACTGACGATTTTAGAACCATGCTTGTACAGGCTTTCAGCTCATCGTCGTCGTTCATCAACAGTGAAACAAAATTTACTAAGAATCCGGAAGTCGCCAAACGCGTAAGTATAATAAAAAAAACTTGTTCTAATTTACAAATGAAAAATGCGTCCTATTTTAGCTCCCTAATGTTTTCTTTCTCGTTCATTTTGGTGATTTTTTAAAGGATACGTATGCTCTTTGCGGCGTTGTCGGCCTCGTCTGAATGCAGTCGCGGCTGGATTTCGATACGATCGACGCACCAAAAGAAGTAACGAATGCGTGTTGCAAGTCTGCGGCTTTCCCAATTCGATGTCATT